>NC_063202.1:24949052-25674052 GCF_017589495.1 Alosa alosa
TAGAGAAAGGTTTCAGAAGCATGCTGTCAATCATGCTGTTTACCTGACACAGTTTTGATGGTTTGAATTGTGAGCGGCACCAGTTCCAGGGGAGGCGGCTCTTCTCCGTGTGTTTGGGGTCAGCTCGGGCATTCGCTGAACCTGTCAACAAATACCGTTTGAAGCCCTGTCAGACACTCCTTATTCTCCGTTTGTAGAGGTATTTTTGCAGAGGAGATTTAGGATGCCTGTCGATCGTAATGACACTACTCAAAACGTCACATGAAAACAGTCTCAGAGAACGTGTCCTTTTGCAGGTCCTTATTTTAAGCTTGTATCACTCACATTTTAAGCTTGTTTCACTCACATTTTTGTGCCAAATATGTCACAAGTTAAAGAAAAGCAAGAAAAAACAAAGAGCAATACAAAAGAGAATGGAACCCAAAAGGATTCCTAAAAAAGTAAAAGATCTGACATGCCATGTTAAATCGGTCACCTGGCTCTCTCTAGTTTACTCCTCTCCACTCCTGCCTCCAAAGGGCAGCAGCCTGACCACTGCACAATAGGAGACATTCATGAGGAGCCGAGGGGCCGCGTACACATGGGGAAATATCTCCACTCTTCTGTGGCCTGCAAAAGCAACGTGAGGGCAGGGCAGTTGAGCTACATTCAGTTGGAGAGAAATCAAATAGGATAGGATAAGTATGAGCCAGTCAAAATAGAAACAGGCTAATTGAAGAATTGAGCTTTAACATCAATGACAAGATATCATTAAAAAAGTGATTTCTCATCAGGAAGCCAACCTACTTGATGGAAATACTAGACCTATTGCAATCACTTTGTAGTACTGGATGGTTCAATGAGATGAACTGCCTGGAACAAATGATTGTATCTGACAGGTCATGAAAATTACATTAGAACACGTCAATTAATTTGTGTGCATTACTGTTTGATCATCATCATCTATCTATTGTGATATCAACTTTTCATTGTAATGAAGTGATGAACAAAGATAACATTGTAAAATATATTCCATTTATTATATGACATGTCATATCATAACAAACATAGTCTACATTTCCCCCACTAGTCAATAGTAAAGACCACTATCATTCCTGATAAACTGTTGAATACTAACCTTATTTAACCTGAACTTACTTTTTCACTTAATTTGCTGTGGACGTAATCAGAGCAAAACATATGCTAGTCCTCTGTATCCACACAATACAAACTAGTGCAAACTTATAGTAAGGTTGGTGTATTACAGTTTGTGCCACCATCTACCAAGGACTGGCATGCAGTGAAATCAAACAGAAGCCCTTCTGCACTCGTGGTGGGATCCACTACTTACAGCAACCCCTAAAGCAGCTCTGGGATGCTCTGGGGTCAACGTGTAATTATTAACATTAGAAGTAGTCAACTACCACATTTTATGTAATACCACATATTGTACTTTTTTCCCCTGTTTGCACCGTAAGTAAGTAAGTAATCATTGCCTGGCTGCTATAGCTGTTGGCTGTAGCAACTGAAACTGGGTTTTTTTTCCTGTATACCTACAGTACTCGGTGACCTCAAGAAATGGAGATTTATGTGAAAAATCGCCGGATTTCTCCTTTAATAAGACAACCTCAAAGTGTGATTAGTGTGAAATAACGTTCTTTGTGGAAAAGCACTGCCTCTGGAGTGATATCAACACAAAAGTTATTACATAGGTTTACACAAGCTTTTAAGGCTGTGTCTTCTTTCAACAGTCGCCCTAATGTGTGTATTAGTGTAAACTTAACACAGTTCATAAAATGAGAAATATCTGTCAAATAGCCTACAGTACATACTGCACAAACCACCTGAAGTTGTGTCCTTATCTGTCTCCTCCACTGTGTGTGGAACACAAGAAATCTTATCAAACGCCCCTTAAAATACAGTACATACATCTGTTGTCGGCCTAATAAATGACAAAAAGTTAACTGAACAAGCAACAATTCATCTTTTGGGATTGTGAACATGTGTGTATGGTATATAAATGTATCTTTGCTGCAAATGCAAAACTACATTTGGTCCCTGTGGCTGATACACAGCAAAGGCAGATGCAGGGTGTACTGAGCCATGGTCCTGGCCATGCAGGATGTACTCAGCCGTGGTCCTGGTCATTCTCTGGCCGAGTGTTGGTGGCAGTGCAGCCTGTATCATCTGGAGTCGCTGGCCTTATTCTAGAGGAAATTGAGCTTTTCGGAGGTGTAGGTGGTGGCAAGGAGCGTGTCCGTGCTCAAGGGATTTGTGGACAGGAAATCGAGCGAGTCTCCCAGCCTCCTCTTGGACTGGAAGCAAGGTCCCGCATCCGACTGGGGTGAAAGGTTGGAGGTGAAAGGGCACTGTGAAGTGGCCTGCACTTGTGTATCAGGAGCCTGTGGGAAAGAGTTCAAAGGTCAGGTTTGTTTTCCTATTTTGGCAGCTCTCCAGTTCATCACCTGAATCTGGTACAGTGACTGTTGTTCACATCATTTGGATGAAGGAAGCATGATATCAACATTGGCATCAGCAGATGCAAGTTTCTGCCAATAATTGGCAAAACTGTAATCTGTAAAACCTATTCGAGTTTAAGAGGAAGCATAATACAAATATGTTCAAAGAAGATGAAACCCATTTTTATTTTAGAAATGTTATATATTTATATTTACACCAAGTTGAATGACAAATGAATGTCTAGATTTCTGAAGGTATACATTTAGCGTATGGAAGGAAATGTTTTATGCCTGTCTCTGCAACAACTAGGCCATCACAATAAGAGCACTAGGCCATCAAAATAAGAATACTAGGCCATAACAATAAGAGTACTAGGCCATCACAATAAGAGTACTAGGTTAATTCTAGGCCATCACAATAAGAACACTAGGCCATCACAATAGGAGTACTAGGTTAATTCTAGGCCATCACAATAGGAGTATAGGTTAATTCTAGGCCATCACAATAAGAGTACCTGGCTAATTCTAGGAGAGACCCTTAAAGGCAATAATAAGACAAAAAAAGTCTGTATCGGTATCAACATTGGAAATCGGCCAAAATGAGTTTGAAAATATTGCCATATTAATATCTTCAGAAATTCAATATTATGCCTCCCTATTTGGGATAAAAGTGTCTGTCAATCAGACTGTTTTTCCTCAGGGGTAATGACAGCAGCTTTGACCATACACAGATTTGTGCAAGAATAATTTGGTGCCCAGATTGATACGGTGCTTGTATTTACACCAAAGCTGTGATGAAAGGCAGGGTAAGACCTCAATTACACAACTTAATCCAAATAAACACCATCCCCTCTGTGTCTGAGAGACTTAATCTGTGAATAGGGAAAAGCAGCAGTGATATGATCAGTAAAGAATAGCAAGGTCTCAGGCTGAATGCAGTTCTGTGTACTTTTAAAGTCTATCCCAAGTCCCAAGGACGCCCCAGACAACAAACAAATTATATTATCACAGGTTCACTTCAGTACAACATTCTGCTATTTCATTTTTTTTACACACTGATAATTCATCGATTCCTCTTTTTGGTCAATCAAAGAGTTTTTTTTTTTTTTCATGATGGACTTTGAGCATAGGAGAGGGATGAAAAGGGCAAACGAACACACACTTTTGCAAAATATGTTCATGAGTTTTTTTTGGGAGACTAGGACAAGGTTTTCTTGCTCGAACAGAGAACTGAGAGGTGGCAATCGTCCACTGTCGCATTCAGATCTCCACTCCAGCGCCTGTATGTAAACAGTCCATCCAACGTGCTCCACCACTCAGCCACTAGGGGCAGTGCTGGCCAGCTTGCATTTTAACACTGAGAGGTTTGGGGTCTTAACATTGTAAGGACAGAGGGGTCAGGGGGGCCCGAGTGGTGAACGGCAGAACACTAAAGGGATCTGGGGGCCCTATGCTATGGTTAGCACTAAAGGGATCTAGGGGCCCTATGCTATGGTTAGCACTAAAGGGACCTGGGGGCCCTATGCTATGGTTAGCACTAAAGGGATCTGCGGGCCCTATGGCTAGCACTAAAGTGATCTAGGGGCCCTATGCTATGGTTAGCACTAAAGGGATCTAGGGGCCCTATGCTATGGTTAGCACTAAAGGTACCTGGGGGCCCTGTGCTATGGTTAGCACTAAAGGGATCTGCGGGCCCTATGGCTAGCACTAAAGGGATCTAGGGACCCTATGCTATGGTTAGCACTAAAGAGATCTGCGGGCCCTATGGCTAGCACTAAAGGGATCTAGGGGCCCTATGCTATGGTTAGCACTAAAGGGATCTGCGGGCCCTATGGCTAGCACTAAAGGGATCTGCGGGCCCTATGCTATGGTTAGCACTAAAGGGACCTGGGGGCCCTATGGTTAGCTTGTGCTGGAAGCACCAGAGGCCTTTTGGTTAACTTGTGCTGTGCACACTCAAGGCCCTGATGTTCAACTTCCTTTGAACATCTTGTGCATTGCACTGTGCTCGGCCTATAGGACTTGGAGGCCCCCTGGCAGTCCATTTACCTGTCCCACTGGTCTGGCACTTAATCTGGCCTTGCATGCAGCCAATGACAGACAGTTATTACAGACGTGTGTGTGTATGTGTGTGTGTGTGTGTGTGTGTGTGTGTGTGTGTGTGTGTGTGTGTGTGTGTGCATTTTGCATTAAATCAGACATCATCACACATATGAAAAGCCTGGACTTGCTGAAAGATCACACTGAAATGAAAAGATTGTTATCGTGCCTTGTCCACCAAGCATTTTGGCCATGCTACCCTATCCAGAAACCAAAAATCAGCTTACTGTAGGTATGTGTTCGAAGTCATCGATTAGCGCACTCCTTGGCACGGGTGGACAATACCAGTTCCCAGCATCAGATGCCTATGACAATGCAGAGTTCAGACAAGATAACCACTGTTTAATCATTCAAAAGACATCACTGTTATTTTCTATAACTATCCCAAATATTAGTACATTATTTTGTTGCAACTCAGTAATTTAGCCTAACAGTGACTCAGTCAATGCCCTCTCAGAATGATCCTATGATATTCCCATGGGACGCCCTAACACATCATTGGCGTGTGCATCCGTGGCGTGAGCATCCATCATGGTCATATACATAAGGAAGACAAGGTGTTGAGCACCTGCATCAGTGCACAAGTCTGCTTCTATATGTGTATCAGCTTTATCTCTTTTATAAGTCACTGGAACTGGAATCGCTCCGGAGTATAAGTCACATCAGTCAAAAAACATATATAAGTCGCACCAGACTGTAAGTCACATTTATTTAGAAATTTATTTCACAAAATCCAAGACCAAGAACAGGCAGACTATGTGGACACATAGAGGCCAAAAAGATTGAGAATTCTACAGGGAATCTTAATGAAGATGAAGGAGTGAATGGCGGCAAGCTGGGCGATAACAAAGGCAGCCAAGAAGGGCCCTACAGTAATTGTAAAGCAATTTACAAAAGATTCACTGAACAATATGCGAATCTTGCGACCTAAAGCATATGCGACCTAATTTTTCAAAAGTGCGACTAAAAAAAATCGGAGGTCGCACCGGTGTGACCAGCTATTCAAGAGAGGAAAAAGTGTCCGCATTGAAACTCTACCTTTGGTTCAATAACAGACACATATTTGGCCAATATCGTGGTTTAAACAAATCACAGATAGTGAAGGGCGGGACCTCCCCTCTGATTGGCCGTGGCCCAGTGCCTGTGTGTAAATTTGAAAATGCGTGTGCTGCAGAGAGAGAGAGAGGTCAGAGACCCGTCAGATAAACAGAGTGGATGTAGTTGCATTACAGTGTGGTCACATAGGCCGAGATAAATGTCCCCTGTCCCCACTGCCTTTCGGCGGCTGGCAGCAGCAAACCGATCAGACGAGCCCGAGATGATGATCAAGTTTATCGTTGCCTACGATAAGCCTAGTGAAACTTCCCTTCACCAAGTTCAGTCCGAAATAATTATTCACCAGAAAAATAGTTTGAACGTAAACCCGACGTTCAGGAATGCCACTTGCGCCAAATGTAGGCCTATAGGACTCATTGCAGATGAAAAGACGTCTTAAAATTGCGAACAATGCATACAAGGCCTTCCCGAACGACAGATACAGATATCGCCGAAAAGGAGTGTGTCATTGACCGCAGTTACATGCAGGGAGTAACCCGGTTTTTTAACAGCAATATTTGTTTATTGCGCGCGAGTTGTGTAAACTCATTCTGATGGCATCAATCAATTTAATCCAGTATTTGGCGCAAACCTAATATCGCTGCTACATTTAAAGTGCGAATATTCCCTGCATGTATAACTGTGGTCATTGTGTACGGTGAATTGAATGGACTCATTTAGACCGAGCATGGCAAGTCATTGCAATAGCCTATAATAATAGGCCTACCATTTCGTTACTGCATTAACCATAGTGATGTTCTTATTGAAAATTTAAAAATACTAAAATTAAAAAAAGTTAATTGCATTGTGGGGCTGTCAAATGATTATTGCAATCAATCACATAAAAATCCCCCAGGAGGAACATCTCTTTAAATTGTGCTCAAATACATTTCTATGGAAGATGCTAGCATGGCGAGCTGGTTTAGCCAAGGCCTAAAGATCATGGACTATCAAGGATAGTATGTAAGACATTGAGCCATGAGATGTGCAGTTTGAAGCCCTTAAAAGACATGCACTGTTAATTTACTCACTGTTATTTTTATTTAATTCATCTTGAGATGTATTAAGTTTAAATTTCAGCTCAGTGAAGCACTTAAAGCACCAACACTTCATTAAATTACTTTTCTTGTAGAATTGTAAATCACAGTCATAGGACAACCTATATAGGACAGTAATTAAGGAAAAAAAGTGAACCTGCTGCGGTGTTAAATGCGATGTGGTTGAACATTTGGGTGCACCTAACTTTTGTGCTGGTGCACCTAAGAAAACAAAAATAGGCGCACCAGTGCAACCAGTGCAAAAAGTTAGTCTGGAGCCCTGTGTGGTACATGAAAATGTAGCTAGAAATGCGGAGAATGCGATGCAGACAAGCATTTTGGACTATGTCAAGGCACAAGCCGGCAGCAGACCAAATACTCAGGAGGCTAGGATTGGCTATATTTCCCTCTCTGCTGGAGAAGTTGTGCATTATGCTATTTTAAACTGTGGAAAAAGGTAACGGTAAAGCACATGGATTTGTTTACAAGCTAGCGAAACGGTTAGCATAAGTTCGGAAGAACAATGTGGATGTTACAAGGTAAGAAACACGATTTAAAATGAGTTTCTTGTTTCTCACTTCTCTTACCGGGACGGTAGTCCCAATGTTGCAAGGTTGGTTTTCCGCCTGGGGACGCTAAGGGGAGCGGGGAAAGTCACCATTTTCACCGGAACAGGTCATTTAACCATCTATATGATTAATATTATTAAGTTGAAATAGTTGCCAAGTTCCCCTTTAAAAGAAAATGCGGAGTAAATGGCTGCAAGCTGAGGTGAGCCGGGCTATAATGAGGGCCCGACGGTAGTTGTAAAGCAATTTACAAATTGATTCACTGAACAAAAATGCTGATGTGGTACATAAAAAGTTAGAAATGTTGAGAATGCAATGCAATCAAGCATTTTGGGCGATGTTGAGGCACACGTCAGCAGCAGAGCAAATTCTCGGGAGGCTAACTCTGTGATTGGTACACAAGCAGGCTAAAGAGCGAGAGAGAAAAAAAGATGTGTGTTTAAAAGAACGTGCAACCTTTCGACGACACTATAAGGAAGTTACCCTTACTTTAGAGACTGTTTACATATGCCTTTCTTAACCAGTATGGACATTTAATCTGGAAAGGCAAGTTATTCAACTAGCACACAGAATATATATATGCTGGTAGGAGTTCGGGTAGGGGGCCCTGGCTTGTCTTAGACACAGGCAAGGGTGCTTTCAAGGAAAAAAGGCTGAGAAACACTGGCCTAAAGCGTCCGGCGTATGATTTCGATAATGTGTGTGCGTGTGTGTCAGTCAATCATAACAGTCTGCATAGGCTAATCTTCGCAGCCAACCTTACAGTGTATCTCTGTAAACATTGTTGCAATGCCTCTTCATATCTGCCTCATTTTAACTGTTAGGACAATACTGAAGAGAAAGTCATCATTTTCAAATAACCTATGGCTAAGCTTTCTTTTCAAATGTTTTCATGCAAATCTGGATAACGGGTGAAGAATGTTTAGGAGACAGACTATCATTGCCTACATCCTCAAATTATGGCTGGGGTCTTTTATTTAGGCCTACTTAGGCTGTGCAAAGCACAGGCTTTTATTTGGGGCAGGCTTGTATTCGAGGCAGGCCTTTATTTCTTATGTGCATTTTATTGTGAGACATGCATTTCGTTTGGAGCGGCATACCGGTTGGTTATCAAAAACAGAAGATGTTCGGTTTGGTTTGGGATGTAATTCACTTTTGGACTGTTTGATTATATTGCTAAATGTTGGGACTGATGGGCGCTGAATTCTGGGGGGTATTTGATGGTTCACTATTAAGTTTCATGTAGTTTTAAGAGTGTCTGGATTTCCATCCGCTGTTTATTGCGAGACAAGGCATCCGCTTTCATTCATTCATTGAACGTGCGCTGTGCTGTAATGGAAACCTTATTGCGTAGGTCTATGGTAGCCTAAATTAAGTTATTTTTTTAATTATGCATGATTTACTTTTTTATTAAATTCTTAGGCTGGAATGCCTCGTGGTAACAATTGTGTTTAAATGTAGGCTAGTACTGCTTCAGCCTCTGGCAAGCTCAGAAGGGGGCGGCAAGCGACTGGTAGCTTGAGAGCGACGTGTTGGAGACCCCAGTGTAGAACAACGACTTTTCATTAGCAACTGTATTAAACCAACAAACAATATAAAAGAGCTCTTTTATTTCATTTAGTTAAATCGAAACAATGTAGGCAATTATTAGCCCGGCTTGTAGCCTAGGCTATTTGGGGGCTGGCCTTTAATTGTCTAAATCTGAGGCCCGACTATAAATAGAATCCTGGCCATGATTTGAGGATTTACAGTATGCATGTGTGTTTTAGGCATAGTGCAAGCCATAATCTCTGACTGCGCAGAACTTGTGCATTTACACAACAATATTTAATACATTTTCCCGGTGGTGACACCCCCGTACCCCCTTTAACTTTTGGGCTTAAGTACGAAAAAATTTCTGACCTTTTGCAAGTTCACCAAGCTCCCGATCTCATTCCACAAGCCTAAAGTGCTCTCTTGCGGCTGTAGACGGTAATGTTTCATATAGGGTTCATGTCAATTCATACTAACATTTAAAAACATGTTAAATTATATATATTTTGATATATAAGTCGCACCTGACTATAAGTCGCAGGACCAGCCAAACTATGAAAAAAAGTGTGACTTACACTCCGGAAAATACGGTAGTCTGACAAGTTGTGGGTTCAGTTCCCAGTTTCCACCATTGTGCCCTTGACCAAGGCATTGTACCCCAAATTGCTACGGGGACAATGAATAGATTTGATGATTGATGAGATTGTTAAATCTCTGTACAGAGTACAATATTAGGAGACTTGCTTATTATGTTGTCATTTGTTTTATTTTTGTTTAAAATCAAGTATTCATTTGAATTAGGAAAAAAAAGAGAAGACTGTGAATGTGTGGCTGTCAATAGTGCAGAGATGTACGTGGCATCTGCTAAATCTATCCCATGTTCGTAATCTTCTACATCTGGGAAGCGAGGAGAGGTCTTCTCCTCACTGGCTGGAATAGGTTGACATGGGACAGAGCTGTGGGAGAAGTAGCAGTATTGGGAATGGTTCAGGTGCTATCGACTGGGCCTTACCTGTAATCGCTGTACTCTCCAACACCGCACTAATAACCAGAAAGCCATTTAAGTCTCGGACCTCGTAGGTTCCTGCATCGCCTGGTCTGAGGTCATGGATCTGGACTCTAGAACCCAAGGGCTGGTTCTGCAGTGAGAACCGACCCTTAAACAAGTCGAATGTGTCCAGGCGCTCTCTGCCATTCTGGTAAAGCACGTGCTCCATGCCTGACGGGTCTCTGAAGCTGATGAGAGCTGTGGACGCAGGGATGGGCAAGGGAAACACAAAAGACTCCTCTTCTTCTACAATGGCCTGGAGAGTCCTTGCTGATGGAAGATGAAGAGGTTCATGAAACAATAGAAAAGATAAAAACACAAACACAGTACATATAATACTTAATTATAATTGTGTTACAGTAATATCGCCCTCTTTTTATTCTTATGATATCCTCTTTTTTCCGGATTATTTTTTATTCCCCCTGCTTGTGTACCAATCACAGAGACCCGAGTCTTCCGCAGCTCCACCCCACTGTGAGTGCATGCTGTATAGTTGCCCTCATGGTCCGGGGTGGTGGTGTTTACAGACCACCAGTTGTTGACCTGCCCGGTTCGGCCTCTTCTCCACACCACTCGTTGGCCAGAAGGCCTCCGAGAGGGAGAGAACTCCAGCATAGCGGCTCGTCTCGGCGGGAAGATCTCAAGCTTGTCTCCGTAGTACACATTCACATGCTCAGAGCAGTCTGAGAGAGCCGAGGGACACAGAGGAGACAACACACAACAGAGAAACATCAGTCTTGGGATTCTACTGTGTTCAACCATGTTTAATCTTCTCTTGTGAAAACACAATATTAAAGTAGGAAGGTATTTTCACCTTTCATCACAAGTTTAAGAAAGTCAGTTAATTGTGTGGAATCTTGACATGACCATGAAAAAGTCCCTTGGTCTCTGTCTGCCAATTCTGAAATGAAGACTGTTTCATCCTTGTACTGATAGTGTGGGTCCAGAGACTGGAAAAGGTTTCCAGAAACACGCGCACACACACACGCACACACACAATGTTAAGTTAGCTTGAATGCTTCAAATGAAAGATAGATATAAACAGTCATCTCCCAATATAAACAGCATTATCACACCAGAGTCCTATTCATCACCATCAGCGCTTTAGCCCCAGGGCTGATAGGAGTGAAATATATGCAGGCGAGGAGAGGCACACGGGACATGACGGGGGCTGGAATGTACAACTTCTTCCCACAGCAGAATTCAAACACCTTCAACCCATCTGTGAATGAGAGAATGAGAAAACGAGATAAATACACAACTTAAACAAAGATCTCCTTTGCAAAAGGATGGGGATCTGTGTAAAACTGGTTCAAAAGACTATGTTGATGTCACGCCAGATACTGGGATGGAATAGCTTATTTCCATCACAGTATCTTATCTCATTGCGTGACATCAAAAAATCCTGCTCAACACCACAGAGTAGCTAGGCTGCTAGCCTTCTACTCACCCGAAGTGGGAAGAGCTCCGATGATCAGCAGAAGCAACCAGAACATTACCTAAATACACCAAAAAGATAATTGAAAATAATGCGTTTAACTTACGCAACCACGATTGTACAGTATGCGCAACAAAGTCTCCCCTCCATGTCTTCAGAGGACAAAGTCATAACGTAGGCTAATTTTGTTTTCCACGTTATTATCATATCAAGGTTAGGCTACATGTAAGCACTCTCGATTACTTTTACCACAAACATTATGCAATCATGACCTTACCTGCAATTGTTTTGAAGTCCTAAAGACTTTTCTAACTTTGTTTACTTCGGGGGAGGTTCCATCAATAACAGCCAATTTGATGGGGTACGCGTATGACGTAACGATAAACCCTACAGGCTGAAAAGAGATATGCATTTCATTTAGTGAGATTTAAATTTCAATGTACTTATTACTTTGTACTTATAGAGCGCCAAAACATTACACATATCTCATGGCTCTTTACAGAGTGTTAGACAATCAGAAAAAAGAAAAGACAAGAACAGAAAAGAAAAGAAGGCCCATGGGTAACGGGCGATGAAAAACTCACTAGAATTGGAGATACATATAGGAAGAAACCTCGAGCAGATCCACGAGCCTAGGGTCAGATGGGTCAGATTCCAAAAATCCCTGAGGTGGGTGAAGTTCCACATCACCAAGATGAAAACTTAAGCTCTTACTACAATACTTGGAATGGTGGGAATGTAGGCCTGATGAGAAGGATGAATAAGAATAGTCTACAACTAATTGTTTTATTTCATTTAACATGTGTTGCTAAGCCTATTTGTTTATCTATGTCTTGATTTTTTTATTATTAGCCTATTATTTTATTTTTTACTTGTTATTATTTGTTAATTTGTTTGTTGTCTGTCTTGTATACAGCGGGGAAAATAAGTATTGAACACGTCAAAAAAATGTTCAGTAAGTATACTTCCAGTGAGGCTATTTGCATGAAATTTTCACCAGACATTAGTATTAACTTAGGTAATCCACACATATAAAATCCAAACATTAATGTCCATAAGTAGAGTTATGAGTAAAATGCTGGAAGGTCTAGCCATGTCTCATCCTCATTGTCCTGGTGGATGGCAAGATTCTCCCATAAAAAATGGCTCCATTCATCATTCCTTCAACTGTATGAAGTCTGACAGTACCATGAGATGAAAAACAGCCCCACATCGTGATGCCTCCACCTCCAAACTTCACTGGTATGGTAGTTTAACAGTGATGCCATTTCTCCTCCAAATATGGTGTGTAGCATGACATCCAAAGAGTTACATTTTGCTCTCTGACCAGACCAGACCAGACCAGACCACCTATACTTACTGAAAAAAATGTTGACGTGTTCAATACTTATTTTCCCCGCTGTATGTCTTATGTCTTAATTTGTTTGTTGTCTGTCTTGTATCACGGGTAGCCTACGCTGGCGACTACGTCACTCCATCCGGCATCATTTGTCAATAGTCCGGCAGCCCAGAGCCTTTTGATCAAACGAAAAGAATGCCAACATTTGAGCACAGGGGCATCCAGGGGATGACCTCTCATATGCAGATATGGATGTCTGCCGGAGCACATTTGGCCCCTGGGGGCCTCAAAGAGAGCTGAAATACAATTGACAGAGATAAAAAATGTTGAGAGTAGCCTACTGTACCACTTCAAACAGTTTCTGAACCAATTGTGCACATCCACAAAGTAACCTACAACCATCAGCATGTCAGACTGCTGCTTAAGGTCCACCAGACACCCCAGACAAATACTGTATATAGGCTTATGTTAACATAGGTTAACATGGTGGTTTCCAAAGGCATGGTAAGCGTTGAAGGATTCAAAAATATATTAGGCTATTCATGGTGATAAATCAAATGGCTGTTGTTGTTGTTTGCTTATTTGGCTAGTTGTTTAGTAACTCGAACTGAAGTCCAAATCAGTAACAAATCAGGATATCCAGCAGAATGGATTATAGTCTATTTTATGTTATACAGATTTACAGTTTTGCGCATGTCTGGTTACGTCCACTCATGTTACAAAACCATAACACACCCCTGCGCAGTTTGCAACGCAAGCGCTTTACCCTTTCAACTGATATGGTTATGAGACGAATTTTGTAAGGGTTCCACGGGGGAAATTTGTTGTTCTGAGCACCTTCCAAACAGTCTGCAGACTGGGCACTGAACTGTGTACATATCATAAGACTAAAAGAGAGGATAGTTATCTGTTAGCTAGAGGACTATTCACTCGATGTTTCCAGCCAGCCGGTATTCACTTCAAGGTAATGACAGCCTTTAGCGATTTAACATCTCGCTGGTTAGCAAGCTAAAGTTAGTCATAAGTGAGGTGTTTGCGTTCGACTTCTGAGGTAAACATTAACAAAATGTCAGTCCGTTGACGTGTATGAACAATTATCTGTTAATTCACGCTATGTGTTCCGCCACTGAAGTACATGGAAGTTTCTTTTAAAGGGTAGCTAACCTTTAGTTAGCATGCTGCGGATTTTACCATAACATTCACTTAGCTTAGCCCACCAGCTAGCTGCGAAAGTAGGGTAAAGTTCACTGGGAAATATAAGTCATTCATTCGAAATTAGCAGGTATTGCAACAATGTGTTCGAATTGTCAAACAGTCATCATTACTGAAATGCTGCCAACGACCTTTCAGGCTAAGTTACAGAATCTAGGAAATAAAACATTTAGATTAGTAACCTCAAGGTAGCAGCAGAGTGTTGCAGATGTACTTTTATGACAAACTGTCTGGACTAAAAACACGAGTTGACCGATTCAGTAACCTCGAGCTCTGGCTAACGTAAGTTAGCAGCTAGCCTTCTGCAGTCCATTCATAATATTCGGCAGTGTCTGTGAAGGGTTAGTGTAACAGTAAGTTATGTCCTTCTAGATCATGTACAAGGAGCTTCAGTAGGTCAAGTTAACAAAACCCTAAGGTCTTTTAAGCAGGCAGTGTTTCCATGTGAAACGTTAATGAATTGTTGAAGTCACTGTCAAAATAATTGCTCAAGTTAACATTAACGCGTAACGTTATTTTGTCGCTTGCTTCATGCTGTTGAACATAACGTTACCCAATAGCAATTGCTAGCCCAGGTTATCAAAAGTTGTTCCAGGGTACTTGTTGAACTTAACGTTATGCCTTAGGTCATTAACATTAAATCATACTGTCAACAGAATCTACAGTGCATGTTTAATAACGTAAGAATTTGAGTTGTGTGTGTGATAGCCCAAATCGCCCTTCTTCCTACTGCCAGTCTAATCTGGAATCCGCTTGTTTTGTTTCAGCCCGACGGTGTGTCCGGGCTTTGAAAACCCTTCAGAGTCGTGAACATGTGTTATCGCAAGTGTACACAGCGCGATGGTGCAGCTCGGACCTGTCTACTCCCAAAATCACCTCACACTACACAGTTTACCCGCGGGAGAAGGACCCGCGATGGGAAGGTAGGTGCTGTCTATACCGGCTAAAACCCACTCTCCTTATGTGACTGCCCACATGTAAAGACCAGGCACACATGCCATTGATACATGACCCCTCCTATCAATATGTAACCTCTCACTCTCTCTCAACCTCTCTCAAAGGCACTCCTCAAATCCACACACGTGTAATCTCCTTCATTTTATCAGCCATGATTATGGGACATGAGTCATCATTGCTACTGAGTTGTATTGTAAAACTTACACCAACTTGGGCTGACTCTTTGCAGGCGTGGACATGGAACGCTTTGCAGACGAGGCAGACGTGGTGATCGTGGGAGGTGGCCCGGCGGGGTTGTCAGCCGCCATCAGACTGAAGCAGTTGGCCAATGAGCAGGAGAAGGAGCTGCGTGTGTGTCTGGTGGAGAAGGCCTCACAAATCGGGGCACACACACTCTCAGGAGCGTGTTTAGAACCCAGCGCGCTCACCGAGCTCTTGCCTGACTGGAAGGAGCGAGGGGTAAAAACACACACACAAGCCAATTTAGACTTAAACATCCAACATCCATCTAGTGCACACTTAACATACTCAGGCATCTGTATGCCCATCGGTGAGGGCACACTCCGCGATACTCTGAACAAACAGTATTTTGATTAGAGGGTGACGAGATATTATTCAGTCCTCTCAGTGAAGACGCACACTCCTGCTGCAGTATGGGATTAAACTAGCAGCACAAACAATCAGCTTTAGCAAGTTATGATCTACATTGCCTTCGTCTGTCTACTAGTGAATGCGGTAGATGTTTGATCACCATTAGTATCATCAATATTCATTCGCATATCTGCCATTTGGTTCATGTTCTCCTTTCCCTCAGTAAAATGTTGAAATGTAGCAGTATATTCATACTTATGGGGTGTGTGCACCTGTGTGTGTTTTAGGCCCCTCTGAACACCCCAGTGACTGAAGACAAGTTTGCCATTTTAACAGAGAAATACAGAATACCTGTTCCCATTCTGCCAGGTATGCCTACTAGAGCATGCTACACTGCCTTAACACTGAGCTTGCACACACACACACACACGCTCACACACACACTCACACTCAAACTCACTCTCACACACGCTCACACACACACACAATCTTTGTTAATGAGATTGGCTTACTGAGATTAGTAAGATTCCCCATTTCAGAAATAACATACAGCATTGCAGTGCACAACTGCAGCACTAACAGGATTTTACTGGGAACTGGATTTTACTTGGAACTTACAACCTGTTCCTTCTATCAAATAAATTAAATGAACTGCATTTATATAGCACTTTTCTACTCCTCTGAGCACTTAAAGGAGAATTCCGGTGTGATATTGACCTAAAGTGTATTGAAACATGATACCGAGTGTGAACGTATGTCTCATAGCCCATCTCGGCTTGTCCCCTGCACTCCAAAATCTGGCGCTAGTTAGCCGATGCTACCAACAGCTTTTTCAATAGTGGTGCTTCGGCATCGGGCTAGCCATCCAAATAAATATCTGTTTTACACCCATTTACGAGGCTCAATGTATCTCCACACTTCATTGGTAGACTTCCGAGGGCCCTGACATTTAAAACGAGACATTGAGAACTTTGAAAAAGCACTGGTAGTTTACTTACAAGACGATTTATACAGACAGTATCTTCACGAAGTTTAGCGTTTGCAGCCATCTTGAATTTAGTCACGATATAAGTCGAAAGCAACGAGTAAGAATGAACTGGTATGATAAGGGATCAGATTCCAAAAATAATTCAGTGGAAATGCATGGATTCCAGTTTCTTCCAGTAGCAGCAACTGGAATCCATGCATTTCCACTGAATTATTTTTGGCCCTCGGAAGTCTACCGATGAAGTGTGGAGATGCATTGAGCCTCGTAAATGGGTGTAAAACAGTGATTTATTTGCATGGCTAGCCCGGTGCCGAAGCACCACTATTGAAAAAGCTGTTGGTAGCATCGGCTAACTAGCGCCAGATTTTGGAGTGCAGGGGACAAGCCGAGATGGGCTATGAGACATACGTTCACACTCGGTATCATGTTTCAATACACTTTAGGTCAATATCACACCGGAATTCTCCTTTAAAGCGCTTTACAGATCTCAGTTTTCACAGTGGTTATTTCTGTCCCCAGGCCTGCCCATGAATAACCATGGCAACTACATTGTGCGTCTGGGGCACTTTGTGCGATGGCTGGGGGAACAGGCAGAGGAGCTGGGGGTGGAGCTGTATCCAGGATACGCCGCTTCTGAGGTCAGAGGACACTGGCATGAACGTTCACTCATATCGCATATCGCTGTCTTTTGCTATATTATGGTCTTGTTTGGTTGGTGCATTCATGTTTTTGTTTGTTCTATTTTTAATGGCAGGTTTTGTTTCATGAGGATGGAAGTGTGAAGGGAATAGCAACAAATGATGTGGGCATTGCGAAAGACGGTTCACCAAAGGTGCGTATACAAGAGGACTGATTCATATAGTTAGTGTGTGTGTGCGCGCGTGTGCAAATGTTTTTTTTTTTTTTTTAAAGTTAAAACAAATTCAATTGTTTTGCTCCCTGGCTGCTCTGTGATGAGAGGTGTGACTGATCTCTCCCATAACATGCCAATGTCTGATAGAGTAATGTAATGCAGGTCCATAACATGCCAATGTCTGATAGAGTAATGCAGGATCATAACATGCCAATGTCTGATAGGGTAATGCAGGATCATAACATGCCAATGTCTGATAGAGTTGTCTGATAGAGTAATGCAGGTCCATGTGGCACAAACACCCAGAAAGTGCCTGCTTGAGAGGGGTACGGAAACTAGAGAATCGGATTGAATTGCCTCCATCAATCTCAGATGTAAAACCTACATTGACAGCTCTTGCTTTTTTCTGTCTGAAAGTTACATCTTGTCGTCTTGTTTCCCTCGGTTTTCTCTGATCTTCAGGATATATTTGAGAGAGGCATGGAGCTGCATGCCAAGGTCACTATCTTCGGCGAGGGTTGCCATGGACACCTCGCCAAGCAGCTGTATAAACACTTCAACCTGCGGGAAAACTGCGAGCCACAGACCTACGCCATTGGACTCAAAGAGGTGCCCACCACTTTCTCCTTTAACCCCCTCAGGCACTCATGGAAACAGATAATAGTGAAATAAATGAGCCATGGTATGCATTACATGCTTGTCTCCAGAGCACCCATTTCCTTTATAGAGGTGTGTTGTCACCCCTCCCTTGAAGCCCAAACTGAAATGTCACATGATTTAATTCCCATTACAACATAATTGTATCTGAGAGGTTGTTGTGTGGTCTGCTGCAGGTGTGGACGATAGATGAGAAAAAATGGCGTCCTGGGCGTGTGGAGCACACCGTCGGCTGGCCGCTAAACAGGAACACGTACGGGGGCTCCTTCCTGTACCACCTCAACGAGGGAGAGCCGCTGGTCGCACTTGGGTTTGTGGTGAGCATCTCACACACACACACACACACACACACACACACACACACACACACACACACACACACACACTTATTAATACAGAGGCTCCTTGCTCTACCACCTCAAAGAGTCCTCAGTCCTACCAGGCTCTGTGGTGAGCATCCAGGGAACCTTACTTTTATACAAAGGGATACCCTTGTAGGTCTTGTAGCACCCTAGTCAGAGTGTGGCAGACAACTTATGTTCATATGAGGACATGCAGACATCCTGGTGTACATTAACGTTTAGCGATTTAGCACTTTCATATGTCAGTTATATTACACGGCCATTCTCCCCAGAGCAACTCGGGGGTTAAGTGCCTTGCTCAAGAGCACAATGGTGGAGGCTGTTGAACCCACAGCTTTTCAGGCTACTGCATGCCAGTCCAGCTCCTTAATCACTACTCTACCAGCACCCTACACACACACACACCTGCATGCTAGACCAGCTCCTTATTATGACCGCCGCCAAGCAGCTTAATATAGGTTTAGTCAGATTTTTTTTTTTTTTTTTTTTTCTTTTTCGCAGATGCCCAAATTTCCGTCCAATGATTCCCGGGACACTGAAAGACCGGGGTACACGAAACTTGGTGGACATGTAACCCCACATGGATAGCATGGAACCATCGTTTTTTCGTTTTGATCTGTAGCCCCCTGTTGAATTGGACCCCGAAAGGAGGGTAGGGGCAGACACAGTTTTCTGTGAATATCTCGAAAACCGTGAGGGTTTAGGAGGACCATTTTTTTTTGTATGTTGATCTCAAGGGGCCATGTCAACCCATTCCATAACCACTCATTTCATGTATAGCGCCACCTAGTTAAACACAAAAAAGAAAAAATGAGGTGGTGTAATTGAAGGTATTTGTGACCTAACATAGTCAAAACTGCACGAAATGTGGAAGTGTAGGATCATTATGACACCCTCTGTATGCACGCCAAGTTTTGTGGAATTCGCTCATGGGGCCACACAATAAATTAATTTATGTTACTATACACCAACTGGCCTGTAGGTGGCCGGACACAGTTTTCTGTGAATATCTCGAGAACCGTAGGGCCTAGGAGGTCCACCTTTTTTTTGTATGTTGGTCTTAAGGGGCATGTCAACCCATCCCATTACCACTTATTTCATGTATAGCCACCTAGTTAAAAAATTAAAAAGCAAAAAATTAGGTGTTTTCATCACAATATCTCTGGCTGACAAGGTCAAAACTGCACGAAATTAAAAGTGTAGGATCATTATGACACCCTCCGAATGCATGCCAAGTTTTGTGTACTTTCGGGGTCAATGGGGGCCCTACAATAAAATAACTTATGTGTACATTTAGTGACGACACCAACAAGGATTCCGGGACACTGAAAGACCGGGTACACAAAACTTGGTGGGCATGTACCCCCACATGGATAGCATGGAACCGTCATTTTCGCTTTGATCTGTAGCCCCCCTGCTGGACTGGACCCCCAAAGGAGGGTAGGGCAGACACAGTTCTCTTTATGGTATGTTGGTCTCAAGGGCCCACATCAACCTGGCTCATAATCACTCATTTGTGATTTGCACCCCGTAAAAAAATGAAAATGCAATATTATTCTGCTTTAATCGCCTCTATATTCAGTTAAGATGTTCAGAACTGCACCAAATTTTATGTGTAGGATTGACCTGGCATTCTCTGGGGATCTGGGGTATGCCAAGTTTCGTGAGAATTTCATCCATGGGGGTCTAAAGAAATTAGGTTATGTGTACATTTAGTGACTGTACACTCATTGGCCTGTAAATGGCGGTGCACACATATAAACATGCACACACACAGGCACCAACATACTATCGGTATTAGAACGGGCCGATACATAATTACAAATTCAGTAGGATCAAAAGAAAGCCAAAATAAATATTCATCATCATCATCATGGCTGCATTTTCAGTATTGGCGATAAGTAGTCGCTTGTCCACTAGATGGCGATCGTTGCAGTGAGACGTAATTTTGTTGGAAGTTAAAAGTGGGTTGGAAAAACAATGGACGCTTCATACAAGGACTGTAATTTACCGCAGCTTAACATCTAATAAGGACAGGACGATGTTCACATGAAGTGTAATTCCCATTTCTTCTTGAAGCCAAAATAAATCTGAGGATGTTTATCGGACATGCTTGGTTTTACTGCAGGTAACGTTAATCTTGTAATATCAATAAGGACCTAGGTAATGTTACCCGTTAGCGTTGGTTGAGTGATGGAGGCCCATTTGATTGATTGCATTTGCAGAAAACTATAAATGCGGTTATACCAAGCAAATTGATAGCAGCACTGTTTGTATCTTTCGACTGTCATTTATTGCACGTGCTACAAAATCATTCTGTGCAATGGAAGATTTACCAACGTTACAATCGGTCTGATACAGTTTTGCCTATACATGCTGGGAGACTGAGACGCCTGTTTATTTTGTTTTAAGTGCGTGCAGGGTGTGAGAGGGGAATGGATGTGCTTTGATTTCGGCTTGGTAGTTGTAGTCTGTGAAATTAAAAGCACGGTGTGTGAAGTATCCAAACAATGACACCTTCATTTCATTATGGCTGCTTTTAGCAACACACCTTAAGCTACTGTGTAGTGGGTCCCATTTAGAAGTGGCTACTTCATTCGCGCTTTCCTTGACTCATGGAGCTGCGTGAATGTTATTACAACTTTTAAGCCACGATATGGCAGTTTAAGTCTGCTTGATACTGTAAGTCGTAAGCCATTGGTTTCCAAAGGAGATTTTATTTGTGTTAAGCCAGCATAGCCTATTGACAATTTATGTTGTAAATAGGCCTACCTTATAATCCTACCTGTAGCTTAGGAAGCTAACAGCTTTCTATTAGGATCTAGTTTGTTAGTTACAGTTTTGTCATAACTCCCTAATGCATTTTTGCATTTAGAATAGCCAGAGCTGTATATCTCAATCTGAAAATTAAACAATATCGGTGCCTATGGACTAGGCTGGGTGAACCCAGCCTGATCTGCCCGCTATTTATTTTTGATTTCTTAAAAGATTGAGCTTGGTCTGATGAAAGCCAGACTAGCCATGGACCTCAGTTACACAATGCAAGGGAACATGAATCAGCCTATATTTGCAATTTAACAATAACGGACAAAAGCTCTTCAACTTTGGCCCGTTAAAATGTGTATGAACAGTCTAGCGGACGCATTTCATCAAGGCCCATTTGGACATGTCAGTTATTTGCACCACTGGTTAGATGTAAAACAGCATTTCGTTTCAGACTACTGTTACTTAATTTGTGCATTAACAATAACGTTTCAGACTACTGTTACTTAATTTGTGCATTGACAATAAAGTATTACATGAACTAAAGATGACTAAAATCTTATGTAGAAGAAGAAACATTCAAAAAAATCCATCCATCCAAAATGACCTTTGTTTTTGATAGCTGTTGAAAACTTGCATGGAACTGACAGAGATGTTTTTGTTTATAAATACATGAAAAATAAATAACATTATGCTGATACCTTTTGCTTTTCCCAAATACAATGTAGCCTACAGGTGTAAGTGACCTTTCATCAATCCAGTTGCAATGGATGAACTGTGATGAACTGCCCTACTTGTGATTGTTTAGAGATTTTAAAGGTTTTATAACAATGCTACATCTTCTTTGGCTATTCTACAATCTATTCACCTTTTCAGCACCAGTAGGCTACTTTCTGTGCAGCCGACACACACACTCAGGCATGCCAAACAAGCATACACAAAAGTTTCAAGAGTGGGGATGGAGTAAAATATGGAGACAAATTGAAGTGTGATTTATTTTCGCGGAATGGATGTACAGGACTGAGCGGCGGTCATATTTTGTACCGCTATGCGGTACATCTAGTTTACTACGCTACCAGCACCCTGCACGCACACACACACACACACACACACACACACACACACACACACACACACACACACACACACACACACAGACACACACAGGTGATGTATTAATCTATGGTTATGCACACTCTCATACCCACAAAAGACCCTTCCTTTTGCCATTTCAAAGAGGGACATCAGTGCTAAGGAAGATTGATTAGGTTGGGGTGACATTAACTTTTGAGAAAATTTCAGGTTTTCTCCATCACATACACAAATGATCTCAGATAAATTATTTACTTATAGAAAGACATTCACTTTTTTTCTGTGTGTGTGTGTGTGCGTGCATGCGTGTGTGTGTAGGTAGGACTGGACTACACAAACCCCTACCTGAGCCCTTTCCGAGAGTTTCAGCGGTGGAAGCACCATCCATCTGTAGCTCCAACACTGGAGGGGGGAACTCGCATCGCCTACGGAGCCAGGGCCCTCAACGAGGGAGGCATGCAGGTGTGTGTATGGGGTGCTTTGATCTATTCTATGGAACAGAATGTTTTCTAGAAAAAGTTCTGAGGTCAAATTCGACGAAAAGTCTGTAAACTTGCTTTCCCCCATGATTTTGAAGAGCTGATTTCAGATATTTTGTTTACCAAACAAGATTTTGCATTTTAAGCCTGCTAATTAGCATCGTCACGAAGGCTTCCATTTTATGACCCTGTAGGTAAATAGTGTAATATCTCCTTGAACCGTATTGTTTATGTGGCATTCGTATATCAAGTGAAATCATACTAAATGTCTCTGTTTGGACTGGCAACTGTAGATGTCTTTATCTCTCTCCCTCCAATTCTCATTCATCCTACCTATCCTCACTTCTCTCTCCTCTCTCTCTCTCTCTCTCTCTCGCTCTTCTCTCTCGTCCTTCAGTCCCTGCCTAAGCTGACGTTCCCTGGAGGGCTCCTGATTGGCTGCAGCCCTGGCTTCATGAACGTTCCCAAGATCAAAGGCACACACACTGCCATGAAGAGCGGCATGCTGGCAGCAGAGACCATCTTTGCCAAGATCACAGACGAGAGCCTGGAATCCAAAACTGCAGGTGAGAAGACTCCACCACACACACACACACACTCACACTCACACACAGCTGTCTGACTCTGACAGGTGATCTGTATATGATCTATATACATACTAGTGTCATTTGGATTCTTTTGAGTGTTTTAGAAAAACATCTTTAACCATAGACAGACAAAATGTTTTGTATTTCTATTGTACAAAAACTGGAGGGAAATCAAAACCTTCATCAGATTCCATATAATGTGACATATGTGACTCTGACATATTATGTGTGAGGTCCTCAAATCTGTTTTCTCACAGTCACGCCACACTTCCAAATGGTTGCACATTCCTCAGACCAAAAACTCCCCCTGTCCCTGGCATGAGCAAAAACGCCCCCTGTCCCTGGCATGAGCATTGACACCAAACAGCACTGAGAACCAGAGAGGCCCAGTTGGGACTACCAATACCAGTCCGACAAGGTCAAACATCACAGAATGGCAGGAAGGTTGAGTGGCGAACAACAGAGAGATTGAGCATTCAATAAGCAGTGGATTTTACTGAGCATTCAATACGCAGTGGATTTTACTGAGCATTCAATACGCAGTGGGTTTTACTGAGCATTCAATAAGCAGTGGATTTTACTGAGCGCCCCTGACAAAAATAGAACTGAATCATAGTGGACACAGCGGACAGAATGAGTATCACACCAGCGCAGAGATGAGCATCACGCCAGTGCAGAGAAAGCACCTGGGTCTTCTCCAGCTCTTTTGCTGCCCATGGCCTTCTCCACCTGTGTGTGTGTGTGTGTGTGTGTGTGTGTGTGTACGTACGTGTGTGTGTGTGTACGTACGTGTGTGTGTCTGTACACGGCATGTCTACCATCTTGATGTTGACGAGTGGATCAGGATGAAGCATGAGAAGCAGGCTGCGATAGATGCCTGACAAATTAATCACACACACAGGCTATAAATGTGTGTCCTCAGCAAGCCGTCACACACTACAGCAGTTTCATTGTGGAGCTGGTTGGAAGCTGGACGAAGGTTACCTCGTCTCAACTCGTCCTCAAAGAGGACTCTCGTCTGTGGGCTGTGGCACAGTCTGGTAGTTGACCTTTAAACTGCTGTGTGTTTGAGTTGGCATCAGCCGCCCTCATCAGTAGAAGGTTCTTATCTCCCTCCCCACCCACTATTATACACAAGTCGAAAAAAAAGAAACTTCATGCTGAAAAACATCCTGCTTTTATCATCATTCATTGCAGGTAGGAAATGAATGAAAAAAAAAAAATTTATGTTGGATTCTATTCTGAAATCTGCCTTTTCCCCTCATAGGTGTTCATGTACCTGAATATGCAGAAAGCCTGAAGAACTCGTGGGTCTGGAAGGAGCTCCAGGCTGTCAGGAACATCCGTCCCTCCTTCCACAACTACTTTGGCCTCTATGGAGGGATAGTGTACACCGGAGTCTTCTACTGGGTCTTCCGCGGGAAGGAGCCCTGGACGCTTAAACATGCAGGTGAGACCTGGGCTGAAGCAACCTGCAGGTGAAATGAGAAGTCGTCACTCACTGATACACACTGGTACACATTTACTCACATTTGCTTTTTATACTTATAAATGGGCCACTTCACCGAATTTGTGCAAATTGCAGTCCCGAACCAAAAACTAATTTTAGGTTTGAAGATCATATTTGACTAAAAATAATGACAAAAAGTTGTTAAAATGTAATTATTTTTTGTTGACTAAATTAGACTAAAACTATGAAGAATTCAATGACTATAAACGAATAAGTATTTTCAAGGCTAAGACTAAGGCGGGGATCACACTGGAAATAAAGAAGCGGCAGCGGTAAGTGTAACACAACGCTCAGACCATAATAGGTTCTATCTCGTTTCTAAGTAACACAAACAGTTTGCCTAAACTGACAATTGAATACTCTTGCGTTGTGCTTTGAAAGTTGAAACAAGTACAACGCTAGCGTTTTGGTTGCGCTGCCACCGGTCCACTGCCTAACCGTAGAGAACAATAGGAAACCTCAGCTTGCCACTGGCCATTGTGATCCCCGCCTAAATCTAAATGCTGATCTGTGGGGACCCTGTTTATTAAATGACGTGTCAGACCTAGCAGGTTAATATTCCGGAGACTGAGCGCATGCAGTTAGGCTTTGGGTTTGGGCACTTTCACAACACCTGACCTCACAAATTACATCTCACAACACCTTCTGACCTCACAAATTACATCTAAGACTCACCACGGAGAGTGTAGGGCTCCACTAGTAAAGGGTGCTTTACTGTAAATGAAACTCCCAGCTATGTGTGCTTTATTCATTATACACTCTTTCTCTTCTCTCTCTCACACACACACTCACACAGGTCTCGACAGTGCGCAGTTGAAGCCAGCTCACCAGTGCACCCCCATTGAGTACCCCAAACCGGATGGGAAGATCAGCTTTGACCTGCTGTCGTCAGTGGCGCTGAGCGGGACCAATCACGAGGGAGATCAGCCACCTCACCTCACACTCATGAACGACAGCGTGCCTGTGGCCCAAAACCTCGCCATCTACGACGGACCAGAGCAGAGGTTCTGCCCAGCAGGTACACACACACACACACACACACACACACACACACACATACATGTGCACGCACGCATGCAAACACATACACGCGCACAGGCAGTCTGGATGGATGGTTGGTTAGCAACACTTAACTCAAGCAAACTCAAAACCTATTATTTATTTTTGGTTTACAGCGTATTAAAATTGTAATTTCCACCCAGACATCTAATTTAAGAAACCTTCAGATTATTTGCATTATTCAGTTTGTGAGATTAATAGGTATGATGCTTTTTACTGTGTAAATACTAATATAAAGGTTCAGCTCTCTGACAAGTACATTAAAATGACCCAGTGTGCTGTTTTGACCACAGGTATGTTTCAAAGGCATTGTAAGAGTTGCTAAGGTCCCAAACGTGATGTTCATATGATTGCGCTGAATACTGTGTTGTTGTTAAAGTGGTAATGAGTTTGGATGAAGGGAAATGAAGGGCATTTTACATGTTCCTTTCTTTCCTTCCTTCCTCTAAGCCTCTTTCCTAGGGTTGGGGTTCCTGTGTGTGTGTGTGTGTGTGTGTGTGTGTGTGTGTTAAATAGTGAGTTAACTGTCCACACACAGGTGTGTACGAGTACGTTCCCTTGGAGACGGGCGAGGGCATGAGGCTCCAGATCAATGCCCAGAACTGCGTCCACTGCAAGACCTGCGACATCAAGGACCCCAGCCAAAACATCAACTGGGTGGTACCAGAGGGTGGTGGCGGACCGGCCTATAACGGCATGTGATTGGCCTTCTCTCGTCTCTGTTCCATGTTTTTTTTTTTCTTCTATGCAGGAATACGAAGAGTCTAGTTTTTATTATCTGAGGGGGCCTTAATACACATATATGCACAGAATACACACCCTCTGTATGCTTACAGAGTGACAGTCAAGGCTTATGGTTTTAGGAGTCCTGATGAGGCTTTTTGAACTTTTTCCCTATGTGCCTAGAGATGTACTTGAAGCGAGGGGTTCCGACGTGTCTGTGGGCATTGAGCCAGTTTACGTGGCTTTGATGTGGAGGTGATAACTTTCATTAAATTATGTGGAAACACACAGCTTCAAGAATAGGAAAGATTTATACACGTTGTATTTGTATGATTTTGCAGAGACTGACTGGCCCAAAGAAAGTATTTTGTTTGTTGGTTGTTTTTTTAACAGACACAGGTGAACTGTAATCTCCAGTCTACTGTTGAGATTGGGTTGGAAAAGGGTCAAATTCCGCTGCTAGTGTTAGCCTGTTAGCATTACTGCAGCTCTGTGACAGATGAACTCTGTTCTGTACATAGACAAAGATTGTCAGTTTATGGTAGAAAATAAATAAAATTTTCTACCAAACATGTTGAGTGGCCTGAAAATATGCACACACACACAGATGAAGAGAAAGGAGTTTCACATGAAATGTGCATCACATTTTATTGTGGTTTTTTTTTTTTTTCTTTTTTAACAAAGGTCAACGATGGTATTCTGGCAAGCAAGTAAACACAAACTGTTAATTTCAGTGACACGCAACCCCAACCAAAATACGATTTCAAATAAAATAAATACATGAATGCACTTAAGGCCCGAGTTGTTCTGAGGGGGTGTGTGTGCACTCCGTACAAAGCAGCAGTCTTCACTCACACCATTAGCCTGACTTGATGTTCATGTGTCAGGCATGTTGGGTTAGCAGAGCACAGAGCTGAACTCCTCTTCATGTTTGAATTACACACCACCATACTCTTAACGTACGCTAACCGGTTACAGAAACTCATGAACAAGGTTCGGTTCAAGTCTTAGAGGATGAGATGTTGGAGTGACGAGCTTTCCCGGTCTCATGCGAACATCTTGGCGAACATCTTCTTCTCTTTGTCCTTCTCCTCCTTCACTCTCTGCTTGACGCGCTGCATCTCGTTGGCGATGGCTGTCGAGGAAAAGACTAGTCAAAGACTGTGCTTTAACTTCACTGGGCCGGTCCGGTGGAAACCTCGTATCTCCAAATCCATTAGTGTTCAGGAAATTGAAAAAAACTTCTATTGCAAAAATATTTCAACAACAAATATGGAGTTGCGAGGTTTCCACCGGATAACAGCGATAAATAAAATGTAAGTGCTGTTCTGTGTGGCTCTTTTGCACTGATGAACGACCACTTACCTTTGTCATTGGGAGCAATTTCCTGTGCTTTTTTCAGATCAGTCTATGATTGGAAGAAAAAGGAGAATGCGTCAGGAGAGAGAAGCCCACTGTGTGCACAGAATTACTGTCTAGTTTTGTTAAATTCAACACACATTTCTATGACCCCCACAGCCACAAACAGGCAGAACCAAGGGCTTTGTGTGTACATAAGGACACATTTATGTGTTAAGAAATATTGTGTGTGTGTTTACCATGGCGTTGTTAAACTCCTTCAGGCCCTGCCAGGCTTGCGCCCTCCTGAACAGAGCTTTAGTGTTGGTCTCATCCATCTCCAGAACCTGAGGATAACAGTACATATATACACACAACCCAGAACCTGAGGATAACACAGTGTGTATATGTGTGTGTGTATATATATATATATATATATATACACACACACACACACACACATGTATAAAGTTACTGCAACTTAGTATGGATCAGAATACAGTTTATAGGCTCCTAATACACTGTCTTAATGTGTGCCTTATAGCAACAGAATAGTAACATCGTAAGATAATGCATTAGAAGGCTATAAAGTTTCTATTTTGATCCATACATTATAAATGTCGACTCATGGTTGTGCAATATGAGGTTATATTTAGCCTGTCTGGCTGGGAATAGTTACAACACTTGCAAGGAGCCAGTGCCTTTTTTTTACCCACTGACCTAAATAAGAAAAGGACACCATTTTGAACCGGTGGTCTCATACATCAACCATTTTGGGTCAAGGGTTTTGTGTTGCCTGCCCTACCTCATTGCAGTTGTCTATGGCATCCTGCCACAGCTGCAGCTTGAGCTGGCAAGCCGCGGTGTTGAGCATGCAGCTCAGGGCTGTGGGCCTCAGCTTCTTCTGGGCGCTCTCGTCCTCCATCGCCTCACCACACACCTCCAAGTACCTGCAGCAGAAACGGCACAGGTTCTCATTAATCATCATCAACACATGTTGTGATCGAAACAATGAGCTTTTTAATGTGCCCTTTTACTTGTGTGTGACTTATACCAACTGTAAGACATTTATACTGTAATAAATAAGTCACCTGGGCATTTCAGGTGAAGCCTGACCCCTCCCCTCCGAGAATGTTAATATCGGCGTTCAGGTAGCATAAGTTATTGTATAAGTAAATGCACGTTTAGGTAGTGTAAGTTATCATATAAGTTAATGCACGTTCAAGGTACAATGCCTAGATAGAGGCAAAGAGAAAGGCACTGCTTGTGGTGCTTCACCTGAGAGCTTTGAAGTACTTCCCCATGGCAGACTGCCAGTTCTGGTTTTTGAAGAAGTTGTTTCCGATGTTTTTCACGTCTTCAGCCACCACAAGGACTTTGTCAACCTTAATTGCAAAACAAAATGACATTCCTCCCTGACACTTGAAAAACTACAGTTCATTTTAAAGGGTAGCTTCTATTGCTTGCACGATATTGGGAAATGACTGTCAAAATGTTTACAAACTGAATAACTATATTTCCAAGCTGTGGTGAAATCTGTATGTCAGTATGTCATCCATTGTTTAAGAAGTTCAGCATGAGAAAAAGTACGAGAAAAAACGGCACCTACATCTTTAAAGTCCACATCGGAATCTTCTGGAAAGTCTGGGTGGGCATCCCCTGACCCGTCGTTAGGAGGGACTCCCCAGTCATCCCCCGCTTTGTGCTCCCCACACTCAGCAATAACGCAGGGCTGCGGGGCAGGAGGGGACACGGACCGACCCTCATTACCCCAGATCACACACGCATCAGTATCAGAGGGGCGCTCAAATTTAGCCGAACGTTCGCGGATGTTTGCAAACAGTTTTGTGTTTGACTTTAGTTTTCCGCAAACGTTTGCAGGAGGTAGTTCTCCAGTGTATGACCAGTGTATGATTGAAGTGTTCCCTTAATTTTTTTGAGCAGTATAGTTCAAATTTATCTGGTCAGAGAAGACGTGTTTGCTGCAAATGTTTACCTCTGTTCAAGGAATTTGAATGCCCGTCAGACACCAAATCTCAATACATCAGACCCCAGAAACGATATTAACATCATCAGACAGACATCAGCATCTACTCACAATGATAGCCATACAAACCGACAGACGAGACCCAACACTTCATTACAAACACATACACTTGCAGCAAAATATCAACATCAGCACACACAGACACACACAATCAATATTAGCACCTCATTACAGACACACATCAAAAATCACGTCACAGAAATAAACATCAGCATAATCCCACGTTAGCAAACTATATAGACACAGAAAACCCTATCTCACGAAAAACACAGTGATGCTGGCATGACAATAGATTGTTTTTCCCTCATTTCCCTTTGCCATTCATGACATGGTACAGTGTTTATTCTAGATCTTTTTAGCAACGGGGACAGGCCAGTCCGCAACCTCCACACAACCCCCACTACTACTTCGGTGCCTCATTTCGGTGCTTAAAGGAGAATTCCAGTGTGATATTGACCTAAAGTGTGTTGAAACATGATACAGAGTGTGAACGTATGTCTCATAGCCCATCTTGGCTTGTCCCCTGCACTCCAAAATCTGGCGCTAGTTACCGCTACACTGGGTAAACTTGAAAGCAGAGCTCACCATTGTGTGTGCATGCACAGGGCTCTACACTAACATTTTTTTTCAGGAGCTCTTGTGCGCCCAAGTTAAAAAATTTAGGAGCACAGACAAAAATTTGGGCGCACAGTCAGTTCTGTACTTAACTTACACATAATCTAACATTATACTGCAGCTAACAGTTAAACATGCCAGTGCACCAATTGCGAATATTAAGAATGACTGACAACATTTATTCTGTTTAGTCTGTTCTATTTTCCTACATTTTGTTAATGTAAAATAATATAATACATTGCCATATTTGCATTTAGCCTGTATATCAAGTATCCTGCCAAATGTAGGCTAATTTATTTATTTGTGAATCCATCTATAGCTGATCCAAATATGCCCATGGTGACCTGTCACTGCATACTGCCTAATACTACTACTAAAACAGTCCATTTCCTCTTCCACAAAACCCAACATAGGCTAATCAAGGATATATGTTTTATACTTTTAGTTTTTATTTGAAATATCTGCATTGATGGGGGCAGTAGGCAAACGTTAGGCCTACTTTCGTTTTGCACTTCAGCTTGTATTCGGTGTAAACAAACAAGCATGCGTGGAAGCCTAGAGTTGTCAGTAGCGTTCTACCTTTGAATAAAACGGGAGTATTACGGGAGGCTACTTTTGTGCCGGTTCGCTACAGCTATATTTTGCATATTGCAGCCAATACGTCAACTGGGCTAAAAGGCATGTTAGGTTACCTTTCCTTCTCTCACTGCATTCTCAGAATCTCATCCTGTTCCTCCTATATCCAATGAATTCGGTGGATAGAAGAACTAATTTCTTCAATCTTGGCTGGCTAGTCTAACTTTCCGCTTTTTCCCCGCTCTTGGATTTGATAGAAGCGACTACTACTAGCCAGTCACAACGCTAAACTGCTAATGTTGATGGGAGGTGTAGTTTTTTATGCTGCATTCGCGACGTGATTCTATGGTTTGCACCAGTAATGTTTCTCGATGTTGCGGTGTATTTTGTAGACAAACATTGACATGGTTAGAAGTCATTCGCACCAGTGCGCCTAAATATTTTTTTGCACTTTCGACGGGCATCATTTTACTCGCATGTGCGAGTGAAATGGGCGCACTGTAGAGCCCTGATCCATGGCAAGCTGTTTTAACATTTAAATGTATTATTCGTAGGAGCAATGAGATATTGATAGTAAATTGAATATAACAGTTCAATTTCATGTTCAAATTTGTCTTATCAATAAAAAAAAAAAAAGCAATTCATGCTTTAGACCATTTTAATTTAAAACATTTTAAAAACAAAGTACCGGTTCAGGCACCATTTCGGCACCGTTTTAAAAGTATCGATTTAGCACCGGTATCGGATAAAACCCAAACGATACCTAACTAGGGATGGGCATGATTAATCGACGATCGATAATTGATTATTAAGAATTACGTCGATCACGTTAATTAGTTATCGATTAAACTAATGCAGGTTGCGTTGCGTAGTATGAGTCTTGAAGCAATGAAATTAATTTCACTGTATGGCAGCAATTTAACATTTTACCACCCGGGGGCAATATTTGACGGCATAGTCAGTTACCTGCGAGTTTCTGTTTTGATTTCAAAAGTAGGCCTAATCATGAAGAGGTCACGCGAAGTGTGGCGTGCGACTATTTTGATTTTTTTGAAAAATAATGACTTAGTTCACTGCAAACACTGCGATGCCGTGTATAAGTAGCCTACAACATGGCCATGACTCAAATGATGTAACCTAGGCTACCACTTAAACAAAGTGCATCCGACCCTGGTTAATGTCTCTGGCGGTGCATCCTGCTCTCAGTCTTAAGACGGCGGATTCCTAAAGAAGTGCAAGCACCCACCCCATAAGTGTACATTGTACGGTCACTCGAAGAGCAGTAAACAGTGTTGTAAGGCTGCGTGTACAAATCCGCTTGGAGCTCCAGTGGAATTTTGATTTCACGACGAGGACTCTGTTTAAGAACGTCGGCTTGCAGCTGTAGGTTCCGCTGCTTTTAGAGCACCGCAGCGCATAGGCTAGATCTTCAAGTTTAGCCTATACCAAACGTCCAGTTTAACTGCCACAAGTTGTTCTTCTTGTAATAAAGATGTCATTGAGGAAAAACACGATGTATTTTTGTATTTCTATTGCATTTTTTATTTATAAAAGTGAAATAAATAATGAATTCTAATATAAAAATATGAATGATTAATCGATAGTCGATCGTTAATTCTCCCGACGATCGACTAAGAAAATTTAATCGAATGCCCATCCCTATACCCAACCCTATTTATTTCACATTATTTTATCTATTTATTTCATATTATATCTATTTATTTCATATTATTTTATCTATTGTATTTTAATGTGCCTGCCTCTTCCTCTACTATGCAGTATAACTTAATCTGTGGCCAGGTAATCTCGGCTTCATTGTAAATGAGGGCTTCTCTCAATGAACTTTCTGAGAATTAAATAAAGGTATACTGCTAATACTAACACATTACTACTACTATTATTAACACATTACTACTCCTAACACTGATAACACAAATTACTAATCTTGCTTATGTGTAGGCTACACACCTGACAGGTGTCCCATGTACTCAAGTCTCACCTTGACAGGTGCATCCTCTACGGTGTCCATTCCCTCCAGCATCTTTACCACCCCCATGCCCTTCAACACCTGGCCGAACACCACATGCTTTCCGTCCAGGTGCGGCGTGGCAACCGTTGTGATGAAGAACTGAGAGCCGTTGGTGTTGGGACCAGCGTTAGCCATGCTGAGAAGCGCGGGCTTGTCATGCTAAAGGAGAGATCAGGCCGAGGCCACTCGTTAGTTCAGAATCCTCTAGCAGGTTTGTTCAGATCAGAAACCTTCACACAGTATGTCTGCGTAAGAAGTCCACTTGGAGACAGTTGCTTGGGCACAATACAGTCTGATGCAATAACTCTATTTCTCTAACAATTCGTTTTGTGTAGACAATCGAGAAAAAAATCTCATGTAAGGGTGAAATCAATGGTGTCTGGGTAGGAAACTGAAGACAAATAAAATAAATTATAAGTTCTCACACAGCCTGAGAAACGTTATGGATCACAGTGCAATATTTATGTCTTAACAGGCTTTCATCAATTATTGCTACAGTGGAAGTGTTAGTTTAATTAATTTCTATATAATTTTGCCCTCTTTCTAAACTATGCTTTATCAACCTCTGACCATAGGTTTAGACATAATTTTTATATAGTAGTGTAGGTCACAGGATAAATCTTTATGCTAGCATCAGTTAGCATGAAGAAATCACTGTGGCAGCAGACTATTATTCAAATCATTATTTTTTTCATGAATGCATGCTTACAGTCTGCAATTAATGTGGCAATGATTTGAGTATTCATTTCATTTGATTTTTAATGAAACAAATAACGAAATTAAAAAGGCCTTCTCCTTTTAGATCTTTTTGTAGATCTGCCCATCTTCAGATCAGCTGCAGCTGTAGGAAACTTTGTATAACATACAGTGCAGGACATCTTCATAACGCCCATTTCTATCTAATCGCAATTCAAGAGACAGGCCTGCTGTTCAGCGTAATCTAGAGTTTGAGAGGAGTCTTTTCACCTGATAATGGAAATTTTCATCCTCGAACTTCTCTCCATAGATGCTTTCCCCGCCAGTCCCGTTCTGGTTGGAGAAGTCTCCACCCTGGATCATAAACTTCTTAATGACTATAAGAGGATGCAGAGATGGACATTTAGTCAGTTTGTGGATGTAACACATCATTCACACTGGGCCTGGCTGAGCCAGTGAATAGTATCTCAACTCGGAGTGTTAATGATAACATGTGACAAAACAGGGTTTATACAACAGATGCTTCAAACGTCAGCAGCGTTGGTCCGGTATTGATTCATCGGATGGTAGACCAATGTTCCATGTAGCTTACTTCCAATGATAAGTATAAAAGAAGCCAAAGACGTTGCTACGTGTAGTTAATCTTGTATGGTTGCTTTATCAATCATATACTCACTCCGGTGAAACGGGCATCCTTTGAAATGCAGAGGCTTCCCTGTGCTTTGACCAGTGCCCTTTTCGCCAGTACAGAGCGCACGGAAATTCTCGGCAGTCTTCGGAACGACGTCGGCGAAGACCTCGAACACGACTCTACCAACTAAACAAATTAATTAAATTAATAACAGAATTTTTATTAACCTTTTCCCCCGGTGTAGTGTGATGTACCAACACTCTTGTAGATGTTGTCAACATGTCTAAAGTTAGGCAACACTATATAATCAGAAGACTTAAGTCCAATGCACGTGGTTCACATAAAGAATGAAATCAATCGTTAGCTCTGCTAACTACGTTAGCTAATAGCTAGCTGGTAGCAAGACGAGTTACATGATATATGCACTTTATATGTGGCTATACGTAAGAATATCAAAATTATTGTGTCCTGGGTCATTATACACATAGACTGCAAATGAATACAACAAGTTAGCTTAACATTACAAGCTCAACCAGAATGCCGCTAGCTATCGCTAAACAGAAATAGCTGTCTACTGTTAGCGATTAACAAGCTAGAGGCGTAATGTAACATTACGCGCTTTATTGCATAAATTCCTGACCTCTTTCACCACCGATATCTACATCAAAGAAAACCCGAGGGTTGTCTGGGTTCGAAGGCTTGTTAACGGGTGATGGGTTTGACATTGTTATTGGTTTATCTGAAACGATGGACGGAGCCTTGCCAGGAATCCACAAACCGGCGTGAATGCAGGTGGTGTGTCTTCCACTTGGATAGTTTCTGGAACTTTACTGGCAAACATTGATGTGTATGTTCCGCCACCTATAGGACTGGAGGTAGACACATTTCCTCACGCTGCATACTTATTTCTTTCTCACTCAGTGTTCAATTCAAGTGAGCTTTGGCATGACAAATATTTTTGCCTAACCAAAGCAGACCATTTGAACAGATATTTCAGAACATAAATAGTTAAATGGAATGCACCTAAGAATAAACTGATGGTTTCTTTGGTGAAATTATTGAATTTCCCCTAGGGATCAATAAAGTATCTATCTATCTATCTATCTATCTAAATGTAGGCATGGTTAGGTCAAAATGAGGCACCACAGTAAACTCAAACTTGCATACTGTAATTTACTTTACCATGCAACTGGTAGGCTTAATTGAACAAAGATAGGTTCAAATTATGTGTATTTTGTATTATTATTATTTCCCTGTCAATTTGATCTTTGGTATTGATGGCCTACAGCGAAAGTTTCCCCATTGGATAGACAAGACCTATTTTTTCTGGCCTACTCTAGCCTCCTCAGTATGACTAATCTCACGGGGGAATGGATGGAGGGAAACCACAGTGTTATAGGTTGTACTTTGTGGGGAGACTGCAGATGGGCTTTACATAGAAGATATGGATCTCCTCTCCGATGGTGGTATTACTGTAGATGGTGTGTGACACAGAGTGGTCCGCACGATGCAGTTTTGCCAAATTTCCGTGGAGTTTTAGACTGAATCAGTACTCCATGTTTTGGGCTCTTTCAATCTCCAGAAGAGTCTGCCTTGATGTTCTTGGCTGAAGCAGTTGAGTGTGGTGCTGTTGTGGTGCAGTGGCACCTCTAGTGCATGATGGGTCCTCCACCACTGTATCAGAGACCTATACAGGTTTTGAGTGGGAGGTCCACTTCAGTTCTGTTCTCCTGCAGAGGTCATTTAGATCTGCCAGTCTGATGAATCACCGGTCTGTGTACCTGTTAGCCCCACTCACCTTTCTCTGTACCTATTAGCGCTACTTACCTGTTAGCCCCACTCACCTGTCTGCACCTGTTAGCCCCATTCACCTGTCTGTGCACCTGTTAGCTCCACTCATCTGTCTGTACCTGTTAGCGCCATTTACCTTTTAGCCCCACACCAGTTTTTGGAAAGTCCACTCCATTGCAAATTTCATATGTCAATGAATCCTTCCACAAATTGATGGTTGTCTTCTCTATAATCAAGTTCATGGGGGCTTATGAACATGCCCCCAGAGTGTAGCACTAGTTGCCTGGCTTATGAACATGCATTATTGAATGCTTATGTCTCATAGCCCATCTCGGCTTGTCCCCTGCACTCCAAAATCTGGCGCTAGTTAGCCGATGCTACCAACAGCTTTTTCAATGGTGGTGCTTCGGCATCGGGCTAGCCATGCAAATAAATCACTGTTTTACACCATTTACGACGCTCAATGTATCTCCACACTTCATTGGTAGACTTCCGAGGGCCCTGACATTTAAAACGAGACATTGAGAGCTTTGAAAAAGCACTGGTCATTTACTTACAAGACGATTTATACAGACAGTATCTTCACGAAGTGAAAACAACCCCCCCTACAAACACACACACACACACACACACACAGACATACAGAGAGACACAGACACACATGGCTCAGAGTGAGGGAGTCACTGCATCTGCACCTCCTCTGGGCTAATAGGGAGTCACTGCATCTGCACCTCCTCTGGTGTCCTCCTCCTCCTGTGACTCGTGGAGGACTCATGGAGGACTCATGGAGTGAGCTCCACTTCCTGGTCCTTACACTCATCTGAGGGAGACAAGACACCACAGTTTCTCAGAGAGAAAAACACAAACAACAAAACACATTAGTGCAGTAACAGTCTAGCCGCTCTCAGCCAGAAGGTCTGTACGCTCACCTGGAGGATGAGATCTCTTGTTTCAGGTGTGTAGAAAATAGATCAAATGTGTAATGTGTACGCCTGGATGTGTCATCACATGTGGTGTAAAAGTAGTAAAAAGCGTGTATTGTGTATTCTGCATAATGTTATATTCTGACCTGGAGTGTGATGTCCTGTTTCTTATGTAGAGGTATACCCTTCCACCAGCAGTGATGTGAGGATGATGATCTCTGCCAGCCACACACTGAACACTGGAGAAATACCACCTGACAGCAACATTATCACAAAAGATATCATCAATAAAAACAGTAGTTGTTGCATTGTGTGTGACATGCCCATTTGTTTTCCAACCACACCCTGTTAAGACCCTATTTTAGAGCCTAGTGTTTGTGTTGCTGCTAAGGGGCTTGGCGTGGAGTGTGGTGTGTGTGTGTGTGTGTGTGTGTGTGTGTATGTGTGTGTCTATGTGTGTGTGTGTGTGTGTGTGTGTGTGTGTAGCGTCTCTCTCCCTGAGCTGCATATGACACCATATGAAGAGAGAGTAAATTAGGGGGCTGAGCACATGTGTCTGTGTTCAGGGTGATGGTTGAGGAGGTGTGGTTATCTAACCTAACAGACTGAGGTCTGTTGCAGAGCTGCCATGATATACAGTATAAGGCGGGCTCCTTCATAGCCTTTTAAATCACACCTTAAAGGTGCCCTGCCACACAAAACCGTTTTTACTTGTATTTTGTGACATGTTAGGTCCATATGTGTTTGTGCTATGTCGTGAATGTGAAAATGAACAGCTAACTCCTCTGTCAGCTCTAGCCACTGAAAAGAAATAAGCGGAGAAATTAGGCCAATTGCAAAAGCTCTTCAGATTGACGTGGAATTGACGGGCTCATTACTATTCATGAGCTCGCCCAGTTGAGACCTTGCCCACAAAATTCATTTAGCTCTGTGACAGTTTTCGTAGGCCTATGCAAGGATGGCTAAATGTCAACGGACTTGTGTGCTATGCACAAATAGAACTTCAACAATGCATTTTGCCCAAGAACCCAGACTTGAGGATCAAATGGCTTCAGTTTATTTTTTGGAACAATGCCACAGCAGACATCCCAAGTCTCCCGGAAGTTCCGGGAGTCTCCCGCATATTGATAGCGGCTCCCTGACGCCCGCAAATTAGATAAAACCTCCCGGAATCTAGAGTAAGCGATCAAGAGCGCGCATGCGAGACCGCATGTGCATCTGAGTGTAGCACACACACGACGGGAGAGAGAGAGAATTGGTGGTGCGTGTGTGCCTAAGCGCATCCAAGACAGACAGCATCCTGATTGGCACCCATCATGCACTAGAGGTGCCACTGCACCACAACAGCACCACACTCAACTGCTTCCGGTATTGGCCCGTTGGAAGAAATTACCCTGGGGGAGGTCCGTTTAGTGGATCTGCGCCAAATGCTAATGAAGATCTGGACCAAATCTGGCCCAAATATATTTTGCTGTCTGGGTGATTAGGTAAATAAATCATTGTTGACACGTTATGGTTAAATTATCGAAATGAGTACGATTGTGCTGTAATCCTGCTAAACATATTAGGTGATGTTGTTTGACATTAAATTGTCTAGTCTTGTCAGTCTCACATTATCAGCTGTTCTTTGAGTCTGGGTAATTCATGGGACAAACTGTTATATCCTATAGGCCTACTACCGTTCAATACAACATAGCCTATTGCATTAATTCCAAAATATTACATTCAATCCAAAATATTGCATTCCTGCAGTGTACTACGTAGTGCAATGCAGCTTTTAATGTCCAAAATACAGTTTTTCCTGAATATGAACTACAGATATTCCTCCAAAACTACAGTGTTGAGACCTGAAGTTGTAGAGTTGTATTTTATAGTAGGCCTATTGTAGTATTTGAATATTTACCCACAACAGTTTTACCCTTGTCTCACCAATATACATTATCTGTATATTATCTGTAAAGGTGTCCTGATATTTTATTTAGGGATGGTCCTGCAATCTTTTCTAAACATATCTTACATTTCTCCCATCTACTTATGTTTTCACAGATCCTTGCTCCTGATATCCTGATGTAGAGGTTGCATTTCATTTCATTATATAACTCCAACAGAACACCTACACAAAGGAGCTGTTAAAGTAGTGTCCTGCTACAAACAACAAGACAGCCAGCATGTAAACAAGGCCTTGTTTGTCCACTTCCTGAAGGGGCTGAAGCATGCTGGCCTTGACACCTCAGTCCTTGCTCCTATTTACAGCTGTGTTGTGGAACACATTCACTCATCCTATGGTCTACTGCAGCGGGTGGTTATATCTTTCACACAAACATACGGGTATTTGTGGGCATTTTTGCGAGGTAACCAGGTACGCCATGTTTTTGGATGTGCAAACAACCGCTGCATTGCCATTGAGATCACATAGTAAGGAGCTGGCTCAAGGGTTATTTGTCGTAGGTGTTCTGTTGGAGTTATATAATGAAATGAAATGCAACCTCTACATCAGTATATCAGGAGGGGTGTGGTTAACGGAAACCTCGGGTTACCCAAGAACATAACCTGGTCGGAGCAGGTTTGAGATGCAGCGTAAATTGCCATGGCAGCATACCTCGGTTAAAACCTATCCACCTTTCGTAGTACGGGTTAATCGGGAAGTTACGCCACACCTGATCAAGTTACTCTCGAAGTTACCCAGATAAGCCAGAAACCCCGCTTCGTAGTACAGGCCCCAGGTGTAAGACAGAGCGGCGTAATCGCCAGCGTCCCTGTGACATCACACCAAGACATACACAAATAAACAGACAGACAAATAGACAGAGACAGTAAAGCAAGCCTGTACTTTACAAAGACAGTAGGCTTACAGAACAAGACATTATTTGTATTACTTTTATTGTTTTATTGGTTCTATTGCTATGACTGTGAAATCAACTGTGTGCTGTTAATTGTGTTATAGGCAAAATTAAATATAAAGTAAAAAATTGTTGCCTGATGCAGGTGAACCCCCGCAAAGTCAGCCATCCAGCCAGTTAACATGATATCAGAGACAGCCAGTTACCGTACACCGGCGAAAAAGGCAGGATACACCTTGCGCATGCGCCAAAATTCAACACACAAACCGCTCTGTTATTGGCTACTGACAGCACGCATGCCCATGTTTTGTCCAATTAAACAGCTGGATGCCAGTGGATACGAGAAAACGAAAATGATGGGAAATCAGACAGTTGACGAAGGAACACTTCCTTTTAAAACGTTGAGGAGGGTAGCTAGTTGTTAAGCGTTGGTCAGTCCACATACGCCTAATGAACGCGGTGGAAACATTTAACGCTATGTTGTTAGATATCTCTAACGAGCTCAAGGATGACAACTTGAAGCAGCTCAAGTTCTTGTGTTCTGAAATTATCGGGAAGAAACAAATGGAAAAAGTAAAAATGGGCGTTGATCTTTTTCAGCACCTAAAGGAAGTAAACAAACTAGGACCTGACCATGCAACGTTTCTCTGCACGTTACTGGAGAAAATAAAGCGAGAGGATCTTGCTAAAAAAGTGCAGGAGTACATGCAAAAGAATGCATCAAGAGACGTAGGTCTACCAGAAACCGAGGAACGAGGTTTGTATCTTAGCCTATGTAATGACGGTGTTACGGATCTTAATGGGATGCACGTTAACTGGGGATAAATAATTAGCAGTATAACCCAGCTCATGATGATGTGCTAATTGTTTATCCCTAGTTACCATATGCATCCGCAAGATCCGTAACACCGGTGTTGCAACTAGCACCCATGTTAACTGGCTGACGTTTCACGATTGATGACGTTTCTTCGACAGATGTGGCAGCTTGCGGATTTGTCATTTTCTAATATAAACTGGAGAACAGGGCTCGAATTACGTGGGAGCCTGAGGGAGCCGAGCTCCTATAGAGTGAGGACTGGCTCCCATGAAAGCAACAAAGTCAAAAACCTGAGGGGGTCTCTCATATCTGAAGGTGTCTGGCATTGTAATTTAATCTTAAACAACCGCTCATTGTCCATCCCTGTGCGATCTCTTACCATTAAAGACGTTAAATTAAAATATAGGCTACTACAGCACGTAGACCTACACTACGCTCTTGAACGCAGCATGACACTTCACCACCACACCACTAGACTATGAGCAAACCGTATCGATTTGACAGCACTCGCAAATCTGAAGAAGTCACCCTGCTTTGACGTGAGTGTTTTGTCTATTTGCATAGGCGTTCATTGGGCTAGCCTAGGTGGTTTGATACGTGCTGAAAAGTCCTGTTTGCTGTTGAACTTGCGCTTCACCTATTCTATGTTGATTGACAAAGTCATAAATTATGGCCCATAATGCAGCCTACAATGATTGTGTTGTCTGATGATCTAGCTATCCTCTGCCATTCAGAGCTCCGGAAAGTTCCCAGCTATTTTGAAACACCTGTTAGCAATCTCTGATGTCGGAATATTCAATGGCTACCCGACAATATCTCAGTGCAAACTCCAAAATTGTTTGTCTATTAATTTTCCACGGTTCAACACATTAGCCTACTAGAACATAGTTTGGCTGGCTTTATTCATTTCTGCCAGTTAGTGCTTTTTCCCCTGTGTAAGTTGCATTATTGTGTTTGACACTGAGGATAGCCTATCTGAGACGGTGGTCTGGTTTAAATGAGTTACGTTGTGAAATTGAGAATGGCACAGACTAAATCGTTTAGTCTATTTCTTTGTATTGTGAAATTGAAATGAGATATGGACTATTATAATCAATAATATGTTGAAATTAATTAAAAGTAATCAATTTCTATGAAAAATCTATGTCTGTTGTGTGCGTGTGTCAAGGTAAACCCTAGGCCTACCGTGCGCATATACTGTACTGCGCAAAAGCGCCACTTGGGCCTAGGCTATTTCATTGTATCGCCTTGTTAGGCTATGCGCGGGGTGTGCCAACTTTTTATGAGATAGAGAGACCTTTACAGACAAAAAGATAATTCGAGCCCTGACATAAACTGTTATTGAGTGTTGTTGATACACTGAACGTGTGCCCTCGGAACCAAATCTGACAGCAAGCAGCTTTGGAGTTTTGGAAGTAGGCTGCAGGCAGGCAGCTCATGGATACATAACTGGCATGCGTAAGGTAATGGTAAGGTAAAAGCAACGACCGAAATGCAGTGTTGAAACACGTGTATGAAACGTATTAAATATGCAAACACAGATCCGTATAAACACTGACCCCCCTCCGAAAAAAAATCTCCCGTTTTTGGAAAGCTAAATGTTGACAGGTATGATATATTGTACTGCGCAAAAGCGCCACTTGCGCCTAGGCTATTTCATTGTATCGCCTTGTTAGGCTATGCGCGGGGTGTGCCAACTTTTTATGAGATAGAGAGACCCCCTAAAGACAAAACGATAATTCGAGCCCTGCTGGAGAGGAACAAAATATGCATGACATATTTAAATGTCAAAATTGTCTGTAGTAGGATACACTGAGCCATGAATATGACACCATATTCATATTCATTCCTGTTGACTTTCAAACAAAACAGAGAGCTAGCTCGCTACTTCCTCCCCCACCCTCCTGCTGCTCCCGTGCAATTGAACCTCTAGCCTACTAAACGCACATCTCGTCTGTGATTTGCTGGAACAGTTTGTTATGTTTTTATGGGCTAGGTTTGCCCAGGTTGTTTTTGTTACTGTTTTTGGAGCCTGGGCTGTCCAGAGATCGCATTTTTTTACAGTGTATTGGACACAGATGGCTAGCGGATGGTTAGGTGATGTTTGCTAGCCTGGCCTCGGCCTGCCTACGTACTTCCGCTCGATTTCTTTTCCCTACAGTACTCTAAGTCAGAGAGTCTGGTTTCCAGGCTAGATGTTTGCAGTAAGTGACATAAAATGTTTTAGCCTAAAAAACATGCGGCATTACTTAGAGCACCTTTAACTCCATGTGGGTATCGAACTCTAAGTGGGTATCTAACCAAAATTAAACTGCTTGCATGATAACCATACACCTGCTCGCGCCACAAACCTGCTGATGGTGTGTAGTAAAATTTACTTAACTTATGCCTAGGGCTGGGCAATATGGACCAAAAGTCTGGCGTGGACTTTGAATCTTTTTCACAACTTGAAAACGTGGCATAGTGCTTCCACCACTGGCTGCAACGTGCTTATGGCACTCCCTATATAGCGTGGTTTTGTTGCTCAACTGAAAATTTGTATCCAAACCATCTCCAAATTATTGAGCTACTACTTTTTCTTTTACTAACCAAGAGACTCCCCTCCGCACGCACAGACATTGTTGCTTTCTCCATGTTTGTTGAAGAGTGCCGGAGTGTCTCTTTCTGCCCCCCCCCTCCCCTGTGCATGAAAGAGGAGGGGCGGGGGCACGGGGAGCAGTGCAGAGAGCTCCTTCCAGCGGCTTGCGTGGAGCAAGGATCACGGCGAAAAATTTGAACTATATCGATATATACAATATGGTCTAATTCCATATCGCATTTTAAAATATATCGATATATCGCCCAGCCCTACTTATGCCTATACTATTAAAGGAAGTCAGCTAATGTCATTATGATTGTAGCTTTTGAATTGTAGATGTTGAAGTTCACACGGCTGATCATGGTATCTGACTACCTTGTTATCTTGCTACAAGCCAGTAGGCCTTTAAAGTTAAGTTTCACAAACATTTTTACTGACTGCTGTGGTTAGGCTGTGGTTAGGTTGTGGCCGTCTCTACCTGAAGTGACTGTAGCAGATCACAGCTGACCACTATATCGGTTGAATTTCAGGGTTGCCTAATTTGGATATCCTCTGGTCCAGCCTATCCTTTTTAGAATTCAGTTCATCAAACACAGGCATTGAAATTGCACACTGCAAGGGGAAAAGTCAAAAATCAATAGATACACAGGTGATGTTTGTTTTTGATATATATTTATTTCTAAATAAGCAGGCTAGTTCTTCTCCTGTGGCGCAACAGGTTAATGCCTTACCTTTGCTCTTTTACGGTAGTCTACATCTGGGTTTAATCCTCGCCAATCACACTTTGTATTTATTTATTTATTTTTAGACCAGCAATGCTTCAATTTAGGCTACAGATAGACTAGGAGGCCAAAAACAGCCTGACCAGCAGTCAGTGTTTGTAAAACAAAGATACTTTGAAGGCCTACTAAATGGCTTGGGCAACTGTAGCAAGATACTGTAACAGGGTAGCCAGATAACATGATCAGCCGTGTTAACTTGCTGCAATCATAATAACATTAGCTGACTTCTTTTAATCAGATAAGTCAAGTAAATTTCTCTATATGCCGTCAGCTGGTTCGTGGCACAAGCAGGTAGATGACTGGTTATCATGCAAACAGTTTAATTTAGTAGTGATTCGATACCCACGCAGAGTATCGAATCGCTACTAAATGAATTTGTTTGTCTTCAGTTTATATCAGAAATTGACAAATCTGCAAGTGGCCAGATCTGTCGAAGACACATCATCAATCGTGAAATGTCATCAACGCAGCCAGTTAACATGGGAGCCAGTTGACATGTAACACCGGCCGTCATACTACTTTGTTACACAACACATCACTTTTTGGTCTTAGTTTTGTCTGGACTTAAAATGTAGCAGCTCTGCAGACAAAATACATTCGGGTAGCGTAGCTTAGGCTACATCAAGATGCTAGGCCTACTTGAGAGTGGATTCCCCGATCTTCATTAAACTTAGCTCAGTTATGTGCTATCCGTCACGGAGACAATAAACTTCCTCTAAATAAACAACCTCTATTAGGCTACAGTTTCTATTCGGCTTATTGTCACATTTGGTCTATGGGCCTGCGAGACTCTTGCTTAAATTTCAATGGTGTCTGTCAAATTGATATAGCCTCTACTTCTTTGACACAAGCTTACGTCACAGACCACTCAAACTCTGCGCCATGTTGTTGGAGGTGCAAACAATATCAGAAGTGCAGAAGTGAAATTAAGAATTCATTTCTTTCTGGAGAAAGAGAGATGCAGTGCAAAGGAGGGTGTGGAGGATCGACCCGTGGACAATTCCAGTTTGGCTATCAATAATGTAACATTTTGATGCTTCACCTAGTATGCAGGGGCGGACCTGCCATTAATTGCCTGGGGCCTCGTCATCCCCGTATCGTATTTCATTTTTTTTTTTTTTTTTTAAATAAATGATCACCGCATCCAAACAATATATTCTAATCCATGATAAGGAGTTTAAAAAAAATGCCTCATGAAAACTCATCATAAAATTAAATGACTGCAGGTCCACTTCCTGTCACCAGCAACTAGCTAGTCTGAACAAGGTCTTGGTGAGGTGTGGAGTTGAGCGATTGACAGCAGCCATGAAACGTTTCCAGAGTGGAAGTGATAAAAGAAAAAGAGAGGAGGAAGAATTTAGAAAGAAATTGCATAAATTAACCAACTTCTTCCAGTTGAAGAATTCTTCCACGGAAGAAAGTAATTTGGATAGTGATGCAACAACATCTGCTGAGCTGGGTGGTGTAGCTAATGCTAGCTGCAGCAGCAGCGATGCACCACCACCGGCAACTCAAACTTGCACTACATATTCTTCTACTGATGATGATTATGATGTTGATCTAAGTGAAACAGTCGTGAGTGACAAGATCACTGTCACTGCCGAAGTCGGCACTGGTGCTGGTGGTGCTGCTACGGACACCATTTCAGTAGCAGAAGCTATGGGGTGCAAACGAAACCAGTAACGTTAGTAGCCCCAACACAATACCTAGCACTACAGTTATCAGTGACGACCGTGCGTTATGGCCAGACACCGTAAGAGATGCAGAGCGAGTTGAAATCGTTAAAAAAGGCCCTGTGCTCGGAGGGGCCTCGGGATCCTTTGCCTTGGGCCTCAAAGTGTCCAGGTCCGCCCCTGCTAGTATGTAGCAGAAGTGGGGACAAGTGTAGTTTTTTTTCTGTATTTTACCGGGGACACGGGGGCTGGAAGGCTTTGGTCACCTTATATGCATATTGTTGTGCCAATTGTTGTAAGCTAAATGAAACTACATTCTATTACACATGCAGTTGTGAACTCTTTTATGTGATCTATTGCACAATGTGTCTGTAAATAAGACATAATGCACACAAAGCGCACATGTAGGCTAAATAAAATCTATTGTGCATAGGCTAATACTTGAAGTAGTCACGTAAGTGTGCATACTTGAAGCTGACCTACAGTATTTGTATGTGAGCTTCAAATAAACACATTTATCTGTCTTCAATGTTATGTAGCAGAATTACTTGGCTACAGAACCCAAATCTTGTTTGCGTTGGAGAGAGCATGCACAAACTTGTAGGCTTTGTTACCCTACCAGCCAATTCAGTAACTCAAGACTTCAAGGCCTTCATACAACCTTTAAACAACAAACAAAATACTAACATAATGGTGAAGTGGTTTGTTTTTTCATGATTTATTTTTCCAAAAGCATCCTCTCCCCCCATGCCACTCCCATCATGACCCTGGCATTTAAGTGCTCCCGCTACATGAACGCAAGAAAGAAACGTGCCCTCACGTGGTGTGAATCTTAACCGCATGTTCTTCGCTTCTTTCAGACACAGCTGATTTACATAATGTCCGGAGGAAATACTAGAAGGGGAGCAGTAGAACAGCCGGCTAAATTCAGACTTCCATATGACCGTTTATGTTGTTCAGATATACGGCCCAACCGTTTAACATCCGCAGAACCTTTGGTCTTACACGTATGTCTGAAAGCCCTAATATTGACTGCAGATGGGCTTGAATTGATCATCAGTTATCTTCGAAACAGGCACCTTACTTGGATACACAATAGCAATATTTTAGGAGTGATTAAAAGAGTGATTTAAACCTTAAAAGACTGGACTGGAATAGGCTATGATTTTGTATTGTGTATAGGCTACAACATCAGGCACCTCTCTCCGATAGCCCTTAGTGTTCTGAAGACATGAAAAAGGTGGCAGAAGCGAACACGTATGCATAGATTATGGTTAATTTGAGGATGGCATATTTGTAGCCTATCTTTCATTTTGATTCTAACACATGCATTTGACAAATATACCTCCACCCATAAAAAGAACACCAAACAAGCAGACAGCTGCCATATGCATACACAAATTATAGTTTGTTTTTTACTTTGACAATGAATAGGTTTTCTCCTTCTAACTTTATCCAGCAAAAGTGAAAATAGCAGTTGATGTCATTGTTGCAAACCTTGGGAAAGACTGGCGACGATATGGCAGGAAGCTGGGACTGCACGATGCAAAACTTGACCAAATCCGGGAGAAGCACCCTTTTAACCTTGAGGAGCAGGTGATGGAGGTCATCAATGAGTGGGAGAGGATGCACACAGGGGATGTCAAGGCAGCTGTTTTAATAGAAGCACTTCGCTCTTGCAATCTAAATTACACTGCTGATCTAGTTGACAAGGAGATTAAGTCCCCGAACACATAAAGCACTTATCTTGGTCTTAATAAACTCCTTGCTAATATGAAAGAATGGCTGATTGATTACAATAATTACTCATTGTTCATGACTATTCATCTAATGCTCTATGTCTGTGAATATGGAAAGCACAGGTGTGTATATTTGCAGTACTGAGTACACATGCAAATTTGATTATTTTGGTTGGTAAGTAAGTAACAAATTGCCCCACAGTTATGAAACAAATATTCTGAAAATGTCTTAACAGTACTGCTTACACTGCAGTCATTTAGACATTTGGGGAAAAGTTAGATTTTTTAATAAAATAAAACAGCAACATGATTATAGTTTGTTTAAAGTCTCTTTTCAGATGTAGGAATTTAGAATAAAGAGTTTTAAAATTCCCTCAAAGGCAACGTCACGCTTCATTTTGGTCCTGTCTCCTGGCTCCTCAATACACGGGTTTCCCGTTTACCAACAAAACTAGATGCGCGGATAGCCGTAGGGCAGAAGACGCTTGGTGGCCGTCCACAACGTTATAAACTTAACCTAAATAGTCAGCTGCTGTAAGCTACAATCTGATTTTTTTGTATACACCTGTTGTCTCAATGATAATAACATCTCATTTCAGACTATATTTCAAAGTTTGCAGTTCATTTGCATTATTAATATAACATTGTATTTTGTCATTTTTGGCGAAGACATGCATTCCGTTAGGGATATTGAACATATTTAACATTCTCTAACCATCGTGATTTCGAATTGGTGCAGTTTTCAGCACAAAAACTCATTTTATTCTTTTGCTCTTTTGCATTGCTCTATGCTGTTCTATGGTGCTTTCTGCCTCTTGGTTGCGCACACATGTTTTCGTGACGTTGCATAGAAATCCATGTACATGCCGGCTTGTATGTAACCACTCGAAGTACCAGGCTGGCAATGTTTTGCCTCAGTTTTAGACACACGATGCGGCATCAGGACGTCTTCTCTTGCTGCAAATTTTGCGCAATCTCAGTGTAAAATAACTTCTGACTCTGAGGCTGGCGGCCCACCAGACCAAAGTTCCAAGGCTGTTTTTTCCACTCACAGACGTTGGGGGGAAGCAAGAGCATTCGGCCACCATTCAACCAAGAAAAAGTCATATAGCCATTCCAATGACTCTGAAGCTGTTAAGTTCAGGTAAATTAAGCTAAAAAACTGCATAGTTCCCCTTTAATAGAACATTCATTGACTTTATGAGACAGTCACCCAGACAATTTTAACACAGTTTAAAAGTTTATTTAGAATTAGGCTTATACACATTAGCTTGTTACAGCAGGTTACTGTATTTTACAGTGAGAGAGACAAGAGGGCTGGTTCGAAAGACCAGAAAATAGTCTATCATTATTTTCACATAACCTACCACTAATTGAACTGTTATTAAACTAGTAAATCTTTTTATTGATAAATTAAACTAAATACCCCTTAAGCACGTCATTGTCATATTCATGCACATATGTGTGTGTGTGTGTGTATATACAACATCTTTATTTGTATTCATAGCTCTCAAAATGGTTCATATAATACCTACCATGCCTCGTCATGGCTCCACAATGATTCTAGACTGTACCTTTTTAAGAGCAATCCGGGTTTTGAGTCAGGAACGATTATTTGCCATCACTCTGGCCTTGTGCTCACTTTTTTGACGGATTGAGGTATGGACTCTGGTTCTGACACTCTAAAATGTTGATATTGTTCTCTGTTAACCATTTCTTGCCTTGTTTGGCTGTATGTTTTGGATCATTGTGTGGTTTAATGGTCAAATGCCGCCATTGGGGCAGGTCTCTTGCCAGCCTGCCTGATCTTTTCCTCTAAAAATCTTAATGTAGCCCCTTGTTTTAGTGTTACCGTTTACTTTGAGAAGTTCACCAGGTGTATGAATAATATATATATACATACACACACACACAATCCATGAAAAGAGAAAAGAAATAACCTTGAATACACTTGGCTGGAATGTGAAGAAAGCATTTTGCACACTTTGAACTATGTAACTGCATTTTGATGACCACAAAGATAGACATGACTAAACTAAGGCCGAAAAGAAAAACAAATTAAAAAGAAAAATGACAAGACTATTATGTGAAGTGAAATTGATTTTTAAAAACTTAGTGCAGTGCCTGTGCTGAAACATTTTTAACATTTCAGATAATTTCTTGTATGGAGGGAAGGAATGCAAATTATCTTCACTGACATAATTTTGTTATCAGAATTGTTGGTTGCCAGACAGAATAACAGGTCCAGCCCCTTCTGCTGCCTATAAGGTACCTGCTGGCTGAGTGTGATAAAGAACTTTGAACCTTAGTGAAAAAGGCACTGCATTTTTAATTCTTTAAGAGGATAAGTTAGACGTGCTAGTTGTAACATTCCTCACAACTATTCAACACTATGTTTTAAGCTCTTAAAAATGCAAATATTTTGTGTACATAACTGCACATTTCTGTCTTATGCTAAATGGAAATAGGCATAGGTGAGATGGACAAAGCACCTTGCAATTACCCAGCCCCTTGCCTGTAGTGCCACTGACAGTGAAATAGTGTGGTGTGTTTAGTAGGCACAGTGGTTTTATTGTTGTCAGGATGCAATTTTCTGTACATAGTTAGCAGGGTAGAGACCCACTTCGCCATTGTCAAGCTGACCTTTGCACCAGCCCTGCTCATCCTCTTCCCCAAGTTTCAACAACTCTTCACCTGAAAAAAAGGAGAGATTTGTTTATTATATCCATTGTAAAACAGTGAAATGTGACTTGGATGATGACTCCCTTAACCTGGAGCTCCTCTAGTCTGAATGGAAATTGTGTTGTTACTAATATGAAGAAGTTAAAGATAATAAGTTACAAATGATTTGAAATTAGGAAACCAGTGAGTGTATGCATGTTGTATGTATGTCAATCAGAACACAAACAGAGGTCCAGTGTACTGTATGGAATGGGGATAGGGTATAATTTAAATGGGAATGGGGTATGGTAGTGGTGTCTGGAAGTGACTGGGGTATGTCTGCACTTCCCACGGTGGCACTGGCAGTGGCCCATAGGCCCCTACTGTGTTGCAGCTGGCTGGGGGTTGGGAAGAGGGCTGTCCTAAGGAGTTATACGTGAGCATCTGGGCAGGCCTCCTTTCACGCGTGGACCTCCGCATCGGTAGCGGGCTGGACTGTTCACCGAGAGGCGCTACTGGCCTCTCCTGTATGGCATCTTCCTGTCTATATTCTGCGGGCATTGGATTGTGCTCTATATGCTGTATCTGTGCTCAATCTGTCTGCTTTCCACGACAGGCATGCTCTCTGTCCTTGGAGGTGTATCTTCAGTCCACTGGTCTTCCCTTTCAGACAGGATTTGCTCGGGTAAGTTGGGTCTCTGAGGGGAGGCTACTGGACTGTAGGTCCTCTGAAACTCGTGGAGAGGCTGGGCTTAGTTGTTCTCATCCACCATTCTTGACGGTACCCTCAACCAGCATCGAGGCTCATTCTTATTGTCAGAGGAGTCACTGCTGGGGTTCCATTCACTCCATCTCTCTGTGTGGGGTGACTGATTGTTCCTTGCTCTATGTCGCAGCTGTTGTGCTGTTGATGGAGCAGCTGGTGTCTCAGCTGTTGTGCTGTTGATGGAGCAGCTGGTGTCTCAGCGAGCCTCTTGTTCTTCCAGTGTGTGGCTCTTGTGACTCTTGGGGTAACTCCACAGGTAAGTCATTGACCAAGTGAAGCAGGTTGCGGTGCAGGATTCATACTCAGCCTCCACCCTTTTCCGGAGTCACTTTGTAGACAGGCCCATCTGCAATCCTCTCGTTCACAACGTGTATTGTTTTTCCCAGTATGATTTTAACTTCCCTGGGCCCCCTCTTCCACTCATGTTACGCACCAGGACATGGTCACCTGGGTCCAGGACAACACCCTTCATGTGACGGTCATAGTATTTCTTGCCCCGAGAGCTGGACTGTTGACTATTCAACTGGGTACAATTATAGGCATGGAGGATTTGTGGTAGTTTTTCTCTCCATCTTTTGTTTTCCTTTTCCTCCAGGGATAAAATAGCTCCACATCATAACATACCCTTCACCATAGAAGCGTCCCAACTTCTTCTGATTTTTTTTTAGTGGAAGCACCACCTTTGGGATATAGCCTGCAAGATGTGTCGTATCAGATGCATTAGCATGGCTAATCTTAACCAGCCATTTTAGATTCTGCTGGAACAGCAAGTTTTTTCACCTGGCATTAGTTCCTGTCCAGAGCCAAGAATATTCCAGCCCTTCTCGTATTTTGCCTAGATTAATCAGGTCAAATTTCAAGTTTTCAAATTTAACACAATACTAGTGTTCACCCTGTTTCGTTGCCTTGTAAATTATCCTGTCAAAGTGTCCTCCCTTGCTGGCCAGCACTCACATTGCAGTTTAACAATAAACAGCAATACTAATCAAAGGTTATGTGGACATGTCCAGTTTTACTCCACAAACATATTGTCGTCAGGTCCTGATGTCCGGGGGCCCGTTGCACAAAAGTAGGATCAAGACATCCAGGTTAAGTGACTGAGCTGAGCTCAATGAATCCAAAACAACAGCGTCCAGGCTTAATCGGTTGCACAAAGACCAAGCCAGGATGAGCAGACACGGATTCATCAAGCCAGGTGAAACCTATCCTGGATAAGTGCGCGCTCACGGCTCCCACAAATAGACCCCGCCACCAATCACAGATTCACTGATTCACCATGGCAACTAGAACGTCGTCATTGCTTCTTCTACGGTGTAAAGTAGGCGATAGCCTTTTCACAACAGCAACACCTCTGTTTAGGAGAATATTGCAACTAGTGTCGCGACCACCACGCGCGAAATGGTTACGGCGCTCCCGTGACGTCACATTGTTGCACGACAGGTCGGGAATGCCGAGTATGTAAAATACATAATTAAAAAGAAAGGCAACACCGCCACAGTGATAAAGCAAAGCAATCTTCCCTGATGACGACAGTGGTCGGCTGGTGAGGGATCAATATGTGTTAAATCAGTTAATATGCGTGCTTTAAATTTAAGTTAAATTTGTCCTGCAGTGGCATTTTTTTTCTCTGTGATAATATTCCATCATTTTATATACATGTATAGCCTTATAGTCTATGGGAAATTGTAAATTATATAATGATTGCAACATCATCTAAAAATCATCATTTATCCAAAATGATGAAATTAGCAGTGGAATAACTATTGGTTTCCGTTTGTGGTGACTGCTGACTGAGATAAGGGATGAGATTAAATAGATCCTGGAACTTAGCTTGGTCTGGAGCAGGCTAGCTCCACAGAATAAATCTCCATGGTAACTTATACCATAACATATCCTACTGCCCCCTATCCCACTTTTGTGCAACTGGATCACGGATAAATTGAGCCAAGATAACCAAGATATCCCGGCTTAATCCCTTATCCTAGTTTTGTGCAATGGGCCCCAGATGTTGGAAATGGGTTGAGCTACCAGGAGCTTTCATTTACTGCACCAAACATTTCTATGTACACAGTTTCAATGTTTACTAACTTTGTGGAAAAGCATAGCACAGACCAAGAAAAAAACATTCTTATCTCACAAGGCACCTCAAAGTATTTTCCATAGGGTATTTTCCCACAATGAGAGCTGAAGTGAAACTTGGTCGACTGCCCTTCAAGTTTAAATTAAGAATTTGTGTTTAAAGTTCAACTTTGTTGCAAATTTTGATTGTCTGTCATAGGTAAATGCTTTTGAAAATGGCTCCATTAAGTAATGTCCTAATGAGCCATGGTCTGAAGATGATGTGTGTCGAGTTTGATGACGATCAGACAAAATTTGTGACCTGTGAAAATTTTGTTTCACTTTTTCACTTCACATTTATATAAACATTTATTTATTTATTATTATTAACATAATCATCACAAGTCATATCAAGTCAGAAACTACCAGACATGATCATCTTCAAACACAGTCAATGGCAAAAAATAATCTTCTTTCCACTTTTCCGTCCAAAGCAACTTACGGTATATAACCACTACATTAAGTTAAGAATAATAATAATAAAGTTGTGGCAGTATGGCAGAGCAGTTTGGGGACTGTGAAAACACCAGGCTTGCAAAAGTTCGAAAACCCTTGCTTTAGATTATTTTCCTTGGAATTACCAATGCCACAGTGAATGGGGAGGATGTGGGTGTCATTATTAACAATTGACAGGAATTAATACCTGCTTGAAAGCTCAGTTCATCAGCCTCCTGCCCTGTGTAATCATACAGAGCTCTCACACGAACGGCAACCACTTTATCTTCCTCTTCTTCCACTCCATTTGTTGCAATATACTTCTTGGGGCTTTCCTCATCGGACCACTCTGAGGAATAGTCCTTCACAGCTCTGTTTTGAAGTAGAGAAAAAATCAGAGGTTTAAAAACACCAACATGACACACAAGTGATGCATGCAATGGGTTTCGTAATAATAGTTACAGTATATTTTTAATAAAAAATGTGATATTATATCACATTTTTTAAGTTCTACAAACAAATCATTTTATGGATGAAAACATACACAAATTAGTGCTTCCTCTGTTATCACTCAAATGCCTGCAGTTATGATGGTAACATTGTTGGTCAACAAAGGGTGCTAGGGTAGATGATCAATTCTAAGAAATGGTTCTTCATGTTACACTCACACGGACCAATTTGTTGGTCATACAGGTCCTTAATTGTGACTGTAATTGGTTGAGGTTGAGTAAAATTTCATGGTAAGCCAGTCAGAGGTAGAGTTGGGCGGGTGTTCGAAAGCACGCATAGTTGGACACACAACGAACAACACAAGCAAGTTGAGTCAGTCAATGAGAGACAGGTAGGCTATGGCGAGCTCAAATAATCCAAAAGTAGCCTTCTCGAAATGAAAGTATAGCCATTACTTTCCCCTCCTAGAAATGAAAAATGTAATCGTGAAATGCACATTATGCCCTGGGCAAAAGTGCCTATCCACATCAGTGTCAAGTAATTCAAACTTACTCAAACATCTTTCAACGTTGCATGTATCCGCGAAATTAGTGGCCAAGACCACCGATGGAGAAGGAGACACAACATAAGCAACTGAAGCTTGATTTTAAGACCCCACCACCCGTTATGTCTCTGACTGAACTGAACAAACTAGTAGCCAGGTATGTTGTGAAGGATATGCCATTAGGCTATCTACGGTTGAGTCGGACTCTTTCAGGGCGCTATTGCCAAAATACCGGTCAGAGGGAGAGGGTCAGAGAGGAGGGGTAGCCCTACCATGTAGAAAGACGTTTTCGAATTAGACGCCCAATATACTTGAGGGGCAATAAATATCAAAAGTTCCTTTTGATTATTGTGTTATAGTATCGATCCACTATAAACATAATATCTACATACATGGCATTTGATTAAAGGCTATTTGTCCCACAGTAACATTAAAATAGTTAGTTTAGATGTGTGTACATTGTTTCTGTTAATAATATATTGTATTAAGTGTCCATTTCATTATAATATTCAGATTTATCATACATAATTGAACATGCACATGTATTTTAAGCTCCGTTAAAGAGGGGTGGAGGTGGGGTCACATTTGAGCATTTAAAAATGTACTTGAAAGTAATGCAATAGTTACTTTCTGAAGTAACTAGTTACTTTTATAATTTGTAACTGAGTATCTAATTTAGTTATTTTTTGGAAGAAGTAACTAGTAACTGTAACTAATTACTTTTTAAAAGTAACTTGCCCAACACTGTTTATTGCCTTGTTTGGCTGTATGGTTTGGATCAGTGTATAATGGTTTAATGGTCCAATGGCACCCATTGATTGGGGCAGGTCTCTTGGCAATCACAACCAGTGTTGAGCCTGAACGCGTACATTGAACGATAGTTCATGAACTCGTTCATATTTTGGGCGAACGTGAACTGAACGTACTGTATTACTGCCTGATGAACATTACTGTGAACTCATTCATTCTGATGTCTGTGAACGGCCCACTGTCTCAGTTCAACTTCGTTCAATAGGGTGCCAGATTTATATAGAGCCTTCCAGGCGAAACCCCGGCTAAAACATACCGTAAACAGGCCTTAATATGTAGCGGGAAAAAAACACCCAATCTGGCAACACAATCCACCAGTGTCGCACTGCCGCATGAGTCATCAGAACAAAAAGCAGCATGCAGGCCAACGGTTCTCAAACTATGGGCCGCGGACTGCCGGCACCGGTCCGCAACGTGGACATTACTGGTCCGCGGAGCCACGGAGTGAAATTATGCCCGGTGCTTCGTCTGATAATTTGCTGCGCAATTGATCAAGGAACCGCGTATCGACAGAAACAAACATTTCTGCAATCAGGAGGAAATACTTGCTAATTTGGTGTCATCAAACATAGAGGCATACAATTAAGTGGTGGTATGAGCATTCATTCAATGCATGCATATGCGCGTCTGCGCGAGAGAAACTCAAACCACTCGGTGGTAGCAAAGCTCCGCTTTAACCTGTTGGAAGGCTATTTAATTATGTAACAACATTTAATAGAATGACGTAGATTCTTGCAACTTCCATAAAAACAGAGCAGAGACATAATACACTGTCTACCATTGGGTATTGTATAGTCAAATTTGAATATAACGTGGCCAAAAGCTATTGTAGCATAATTAGTCTTCTTCCTGTTAAAGATCTTCAGATCAGTGATTTACACCTATCTACTCCACCATTTACCATACACCAAAGCTGGTATTGTTTTTTTTTTCTGAATCCTTACATTCAGGAATTCAAATAAAATTTCATTAAAAAGCTTGTCACTATTTTTTCCATTTGTCTACCAGTGTATGATGCATTAGGGAAACATCCCAAAACAATGCCACCAATATAATTGTTGTTGTTTTGAGAAGTATGTCTCATCCAAGCATCATCCAACCATGCAAAAGCATACAATGCAACTCTCGTAATTATATTTTACATTAGTAAAGCAGTCCTCTGATGTGTGCATGTTTTCACACCTTCACAACTTTTCACCTGAGATACCACTGTTGAATGTCTAGTTTGCTCTTAAAGAAGCCCTATGCAACAATTTTAGCAAAAATGACCTTAATTATGCAGGTTGAGAGTCGTTCTGATGGTTCTACAACACTTTTTGGGTCGTTTGGTGGGTGCTTCGTCTCCCCCTAGTGCTTCTCCGCGGAAAAACTGAATATGCAACTTTCTGGTCCCGTCCCGAACAAATCCGGATGTGACTCAGCGGAAGTATCCAATCGCGTCTCGAAAATGTAGTCAGATTGTAGTTTCTAAAAAGACTGCAAAACGGACTTACTCCAACTTGGCTTTGTTGCTGTTGAAATTGTAAGTAGCCTACCCTTGGGTGAACTTCGTTTTTGTAATGTGGTTTGATAGTCTCTTGAACAATGTGTTTGCTCGACCGTTTTATTGTGAGCCCTGTATGTGTTTAGCTTGGTTTCTTGATGGCTAGCTCGCTAGCTAGTGGGGGTTTAGCGTAGCAGTCACTTGCTACCGAAGCTGCAGGGGGAGCTATGTCATGAAAAATGCGAGCCCAAATCAGGCGAAAACCCAAAACAGCGAAGGAAAAACCAGACCTGCATAGGGCTTCTTTAATGTTTGCGAACAAAGCTGTCTTCTGCTGTGCTGTAGACTTGCTCTATGCTTTCCAGTGTTTCCCCTAGAATTTTTTCCAGCAGTGGTGTTGTTACGTGCTGGAAGTTGTAATCAAGCCACAGTTGGGGGGCCTGGGGGGTCCGGGGGCATGAACTTAGTCATGACTTTCAGAAAACAATTTCAACAATGACGTTGTGCTTTTACAATGTAGGCCTAAATGTTGTGACATTTCTGATAATGTGAAAATTTTGCAGTGGCGCTGAAAATCCAGTGGAGGCGCTGCGCCGCTGCTAAATACTGATACTACTGATAATACTGGGAAACACTGCTTTCCAACTGGTACCAAGTCCAAGCCCCGCTCTTCCATTCTGCACCTGCCCAACAATATCCCAATGTTGTAGTGCACTTTGAGCATGTTCCACTGCTTCCCGTGGATTCCACTTTCGACCTGTTTTAATTGTAGGGGCAGCGTTCTTGATGACTAGTTCCTTAGACTGTGAAAATCATCTCTAGGCTGGTCTTAGTACATCTGAACTCCTCCACCAACCTGGTCATTGGTAAATCCAACATATATATATATATATATATATATATATATATATATATATATATATATATATATATATATATAGCTTATGACCCATGGGTTTACCCGGGATGAAATTCCATTTTTGTTGACGTCTAAGTGACACATTGGCTTTGGCGCCGAACATGACTAGCCTATAAACCAACATTCCATATACAATTGCTTGAGGGGCTGTTGTTGTTGTGACATGAACGTTGAAATTCCACCTCCGACACTGCCAACCAATGCCAACATTGGGCCAACGTTTGCTTGCTATCTGGGTTTCCTCCACCAGTTTCCCCTTCTTAATAGATAAAATTTATACTAGATTTCACTTTCATCACCCTTCTTAATAGATACACTTCTACTAGATTTCACTTTCATCACCCTTCTTAATAGATACACTTCTACTAGATTTCACTTTCATCCTTGCCAGAGTGCCATCCTGCAGTTTTTCACCTCCAACAACCCATTTTGATGCCCTTATAATTACCACCGTCGCCATTTAAGGATGCTATAAAAAAGGAGCTAAAAACTGTGATTAAACAGAAAACAGAAAACAATTGAGGCATAGATCTTCTACCTGGTTTCCTGTGGTGTCTCATCTCCAGCAGATGCAATGTTGGTTAGGGTGACCTCATCATTTCCCTTGTTGTTCCTATCCCTCTTCCCAATGGAATGTGTCGCCTCAGGGGACCACTCCTATACAAACCAAATATACAAATATACATGTAAACCTTTACACATGATACTAGACTTGTATTTATCTTTCCTTTTTTACAATATTATACAAGTTGTGATCAAGCAAACTCTTTATCTTACCTTTACCATTATCTTTACAAATATCTGGGCATTTGGCTAGATAACAAACTATCATTTAGAACACATCTTGAGATAACAAAAAAGAGACACTATAAACAATATTGGGTGCAGAATCAGATCTTGCTTCTCTCTAGAAAACAACTTGACCACTCAATCAACTATAATGTCAGTTGGTAACATTGTGTATATGGATGCAATCCCTTCCACACTGAAATCACTTGATGCCGTTTACTACAGATCATTATGTTTTATTACTGGGGATGGTTTTAGAAGTAATCATTGTAATCTCTATGTTTGTATTGAAGATTCTGATTTTGGTGTTTCTGGAGAGCTGGGAAGAGAGCCATTCAGGTCGGGGTGTTCTAAAGGCATGTCTTGCTTTGCTGATGCGCACACAGCTCGACATCTTTATCAGCTCCTTCATCTGATGTTGCTTCCCAGGTATACAAACTCGACCACAGCTTCAGGGGTTGCTCCTTGATTGTGATAGGTTGTCGGGTGTTGAGTGGTGTTGGTGTTGAGCCTCATGAACTTGGTTTTCCCAACGTTTATCCTGAGGCCTATCTGTTTACTGTGCTCATGCAATCTGGTGGTCTTGCGTTGGATGTGTGTATGTGTTCCTGAGATCAGAGCCAGGTCATCAGCAAAATTGAGATTTTCCAGTTGCTCAAAAGGGTTCCACTGTAGTCCTGTCCTTTGACCATCCACTGACATTTTCATTGTCCAGTCAATGGCGATGAGGAACAGGAGAGGTGACAGTAGGCACCCTTGATGTACTCCTGTTTTTATAAGGATGGTGTCCGAGAGCTTACCATTTGAGATGACTTGACCTGTGAATCCATCATACATCAAGATGCATTTGATGATATTGACCAGTTTTATGGGTATTCACAGTTAGTTTCAAATGTGAGTTTTGAGTCTATTATCATCCCCAGGTATTTATTGCACACATTGGACGGTTTGACCTTTGATCGATGTGATTTCTTGTGTCTGGATTTTTTTCCTAAAATCAATGTGCATGTCCTTCATTTTGGCTACATTTAGTTGAAGGTGGGATGCCTCACACCATTCAACAAAGTCATTGATGAGTGGACCATGACCTGTTTCACTGTCTTGAAGCAGGCTAACAATTACTGAGTATTCTGCATATTTAATTATGGTCCTGTTGTCCCACCTGCTCTGGCACATATTTGTGTACAGGATGTGAGAGAAGAGGTGAGAGTACGCATCCTTGCGGGGAGCCGGTTGATGAGCAGACTTTGTCAGAGAGACTGCCATTCACTCTCACTCTTTGCGTCCTGTTTGTTAAAACTCAAGATGCGTTAATTAGAGTAAGTAAGGTTCAAGTTAGTGCTTTCCACTTATTTCTGTTGTGTGTGTGTGTGTGTGTGTGTGTGTGTGTGTGTGTGTGTGTTCATGTAACAGACCCTTCTCACCTCAAACTGAGGCCAATTCATGCTCATGCCTGGGCCATGAGTGTTCCTCCACCAGCGCAGGTCCTCTGCATCATTGGCTGCAGTGATGCTCTGGCTCAGATCAGAGTACAAGGCCTTGAACCTGATATGTGGGGGTTAGAGATTGACAGAAAAATGTTCTTTAGCATCAAAAGCTGCACTGATTAATCAACTAGTAACAGATTAAAGAGCCATGACACATGGCTAAAACCAGACAACTATCTACCCCCAAATGAGTCGTGAGACATGAGGCATGCTAATACCTACCTAATAAGTATATCCCCAAGACATATATTTTATTTTAAAACCACTGAAGCTATGTTGTCACCCCTGACCTCTGAATACACGATTAAAGTTGCTTTGTGATTATGTAACCCAAATGGGCAGAAGTGCTCTTAAGGGTGCCTTTAAAAAGTTAACTGATCATTACAAAACCCTTTTGGAATTATTTTGCACCACTCTAAAAAAAGTTGTCTTTAACATTTCCTTGGGCTGCATTTCACTATGATTATGGGCACATATTAATGCATTGACCATGGCATTTAACAACATTATACAATATTGTTTTTGTCTATACATTATAGCATTGGTATGTTTTTCTAAGATCTTGAATGAAAGGAGACTTGACCCTCTGCATAAATTCTTCAGTTCATCCAAAAGACTTTCTCATTCCATGCATTAATACCTGTCACAGTTAGAGAGATCCAGGTGCTTGTGGATGTCCAACATAACTTCTTTGAAGAAGCAGAGCCTCTTTTTCTCTGTATCTTGAGTGATCTCAAATACTTGTTCCATATCTTCCATATAGCGTGGATTGCAGCGGTTCAACTCTTCTAGCGCCTTCTCATAGCGATCCTTTGCCTGGGAAAAAGCAAAAACTGTATGCATCAAGGATTATAAACCCACAAAATAAAGAGCAAAGTGCAGGGTTCCCACTCTAAATCAAATGTAAAATTCCATGACTTTTCCCTGACAAAAAAACTGAATTTCCATGACTATATAATGAATGCTAACAATATACCGACCAATGATTTCAGAACAACCATAGCATTCAAGAATCTTTTACTTTTTTTGAGCGGGAGATGAATAAATGGGCATTGAATAAACTAAGTTGGCCTACTCAAGCAAGCAGTAAAGCTATTAACCAGATATACACCAATTTTGGATGGAAATATATTTGTATTAATGTATTTTGGCAAGTAAGTTTTAAACTGCTGCAACAAAATTCCCTGATATTCCATGACTTTGCACCACATCTGTCTATGTAAGGTCTCACAGTTGATGGTGTATGTCAAAGTGAAGACCAAGCCACAAGGTCAAGAGAATTGTCCATAGACCTCTGGGGGAAGGATACAAGAAAATTTCTGCAGTATTAAAAGTGCTCAAGAACATGGTAGCAACTAACAGTCTTTCTAGATCTGGCCGCTCAGCCCAACTGAGTAATCCGGGACAAAGGTCGGGCTGGTAACCAAGGACCCATTGGTCACTATGAATATGATCCAGATGAAGAAGAGAGAAAACCTTAGGGGACAGTGGGTTGTTTCCCTCGAAGCAAAGAGGTCTACTTGCGCTTGGCCGAACCTCTGGCATATAATTTCTATTATACGAGAATGTAGGCGCCACTCCCCTGGGACCGGACCTCTTCTCGATAGCATATCCGTCCCATAATTCAGCTCGCCTGGGAGATGAATCGCCCTAATAGAGTGGAGTCGAGAGTGGGTATGACAAGAGATTATCTTGGGCCCACAAGATAAGGGAGGTTGTCACGTTCATCATAGAAGCCGACAGTAGACCACCTTGGAGGTTTATATGCTACTGTCACCGTGTTGTCCGAACGGATCAAAACGTGCTACTGGGCAATGATCGGCTGGAAGTAATTCAGGGCTAGTTTGACAGCCAGAAGCTCTAGGACGTTTATGTGCTGGGCACTCTGGGCGCCTTTTACGGAAAACCCTTGACATACGGCTCCCCAGCCCATCTTGGATGCGTCTGTGGTAATTACAATGCGTAAGTGTATGTGCTCTGTGTAATGCTGATACAGATGAATATTTGGGAGTTGCCAAAGAATACTTGTTGAAGACTTGTCCAGTTGAGGCAGTGCACACAAGTGTGTAAACTTGCGGAATATACAACGATGAGTGAGGCTTTAGAACAAATATTTTGTACAATATTTGAACAAAAATCTGAGTTTTATTGAGGAACCAAAGAAAAACATTTAAGAGTTGTGGTTTACCAGGAGTTACAGGAGTGGGGTAAGGAGAAGAGTGATATATTTTCTTTTGAATACACGCAACATCTTGCGGCATACTAGCCTGGCCATGCCTACTTGATCTCCTTTCAGGAAGATACTCGTCTGGAGATAACAATATTTGTTTCCTAATGACTATTGCTCTGGCCCCACTATTAAAAGACCACCTGGCAAGTGGCCCATATTTCATTTCATTTTGAGACCCCTGATGTAAACAATAATCAAAAGTGATTGTTAACCTGCATGTTACTCTTTAGATTAATGTTGTTATTAAATTACCTGTAGTTAGACTTAAAACTTTGATCATCATTTAAATTAGATGTATCATTATTGCATTCAAAAATCAGCTTTTCCAACTGTATTGGTCATTCACTGATCAAACCTACCTATATTTCTGATGAATTTGAAGCAATTTGAAATACATATGATTTCTGTTAACAAACCTTCTCAGTAATTCCAAACACTACAGACCACATGCATTAACAGTAGGCACTGAAATCATGCTGTGCCCTTCTATGCATGAAACTGTATTTATGGCCACGGAACTGGACTTTGACTTGGGATACCACTCCTCCATACCATACCACTTAGGTGTCTCTATCTGGCACTGTGCAAGGTATCAATACATGTGAAAGCAGGCAATACATTCAGTGAGGGTTTAGTTTAGTCATCATGTTGATTAATTTCTTGTAAAAACAAAACACAATGCTGAGTACATAGAGGGGGAGCAAAACACTCCCGATTATAGTAACAAGCTAATCAAGTTCAGCCAAAGGCAAGCCCTATATGGAGAGGTTTATCTGGATGTTCTACATGCTAATCTGGAATCATATAAGGATAATTATGTGTGTTCATGTGCAAATTATTTTATCCTGATTTGTCTCACTTAAAGATTTATGAAGAGAATGGACGTACCTTTTTGCATGCGTTGTGTTTGATTACTGATGGAAAACATCCATACACAAATCTTGGGATTGTACATTTGCATAGTTCTATGGTATTCACATATATTCACTCACATAGTAGTTCTAGATATACAGTGCAACGGAAAGTTTTTAGACCCTTTTAAGTTTTCCACATTTTGTTATGTTTCAGACTCATCTTTAGATGCATTCAGCTCAGTGCCTGATTTCTTCCACACACGCTGTTGAGAATTATGGCCAAATAATTCAATCTTCGTTTCATCAGACCAGAGGATTTTACATCACATGGCCGTTCAGGTGCTTTTTAACACTCCCGACAAAAAAATGGCTTCCGCCTGATAAAGGCCTGATTGGTGGAGTGCTGCACTGATGGTTGATCTTCTATACACCTTCACAAAGGAACTCTGGATCTCATTCATAATGTATAAAGTAATCCGGAACGGATGGCCTCGGTCAGACAGGTAACCAAACCAAGGACCTTGGTTTGGTTACCTGTCTGACCGAGGCCATCCGTTCCGGATTACTCAGTTTGGCTGAGTGGCCAGATCTAGGAAGACTGTTGGTTGTTCCAAACTTTTCCATTTCAGAATGATGGAGGTTACCATGCACTTGGCCACTTTCAATGCTGCAGAAATGTTCTTGTACCCTTCTCAAGACCTTAGGATTGTGTCAAGACAATCTCGTATGTCTACCCGGACAATTCTCTCAACCTTGTGGCTTGGTTTTCACTCTGGCATACACCATTAACTGTGAGACCTTACATAGACAAATGTGTGCCTCTGCTAATAACGTCTAATGAATTAATTTAGGCACAGGTGGACTCCATTTAGGTTGTAGACGCATATCAAGGATCAGTAATAGAAGTACGATGCACCAGAGCTCAATTGCAAGCGTCATAACAAAGGGTTTGAATACTTATGCAAATGGAATACTTCAGTCTATTATTTTTCATAAATTTACAAAACACTCCAAACGCCTGCTTTTTTTGTGGAGTATTGGAATATTTTGTGTAGATTGATGAGAAAATGAATTGAATCCATCCATTTTAAGATGAGTCTGTAATATAACAAAATGTGGAAAACTTGAAAGGGTTTGAAGACTTTTCAGTTGCACTGTGAGTTATACACAAAGACTGATACATGTCGCCCTACATGTATTACTTACAAAACATACAAAAAACCTCATATATTCATACTCAAATGACATTTTGAATGCATAAATGAATGCATCAATACCTTGTCAGTTTCCAGAGTACACTTCTCCACACGATCTGTGAATTTGCGGACCTCTTCCTGTGACTTTGTGGTGTCTGCTTTGGCATGGGTTTCCCTTGTAATGGCTGTCCGCTCCTCCTTGCGTGCTTGGTGATAGCTCTTCTTAGAAGACTCCACCTATTAGAGAGACCAATTCCTTTAATTTTACTACTTAAAAGTGTACCCCTAGATCTAGGAAATCAGTAAAGTACAGCCCTGACTCACGTCCTTAAGTTTGCGAACCCAGGGCTTCTGGGCTTTACGAAAACCTTCATCAGCTTCTTTTGTCTCTCGTAGGCCACCAATCATCTGTTTGTGGAATGCCTCTTTCTGCCAGTTGCGTACTTTTTCACTGTCCTCCATCACAAGACGCTCTCGCAGCTCCATATGGATCTCACTCAGATGGTCAGCTGCATTCATAAAGGCATGCCATGCTTTTTCCAGTGTGCCATACTGAGGACCTGCAAATACCAAAACAGATCACTGAAACCATTGCCTTGTGGACACAAAAACAACTAATCAACTCGATGGTGACCTAGAAGAGAAACTGAGGCGTATGGCAGCCCACACAGGATTCTAAATATGAAGACCCAACAACATCCACTACGAAACATGATTGCCTTAAATTACCCCTGAAAACATAACAAAACCAATCAATTTAAATTAAGGGGCCCTTAATTTGTAAAACAGACTTGTAATTTTACCATAAAATGCCATTTTAAGGTGTGAGTGTGAAACCCCTTAATCTTACATTTAAGGTGTCTAGTCAGGGGTTCCTATTATTTGTTGTGATTAAGGGGGTAATTAAGAACAATTTCAGTATATCTTAATGTTATTTTAAGGTGTTAATTCAGGGATTAATTGATTAAGGGGGGAAATTAAGGGGAAATTGAAAAAGTAACTTGGGGTAACTTCAGTAGGCTTTTACAAGTTAATTGGCATTTGACAATGTGTACAGTAAAACATTGCAATGGACGATGATATCACTTATATTACTTACAGAGGGAACACTTATTACCATATGTCTAGATACAGAAATAAAATGTATAATGATCTACATAAAATGACATAACTTAGAGTTACAATGCATATTATAATATATACACATACACATACATACACACTACCAGTCAAAGGATACACTTAGAAATTTCCATTCCACTCCATTATAGACAGAATACCAGCTGAGATCATTTGCATTGTTTTTTAAATCAGGGCAGCAGTTTTCAGATTACATTACGTGCTTATATAATTGCAAAAGGGTTCTCGACTGTTGTAGAAAGAAATAGCTGATCTTTAATGCAACCTAGAGATTGGCATGGTTTTATTTCAGTTAGCCTAATAGCTGGTTTAAATTTGCATTGAGAGATGATCTTATGGAAAGTACCCCATGCCAATCGTGAGATATGGTGAAGGGTGTGTGATGATGTGGGGTTATTTTAATTCCAAAGGCCAAGAGAACTTCATTAGGATGCATAGTATCCTGGATCCATGAAATAACTGGCCTTTAAAAATAAAAATATGCCTGCAAATTTAACATAGGGGTCAAAACAGTATGTTAAATAAAAGTGATACTTTTTGTGTCCTCTCTCTATCTCCACTGCAGCAGATCTAACTTGAACATTATGCTACTCCATTTAATTGGGAATGCGTCTGAGTGGGCACGAGAGGGAGACAGAGAGAGCGGCAGGTTTTCAACTGATATCATAGGCTATATTTGAATGGAGCTGGCAAAAGATCATTATGAGAACGTAGCAGAACGTTTTAAAACAAATTACATTGTCATTATCATCAATCTTTATACCACTGCTTTATGAAAGTGACAGCCATTATGTACGGTTACATATTACATATGAGGAAGCCCAGTATCATATTACACAGGGCTCAAAATACAGTTGGGGAGGGGGCATTTTACAAATCAAAATCACATTTTCTTTAAACAGGCGTCAATGAGAGGACAACACATAACATAGTCTTTACATACATGATTTGGTTTTGAGTTTCTAATTTGAGTAAGTGTTTGTGACAACACATACATTTTATAATGTTTGATGCATTGCAACCATACCTCAAAATGAGAAAGATGCCATCATAAGTGATTTGTCAGATATGGACTATCCCTTACCACGTGTCACCACTGAACATGGAGTGTACAGGGCCTCTATAAAACATACCAGGCAACCACAAGAACCAACCTCTTCTTCACCACCATCTACTGTTAAAGAGCCAAGCTCTTGTAGCCACCAAAGAGATGAGACTAAAGAGCCTCCAGCGTCCTCACGCCACCAGACTGGCCAGTCCGAGAAACCTCCAAGATATCCTATCTTACATTCTATGGGATCTTGCTGGCATCTGGCTACAGCACTGTTCCAAGAAGGCATATGCACATGTACAGGGGTACATGCATAATATGGAGCCATACGGGGGACGCTTCACACTCCTCCCACAAACTGGCTTAGGCCAGGGGCCGACTGTCGTTCTCGGTCTTGCAGAGCAAGGTGAAGTGCCTGAAGGTTGTAAATTCCATCATGAATCTCTTCACTTCCCTTTCACTTCTGGATGAGATGACAAAGAGGGGATATGGGAGCTGTGGGACAGTAAGGGACAACAGTCTCTGACATTTTTCTTCACACTAAAAAAAGAATTCAACAAGTTACCCCGAGGAACCATTCAAGTTCTAACAGAAGGAGAGAAGCTGCTGGTCCGCTGGAAGGACAACAACGTTGTCAATATGGCAACAAACATGGAGAACTGAGTCCGTTGTCAAACAATGGAACAAAGAGTGAAGTGCTTTTGACCAAGTCTGACAATCACAATGCATCAAGCAATACAATGAGCATATGGGAGGTGTTGATCTTCATGACCAACAGGCATCAAGATACAGCATCACAATCAGGTCCAAGAAGTGGTGGTGGTGGCCCATCTTGCATGGTCTCTCAATAGTGCACTCGTGAACAGCAATTACTTTTACAGAGATGTTATGAGAGGGACCATTGACCTGCTCACCTTCACATGCTGAGTGCTGCTGACAGCTGAAGCACCAAGACACAGAAAGAAGTAGAAAGAGCTGTTGGACCCTACTGTAACTTAACAGCACCTAGGCTATAATACAGTATATCTGCATAATGTGTGCTGTCATGAATAAATAATCAGAAATACAGTATAGTATACAGTATACACAACCCACCCAGAACGGTTCCGCGAACCACTTTTGGGTCATGACCCACCAGTTAAGAAACACTGCTATAGGGGCATGTTAAAAAAAAAAAAAATCGCCTTTAAAGTCTCATGAGGAGGAAAAGGAAAACTATTATACCAATGTGGTTGTTTTGTGTAGGTGACTAAAATGTTAATTTCCCCTTGATTTGCATCTGTCTGCTGTTTTAGGTCTCAAACTGTATTCATTTGTTTACTTATTTTTATTTTTACAAAAAAAAAAATATATATATATTTGTACAGCACTTTGGTCAGTGAAAGCTGTGTTTAAATGTGCTTTGGAAATATTTTTTACTTACTTAAGATTTGAATACAGCTTCAATGACCTTACTAACTTTGGGGTGACATCACCTCCAACCTCAACCTATAGTCACACCAGTTACTCATCTAAAGAAGCAATGTCATTTCAGGTCTCCAGATCAAACCAAATCAAACAGCTGCGCCCCACACCCTTAGAAGAGCTCACCTTTCTCTACGACTACCCGCCATTTCTTGGCCCAGTCACTTAGTTGTTGTGAGTAGCTCTTCTCAATCTTGGCCCTCTCCTGGAAACAGCTAATTAGCTCATTGCATAGCTTGTGGCCATCATCAATGCGCTTCACAGTCCTCTTGTAGTTCCCAGGCTGGAGGGGAAAACAAAGCCAATATAAGTAAAGGAATATTACATAAAATAGCTTACTTACAGATAGGGTTACTTGAGCCAACACCTTCCCTAGTTAGGGAAAGTTAGGCATTTTTTGCCAACCTGCAACAACAACAACAAAAAAAATCAGTAACACTTTACTTGACAGTTTTGACATAAGAGTGACATGACACTGTCATAAACACATGAGCCTGTCATGACACATGAACCCTAAACCTAAACCTAACTCTAACCCTAACTTGTTATGACAAAAACCGAATGACCCTAAATGACAGAAGCGTTATGTCATAGACATTTATGACATATGATGTTTATGACGTGTCATGTCACTCATGTCGATACGGTCAAGTAAAGTGTAACCAAAAATTCTTACCAATAGCTTTTTTACTAAATGTTTCTATAGGTGTCTAGTAACACCTCCCAAAACTAGGCGTTTTTAGGGGAGCTGAATATATCCCAGCCATTAGTTTTGAAGTCCATAAAAAAATTCATCATATTTGGCGGGCTACCTTTTCACAGGCATGTTTGTATTGTAAGATTCAACCAGATCTGTGCAGCGCTGCAAGATTGACTGATTTGATGCTACCAGAATACAAAGTCAAGCAATTTGTTCCTTCAGAAATTCTATGTAACCTTTTAAGAGACACCTTATTGTTGAAGGTAAGAAAGGTGCTTTTTGTGGGCACTGAAAAGTCAAACTAAAGACTAATGATTTTATCCTCTAGTACAGTTGTGCACCACAGCCTCCTGTTTACCTTTCTATGCAGCCTTTATAATGAGCAATTTTAACATAACTATCTTAGGTTAATATGTACCACTGAAACACAAGAGTGATGGGTGAAGATAATGGGCCACTGGGCCATGGGATCCAAAAGATTCACTTTCATTCATTTTCATGTACCACATCATTCATTTTCATGTGTACCACATCAGCATTTTTGTTCAGTGACTCTTTTGTAAATTGCTTTACAATTACTGTCAGGCCCACATTGGGCGCCTTCATTATCGCCCGGCTTGCCTCAGTTTACAGCCATTCACTCCTTCTTCTGCACATTCTTTTAAAACGTGCATCTTTTTCTCTCTCTCGTTCTTGGAGTTAGACCCCGAGCATTTGGCTTGTGTCTCCACATTGCCCAAAATGCTTGATTGCATTGCATTCTCCACATTTCTAGCTAAATTTTCATGTACCACATCAGCATTTTTGTTCAGTGAATCTTTTGTTAATTGCTTTACAATTACCATCGGGCCCTCCTTGGCCGCCTTCGTTATTGCCCAGCTCGCCTCAGCTTGCCACCATTCACTCCTTCGTCTTCATTAACATTCCCAGTAGCATTCTCAATCTTTTTTACCTCTTTGTGTCCAGTTACATAGTCTGTCTGTTTTTGGACTTGGATTTTGTGTGATGTATTTTCCTCTTAATGACATATTTTTTGACTGATGCCACTTATACTCCGGAGCGACTTGTAGTGTAGAAAATATGGTACATGTTACTTTGATTTACTTTCTTTCAAAACCAAAAGACATTTCTGCACACAAGGCGTAGTGTATACTCCTCAAACCGGCAAAACACAAACTGGCAACAAAACAGGGACATGGTGTTCACCAAACACTCAAGCTGCTAATCAGGCCTGTTACAAGTAATATCCATACAATATGGATGTGATGCCTGACTTACCTCCCAGAAGCTTTCACAGCTCCCAGAATCTTGTAAGTCTCCATTTGAAGACATTCTGGGGTCACCTTTGCAGCACGGAATGGTGGCGGTTATGGTCAAACTACAAAAAAAACAGCACATTTTAAACATTTTTCAAGCACAGAGGCAGACGATTCTTATAGTACTTAAAACACAAGGTTGGTTGGCTGCTATACTAATGTTTATTATTATATACTGTAGTGTAAAAACTAGTTCAAGATATTTCCACAGTAATACTTTTCAGCAAACCAAATCATGAGGTTCATCACATAGGTAATAGCCCAGAACGAGCAGAACGAGACCCTGCCCACTCTAGCTTTGGCGCACACAAGAAACACCTCCCATCCCCTCTATAGACCCACTTGTGGCCACACTGGCCCCTGTGGGTCCCACTCTGCCTCCATCACGCGCTCGGGGTGTGCCGATATGCATACTATCACCACAAGAACGTCGCTCACCTGAGTGCGTGCCGTGCTTGCACAGACTCCACCAGGTCCTACGCACGGTGTCACAGGGCTAAGCACTACAATTCACTCATCCCTCTCCATGCTTCACAGCAGTGCTATCCACGAACTGGCTGTGAAACATGCTATCCAACCAGTCAGAGCAGACCAAACACAAGAGGGGTTTCACAGTAGATCCTTCATTGTCCTAATCCGAGACATCTGAATGCCTATTTGCAACGACTTTTCAGACCATTCGACCATTCAGAATGATCCCTCAGTGTCAAATCCTCACCAACTTACGCCAGGGTGATTGGCTCATGTCAACAGACTTGAAATAACACCCAGAAACAGGAGGTATCTGCGCTTCACATTTGAGCAGGGACGCTGAAAGTAAGGGGACTGTAAAATAGCAACCACTGTATTAAGCATAGCAACCATCATATCTACACTAGCCACAACCTAGCACCCATGTCAATTACCCTAGCAACAATCTAGCAACCATGACCATAATTATCAACCTACCAACCACCATAACAACCAACATAATTACCCTACCAACTAGCCATGTATATAGTGATGGGCAAATGAAGCTTTGGTGAACCACTGAACCACAGCAGTGTGAACCTAGCGACACTAGCTGAAAAGCAAAAAGATGGCCACCACACATACATTTTTCAACATAAAAGTCCTTCGCAAACCAATATTTTTGGTAACATATACTGGTTTGGGTAAGGACTTTTATGTTGAAAAATCTACATGTGGCAGCCATATTGGATTTTTTCATTAGTGTTGCTAGCTTCACACTGCTGTGGTTTAGTGGTTCACCAAAGCTTCATTTGCCCATCACTACATGTATACCCTAGCCACGCCATAGTAACTTTCACTGTGCTTGCATTATCTATTTAACTCTGCAATTTTTGCATTTTCATGCACTGGTCGTTCCTTAGAATAGTCACCCCCCACCTCCCCGGCACGAATGTCACACTATGCCTATGATGGTTCCAACGTCTGACCTGGCTTCAGGCTATTATATTTATTATTTTTCTGCTAGGACAACCTTTTGCACACTATGAATGGAAAGATGCAAAGTTCACTTTCTAATTATGGAACTAATGGTGCTGAATTTGCTGAACACTTACTGTACCTTGAATTTACATTCAAATGAATTACACTGACATTGTATTTCAAAGTCTCCATGAAAAATGCTAATCTATGCATTCAAAACTTTGTAATCCTTCATGTATTTCAAGATGCAAAAACAGAGACATTTTCCTTTTTTTAAGCATAACCAGGTATCAGACAAGTCAAACTTACCCACAATGCAACCAAAAATACTGGGTTTCTTTTCCTTTACTTTCAGTCCAAAAGTCATGCAGAAACTGTGTCCTGACAGGGAGAAAAACACTTATTACTTGGATGCACTGTATACCAGAAGTTAGTCTAGCATTGAAAAACGATTAGCTAACTGGCCATTTCCTTCAGTAGGGTGACTACCAACTAAAGTTACATGCAGTTCTGGCGATGTCGTTTTCATTGCTACAGCGTCCTCTGGACGTCACTTTTTGTGCTTTTACATGTTTGTCCCCTTTGGACTCATATGAATCATGACTTTTCAGCATTAAATGAGCAATTAGCAGCCTCGGCTGGAAACATCGTTTCATCCACGGCAAATCATCTATTGTCCGCAGAGACTTTGATATAGCTGACCTAGGTCTACCAAGATAATAGCATGCCTATTACAGCGACTTTCAGTGTGGCCAACTGTTGGAACTGCAATCAAGGCTCTCACTCAAAGATTCAGGGCAACACAACATAGTCTCACACGCAACACATAACAAAGGTAATCACACACATCAACGAGAGAATAAACACAAGAACCACAACCAAATATAGACTATACACAACAAATACACACATGGTAAAAGCAAATACAATTAAAATAACCAACAATTTACAGATTATTCATTCACACTGACACACACACACAGAATTCTTATTTGTGGCATATTGGTCAGCCAAGTCAGTATGCTCTTTTAAATCCCTCCTTAAAACTCATCTTTAGAAGCAAGCCTTCCTTAGTTTTGTTTAAGTAATATACTTCATTTTGTGTTAAGTTTATTAAGTTTTATTTCAGTGTCAAGTTTTATTTCAGTATCCTAAGTTTTATTTCAGTGTAAGTTTATTTTCCTTTTTCAAATGTATGTTAAGTTCTAATTGAATTAGTATATATTATTTGATTGTTATATTATTATGTCTTATTTGCATTTTCATTTATGTTGTACAGCACTTTGTAACTTTGTTTTGAAAAGTGCTATATAAATAAAGATGATTATTATTATTATTATTATTATAATATTTGCATAGGCATATTTGTGTTTGATCTTTATGAATTACAGAAATATCAGACTTGCTAGACCTACTTCGAGCTACCAAGCAATCTTTCCACAAGGATAGGTTAAATGGTTTACTGATGAAGCATCTCACTTTTCTTAACCTTTTTCACAACATGTGGCACATTATGTTTGGCACATTGTATGGGTCACTTCTTAGATCATACCAAGGTAATAATACAATGTGTAATCAAGTGATGACTGATTAACAGTAATGTAAATGCTAAATGCCCCGTTGATACTACAACAATGCTAGGCTCTTAACATTTCTCCATTTCTCCATTTCTTTGCACAAAACTCTGCTAGCAGGCGAGATGCTAATGGTCTAATCCGATTCAATGATCTATGCTAGGCTGGCGCTAAAAGTGGTATCCCCAGACTCACAGAACGGCTGGATGAACTGGAAAAAGGTAAAAATCAATTGTTTAACTCAAGGGGAGGTGGAAAATCAGTGTAATTCCCCAAATGGTGGAATATCCCTTTAAATGGTGTTCTGACGTTAAAACTACATTGGCGCCAGGCTCTGACGTGGAGACAGGCAGAGTGATTCAAATTCAGCAAATGGTGTTCTAATGTTAAATAATGTTCCTACAATGGTGCCAGGCTCTCACCTGAAGACAGGAGAGCCAAACGGCAACTAGTCAATTATAGAACAGGCCACGGAGGTCGCAGGCAGAAGTCCGCCATGATTTAATATAACGACCCACATTGGACTTTCTCTGGGTCTATTGGTCAGTTGTCCTCATCATCTGCTCCCATCTCATATGGGGTCCCTCAGGGGTCCATCTTGGGTCATATGATCTTCAGCCTGTATATGCTCCCACTGGGTGACATTATAAGAAAGCATAACATCTCTTTTCACCTCTATGCAGATCATTCTTGCCTCTAAAATCTAGGGACAGAAGTCATCATTTGTGGTCCTCCCTAGGCAAGATGCACTGTAGAGCAAAATGCACTGTAGTGCAAAATGTACAGTAGGTCACCTCACCCCATTTGTCAAACCCTATGCCAGAAACCTGGGTTTCATCCTCGACTCCGAACTCTGCCTTGACAAACATATTAGCTCTGTTATCAAAAGTAGTTTTTACCAGCTCAGAATGATCTCCCGCCTCAAATCGGTGCAACATCCATTATTTGGACTTGGTTCGGATTTGAGCCATCCAACTAGCAGCAGCAAACTATACCCTGTAGAGTAGAGGTGGGCAAACTACAGCCCGCCATGCACTTAAATCTGGTCCGCCGAACATTTAATTTGGTTATCATAGGCTGCTCGCAATTTTTCCTGAGATAGACATTTAATTGGGAACACTTGGACCCCGTTTACACGAAGGGAAAACGCAGATATTTCCCTGCGGTTTGACCTCTCGTTTACACCAAAACACAGTTTTTATCACAGAAAACGATTATGTGGAGTGGAGATTTCTGATCACGCCAGTTATGTGCTGCCGTGTCAACAGGGATAAACAGCGTTTTAGCTTCTTAAACGTCACATTATGCGCCAGAAAATCCTTAACGTCATGTGAGCGCCTGATGTTTACAGTTTCTTTGGCTACTGATCAGGATTGTCATGGATGCTGTTAAGGTGCTACTAATTTTTGCAAACGCTTCTGGCCTGTTTGCATTTGCAACAACTGCTCTACATGGAGGAGCAGAGGCGAAGGATCGCACGGAGGTCAGCTTTTTTACCGCTTACTGTTTTGAAAGGAACCGGAAGTCGCTCGTGTTAGTCGTTGGTGTCGATTCTGAGGATTTTGATTGGCCAGCATGGCTTTATTCCTTTCCCTACACTGCCACCCATAGGTTTGGCATAGTTATTATGGCGCTCGACAGCGTATTTATGCGGGTTGATGTAAATGTTGTGTGCACGATGTTATTATTGAAAACGGAGGGCAGAAACTATTCGTTTCTCTAAATACCCGGCTATGTGTAAATGTGGCCTTGGGCGCGCACAAGGGGGAAAGAAAGAGAGCGCCAGGTTCCTTTTTATCATTATGAGAACTAAACGTGTGGACACAATGCTTAAAATGACAGTGCACCATTTATAAATGAGTTAAACAGCATCAAATTTAAAAATGATTACTTTGTCATTATTAGCATTTAAATGATATGAAACATTAAACAGTTGGCCCGCCGGCCAATTTTCAAAATCCAAGTTTGCCCACCCCTGCTGAAGAGTGTGTGGGGCAACAGTTCTGTGGGGTAATCTGTTCTACCACCTCAAAACGAAACATGTCAGGGCACCGGTGCGACCAGCTATTCAGAGGGAGGAAAAAGTGTCCGCATTGAAACTCTTCCTTTGGTTCAATAACAGACACATATTTGGCCAATATCGTGGTTTAAACAAAGTGAAGGGCGGGACCTCCCCTCTGATTGGCCGTGGCCCAGTGCCTCTGTGTACATTTGAAAATGCGTGTGCTGCAGAGAGAGAGAGAGAGGTCAGAGACCCGTCAGATAAACAGAGTGGATGTAGTTGCATTAGTGTGGTCACATAGGCCGAGATAAATGTCCCCTCTCCCCACTGCCTTTTGGCGGCTGGCAGCAGCAAACCGATCAGACGAGCCCGAGATGATGATCAAGTTTATCGTTGCCGAAATAATTATTCACCAGAAAAATTGTTTGAACGTAAACCCGACGTACAGGAATGCCACTTGCGCCAAATTTATAGGAGTCATTGCAGATTAAAAGACGTTTTAAAATTTCGAACAATGCATACAAGCCCTTCCCGAGCGACAGAGATACAGATATCGCTTTAAAAGAGGAGTCGTCATTGACGCAGTTACATGCAGGGAGTAACCCGGTTTTCAACAGCAATATTCGTTTTGGCGGCGAGTTGTGTAAACTCATTCTGATGGCATCAATCAATTTAATCCGGTATTTGGCGCAAACCGAATATCGCTGCTACATTTAAAGCCCGAATATTCCCTGCATGTATAACTGTGGTCATTGTGTACGGTGAATTGAATGGACACATTTAGATCGAGCATGGCAAGTCATTGCAATAGCCTATAATAATACGCCTACCATTTCGTTATTGCATTAACCATAGTGATGTTCTTATTGAAAATTTAAAAATGCTAAAATAAAAAAAGTTAATTGCATTGTGGGGCTGTCAAATGATTATTGCAATCATCATTGCAAAATCACATAAAAATCCCCCAGGCTACTTGGAACATCTCTTTGAATTGTGCTCAAATACATTTCTATGGAAGATGCTAGCATGGCGAGCTGGTTTAGCCAAGGCCTAAAGATCATGAAGGATAGTATGTAAGACATTGAGCCATGAGATGTGCAGTTTGAAGCCCTTAAAAGACATGCACTGTTAATTTACTCACTGTTATTTTTATTTAATTCATCTTGAGATGTTTTAAGTTTCAGCTCAGTGAAGCACTTAAAGCACCAACACTTCATTAAGTTACTTTTCTTGTAGAATTGTAAATCATAAGTCATAGGACAACCTATATAGGACAGTAATTAAGGAAAAAAAGTGAACCTGCTGCGGTGTTAAATGCGATGTGGTTGAAAATTTGGGTGCACCTAACTTTTGTGCTAGTGCACCTAAGAAAAAAAAGTTAGGCGCACTAGTGCAACCAGTGCAAAAAGTTAGTCTGGAGCCCTGCACTGAATACCAGCATTGCCAAGCTTTTTCTTTGTTAAAGTCTCTGCAGCTAAGTGTACTTGAATTTTATTTATCTGCAACATTATGTTGTAGAATTACAGTTTTGGACAATAAATGTTTTTAAAATGACATACTACGTTTCTTTCTTTCTTTTTTAAAAATACATTTAGCAGTTTGCCTTTCCTTAGGGTCCATGTAACAAGTTCTATTATCATTTTTTAATCGTGATATATATTGTTATCGCAAGAGGCTGCAATGTATATTGAAATACGGATTTTAGGCCATATCGCTATGCCAGCACGCCTGGATTATTGCAATTCCTAACTAGCACCAGGAAGGGTGAGCACATCACCCCCACTCTGGCCTCCTTACACTGGCTCCCAGTTCTTTTTATCATTCAGTTCAAAGTTGTATTATTTGTTTTTAAGGCTGGCACCAACCTACATCATCGACCTTGTACAGTCCTACTCAGTCCAAAGGTCCCTTAGATCCGCAAACAAAGGGCTTCTGCATGTGCCGCACTCATGGCTCAAACAGAGCGTTTGCCTAACCCTGTTCGGCTCATTCTCTGTATTTTTGTGTTGTGTGCCCTGATATTGAAGCCGTGGCCTACTGGTTAGGGCTTTGGGCTTGTAACCGAAGGGTTGCCGGTTTGATCCCCGATCAGTAGGGAAAATGTGGGTGGGGGAAGTGGTTGAGCACTGCTCTCCCATGCCCACATCCATGGCTAAAGTGCCCTTGAGCAAGGCACCTAACCCCTCACTGCTCCCTGAGTGCCAAGGTAGCTTACTGCTCCGGGTTAGTGTGTGCTTCACCTCACTGTGTGCTCATTGTGTACTTAACCTCACTGTGTGTTCACTGTGTGCTCTGTGTGTATCACTAATTCATGGATGGGATAAATGCAGAGACCAAATTCCTTGTATACTAGGCCTATAAACCTCATTTACATTTAATTTCCTCTTATTCATGTTTTATATAATTATGACTATTGGTTCAATGTTTTTTTATTTATCTCTTTAGGTATTCACTGTACAGCACTTTGGTCAGTTTATGCTGTGTGTAAATGTTCTTTATAAATTAAATTTACTTACTTAGGCACACATTCCACTTCCCTTCCCCATGTGAATGCAAAAGCCAGCCACCATGATTCAATTAACAATCTACATTGTAATCTCCTGCCCTCGTAATTCCAAAATCCGACTAGCTAATTTATAATTTACACAAAGGGAGTAAATTGAACTGAATCCCAAGGAGATATTAGAACCAACCTTTTTAGTGGGTGTCCCTTGTCATTATAAGTTTTGGTATATATTTTGTATCATTGTTTAAGTATTCAAGTTCACGTTTATTTATATAGCACATTATCATACATAGAATGTCACTCAATGTGCTTAAAAATCAAAGAAAAAGAATAACAATAATAGTAATTAATAAAATAATAAAAATAGATTGAGGGGGAAAATATGAATAGGAGGTCAAATAAATATAAATAAAAATAAAACAAAAATAAAGATAAAAATAAAAAATAAACCTAAAACTATGTCACAGTCATTTTATAGCTAACATAAAGCATCTAAAGTAAATTCATTCATCAATAAATTAAAAAATAAAATTAAAAATGAAAGAGTTCAGCTTTGAGTTTCTTTTTAAAACACTCTACTGTTGGCATACTACCATACAAGGGCATGATTCCCAAAACCATAGTTGCTAACTAAGTTAGCAACTTTGTTGGTTGCAATGCAATTTCCCATTGCCAACCAACTAAGCTGCTAACAGGCTAGCAACTATGGTTTTGGGAAATGCAGTCCAGAGTAGTCAACACATTAATCTTGGCCAAACAAGATTATGCATTGCATTGCATTGCATTGCCAGCAAACAGGCCCACAGTGGTAACTTTAACTATCTCTGAAAAATTATAGCAACATAATCCCTTACATCATGTCTCTTCCCAGATTACCACAATAACTTTGTTTGAAATGAAACTTGCAAGGAATGCCTGCAAGTCTGCATCCACAACCCACTCCTAAACACTGCTGTAAAGCCTTCATACTTGTCAAAGAGCCCACTGTTTAGAGTACAACTCTACTCAACAAAACCCCACAGGCTTTCTCTGCCCATGTAGGCATGAAAACAAAAGTACTCTTGTTCAACAACCTCTCTCCCACAATAGGTCATTTTGAGCTGCCAAGGATTTTTCAGGTGCAGTGGCCTTTTTCACACAGTTTTAGTCTGATTGTGCTCTTTAGGTGTAATTCCAAAGCTAAAATTTCCTATTCTACTAAATGTATTATTTGTCTGGTCATTTTTTGCCACCATCTCACCTATTCACTAGCGATTTCACTGCAGCACTAATAGTTCTGTCCTAATGTTTTATGTGTGCTTGTTCATAGATTATTCACAGATTTACTCTATTTGATATGTCTGTTTTGTGTTTGTGTATGTCTGTTGTGTTCCATTTTATGTCCCCATTGGAAATTAAGGAGTAAAGCGCTTTGCACATAGGCGCCAAAATGAGTGTGGCACATTCTCCTTTCTATGGAGCCCCTAAGGGAACATGAGCAAAAACATTTTGAAAGTTAAATTTCATGTGCTCACACAAAACTTTCATGTGTGCATAAAAACTTCATATGCATGCAAAGGAAAACTTTTTTGAAATGTGAGCACATGAAAACTTTCGTAACAAAATGAAAACTTTTTGTGTGAGCACACAAAATCTTTAGGCTATAGGCTATATTGATGTAGCCTGGGGAATACTGGAGACAGTGACAGCTAGAGAAGTACAGGAGTTGTACTATATTTCAATCTAGGTCTTCATTAAAAGGACATTGCTGCTTTGCAGGGCTTTGAACCAGAATTTTTTGCCAATTGGTTCGTTCTGAACAGAAACAGTATTTTTCTAGTTTTGGTTCCCACCCTAAACTTGACGTTCCCAAACCGGTTAGAGCACAAGAAGTACACAAAATGAAAGGAGAATGAATGTATTAAATGTAGGAAAGATTTTATGCACATGAAAGTTTTGCGTGCGCACATGAAGGTTTCATGTGAGCACATGAAAGTTTTGCGTGAGCACATGAAAGTTTTGCATGAGCACATGAAAGTTTCGAGAGAGCACATGAAACTAAACTAAAGATTTTTTTGCTCATGTCCCTTTAGGGGCTCCATGCCTTTCGACATTAGATTAAATTGTTTTCAATACAACCCTGCAAACCAGAGTTGAGCTTTGCCACTGCCACCGTGTAGATTACAATACAGTTCTATTTTGTCTACGGCACGCCATATAATCCGTTGTTTATCAAATGCTTGATGATGCTGATGTGTGTGGCAAGTGACTAATGATGGCGCCTATCAGTGGAGCGCGTTCCATATTTCCAGTAATATGCTAAGGATCTGCAGGATCTGTGTGGATGCTGTGTAAAATGTAAATAATAACAAAATGCTAAACCCATATGTAATTGGGAATAGTGCAAAGACAATATCAAAACATGAGATATTTTATTGTTTTATTTTTGGAAAACATATGTTCATTTTGCATTTGATAACAGCAACACTTCTAAAAAAGTTGGGACAGGGGGACGCAACTAACTACAGGGCCTGTACCACATCGTGCCCATGGGGACCCAAGTTTGAGTCCAGCCAGGGTTATTTCCCTATTCCTGTTCTGCCCACTGTCTCCAATGTTTACCACTGTGTTGCTTCATCTCTTCTTTTAACAATCTGGAAGCAGTGCAAAATAGTCTTGTTGATAATTTGTTTCATTAAAATGTGGAGACATTTCGGTTTGAAATAGCCTGCTATTACATATTTGATCTGATAGTCATTATTATTAATTTTAAGCTTATTGGCGGGGAAAAACGTGTTCCAATTCATTGATTTTTATGATACCCTTATTGTTATTTTTGTGATAGAAATATCAGTATTGGCTAGATGGCAACTATTTACACAAATGTAAATACTCATACTCAGTTCTTGGATTGTTTTGCATTCAGCTTCAATAAAAGGCTATTTTCCAGTCATATTTCATCATTAAATATTTCTTAAAAATAGTGTTAAATGTCGTCTCGTCCTTGTGAACCCAACATTGTGTATCGTCTTGTGAGCTGAGTCATCACACCTCTACTTCGTTAGATATTATTTTTTGGGTCAATGTCAATAGAATGGAATAGAATAGAAACTTTAATTGCCACACAACAATATTGGTGATATTTAAGTAATTAAGGTAATAATTGGAGAGAAATTGTTATACACTGTTATTTACACAACATATTTCCAAGCAATTTTAATAAATTTCAAGAACATGGCTTTAACTTTTTATGTGTATGTGAGGTTGTATCCTATTTGCGTGACATTAAATGTAGCCTACTGGAAATATTTTTAATTGTGAACTATGTCATAGAAAAAAAATCAGGGTTTGAGAAGTCAAGTCCCACATCTCTTAGTTACTGTTGTTTCATCTTTCAAACATTGCAGAATTCCAGTTACAGTCCATTAACTAAATAACCTGCACATCCACTTATTCTTACTACTCTTACTATTTCTGCACTAAAGGTACTGTTACCACACTGCAACTAGCTGTACATTCTGTACATGTCTGTCTATATTTTTCATAGGCCTACTGAATATCCATATTAATTCTGTTTTCTTATATTACATTTTGTTAATACACTGCATATATCTGTATCATTCTTACTATAATGTTACTGCTACATGGCACATATTTATTCTGCTCTTACTGTATAAGGTGCACATATTTATATTTAATTTAGACGACTCCAGTGTTTCCCATACATTGACTTATTTGTAGCGGCCCACCACAATAGCAACATTGACCACCACACAGTGATTTTCCAAGTTGTACTAAATTGTGCTTAAATCTGGTTAGCATCATAACCATGCTGTGCTAATTTGTTAAAACTGTTGTATTCAAGTTAATTCTGCAAACCAACCACCACATATGGAATTCAATACTGTGGGAAACACTGGACTCTTAACCACCTTCTGTAAATCAACTGTATAAAACTGTCTACACTGCACTGTATTTCTTGACCTATCTATGCACCACCTGTCTATACTTTGTATATCACATTGCACTTCTGGTTAGACACAAACTGCATTTCGTTGTCTTTGTAGGCTACTCTGCACAATGACAATAAAGTTTAATCTAATCTAATCTAATAGGTATAAAGGTGCCTCTGTGTGTGTGTGTGATTATTAATGACATAATAATGCAAGTAAGGAGCATTGTTATGTCATTAATAATCACACACACATTGTGATGTTCCGGACCTTTACTTGAGGAAATTTTCCATAACTGGAACTCGCTGAAGTTTCATTGAATAGACTACCCCAGTAATAATCTAGGCTAACCCTAGATTATTACTGGGGTATTCGCTACGATGTGCCTAGTTATCACCAAATGAAACGCAGCATATCGCATTTTTAGCAATACAAAGGGCGTAGGCTACAAATGAGGACCGACAAGCTATTGGTTGAATTTCCCAATAGGTTTAGATTCGCAGAATAGGCCTACACCTTTAAAGTGGCAGATTCCTAAGGGAGTGACATAGCCTACGTAGCAATACAAAGCTAATTGTGGCATATCGCAACGCAACACAACACAACACAACACATCTATTAAATTAAATCGTTTAACTAATACATCTTGATCGGTTTTCTCGACAAGCGTGGATCCAGACATTAAATTCACAGACAAAGTAGCCTACAGTGTTAATACAGTAGCCTACAAAGTTAGGTCCTTACCTGTTGCGCCGCCAAGGCGTCGCTAACAATTGTGCACTCGAACCTCGCAGATGGAATTCGCACGACCTTCATACAACTTTCGTTGATACCTTTGGAGTAAATGTATCCGCTTATAAATTAACACTGTGAAAAAAATGATAACCAATGCAAGAAACAAAAATACTCTGAAGAGGGGAGGGGGTAAAGGTGTAGCCTACAACTGAGGCATCCCGCTGCCATAACGAAAACATAAGAGTTGAATCACACTGAAGGCGTACGTTTCACCTTGCAATTGTTTAACTTTTAAGTTGACTGAAACGTGCTGTACCTCATAACTATAAAGAAAAGCTCAAGGCATATTGAAGAGGTATTGTTTGGGTATGTTACTGATTCCAACAGGCAAATAGACAGGCAACCCTCCGGTCGTCTGAGGAGGTCTTCAGAGACGTAATTATGCGTAGGCTGAACATCCATTGATCCAATTACAAATGTTAACCCTTCACAATCTAACGTTTTACATAATCGACAGAGCTTATCTGTTTTTGCAATAGGCAAACTTTGGATGGCTCATCTACAGGCAATAAACCAGACCAGTTTTTTTAATGTTGGACACAGGGGCGTAAGCTTTCTAAAGTGTGTGTGTGTGCCCCATTGTGTTGATCTTTCTTGTGATGTGATGTGCAGTTTGCCTCATTTTGTAGGCCTATTCATGTTTGCAATTTCACTTACATTTAACTGTTTCATACGCTTTCCCTTGTTGAGAGCAAATGAGTTTTAAATCATATAATAATTAATAATCATAATCCGTCCATGATGCCATAAATGTGTATAAATACCAATTCGTCACATTTGTTGCTTTAACAGTAGGCTATTAAGTGCATGGTTTTATTTGCATAATATATGTAAAAAAAGTAGTAAGTTATTTATAATTTGCCCAGGATTATTTCACTTCCCTATCCAACGAGGAAGAGATGTAGTGAAGTCCCTACTACAAAGAGAGGCTCTCTGGATTTTCTCTCAACACAGTGGAACCTAATGGTCTTAATGAGGAACTTGGCCTCTCATGTTTTTTATAATCCATAGGCCTATGTATATGAGGCACCTGTATAAATGTTGCTAGTGGGTCTGTATGTATATATATACTTTTATACATGTACCTCTTCTTCTCTGAAGGTGTTGAATTAATATATATATATATATATATATATATATATATATATATATATATATATATATATATATATATATATAGCCTAGAAATCTAGACGCACCCTAGCGGCAATTACATTTGCTGCCAGGGCTAGTTTAGCAACTCTCCGTTGGCTTGTGAGCTCGAAAAATTAAACTTCTATCAGGCCAATCAAATCGTGTATAGAGTCGTTAGGCGGGCTTAACATAAAGATTGATGGCAGAGTTGCAACGGTTTGGCTTGAATTCCCTGCTACTTGAAAACAAATAAAATAATGTTGCTGTTGGCGAACAGTGTGACACGAGTTAAGCTTTTATTAAGTTGGCAAAAGTTTGAACTAGCCAACTAGCTCCGCTGGTGGGAAACGCATGGGACTCATAGCGCTGTCCTATTGCGTGCAGAGGGAATTTGACAGACAACCGATTATCCCGCCCCGCGGACTGAGCACTGCGAACGGTGAGTGCCCAGACCCTACATTTTAATGTGGGTCTGGCTCGTCAGGCTAATATATATATACAATTAAGAACAAAATTATTCAAACCCCTGGCAAATATTGATGTAGCCTAATGTTGATTTTCTCTTGACCAATATGTTTGTTCTGACTGAAAATGACACTGCCACATGCCAAAAGGTTGTAAGACAATGGAAGACATGGAATCAAAAACATAATCGTTTTTATCTTTTTTAACATTTTTATGAAAAATGGCAAGTCCAAAATTATTCATACCCTTTTTAAATAATCAAGTTATTTGCATGAACAACTCTCAAAATGGTTCTTATAATATCTACCAAGCCTCTCCATGTCTCCACAATGATTTTAGACCGCACCTTTTTAGCAGCAATCTGGGTTTTGGGGAACGATTATTTGCCATCACTTTGGCCTTGTGCTAACTTTTTTGACTGATTGAGGTCTGGACTCTGGCTGGGCCACTCTAAAATGTTGACATTGTTCTCTGTTAACCATTTTTTGCCTTGTTTAGCTGTATGTTTTGGATCATTGTATGGTTTAATGGTCCAATGATGCCTATTGGGGCAGGTCTCTTGGCACACTGCTTGATCTTTTCCTCAAGAATCTCCTAGTCCACACAGAGACGTTTTTTAGGGTAAACGCAGAGGTTTTGCTTCGTCTTGGCCGAGTGTCCAAACGAATCCTGTAAACGCACTGCCCGAAACCGCACTTTTTTGAAACCTGGTCCCAGAGTGGAAAAATCTAAAACCGTAGCCTGTTTGAATTAGTTTAGACCATAGACAGTAAAAGAAATGGACGAACAGACTCCGTCGTTTTCAATGGGAGGGCACTGAGTCAAATAGAACGATTTTTCAGTTGGTCCCCCCAGTACTGCGCAGACTCACACTTAACTTAACACTAACATCGAACTGAATCTTGTAACTCATATGATAGATACACAGAAATTCTTCTCACACTTCCTTCGCCTTCAAAGTCATCAAAGTTAAACATTTATTTATGTTTTATTATTAATATCATCCTCACCAAGTCGTGTTAATGTTGAAGCTACCATACATGATCATCTTCAAAAACAGTCAACAAAACAAAAAAGTTATAGCCTTGAAGCTAATCTTTCCACTTTTCCGACCTACGGTCAATCCATCGAAAACCTCTGTAATGATTAGTGCCGTTTTTAAAAAATAAATTAGGTTTACTTTTTTATTATTATTAGGTTGCCTCTGTGTAATGCTTTACCTTAACATATGGTGGAGTGTATGCTAGGTTTTGCTTATGAGTTAACGTCATAGACAGTAAGGTGGACTGAGCTTCTTATCCAAACAATACGGTTATCTCCCACGGGGCGAAGAGAGATTACGTCAAAGCTAGCTTCCCTCCAACCCGAACAAGCTAACTATTCTTATTACGGGTAACCAGCGTTACGGACGAGGTAGTGGAGTCTGTTTTGCCTTTGTAGTGTTTATGTGGATTACACAGAAGCTACAATATCGCACAGGATATATGTTATATGAAGTTATGGTATTTCAAAAAATCCTAGAATGAATGGACTTCTATGGGAGTTAGCAGAGAGGTGGTCCCTCCAGCCTACGTCGATTCTTCTACTTCCGGGAATTCGCCTGCCCCTTGGTTTAGACAGCTGAAACCGCACATCCTGCTTAGCATTATCGATGATGTCATCGCCACACCTCAGCTGCCCTGGACTTGCACTTATAGTATTGCCTAACAATACTAGTTTTCATACATGACATTACCTACGATTACACTCCTTAAGATAAATATCACAACTGGTGCTGCTTGGCTACCGATAGCTTATGACTTGGTGGACTGAACACTGTTTTTCCCGGTGTTTTTATGCATTCTAGCTACTGTCAGTGGCGAGAGAACTTAAGTTATTAGGAAAGTGCGGTGTAAGTTTAGGCTACATTAATTTGTCGCGTAGTGCCAATGTCATTCATTTATTTTACATGTCTAACAACATATATACATGCATTAGCAGTCGAGGTGAAATCAGATATAAGCATACAAAGGCGGCTTGAACTCACGTTAAGCCCGATGGTAGCACACTGAATGCAAATCGCCGATTTGATGCAGGCAAAAGTATTGACTGTTACTAGCGAAGGTTTTATAGCAATATTATAAATGTGGCGACAGAATAGCCTAGAACTTGGGTAAGCCTTGCGTTTAGTAGCCTAATTGCGGTGATAGCCAAAACTAATGTGAATCCGCGGACTATCCTACAACCAAAGAAAGTAAAGGTGATTAGTAGGCCTACCTCGTTAGCCAAATAAAGGGCCGGGACTGCACCCTTCACAAACCGTAAAATAAAGTTTATTAGTTTTACAGTTGACTACAGTTGACAGTTCACCATCAGTCCACACAAACAATTCTGGTTTCCTTGCACTAGCCATTTCACGTAGCCTATTCTGTCTGTTTGTAAAGCGCCAAGTTTTGGTCAATTTCTGTAAAGAAACAGTGCCACCTATAGGCCTGGGGTATGAAGTAGCGTGTTGAGTCGTGTTGAGATGGATCGGTTGGGACTTAAATATTCTTGATACGGTTCCAGGAAGACGGAGGAAAAAAAGATCGGTTTGGTACGTGTGGACTAGGCCACAGTGTAGCCTCTTGCTTTAGTGAGATTCTGGTGCCTACTGCTGGAACCAACTCTGTATGGAGATCAGATCTACTCCAACAGTCAGTTGCTGCTTTTAAAAAGAAACTAAAAACTCTATTATTTTCTACCGCCTTTGAAAAATTGTATTATTATTTGCATTCATTATATATATATATATATATATATATATATATATATATATATATATATATATATATATATATATATTTGTATGTTGCTTTACACACACACACACACACACCATTACCCCCACACACCCACTCACAAGTGAATACACCCACACACCTAGGTACTGTATGCACACACTTACACACAAGCACGCATGCACACACCACACACATAAAACACACACACACACACATAAACACACACACAAATATAGCACGCATATAGTAAACACACACACACACATAAAGACTAAGCTAACACACACACACACAAATACACACACTTGCAGGCAAGCAGACACACAAACACACTCCATTACCCCCCCACCCCCACAATTCATTTTTACTTCAATGATTTTATTACTTTTGCTCTATTTTAATTGTTGTGATTTGCTGATGTTACTGATGACTGTGTAAGCCCATTGAACTGCCTTGGTCCAAAAATGTGATACCTTGCCTAAATCTTCTCCTAATATAACATTTACCAACCCTTAGAGGTCCTCTGTAAACACACAGATTTATTGATTTTGTTTGTAGCCTACATTCTGATTATTAGCCTACACCAATACATATTTATGTAGTAGGCTAGCCTATGACTGATTTAGCAGGGGAGTTGAGCACGTTTGCAAGGCACGGAACAGTGTCCCATCAAAATATTTTTAACCACTTATGATATATTGAATGCAAACTATAACGATGCGATCACGTTTTCGAATAGAGAAAGGGCAGTTTGCACTTTGACCTGATGACTTTCATTTTGAAATTCAAGCCACTTCGACCGGAAGTCAAAACTGTTGTTAATGTTTTCACCATAGACTGTATGGTTTTCACCTATGATTTTTACCAGGATCATAGCGCAGAAGCCGTCGTTAGCCTGTGTTTTAACCAGATTGCTCTTTCATGTTACAAATTCCGTCGCCACTAGAGAACATCACGGATGACATTTCACAATTAACATTAACTCAGTGGAAAGACAACATCTGGCACACACCTGAGGTAAGTCAGTCTCTGCTTGTTTTTGTTGTACGTCCAAGCTAGCTTGCAAAGCATGCAACGTTGTTTAACGCTGATAGAACGTGTTGACGTTTCGTAGAAATCCCGGGAACGCAGTTTCAGCTTGTTTGTCTATCGTGTAATTATTACTTCACTTTAGGTTATACGGTTGAAAGTAATATACAGGCATGAGTATAATAGCTAATGATAGGCCACAAGTTTTGGAAGACAGTATTCTGCGTCGGGTTGGTTTTGAGGTCAAGTTAAGTTCTAACAGTACAGGTAGCCTACTGTCTTCGATACCACATCCTGATAATAATTATTGGCTTGAGAACAACATTAGCCTGAGTTCATCAAATCATATGCTTCAACGTTGCATTCGACGTTGGCTGGTCAAATGGTTCATATGTTGTTAGCCAACCAGGATGGCCTTAGTAATTCACACTAATTTAATGGACACAGGGACACTTAACCCATTCATGACTAACAACTAAAAATAGTTATTTAAGGAAAAGGGCCACAGTTAAAGTTCTGGAAGATTATATTTGATATTTGGTGTAAGACCTCTTGGGACAAGTGGTTACCAGTGGTCGAGGAAGTACTGAAACTGTACTTAAGTAAAAGTACAAATGACCGGGGAAATATTTACTCTAGTAAAAGAAGTACCACAATGACAACCCAACTTAAGTAGGCCTAAAAGTAAAAAGTGCCTGCTTTTATTAATGAACTTTGAGTATTAAAAGTAAGTACTTGCATAACGATTTATTTAATGTCTATATTCTAATAATCTAAAAAAAAAAAACAGTATGGGCTGTGGCATTTTAATTAAGTTAGTTTTAGGTTAATGTACTAGTTAGTTTTAGGCTAATGTAATTGTGCTTACCATCTGTTGCCCAGTTCACATTCTGACTTAAGATTCTGGAGACTGTAATTCTGGTTATCTGGTTATCTATGTTATAATATCATTAAGCAAAACCAACAAAGACGACTGGTTGAAAATCTAAGAGTTTGAAGGGGAGTTCTTGAACCCCAGTAGCTCATTTATTCGTGGCAGGCATAATACAAGGATACAAGGAAGTTTATTGTCACATGCATATAGTTACTGGAAGTAAGAAATGCAGTGAAATTATGTCTGGTGTTGTCTGGGGGGTTGGGATTGGGGGTGGGGGCACCAACAAGGAGCACCCAAGAGCAACAGGGGCAAGGAAAAACTCCCTTACCAAGGAAGAAACCTTGGGCGGATCCACGGCTCAAGGGGCTAACCCAACTGCCAGGGGTCTTGGTGTGTGTGTTGGGGGGATGACAGGGGAGATGGGATAGTGTGCTGTGTATGTGGGGAGAGGGCAGTGTGCAATATGTGTGTTGGAGCTTCCCTCATGAGACAATGTGCTGTGTATTGGGGGGGGGGGGGCTTATTATTGCAAGCAGAGTACTGTATGTATGATGTATGTGAGTGATGACAGTGAAGATGTGTGTGTGGCCAGGAGGGGAGTGGAGCAGTGACAGATGTGTGTGTAGTGTGTGTGTGGGTAGGTGGGGGCAGTGTGCTGTAAGTATGTAGAGGATGTGTGTTGGTCCTGAAGACAATGCGCTGTGTATGTAGGGAGGGGGAGGGGGGGGGCAGTGTGCAGCAAGTATGTAGAGGAGGCTTACTGTAGCAAGCAGTGTGCTGTATGTATGTGAGGTGATGACAGTGATGATGTAAGTGTGTGTGTTTTTTGTGTGTGTGTTGGGGATGGGGGTGGGGCAGAAAGGCTAGGCAATCAAGGACATGGGTGGATGGAGGAGAAATCAAAAATAATAAATAAAAAGTTCTATGGAGATGTGCAAAAGTTGGAGAAAGTCAGATGTGTGTGTGTGTGTGTGTTTTGACGTGTGATGAAACAAGAAAATAAATAAAAGGTCTGTAGCATAGGGAGAGGGATGTAAAAGTGCTAAAAGTCTTGTAGGTGTGTGTGTGTGTGTGTGTGTGTGGGGGTGAATGAGTGAATGGGTGAATGAGTGCAAAGTCAGTATAGAGTTCAGAGTACGGATGGCCTGGGGATAAAAACTTCTCCTGAGTCTCTCAGTTCTGGCTTTGTGACTACATAGGCATCTTCTTGATTTCAGCGGTAGGAATAATCCATTGTTAGGATGAGAAAAGTCCTTCAGAATCTTTTGGGCTCTTAGGAGTACTCTTCTGGAATAGATATCTTGTAGAACAGGGAGTTGAGTTCTTATAGTGCGTTCAGCTGAAGCACTACTCTCTGCAGAGTACTACAATCTCTAACTGTGGAGTTCCCATACCAGGTGATGATGCTACCAGTTAGAACACTCTCAACCGCTGAAGTGTAGAAGGCCTTCATGATGAAACTTTGAATTTCCTTAGCTGACGAAGGAAGTAGAGTCGTTGTCTGGACTTCTTCAGAACATATTGAGTGTTAACAGTCCATGTTAAGTCTTCAGTAATGTGGACACCAAGGTATTTAAAACTTGTGACTCTCTACAGGTTGCCCGCTGATCATTAGTGGGGTGTAACTGTAGTTCTGCTGCTGTCTTCTGTAATCCACTACCATTTCCTTGGTTTTATTGATATTCAGTGTCAAGCTGTTAGATTGACACCACTGTGCCACCTCATCAACCTGATCCAAGTAGAGCTGTTCATTGTTGTTACTAATCAGGTCCAAGATCACTGTGTCATCTGCAAACTTGATGATGGAGGTGTGACTACTGTTGGCTTTGCAGTCATGTGTGTAGATGTCGTCCAGCAGTGAACTCAAAACACAGCCTTGGGGAGCACCAGTGCTGATGGTTAATAAGTCAGATGTCAGACCCCCCACTCTAACCACTTGTGAACGGTTGGTGAGGTAGTCAAATATCCAGTGACACAGGGTGGTGTTCAGTCCTAAGGCCTTCATCTTTGTGACCAAGGTGAGAGGTACTATCGTGTTGAATGCTGAACTAAAGTCAATGAACAGCGTCCTCACATAATTCCCATTCCCCTCCTCCAGGTGAGTTAAGGTGGTGTGCATGAGGTTTGAGATGGCATCCTCTGTAGACCTGTTGGCTCTGTAAGCAAATTGGAGGGGGTCGAAGGAGGCAGGGAGGGATGAGCAGATGATGTTTTTCACAAGCTTCTCAAAACACTTCATCACTGTAGGCTACTTCATCACAGGGCTACTGGGCGGTAGTCATTCATGATGGACTTTTGTTTTTCAGTACTGGAACAATAACAGACTGCTTGGGGCAAGTAGGAACTGTCTCTTGAGCCAATGATGTGTTAAAGATATAAGTGAACACAGAAGCTAACTGAGCAGCGAGGATTTCAAAACCCTGTTAGAAATTCCATCCCGTCCAGCAGCTTTTCTACAATTAACCCTCCTAAAGGCATTGCTCACATCGACCTCAGAGACACAGAAAGGTGCATCCTCATTTGCTTCACATGCTGCAGCTAGTGCAAGATAGTCTGTGTTTTTTTCATGTCAAAGCAGCATAAAAAAGCATTAAGTTCATCAGGGAGGGCTTTACTCACATTCATCATAGGAGGGGACTTTCTTTCAAAGCCAGTGATGGTTCGAGTCCTTTTCACACTCGTGCTGGATCACCCTCCAAGAAATCAGCTTCAACTCTGTCTCTATAGCCGCTTAGCATCTTTAATAGCTCGTGAACTTTAAGATGCTGCTTTGTAATCCCATCATATCCCCTGAAATAAGCCCATCATTATAAGTCATGGTGCTTGTCTTTAATGCCGTTCTCACTTCTCTATCCACCCATGGCTTCTGGTTAGGGAAGCTTCGGATCTTTACAGTTGGGATGATGGAATCAGTTAGCATATTGATGTAACTCAATGATACTTCCGTAAACTCATTGATGTCAGCAGAGTTCGTCTTTGAACATCTCCCAGTCAACGCTGATAAGGGGGCCCTGTAGCCTGGCTTCCGATTGGTCAGTCCAGCTGCTTTGACCTCCTTCGTCACTGGGGGGTCCGTCTGACTTCTCTGTTTGTACATAGGCAGTAGGAAAACAGCGGCATGATCTGATTTTCCGAAAGCTGGTAGAGACTTAGCTTTGTAACTGTTCTTGAACTGTGTGTAAGCAGTGATCCAGTGTGTTGTCACCACGTGTAGGGAAGTGAATGTGTTGAATAAATTCAGGCATGGACCGGTTCAGATGTACTTGATTGAAATCAAGACCGGCCACAATAAGCGCAGCTTCAGGGTGCGTGTGTTGTTGTCTATTTAACACTTCTTGCAATTCTGAAACCGCAGCATCTGTGTGTAATATACACTGGAATCTCCACAAGTGTTTTTTTTTATTTTTTTTTATTATCTTATTTTGAATCATTTCTGTAAATAGGGCCATGAGTGGCTCATTGACTCAGACATTACCCAGACATTACTCAGACATTACTCCATGTCTGCTGTGAGCAAGTACAGGTGCTGCTGCTCAAATTTAAAGGTGCCCTATGTAGTCTGAGCGAATTAGGGTTGAAGGTGGAAGTAAATACAGCAAAAGGATATTTAGTATCAATCGAACCGTAATTTCATGTAGATCAAGAATTTCAGGTGCCTACAGTGCAGATTTGTACCAGAAAAAAGATATACAGCTTTGAATGGACCATGGTATAATGATTATTGGGCCAAAATCGTTCATCACATATAGATATTAGCTGATATCTCCCATACTGGTAAAAGGATCTTTACCAAACTTGGTGTATTTACTCACCATAAGGTCTTGATGAAATTAGTAGGTGTTTAATGTCTTGGGGTCAAAGGTCAAGGTCACGTGAGGTCATAGTTGACATGCAATGTTTGTTTTATACCTCTCAAGCAGATTGAAGGATCCTCATTAAACCCAACACAGTTAATTAAACCTAAATTAACTAATAAGGCATTAAAGATCATGGGGTCACAGGTAGAGGTTAAAGGTCATGAGGCTATAGCTGGCTGAGGCTTAGAATCAACTATCTGAATTGACATTAAAAAAGATTAAGACATTTATTAAAGCAAAACAAACTTTATTTTCTGTATAAAAACAGTAGTTTCAACCTCCACATCTTATTTTAGTATTGTAGTAGTAGCCTCTCTGAAACCAGGGGAAATCTAAATAATTTGCTGTTTTAAAAATGCAAACATTTGTGTGAATACCTGTTTTAAAATAACTGTTTCAGTTCAGAGTTTTAGATTAAATCCAAACCATTTCTGTCAAACATCTGATAAACATTGTCATCTACAGCTATTTCCTTCAACTTAAATGATAACGCCAGACAATTGATGTAAATGTCTATGTTGATAGAATACTGTTAGAAATAAAAACTACCCTTGCATCGCATTGCAATAGTTATACTTTGTTCCCTGAAGTTGGTAGTAGGCATATAAACAATGGCAGCAGCGGACTGACATTACCTAGGATTCTACTAGGTATTATGGTGGGTTTTCAGGATGTGAAGGGATGTAATCATGGGTTTCATAAAGTACTGGGGGTACCAGGATGAGAGGATCTCCTCCTTATATGGTTAAGGGAGAGGGGGTGTTATCAAGCTAGTGAGGACTGGACAGGACAGGGATGAGGAGGCCACTGTGCCTTATGAGTTAGGGCATGTCCAGCTAGGAAGAGAATAAGATAAGAAGGCCTTATTTCACCAAACTGGAAGGAACCAGAAAAACTTAGGGTTACACTATTTTACGTATGTTACCTATGCATTACATAGGTTTGCATATAGTTTTATGCATGATGGGAAGATGGTTTCCACCAATGTAAGCGACCCTGCTTGGTACTGATTGGTGAAGGGTGTTGATGGCTTCTCAAGGGCTGAGTATAAAATATAGTGTACAGTATAGCCATCCGTAGGGGAGATCTTGTCGGGGGCCCCAGCTGATGACATCTCCTCCCTATTGCTTTGATGGTTGGTCTGGACTTTGGTTGGGCTGTACTATCATTGCAATACGGTGAATAAAGATCAACAGTCTTCGGAAAATCTTCTATCTACATTGTCTCCTTCGGACGCCTTGTTCCAGAGTGCTAAATTACTAAATAGTCAAGTGGTAATTGTTAATTGGACAATTGGATTTGGAAGTGGACATTTTCTAGCTTGGAAAATCCAGACCCTGGTAATCTAGAAAGATTAAGGGTCTGGCCACTAACAATGTAATGGCCCAACTTCGGTGGCACCAAGCGTGCATTTGAAAATCTCACTGCACGCAATTGGATAACACTAGACCAATGTTTACTCCACTCACATCCATCTGGGATTGCTTCCGTTGAGAGTGATTTCGGCACCAGATTTTATGGTAGAGCCAATCAGGACTCAGGGCGGGAGTTTCATAGATGTGACGTAGCGTAGAAGCGACTGTGAGACTGTTCTCAGCGTCACGGGTTGGCTTCAATGTGAGTGATTGAAGTAGCATGTTAATAGAGGACGGACAAGTGGCTTATCCAATCATATGCAAGGATTTTTGATAAGGCCCAGCCTTCTGAAACACCACTCCAATGGATCGATCCCAGATGGATTAGTGGAGCTAGGTGGAACGAAATTCATCTGGCGAGAGTCAGGTTAGTCTCATCATCCATTGCAGTGAAATGGAAAATAATGAATCAAGACAGTACTGAGCACAACGAAATACTGATATTCATGCCAGGGGAAAATATTGCTTCTTACAACAGTCTCATCTTTCAGAAACAAAATTTAGAAAATTAACTGCTATCCTAATACTTTGTCCCTTAATGTGCTTTGTAATAAATTATAAGATGGCTTGTAACAAATTCGTATTTAATTATATTATTGATATCTACCGTCAAAATCTTCCAAAATATTTAGATATTATTTTTTGCCCACCCCTAACTTCAACTGAACGGATAACAACGGACATGCCACATTACTAACATCAAAACTGGAAGACAATGCTAGTCTTCAGGGTAGGGATTGACCGATATGGATTTTTTAGTGCCGATGACCGATACAGCCTGCCGATTTTCTTGAGCCGATACTGCTTTTATTTTGCTCCCTCAATTTACATCATACAAATGACACATAATTACACAAATGATGATAACAAATGTTATGAGTCTCAATTTAAAAAAGGAACATTTATTGAACTTATGGATGGGTGCACTGAATATGGTTAACTATGCAAAATGCTTTCATCAACATCTTACAACACAGCCTTGATGATGCATTGCTTGCTGACCTATTATAAGACATAATTCAGGTCATCACAAAATGTCCTTTGTCAACACATTTAAATAATATAAGAAAACAATAAGCCTGAAAAGTAGCTATTGAAATAAAGTGCTTGATTTGTAATTTGCATGGTTTAAATTTTTCTATGTCTATTTTTCTAAAAAAAGCTGCCAGATTTGTCAACCACAGAACATAAATCAGCAGAGGAAAATAACGTGGTGTCAGATGTTTCTGTTCTTAACGGCATCAACGTCAAAAGGTATGAAAACATATCTCTCAAAGTTTTAAAATCTCTCCTTCAGGTAGCGCAGCACTCTCATATCGCTGTGATGCGTGTGTCCCACTGAGTGAGACAGACCAGACGCACACACAAACTTCTGTTTGGTGGCTGATGAACCACTATTGAACTGGATGATTGATAATGATAACGTTTGCAAACGGCTCTAAACAAGTAAGGCATACACGGTAGTGTTGTCACGATACCAAAATTATGACTTCGATACATTACCTGCCATAAATATCACGATGCTCGATACTGAAATGATACTACGGCGAAATCCTAAGATATCTGGAAAAGAAAGGACTCATACCTCCTCCAAGTGTATTGAGTCATTTGTGTTGAATTCGGTGCACTTTTGTAGTGTGCAGGTCAATTCTGGGTTCTAAACTTCCTACATAATTATTATTTTTATAGTCAGTAAAATAGTAGGCCTACTTTGTGTGATTAAGTCCCTTATTTTTTGTTATAGTTCATTTACATTGTGTTGTGTTTTTACAATAAAGTAGCTTTAAATAGCCAAACTAGGCTAGATCAAGGTCCGTGTTAAAATTACTGCATGCAAATCACTGAATGCTATGCAGAGGGGCCTAATCTTTAGGCTATCTGATGTACAGTATAGGCTTCCCTAGGCCTTCCCGTGTTCATGGGATTTCTTTGACAGTTGCAAAGGGAAAAATGTGAGGAACTTCTTTGCGCCCAGTGTACAAGTACATTCCAACCACTCAGGTCTTCGTCAGATAGGCCTACACCATTACCTGTTGCAATATGTCTGTGTGCATTCCTACATTAACCTACGTCTATTTCTTTGATAACATGATTTGCTACCACGTAACAATAAGCCGCTATTATTATTAGGACTCAACACGCTTTGGTGGTATTATATGCTGTGGGCTTTATCCTATCCTACATCTGGGCAATACTTATTGAACAAATTGCAGTCTACATGCCATAACAAATATTACCAGTAGTACTGACCGAACATGAAATAGATTGTTTACAAGTTATGGTAATGTTATTTTGGTGTGAACATTGCGCTTTCATCACGTTAGCACCCTATGATTACAGCTCGTTATGTCTCGTCAAAATGTTTACAGCTTGTTATGTCTCGTCAAAATTCATTGATGAAGGAAGGTTCGCTTTATCCCAGAGAACCATACTCGTTTCACTTAGGCTAGACTAAAACAGAAGAGAAGAACTTGGCACTAACCATGTAGTCGTGTTTTCTATAGCATATTCGTTAACCTGCCGTTCTTTGAACAAAAATGTTGGGATATGTTTGCGAGGTGTTTAGCCAAGTTCCATGCGTAGCCTACTGCTTTTAAATGACTTTGAAACATATTTCACAAACGGGCCTCTGTGTACCTGATGGCTTGCCTTCACTATTCGCGATGTATCCGAAATAGTTGCAGATTTCACTTCACCTTTTGTTTTGTCCACAAGGCCGAGGACGGTCGGCAAAGAACTACTGTATGTTGACGTTGGCTGCGCACTCACTCACTCAGAGCTGCCTGCTTGACACGCCCACTTTCCTAGATGCGTGCAAGGAGCAGTGAGAGCAGCAGTTCACGCAGACACAGAACGTTAATTTTAATAAAGTATCGATTCTAAAAACGTCGGAAATCGTATCGTTTTTTGCGTGAAGGCATCGTGATACCGTTTTAGTATCGATACACCGTGCAATACTAATACATGGTATGTCTGGTACATGATAAACGTTAACACGAATTAATATTCAACTACATAACACATCTCTCATTATTAAAGCTCTGATATGCAACTCGGCCCCGCTCGAAGGGAGAGGGGGAGGGAGACGCACACACCACACGCGTCCAAAACTCAGCCAGGTGGTCGCTGAATAAAACTCCCACAAATACCACGGAACAACGTTGGCATTACTTAATCATTTGACCAGTGTTTGTAACAGCTACGCTACCGCATGCATATGGATAGCCTACAACTTAGCTATTTGCAGCTCCCTAAATACAATGGCAAGCAGTTTTATAAACGAGGCATTAAGCATTAAATAAAGAACCTATCTATCATTCGCGTTTTCCATTTGGACCCACAAACTTGCTTCCACCTTCAAAGTGTATGGCAATATTTCAGCTAAGTCAAACAGTTAAAAGATGCTTTGAAAGATTAAAGTTTACTGTTGTCTTGAAGAGCAGGCTTTCAGCACTCAGCTTGTGGGGGACATTAATGTAAATAATGCGGGATAAAACTATCAGCGAACGCAGCCGCTTATCGGCCGATGCCGATACACGTAAAAAACGCAAATATCGGCCCGATATATCGGCCAGCCGATATATCGGTCGATCCCTACTTCAGGGTCACAGAAATTGCCAGGAGAAAGTGGACAACACCTTGTCCATGAAGGGAAAAATAGCAAGGGCCACAGTTAAGTCATACTAACTTATGGAAAGTCACAACAGCAGAGAAAGCTATAATTTAAAGCTGGAAGTAGCACTGCTTGTACTGTGGAAAGGACTGCATGGGCAATATTGAAAGAGATATTGGTCAGGTCATGACTATGCTAGTGGAAGTATTTCACTGTTATGTAACTGCTAAGCACATTTGCATACAGTAATTGCAATCAGATTCTTGATTCTTATATACAAAGGAGGGGTATTAAACTCATTGTGCTGTAGATAGGGACTCCCCATGTCAAAAACAACCAAGTCTATGTTGTGCAAAAAGTTCACTATATTTACAGTAATTGAATTGAACATGGCATGTTGATTAGCATGTCTCCACCGTCTATAACTTTTGTATGTCAGGGGATGAAACTGACCTTAACCTTTGACCCCATGGCCCTCAGTCCCTAAGTTCATCTAACTTGTATAGACAATAAATGTACTAGAGTTATTGAAGATCCATCAGTCTGCTTTGGAGATATGAACCAAACTGCATGTGAGTTATTTGTGTGACCCCTTGTAACCTTGACCTTTGACCTCAAGACCTAAATTGTCTTGCCAGCTCTTTGACAACTTGTAGTGGGCCACTAGACCAAGTTTGATGAATATCTTTCAATTGGCTTAAGAGATATCAGCTAATATCAAGGTGTACTAACATACGTTTTTGGCCCAAAAATTATTGTGCCATGCTCCATTCAAAGCTCTATATATTTTTTTCGGTACAAATCTGCGCTGTAGGCACCACAAATTCTTAATCTACAGAAAATTACGATTCAAATGATACCAAATATGCTTTTGCTAAATTTACTTCCACCTTTGACCCTTTTCTAGGCTAATTCGCTCAGACTAATGCTGCAGTGCGAAGGATCATATCTGATTGGTTCAAAGATTTAGAGTGGGACGTGTAGTGCTCTAGAACAGGGATGGGCAACTTTGATGATAAAGAGGGCCACAAAATTTTCTTGTCACTGTCAGAGGGCCAGATGTGATCCCGCACGTCCACCACTGGGATATCAGGAATCAAGAGAATTAAATATATATATATATATATTAATATATATATATATATATATATATATATATATATATATATATATATATATATATATACAGTAGCTTATGTCTGCACGGTTTATTAAACCAACATGCATTAATTTAATATTTTCTATACTGAAATGCATTTTTAATATTCCTTCTATTCACCAATGAACTTGAAATAAACTAAAAAATATTACTCATTCACAATAAACCTTTTTTCCCACTGCAATGGGGAATAGTGACTCTTGTAAAAAGGCTCTATTGTTAGTGTATCTTAACCAGGGTTCCCACTCTAAGTCAAATGTAAAATTCCATTACTTCCCTGACAAAAATCCTGAATTTCCATGACCAATCGGGAAATTAAAAAATGGCCATTGAAAAAAACAGGTAGGTAGATAGGTAACTACAACCACTCACACAAATAGTTATGGGGAAAAGATAATAACTCAATAAACACCAACATAATGTATTTTGGCAAGTCAATTTTAAACTCCTACACCAAAATTCCCTGATTTTCCATGACTTTGCCCCCCCAAAGATATAATTCTCTGACCTTCCATGTCTGGAATAGACTTTATTAAAATGCTGATGGTATTCTTGAAATTCCATGACCCGTGGGAACCCTGCTTTACTTTGAGGTCGGCTACGACAGCGGCTCTAGCTCCGATGTAGCCTACTTATCTTCGTGCATGGTGTTGTAGTGTTGACTTAAGTTCACAGCTGATCATTCGTTTCTAAGCATCTATAGGCTACTAAACACATAAGTTGACTTTGAATTCTGTCTTAAGATCAGCTGTTTCCAACCTTGTTTGAAACTTTCCCACCTTGTCTACGATTCTGAGTTTTCTTTAAACCTCTCTCTGTATCTCTTCCTCGCTCGCTGGCTGTAGTGATGGAAGCTCGGCTCCGCTGGATTTTTTATATAGGAAGCGCCCCTATCGGTGGACCGTGTCAATAAGGATCCTGTTCAGATGTGGTAAAAACATGTGAACCGAACATTTGAATGACATTTCAAAATTGATCTGCGGGCCGCACTGCGTGAGGGGGAGGGCTGCCAGTTGCCCATCCCTGCTCTAGAATCTTTGGTAGCAACTCAACTTCACTGGTGAGACGTGTGCCGGTCAGATACAGTGATGGCCAAAAGTGTTGGCACCCATGCTAAAGTTGACTGAAAAGAGGAATATAAAATCATCTTTTGGAAATTGATCTTAATGCCTTAAGTGAAAAATGAGGAAATATCTAACCTTTAAGGGCTTTAAGGAGTGCTGTGCGTTTTTCCCGAGCCACGAGGGCGGCAGTAGCTATTGTTATTGTTAGCTACATTAGCCTATTTAACAAACCAGCTCGAAAACAAAACGTTACATTGTATTGCACGCACAGCAAGAACAGGCAATGTATGAATTGGTGACCGGATTAAAGCAGTAATGTAATCAAGTGTGACGAGCATTTAAAATCGACATTAAATCAACCAACGTAGTACAAATACAAAGAAAATCTCAACTTCAGCAATTATGGGCGCAGCCATCTCTGTTTTCAACTCTACATTCAGCTCGGTGAACTATCAAGAGCCCCGAGTCAGACAGCTGATATTCCGACCAAAAGGGGGTGTGTCTCGGTGAAATGACTCAAGACAACTGGGAAATTTCACACTTTCCAACTCAGACAAGTCAAATGGATCACCCCATTAGACTAGAGGGGAGAAGGGATGGGAAAAGATCTGGGCACAGTTCTTCCAGAACTCTATGTCAAGTTAAAGCGGTGTCGAGAGTTTTAATGCATTTTTTAGCTGTATTACTATGGTGCCCGAACCTGTATGACTGAACGCGAATCGAACAAGTGATAGCTATGTTTAGCCTAAAGCGAAAGTATCTTCCGACCGGACTGAGGTGAATTCAGATTAGGCAAGCAGAGGTAGAAGTTTGTGGCAATCGCCTTGTTGCTTTGCACTTTTAGTTCAGTTTAAAACTAACAACTTAGTATCTAAACAACACCATTCAGATCTAAAACTTTGAAGGAAAAAGTCCACCGGGACGTTCGCTTCTATCTGTCAAATATTAGCCCACTTCATGCTTTATGCGCAACATAGTCTCGCTTAGTAGTGCTTAATAAGCTATACAAGAACATGATCGGTTCCAAAAAAACCTTCACGACACTACCTACTGTAGCCTATGTGTTTGGAACAGTCTAGGGATGCATTTCATGGGTGCACTATTTGACATGTCAGTTAGCATGCTCATTTGCACCACTGGTTTGATGTAAAACGGTATTTCACTCGTGCAATGACAATAAGGTTGAATGTAGGCCTACTCTAATCTAAAAACTTAGAAATATGAACTAAACGTGAATTAAATCTTAGTGGAATAAAATATTCAGCATATCTTCTACTTATTAAAGAAAATGAACTGACTTCCAATGCATATTTAAGAAAAATTAACAAAAAAATCCATGGCATGACCTGTCTTCCTGATACCCGTTGAAAAGTCGAACTGCATGGAACTGTCGGGGATTGTTTTTTTGTTTTTACAAAAACACAACAACCAAAGAACATATGCTGATAGCTTTTGTTCATCTCAAACACCATGTAGCCAGGTGAGATGTTGCAACTACATGACCTTTTATCAATCCAGTTGCAGTAGGCCTAGATCCCAACCACAATTGATGAACTGTGATGAACTGCCCTACTTGTGATTGTTTTTAGAGAATTTAGAGGTTTTATATCGATGCTACAGAATTTGTGGTTGGTGCTACAAAACTTTCAACCTCTGTAGCACCAGTGCTACTTGCAAAAAAAGTTAACGTACAGCCCTGCGGCATTCCACTAGATAGATAGATAGATACTTTTTTGATCCCCAGGGGAAATTCAAGGTTGAATGCTTAAAACCATGCTTAACTAAAACCTAGCAGAGTATAACCTGCATGCATCTGCACTCGTCTATTATTTGAACTCATTGGCAAAGTGAAACTAACTTCACTGTGGTGTCATAGTCAACAACAAAACAGTTATACACAGTTAATTACTTTCACTATTGACTGACAATGGATTACCATCGAAAACATAGCCTGAAAAAAGCAACACTTACTCCAATAATATTCAAATGACTGAATAAAAAAACCTAAGGACATTTATGCTGCAGTAGTAGTTGCTGCTTACATCTTGTGAGAGTGCGTTTTCAGCTGTGCTTCATGCGCCTTTTGCTAAACAGTAGACCAGGTTTTTCCTTGGTCAGTGGCGAAATGCTTTTTAGATAGTGTAAGATAGCGATTTTTGGATAATGTGCAATCATTAATTGCGCATCTTGTAATAAGAGAAGGGTACGGCGAGAAACTTGAGTGTACGATAGGAATACGGTTTGCTTCGGGATAATAATATGCTTTGCGTTGCGAAAATAGGGCCCTTTATGTGCCTATGTTAAAGCGGGGTCTATAGAATTACTGCTCGGCTGGCGTGTGGGCGCGTGGCATCACGATGATTCCTTCCCATCGTGATGTCGGTCAACCATCACGATGATATCGTCCATCAGCCCAACCCTAGTACGCAGAAGCATGCATTTGGCTTTATACAAATTTTACAGTCATGTTTACTGTAAATCTAATCGAAAAGTTGTGACTAGACTGATAATATGTAACATTTTATGTAGCAGTGTTTTTTGCTGGCTTAAGTGGCTTTTGAATTGTCTCGTCTGAACAGATACCCATCTCACCCCTCCTCAATCTTCCTGTTTCCTTAGGTGGCTTTGAATTTCTCACCTATGTAGACCTCTTAAGTGGGCATTCCCTGTAGTTGGTGTGGATCCAGTCACTTTTACATGAACAGTGTGTCCTTTGGAGGTGTCTACTTTGGACACAGTCTCTGGTTACTTGGGAACTCTGTGCCTTCCGCACCATCATGGAACATCCACGGGAAAAAGAAGGTGATCGGCCAGCTAGAAGCAGTAAGGTGGCTCAAGGGCGAAGTGGGCACTCTCGTCCCTCCAGCTCCACCAGCTCATCTGGTGTATTAATGGTGGGACCAAATTTCCGTGTTGGAAAGAAGATTGGTTGTGGCAACTTTGGAGAACTGAAACTCGGTAAGTTCAGATATATATGTATGACATGATACAGGGTGTTTCCTTGCCGAAAATTATGCTGGGGAGGCAGGGGTGGGGTTGAGATGAAGTAAACGACTACAGGGGGTTGACAAAATGGTTGAAAAAAAAACCCAACATCTATTACAGCAATAATTATATTTAATTTAGGTGTCATTTCAGTTTTCACCCATGGGAACTATTCATTTCAGCCTACATGGCCCCCCACCACAATATAAAATCAGGACACAACTGCATACACTGCAAAAACTGCTTACCTAATAAAATCTAGTTGGTATTGTTTTCAGTATAAACCCCTTAGGCGCCTGGAAAAAAAAAAAAAAAAAAATTGGATTTTTACATCAAAATGTAAAAAGGCCATGGATTGAAAGTGGTCAGAGATAAAGTCCTACTATGTGAAAATCATTGAGTATGAACAAAAGTTTATGAAGATGGTAAATTTATTCATCTAATTGGCATATTATGACATCACTGGATGGCAACCACCTCGAATTATGCACCTTTCAGTAAATACTGGATGTTGAACATATTTGAGCAGTTTTACTTTCTTTTTTTGTCATTTCACCCACATAACAAATTAACAGGAAAAGAGTCACATGTACACCAACAACTTAATAAACTATTACTATATGCTACCCTATGCTACTATACAATAAAGTAGCTTGGTCAAATCAGTTCGTATTGCGAATGACTTTGTAGTTCTTCAGAGCCCTATATTTACTATGCCTGCTATCTGTACCACGTCCATTACAGACACCATCATCACTATTACCACTTGCACCTCAAGCTATGTTGGGCAGAGTCGAAATAAGCATGGTATGCTTAGTGGACACTGTCGTATACACGCAAAGGCGCACCTCCATTCACAGATGCACCGTGACTATCACTGTCAATGGACGATCGATCATATTTTCCAAAAGGCAGATATTCTCCTTCAGAATCGGAATAGGTCAATAACAGACCCAAGACTTAATCACACGTGAACTTTTCTTCAACATTTGGTGTATTTTTGCTTCAATTTGGGCAAAACTATGGCCCGCAGCGCTTCCGCATCATTACAAAGAAATGCACGTCTACTTCAGAGGCGATTTCTGTAAGACTGCAAGGGAAGCTCAGCTTTCCCTAAAATGTCAAAAATGTAAGGGTCGAATATGTACTATAACATTTTATTGACTAAAAATGTGTTAGAACACGTTCATCTCGAAGACGAGTTCGTTCAGAATCAGCTACATAGCAGGTCGACTGACTCGATTCCTTTCTCATACCCGTAGCGTCACAGTGCATTTCCCTATGGCATTTCCTTGTTGAAGCCCATCGTCCATGGATCCAGGATGGCAACCTTTACTGTCTATGACCAGAGAATGTTTAATAAGGGGAGAACGGCCACTCTAGGAAAACTTCCGGTTTCTGAACTGGTTGCAGTTCCTTCTGTGGTTCCACATGAGGGCTAGATCCACGAAGTGCAGAATGCATGGAGGTCTATGGAGCTGTACCCCTCAAAATCCACTTTTCTCGGGATAGAATTTTTTTTCAAGTAATTTGAGTATTGTATTCGAAAGGGGAGGCAAAGAAAGGGGAGGCATAGACTTGGTTGAGTATTATATTTTTTAAAGTCACTTAATTGTTCTAAAAAGCCTTTAAAATGTGTCAATGACGTCATTCATTAACACAATGCTAGCGTGTTATGTGCAACAACGACCCAACCTGTAAGAAATCAAAAGGACATAAGTACTCGTTCATTCAACTTTTGACCTATAACCCATGTTGAAGTTATACAAACTACAATCAAATCTGAGATTTGTCAACGACAATCAGGTGAAAGAGACAAATTTAGCCATCTAGCTCCATTGACTCCCATTCATTCTGCACTCATGGCGATCGCCCCCAGTGGAACTCTGGTGGAACTGCATCCAAAATTCGGTACAATGGGACTTAATTCGGAGTGTCAAGGCTCTCCGTAGACGGGCTCTGCTATGACTTCAACAGGGCTGCTCTGAACAGTTTTTTTTTCAGTGCTTCGAAACTAGATGGTCATTGGATAAATGCTGCGAGAATGTCCCGCCTACGGACACTCAGCGTCTCTGGGGGTGAATGGAGCAGTGGGCTGGCCTCAGCTGGCCCGGACGCAAATTTTTTTTTTGTAGGGTGGTAGCGGAAGACTGTCTGTGATTGGCCAATACCGCCCTACTCTGTCTGTGATTGGCTGGGATATGCATGAGAATACGCCCTACTCTGTCTGTGATTGGCTGGGGTTATGCCTGATTGACAGTTGCTGCCTCTCTGGCTAAATCGAATGAGAACGTTAAAAAATCAAAAGACAAAACTGATGGGCTTCTGTAACTAGTATCAGCCAGAAATTATAAAATATCCCACCTAAATGTCTGACTATGACATGTTTCAAGCCTGCAGCAAATATACAGTCCTAAACTCCTGTTAATAAATTATGGCAGTTCAATTTTATATTACCCTGATAACCTAGTTACCTTAATGCTATCCCTGTTATCTAGCTAGCACTACAGGTTGCTATGCTAGTTGTCAGTTTGGTTGTGGCTCACGAAGGATCCACTAGCTAGTAGCTAGCGCTACCTATCAGTAGGGAATTTATAAAAATAAGTTGGGGGGAAACCCCCTTAAATACCGTAACACTTATTCATCATGTTGACAACATAGACTGTAAACAAGCTATTTTATAGTATTTGGTTGACAACTTCAACCCTAACCTTAATCAATGCAATCCTTGTTAGCAGGTTGCTATGCGAGTCTGGCTCACAAAGTTTAAATACTACCCATAGATATATATAGAACACCTATCAGTAGGGAATTTAAAAAAATAAGATATAAATAAAATTAGTTGGGGGGAAACCCCCCAAACACCCCTAATACAAACAACCTATTTTACAGTCTTAGGTTGACAACTTCAACTATCGTTAAAATTGTTCAACGTCCACGACCAGAATGATGATTTGATTACTACCCATCTCCATAGAAACGGACGAGGTAGTAGCCTTCTAGCCTCAGCTGGCCAATCACAGGGCGAGTAGGGCGGGACTCTTCCCCTACCACCCTACAAAAAAAAAATTGCGGCCCGGACTCCGGGCTTCTGCGTGATTGTGTGACGCTCCAGCTTTACCGTGCTGGGTTCATCACTAGCCCTCTAGGTCTGTCAGTTTTTGGCTACTCTTTTGTGTTTGTCTCTCGGCCTGCAGGGGGAGCTTTAGGGTTCTGATGACGTGGCTTATTGGTGGCGTAATAGAGTCCCGAAGCCATGACGTAGTGTTGCCAAGGCAGCAATTTCACTGGATCTAAACAAATCAATCTACCATTAGAAATCACCATAGCGGTGGCTTTCTTAATATATTTCAATAATTTTACAACGTTTCTAAGACGTTAGTATATTTTTTTTAGACTGTAGGAATCACATAACACAACATATATTCATACCAACACAATCAAATTCGTGACTACAGAGTTTTATTTTAGCATGGGTTTCCTCCATAAAAGAGACCTGCATGTAACTTCACAGCATGCGGTTAAAATCCTTAAATTCACGGACGTGTTTTGGCTTTATTTTTTTGGCAAAAAAAATCGCTCTTAACAGCCGCCAGTCTTTGAGAAGACGTGAAATATCCACTGGAATTTTGTTTCTTTCTATTACACCTGCCAGGGAATCCGTGTTATGTGGCTAAGCTGCTGCCTAGCAGGTAAAACACGTTTAAATGGATATATTTATTTTTATTAGCTAGAAATGATGCCACATGTCTACATTCAATGCTATTTATGCCACTTCGAAAGTTTGTTTAGATCCAGTGATTCTGCCATCATGGAAACGCTACGTCACACTTCGGGACTCAATTCACCCTTCGCTAAGTCCCGCCCTCCTTAGTTACTGTTGCTATGCCTGACAAGCTTTAGGACCCTGCACGTCTATTACATAGGGGGAGAACCGGGACTTTTCAATGAAATGTAATTTACAAAGACATCGTACCACACTGAAAGCTAATATTTTGTCACTAGCAACCTACATCTGTCCTCTGTCAAATACAGTTGGAATTTCATCTCTGAACAAAACCGTTCATGAGTTATTTAAGCAGAAGTCGAATGTGCGTTTGGTTTATTCGACTCTCCTGGCCAGAATGAATAGAACAGGCATGGGGAACGAAAGAAACATACCATTTAAGCTATGTACTTCCCACAACTTCAATATTTGACATCATATCATGAATGGTACTTCAAATAGGTGTTATTTTAAATAGATTGCTGATGGGCTATACATCTTGGTGAACGTCTGTTAACAACTTCTTGCCGTTATCGTGAAGCGTGTGTAAGACGTCACTCGTCAGGACCAATGAGGGAACTGGGAGTGGTCGAAAGAAATCGTGAAGCTTCCGCGCGCTGTTGGAAATAACAGTTGATTATAGAACTCCTGTTAACCTAATGATTCTGACCCCGCTAGATATGGAGAAGTTTCGGTCAAAGTAATATTACTATCCATAGTAGGCCGATGTAGGCCTACCCACGATACTGTTACAAGAATGCCTTCTAGCTTTTTAATTAGACTCAACTTCCCCAAGAATAGTGTGCGAGGCCCTCCTCGGCCGACTAATTCGGGAGGCGCCTTTTACTGAGTAATGATCCTAGTGTGAAAGTTGGTCAGAGGCTATAGTGCTGGCCTGGACCACTATACTCATCTGGACAGAACATCTTACCGAAGCTACAGAGGGTTCAGGGTGTGCTAAGGTTAGCTGTCTAATTCCAGACTACTAATAAAATCAGTGACCCACCACAGTACAATACGATGGCCAGTTCTCCTGGTAGCATGCCTACTTTCACTGATTTAGCCCCATGGCCCTAGGGACTAATCCTAGCCGTTCCCCCTGGCACATCTTAAACTTTGAGGGATATCTAAAGAAATTCTAGAAAACTATGCGGGTCAAAGCATAACAATTTATTTGTCAGATACAAGCTATTCATCCAATACATTATAGAAGGTACATCTAAATGAATAATGTGAAAGTTACGAAAACAGGTTAAAGGAATATTTAGGAAACCATATGAAGCAATCAGAGAATGAACATACCAGCTCAGAGGATGATGACTACACACCTTAGTGGTGCGGGAGATTCTGACTACAGAATAGCTCCTAGAATGCTCTGTGAACCTCACTTAAATAGGCTACCTAGTTTGTTGTTGGTTACATTGATGTGGATCACATGATTGGAGGTCAGCTGATTTGGGATCACATGGTTGGAGGTCATCTGATTTGAGAGTACTTTGATGAGACTTGAGACCATTGTTGTAGTGAGTGCATTAATCAAGACATGACAATGTACACATTAATTACATTTCCCGCTTCCTAGTTAGTTTCTCCTGTGAAAAAGGCAAAGGTTCGAGATATAATCAAAAGTTGTTGTAGCAGCAATATGTGACAATGGGCCCACCATGAGGTCATACCATCATGTGGTAGGGTAATTAATCAACAGTTCACATGATCAGGAGTTTGATCAGTATAGAAACATTAGGACTCCTTACACGTGTATCTCGCGGTTATGGAAATATCATGCAATATGCCATTTTTTTATAGTTAGAACAATATGTGTTCCTAATTATATCATGTTTCTATTGTGTAACATGTTATTTCACTGTGTCTTTACGTGGGTTAGGGCACCACACATCCAAATAAGTGCCCTTCGTGACCCACAGGCCTTCAGTCTCCATAGGTTAACATGGCAAAACTCGAAAAGCTTGTCAGACCTCCCGTGCCTAGTGACGGGTTGCTAAGCCACGATTGGCCTGTGGCGGTTTTCGGGTGTGGCTTAGCGAAGGGTGAATTAGGAGCCGAATAAAATCTGGACCTCCCAGTCTTTGAGAGACCTTTTGCTTGCTCGCTCAGCACAACTGCGGCAGGGCTGCGATCCCCACTGACATACCTTTTTGCATTACATTTCATTATGCTGACATACACCACAGTTTTACTTTGGCTTACATTTACTGACTTCTGTACATAGTTTATTTAATAAACTTATTTTTGCGTTAAATATACGCCGATGTGGATGAGCCGCATAGGCCTAGGCTGTAGCTATTTTGTTGACTGCTGTACCATTGAGGACTTCTGTCCTAAATTCTGTCCCCAATTCAGTTTTCACATTTTTTTTCAAGAGTAATATCGGTTATCGTATCGTATCGGTATCGGCCACAACAAACCAATAAATATCGGTTATCGTTATCGGCCCTGAAATTCCATATGGGTGCATCTCTAATGCAAACACGTGGTGAAAAGAGAGTTGTTAACTCATATGTTGCAGTAGATGTGAATGCTATATACTTAATTCACCATTAGCTAGATTAGCGTGGTTCTATACGCAGTTGTCATCTACATGCAGTGTTTTGCAGGCTATTCAAAGCATTTTACGTCTATCACTCAGTTGTGGTATAGGCCTATGTCTTGAGTGATCGCTTTCCTTTTAAATATCTATCTATAAAGCAAGAAGCATCTGTGTGTCTGTGTCCGGATGTGTGTCTGTGTGTCTGTGGCACGCATATCTCGCTGACCGTTTGTCAGACTGATTTCAAACTTGGTAGGTTTCTTGCTACGGGCATGAGTAAGTGCAGTGCCAAATTTGACGTTGTTTGAATAACAAATGCAAAAGATATCATTAAATATATCGGTAAAAGAAGCACATTGGCTTTCGCCGCTAGCCCCTCCCCTCCCACACAGCACTGTACTGTAAGCTACCAGTGAGGATAGAAGTAGGGCTTTGGCAAAACAGGATCAGTGTAGGTTACACGGGTAAAAACTTAAGCGAGTGCAAGATAACTCCGCGGACTTTACAACAACACGCTAACATGCCAACACACAGGTAGGCTATGCAGTGGCTCTTCAAAATGGCGTAAAAAATGATGTGCAATAAACGGACACTCGAATAGCCCAGGCTACTTTGGACTGTCTTTAGACTTTGAATAAGCAAACAACAATTCCAACTGTAAGGTCCTAAATTGAAACGAGCGATAATGGTCCCGAATTAAAGAACGTCTCAGAATGCCACACATGCAAAGCATAACCAGCGACAAGCAACGAGTGTCAGACAGAGTGTGATGTCACTTATAGGCCACCAGAGACTGTTTTTGAGTCACACCGTTGCAAATTCCATATGATGCATCATTCCATTCCATCATTTTCTCTATCATCAAGTTATTCAATAGAGTAAGCATATAGCCTTGACTCAAAACAGCTGTTAGGATTATGTAATTTTGATTTCTAAAAAATGTCATATGTAGCCATGCTTACATTCTGCTCACTTCACATTTATTATATTATTATATTCTCAGTAGGCCTATTTATTATTGAATGCTTACCTGGAATTATGTTTTTCCCTATTCTATTTTCAAAGCAGGCCTACCTGCAGGCATGTAATTGGGCTACAGAAATAGCATGTTTGCACTGCACTAATAAATGTAAATGCAAATCAGGTTTATAGAAATTTGGTCTCTGCATTTATCCCATCCGTGAATTAGTGAACACACAGAGCACACAGTGAACAGTCAGGTGAAGCTGCCCTATGAAATCCGTTTGATTATTTTCCAATTTCCGTTTTATTTTTTCTCAAATTTCGATTTTTCGGGGGGGGGGGGGGTTTGACTTCTAAGTAGTCTTCACTTATAAAAACTCAATGACCGGCACAATTCAGCTTTTTAAATATTTAGCAATGCCAATCATTCAAAATTCTCCTATATTTATCCAAACATTCAACAAACGCAAAAAAAGGGCCTACATAACTTCAACTACATGGCCGTAGGCTGCAAGTTTAGATCTCAATAAAGGGGCACTTTGTAACTCAAAATGTTCCACTAAAAAGTAGCCTACTTTTTTGTAGATTCATGTTTCATTTTAAATATATAGATAGATATAGCATAGGTAGCATACAGACATCACACACAACATGCATTTACAGCAGAAATGGTAAGTATAAGTATAAACATATAACCAAACTCCGCTGAACAATAGAGACAGTAGGAGATAAGAAAAACTAACAAAACTAAATACTAAATATACTATATAAATTAAATGTAAAAAATCCAGTGTGCTTGAGGGTGATCAAGCATGAGACGCTTGTAGTGACAGGGCCTGTAGTTCTGTGTGCATGGTGAGGTGCTCAAGAGAGTGAGTGTCATGGTGAAGGTGCAAAAAGTAGTCCAACAGTAGTCCTTTAGTTATGTGTGCATGGGAAGGTGCTCAAGAGAGTGAGTGTCATGGTGAAGGCGCAAAAAGTAGTCCAACATTAGTCCAACAGTGCAATAATACGGTCTAGAGACCAGCATAAATAATATGGACAAATAGGAGAGTAAAGTATAATGTAGACCAGGTAATATAAAAAAACTATGTCAGTGCAAGAACAGGTTGAGGTAATAGGGTTACAGCCATGCAGTATTGTAGCAGAAGCCATTGATCATGTGTGCTAAAATAGCATGAAAAACAGTGTAGCAGGAAAACTAGAGCCCGACCGATTTATCGGCGGGCCGATATTAGGCATTTTCCAAACTATCGGTATCGGCATTTATAATGGCCGATAAATCAATATTTTTTAAATAAAATAAAAACGGACGAAACACCCTTAAACCATGTCATGAGTGTTGGCGTTGTATAGTTTGTCCACCAGAGGGCACTCTACACGTCCCTGCTGGCAACACTCGTGTATAACGCACCACACATCCTGCAACCTCCTGATCCAGCCAGAGTCGGGCAGAGAGAACCAGTTATCCGCGAGTGAGATCATCAGTTAAAGGTCCAGTATGTAGGAAATAATGGAACATAAACTGTAACCATTCCAAATATGATCACCATATGTTGTCAGAGAGTAAGGAAACACGATGAATTGAAGTAATGGCTTATTTGACAACATAAATGAAAACCCATGAAACGATTAATTCTAGAATAGCGTATAAATAATGGGCTAGCGCGTCCTCCTATTTGGGTTGCCAAATTAGCAAAGGCCAACTGTCAACAGCTGTCAGTTGTAGTCATGAACGCCTACGAGAGGCAGGCAAATTTCCAAAATTAAAACAAGAAACAAATTAAGTGGACATCGGAGGAGCTTCCTGAGATGGTGATTCTTCAAACGAAGAATATCAAGTCTGACGCAGAGCTGGCCATATTTCTCCACAACAGGTAGCCTAGGCTAAACTTCATCTGCATCGCTAACTTCAGCTAAATATGTTACGTTGGTTAGAGAGGTATTTTTTGTTTTCACTGTTTCCGTAATGTGTAGCTGGGTCATGGTTGGAGAAACGTTAAAGCAGCTGCAGGTCAACTAACGTTAGCTAAGTCTTCATTACATCTGGCAACCCAGAAGAGGCTCGCGTCTGGTAGTTTCTTCCAGTAGCAGCAACTGGAATCCATGCATTTCCACTGAATTATTTATGGAATCTGATCCCTTATCATACCTGTTCATTCTTACTCGCCATTTCGACTTATCGGACTAAATTCAAGATGGCTGCAAACGCTTAAACTTCGTGAAGATACTGTCTGTATAAATCCTCTTGTAAGTAAACTACCAGTGCTTTTTCAAAGTTCTCAATGTCTTTTTTTTAAATGTCAGGGCCCTCGGAAGTCTAGCAATGAAGTGTGGAGATATATTGAGCCCTCGTAAATGGTGTAAAACAGTGATTTATTTGCATGGCTAGCCCGATGCAAGCACCACCATTGAAAAAAGCTGTTGGTAGCATCGGCTAACTAGCCAGATTTTGGAGTGCAGGGGACAAGCCGAGATGGGCTATGAGACATACGTTCACACTCGGTATCATGTTTTAATATACTTTAGGTCAATATCACACCGGAATTCTCCTTTAACGTTTTTCCTTAACTAAAGATACAATTAAAGGTATTCTGTGCAACATCCTTAAATAAATCCCCTACCTAAGGAGAAATTAAGGCTTAAGGGTCATACTTCAGGGGAAAAACGATGTTTTGTGTTTACCCTCACTATGCCTCGCATTGGCACCATGCGTGCGTGTGAAGAAAGTCCTGTCTGAAACACTGTCGCGCGGCGTAGCGTTCCAAACGTTGTGTAATCAAATACACCGGTATGGTGGTAAATAAAAAATGTATATCATAACGAAAATATACACCTGTATACGGTGTGAACCGGTATACTGCCCAGCACTACTCTTCATCACATTTTAAGATCAATAATGGTTGCCAGTAAAGAAAAAAAGGTATCAGGATATTTTTATGTAAGGCAGGTAGTAGACTCTAGAATGACATACTGGAATGAAGTCATATTTTTGGCCTCATACCGATAACGATAACCGATATTTATTGGTTTGTTGTGGCCGATACCGATACGATAACCGATAATATTACTCTTGAAAAAAAATTGTGAAAAGTGATTTGGGGAAAACATTTAATAAGCATAATTTTATTGTAGTAATTTTACCTACCACCAAATGATGGACAGAACTCATAATAGTCCTCAATAGTACGGCAGTCAACAACATAACAGTAGCCTAGCCCTACAGTATGTGTGGCTCCTTTAAGTGAACCTGACGTCAGTGAATTGCGAGTGAGTGGCTAGAGAGTTTGAATCGTTTTGATTTAGGACTAAACGCTCATAAGCGGCTCAGCTTGGAATAAGCTACAGTATAGCGACCAAATCAGAGTTTGTGAAGGAAACTTAGGTTTAGTTTCAACTGCGGGTAACTGAATAAAACTCCTCAGACTGTATCTTATGTCCGTCTACTCTGTTGCGCACAACCTGCTGCAGCAGAAATTAAAGTCGTTAGCCCCGAAAGTTTTAATAACTTATTATGATGACCTGTCTGGAACTGAAGCACGAATGGTTAGCATATTTCTAGGTAATAATACAAAACCCAAGCTAAAGTAATGCAAATATAATACTAAAACACAACTTAGAACTAGGCCTACTTATGTACTCGTCCCACTAACGAGTTTGTTTATTTGTTTCCCCAATCAGCGCGGTAAAGTGCAAACACACCAGCACAAGACGGCTCTAGATAGGGCTGAGCTCCGCTCTGTTAAGGTTAAATGGCAGATCATTCACGAGAGGATTTTGAGATGCACATCTCAAAATTTTCATTTTTTCACTTATCGGCTAATAATATATCGGCCGCCGATATATCTTGCATCCCTAGTCAATACTCATTAACTACAAATAACTAATGTTAGGGAAATCTGTTCATGTTTTGTTGTGCGTTTCTGAAAAAAAATGTATATCTGCCGATATATCGGAATATCGGATTTTTAAATCAACAAATATTTGTATCCGTATCGGCCTTCAAAATCCTTTATCGGTCGGGCTCTAAGGAAAACAGTAGTAAAAACATTAGGCTGTGGACATTAGTAAAACAGTAGTAAAGCAGTAGTGGGCAGTCAGTACTCAAACATGGAGAGTGTGGAGAGGCAGACAGACTAAGCAGAGAAGTCTATCTATCCTCTTCTCTTTAGTGAAGCATTGAACAGTTCAATGGCCCTGGGGACAAATGACTTCCTCAGCCTGTGTTGCTTTTTGGAGCATATAGCCTACCATCTTTACCACACATCTCCACTGAAGTATGGCTACATGATGGAAAGGCGCTTGGTGTTGCGCTCTCTTGTCAGTGAGAATCTATTGCAGCACTTTTTGTGGGTCTGCGCGCCTGCTTGAGGTTGCTGACATTCGCTTCTGGGAATGGGACTACTTGCAATGTTACTGTAGCTTCTGCACACATTTCAACAATCTTCTACAAACTCACGTCTTGCATCTACTGATTTTGTCATTGTCTTGGCTGGAGAGATTTACCCGCAGTGGATTTAGCTTTGTTCTTAAGTTACCCATTTTATTTATGGTCGCTACATGTGTATGGGTGTCCGGTAAATTATGTGTTGCAAACTTGCAAACTAGTTTTCAGACTCATAGTAGGTATTGTTTAGCCCCATTATCTAGCAATCAAGCAGTTTAGTGTTTTGCCACCGTTGTCGGGATCGTTTATTTTCTTTGTCACGCACCAGTCAACAAAACACATATGAATTTCGCGATATAATTACGCAACGCGTTTAAGTTATGTCTTTCGGTCAGGGTTTAGATAGAGACCTTCTTATACGCTTTTTGAAACTGACACTGAAATAATAGGGAAGCAAGTAGAAAAAACGCCTGTTTATATTTAATGTGTCAACATAAGAGAATTCCGTTTTCATGTGTAGATTCCGTGATTCCGTCCGCGTTTCACGGAAATCATAGGGCCCTGCAGTAGGTGAAGCCCACACTTACCCGGAGCTGTGAGCTGCCTTGCTACAGTGGCCCTCGGGGAGCAGTGAGGGGTTAGGTGCCTTGCTCAAGGGCACTTCAGGTGTGGATGTGGTTATGGGAGAGCAGTGCTCAACCACTTCCCCCGCCCACAATTTTCCTACTGGATTAGGTGGGTCAATATATGAAAAAAAAAACACCTAACCTCAAAAAAATTGATACAAAAGGTTTTTCAACTGATTATGATACCTTTAGATGTACTTAATAACATATTAAAAATCTAGTAAAATCTGACCCCAGTAAAGGGGTAATTTTCAAGATGGCGTCCAAGATGGCCACCAGAAGCTAATTTTGGCTATCTGAAGCATTATTCAGCCTAGGAAAGTGTTTTTCATGTTTAATCAGATTTAGTGGTCACTGAATCATATATGTCACACTAAAGTATCAGTTCATCATTTTCAAAGACTTGTCATTTTCAAGATGGCCACCAGAAGCTAATTTTGGCTATATCTGAAACATTATTCAGCCTAGGAAAGTTTTTTTCGTGTTTAATCAGATTTAGAGGTCACTGAATCATATATATGTCACACAATCCTTCATTAAATCATGCCACCCTAAAAAGATGGTTGTGGCATAACAAGAGGTCATGAATTAATTATAATCTATTGAATTGTAATTAGTCCCTCTTTTTCCACAACTTTCCAACCATGCTGCCAATTCAGTCTACTTAAAGCATAGAGAACGATAGACATAATTTCATTCTACTTTTTTTCACGACTTTCTGTCAGTTCAGTCACATACATACGACAGACTATTATGGCCACACATGAAGAAAACAAATATTTTTGCCATGATAAGAAGCCAAACCCAACATGTCGTTTAAAGTCGACATGTCAACATTAAACACAACATTTTGAGAATAAAGTTGAAATATCATGTCAACTTTAATCTCTAGGGTCTTTGGTGTCAGCAAAAGACAGCATTCCAGAAGAGGAGATCTTGTCCTTCAGTCATCTGCCAATGCCTTCACTACTACCAATCAGACAACAGAGGTGATTGGTGAATTAAGATGCCAAGTGATGGGTGTACTTTTTGGTGGGAAGTCCACAGACTCTCTTACAACATTACGGCACAACACCCTGAGTAGGAAGGTTATCCTTGCGTCATTATTTGTGACTCCAGAACGTCTCCCTCCAACTGAATCTGCTAGTAAGCTTCACAGCTTTTGAAAGTTATCCGCTGTAACTGTGTGCATTTCTGCAAGACACTCTTCTGTTAATGTAGAAACAGATTACGCTTCACTGCTGCCTGTGGAACATGTCAAAATGAACAATGTGACAATCTGCACAACTTCCTTTCAGAGGACTGGAGGATGATGGATGATGATGAATAATGATATAGTAATTATTTCTGTATACTAATAAATATAGTTTAATATTATGTTTAATTAGCTCCCCCCTTATGATAGATGCAAACATGTATTTGATGCACACAAATATATAATGCATGCCTATGCCTGGGTTATGGTTCACCAAAGTCATAGAACAGCCAAAACTATATATATTATAAAAGCATATACCCTGTACATGAAATATAACAATCAACTTATGTTCCCAACTTCCACCACACTTTGCATAATACATAATATATTCTGTATATAGGCGGATCTAGTGTGCAGCTGATACATTTTGGTATGTACAGTCCAGGGGAAACAAATTAAACATCCTGAACTATATATTTTCTGAAAGCATATAACCTGTAGATGAGACATAACACCAGTTAAGACATGTCCCATCTTCCTTCATGAATGCACAAAACATTGCCCTCTATTCTGTATAGGCAAATATAATGTAAAGTGGATACATTTGGGCATGTCCAGTCCAGGGGAAACAAATTAAACACCCTAAACAATGATTTTCTGAAAGCATATAACCCGCAAATGTTATAACACCAGATAAGACATGTCCCATCTTCCTCCATGCCATGAACAATACATTGCCCTCTATTCTGTATTGGCGAATCTAGTGTAAAGTGGATACATGTTGGCCTATATTGTCCAGGGAAAACAGATTAAACACCCTAAACTATATATTTTCTGAAAGCATATAACCTGTAGATGAGATAAAACACCAGTTAAGACATGTCCCATCTTCCTCCATGCCATGAACAATACATTGCCCTCTATTATGTATAGGCGAATCTAGTGTAAAGGGGATACATTTTATCCTATATTGTCCAGGCAAAACAAATCAAACACCCAAAACTATATATTTTCTGAAAGCATATAACCTCTAGATGAGATATAACACCAGTTAAGACATGTCTTATCTTCCTCCATGCCATGGAGATGGTTCATAATCCTGTATTACATTTGCTCTGTATTAAAACACATTGATTTTAATATTTGGCTAAAAAAAAGGTAGAGCATTGAAACATTTTTAATATTACCATTTAAAATCATATTCTTGTTTAATATGACCACAATTTGACATCAATTTCACCCCTGTAGGCTGAATAGTAATTGAGATATAGCCATTTTAACCTCTTGACAGCCATTTTGGAAATAACCCCTTTCCCAAGGTCAGATTTCACTAGATTTTTAGTATGTTATTTAGCATGTCCAACAGTACCAGAATCCATGAAAAAACCTTTTGTATCATTTTTTTTTTTGACGTTGACCCGCCTAGATTGGGGATTGAACCGGCAACCCTTCGGTTACAAGCCGGAACCCCTAACCCCACAAATTACGTTTTAACTCCATGCTGTTTTTGTTGATGGACAGCGCTGTCTTTGATTTAGTTTTCCTACCGTTTTAATAAACGACACACGCAATTGGAATTGTTTTCACATGTTCTCTTACAATTCCCACATAACATTAGATACTAAGCCTTGGTTACATAAAAAAAAAATATTGGTTACTATGTCTAGTTCGAACTTCGTTACTGATACTCATAGGTGGATAATTTTATTATTGTAGACCTACAGTTCTGGATGATCAGTCAGATGGCAGCGCCAGCGTTAGCTTAACAAAAGCTTACACACTTAGTCCACAGTTGCGTCTTAAAACTTCCAGCTGAAGTAGATCTACTGCGGAGGTAAGATAGCCTAGTGCGAACTGATAGAGTTGCCTCCTAACGGAGTGAGTGTAGCCTATACTTTTTAGCTGCTATCAGAGCTACATCTACCGCTCCTTTGCTACATGATCAAATATTATCAGGTGAGTGACAGAAGCACCGGACCTTAACCAGCAGGTCCATATGAGAAACACTGCTCTGGTTCCTCTAGTAGCCTGTGGTAGATGACGTGAAAAAGCTAGAGTCTCCAGAAAGCCCTGATCCCTGATAATCAGACCCTCTCAGACTTTAAAAAAAAAAAAAAAAAATCTTCGGATCTGCATGATTCACACAAGTCACCCAAACTGACATGAAAAAAGCGGGAGACGTCGAAAAGCGCGCTGTTTGCATCCCTGTGTATATAAAAAGTCGCCGAAGCCGCTTCAGCTCAGTCCCCTTTAGTCTGGAGAAGAACTTCTGCGAATTTCTTGGTTTTTGCTTGGTGAAATTGCTAGCCAATTTTCATCGTACATTTCATACACTTATACACCACATTCATTGTTTCAGTTTAACCTAATTCCCACATTTCCTCCTTATAGTTTAATATTGTTTTGTTTGTTCGTGTACATACATACATACATACATACATACATACATACATAGCTCTCCTGGTATGCCAAAGTTAGCTGGCTGGAAGTGCTGTGACAAAGAAAATGTACTGCTGCCCATACAGAAAAATCAAGGGAAAAAATTAATCAATGCATTATCATAATCATAATCAATGCAATCCTTATATTTGAATAGAAGGCTACAATATATTTAATAAATAGTAGGCTACAATGATGCAAGTATGTGGAACCCAACATAGGCTATATTTGGATGTCTTGCATAAGTCTTCTGAATATATTTAATTATATTCAATTATATTAGCAACCACCATGGCAACAACAACTTTGCATGCACTGGTATTTCCTTCAGGAAATGTGTCTCTAGTTCTTCTTCTAACCATTTTTCTGCATTTAATTCAACGTATAGACATCATTCAAACACCGTTTGAAAGTCTTGAATTGAATTCTTAGAATTTATCAGCATCAATTCAGTTAATAATATGGTTAAGGTAGAGTTAGATGTCCCTTAGGTTTTTCCCCTTAGTTAGCCTACTAAGGTCGTTTGTGCAACAGTTTAAGGGATTTCTTTTGCAAGATAGGGATAACTTAAATACTTAAGGTTTCCTTAACATTTTCCCTTAAGGAGAATACGTAAGGGTGTTTGTGCAACCGGTTTTATTTTAAGGGACCCTTTGATTTTAAGGGAAAAACTTAACTTAAGGTGCTTTGTGCAACCGGCCACAGGCACTCAATTAGGCCACCATCAAAACAATGTAATTACATTAAATAATGTTAATAGTTTAGCTCACAGGGGAGATAGTGGCCTATGCCATGAAGTTTATTAATTTCTACTAATAATGTACTGTAAATGAAAAAGCTGAAAATGAACACAAAAACATAAATAATCCTGTCTATGCTGATACTAAGGTTTTTGTTGTGATCACTGACCAGTTCAAGTCCTGCGATAATCCTGCGTTGTAACTGGCATTTTTTTTCCCCATAGCAGATCCCTTGAATCTGTTCATGGTTAGGCTATGTCATTTGTAACTCAATCTGTCTATTTCTTTTGACAAAACTTGCCAGAAGTCCTCATTTAACACTTAAACACTTAAAGAAGTGCCCTTTACCAGAATGAAGATGAGGGCTGTAGCGCCCCCTATGCACTATTAACAACAAGTTTGAATAGGATTGAACCTTTACAAGATAAGATATAATAGAATCATTAGGCCACACCTCAAAAGTGGATTGATGCGTAACTTTAAAATGGAGTGACACATCAAAAATTGGTGAAATCAATCTGTTATGCTTGGTCTGAAGGTCTTCATAGGAATCGGATCAACGGTCTAGGAGGAGATAGATTAGATTCACTTTTGTTTTTTGAAGATGTGAATAAAATGGTTGTGGCTGGGTTCATTGGATTCACAACGCAGATCCACAGATCTTGCTAGGTTTATGTTTATGCAGTCATCCTGAAATAAGCATAGCTGTGAGACATGAAAGCATAGCTGCCATTTTTTTTCATGTTAGTGGCAAAAAGTGAAGCATTGCGCTATAGCTATGGGGGAGACCAGTTAGCTTACTGGTAGTTATGGGCCTACGTTGTTGCTGTTGCTGTTGCTGTATTAAAGTAAAATATCACTACTATGGCACATCCCTCTGTGTGATGTTAAGTGTGAAAATTCATACTCACAGCATTTCTTCCCTTTCCATTCTAGGAAAGAACCTTTACACTAATGAGTATGTCGCCATCAAATTGGTAGGTATTGAACGTTTTTTTAATATATAATTTTCTATATAAGTAAACTATATCATGTGTTCTCAACCCTTTATTGCCTGTGCTACTCTGTGCTGCAGCTTATATGATCTGTGTCCAGCTAGAGTGTTTTGGATGTAGAAAACAGAAGGCCTGTTTGGTTCAGGTTGGAAACCAGTTTCACAACATGTAACTGAAATTATTTGCACAAGTAATTGTCATATTACAAGTATGCCCCTACACTTGATCTGTCTTACAGCTACAAATCATCCCACAGTTACAAATAGCACATAATTACTAGGGCTGTCAAAATTAACGTGTTAATCACCGCAATTAATTTTGAAATACATAACACGTTACAAAATATTAACGTATTGCTTTTGTGTAATGGAACTGGTGAGTCTTGTAATCTTCAATAATTCATTTACATGAAGCACATGATATGCCGATTGAAACGCATTCCACTCAACTAGCTAGGTGGCTGGCTACCAGGCTCATACTGTAATTGATCATTCACTTTTAATTGCAAACCTTAATATCATGCTTATCATTGTTAAAGTGTAGGTTCAGTGTAAATTGACCCATAGTCCTGTTGTTCAAGCTCATCACATGCACCCCATAGGAAAAAGAATGAGCTCATTTGGGACAACATAGGCCAAGTTATGGACAGGCAGCTTAAAGGAGAATTCCAGTGTGATATTGACCTAAAGTGAGTTGAAACATGATACCGAGTGTGAACGTATGTCTCATAGCCCATCTCGGCTTGTCCCCTGCACTCCAAAAATCTGGCTTAGTTAGCCGATGCTACCAACAGCTTTTTCAATGGTGGTGCTTCGGCATCGGGCTAGCCATGCAAATAAATCACTGTTTTACACCATTTACGAGGCTCAATATATCTCCACACTTCATTGCTAGACTTCCGAGGGCCCTGACATTTAAAACGAGACATTGAGAACTTTGAAAAAGCACTGGTAGTTTACTTACAAGACGATTTACAGAGGGTCCCCGTTAAAAATTGACACTTCATTCACGATAATGGTGATTCACGCAGCTGGGTGACATGTAAGTACAACTGCAGCCGCTTGGGGGCAGCATAGTCCGCTGTGGCGTTCAACGGTCGAACTGGACGGCGCATTCGACAGCAAGGGCTGTGATTGGCCGAGTTTTCAGTGCGTTTCTCTGTTTTTAGCAGCCCCTGCAACATGCTAATCCACTGTAGCCTAAGCTTTGTACATAATGTTAAACATAGTTTTGGATTCAGTGGCAAGATTTCTTGATTGTATAGTGCCTGTCTCTCAGTAATGTTTTAAAATGAGAGCTTCGTCAGCTGGCAGTAGGCTACTTTGTCGGTAGTCATGAGAAGTTCGCTTGCTAACAGAACATAAAAATGCTGCCCAGAAACCTTGTGAATAGTTCTGACACTAACGAGGTTGAAATATAGCCTTTGCCTACAGCATCTCCTTAACAGTAAAGTTAACAAAATGACAGCATTCATATGACAAAGGAAAACGAATCCGGTCACTCAAGACTGTGCCGCAGCCGTGGGGCAGAAGACGCTTGGTGGCCGTCCACAACGTTATAAACTTAACCTAAATAGTCGGCTGCTGTAAGCTACAATCGGATTTTATTGTATACCCCTGTTGTCTCAATGATGATAACATCTCATTTCCGACTATATTTCAAAGTGTGCCGTTCATTTGCATTATTAACATAACATCGTATTTTGTCATTTTTGGCGAAGACATGCATTCCGTTATTGAACATATTTAACATTCTCTAACCATCGTGATTTCGAATTGGTGCAGTTGTCAGCACTATTGCTCTATGCTGTTCTATGGTGCTTTCTGCCTCTTGGTTGTGCACGCATGTTTTCGTGGCGTTTCATAGAAATCCATATATAATGAGCGCATAAAACGACTTGTTGACGTTTTGGGACATTAATCTACATGTAGGCTACGTTAAGCTTTAAGGATTGTATGTCCTTAATTTATTTATATAGGCCTATTTAGGCTACTTGGCGCAAAACCCTGGATACTTTTATTGCCACACAACAATATTGGTGGTATTTGTTACATTAGCTTCAAAAGGCACCGCTTCAGAAAGCTGCACTGCTTGTGAAAGAAGGGGGTGGGGGAGGGGAGCTTGCAGCCAAATGTCGGAAAAATGCATAGCCTACAACACAGAACCCGCTTCTCGCATTAGTCACTGACAGTAGACACGCTTCCAGCCTAATGACTTTCACACATTTTGAATGATTTACAGCAGGGGTCTCAAACACCCGGCCCGCGGGCCAAATCCGGCCCGCGTCCTGCCCAATTCCGGCCCGCGACGTATGACAAAATAATAATGTAGTCCGGCCCTTGAGGCTATTAATTGCGACAAACAACGAAACTGCTTAAAATAGACGATAGATCCAGGTACGGTGACAAATCTCATTTGTAGGCCTACTCTACTCTTCAAACCCAAAATCGCTGCGCAAAGTTTTCAGGAAATACTTGTATTACACGCGAGAAACACAAAGACGTGCATATGTAATGACGCGGAAGCGATGCAGGCCATAGTGTTGCAGAAATTGAAGCAGAAATTAAGCAGAAATAGGCCTACACCAAATGTTGAAAAACGTTCACGTGTGATGAAGTCTTAGGTAAGCTATGTTATTCACCTATTCTAATTCTGAAAGCTTCTGAAAGCTTCAGAAAGCTGCACTGCTTGTGAAAGAAGGGGGTGGGGGAGGGGAGCTTGCAGCCAAGTGTCGGAAAAATGCATAGCCTACAACACAGAACCCGCCGATTAGTCACTGACAGTAGACACGCTTCCAGCCTAATGACTTTCACACATTTTGAATGATTTACAGTAGGCCTAGACACATTAGCGCTCCACGTGTAGAGACTGTGCAGAATACAATGTGTGAATATATCGTTTCATCGAAGCCCAGACTAACTCTATGGGGTTCAGATCCGGCGACTCTGCCGGTGTTGGGCACCCAGTTGATCCCCTCACTCTGAATGCAGGCTCTGACACTGGTAGCGGTGTGTTTTGGATCATTGTCTTGGAAGAATCTATGTGTAGACATGAGGAAACGCTCTCTCAAGTATGGACCGGCAACTTTTTTGATGATCTCTTCCGCGTAAAACTGTTGATCCATAATACCATCAAAAATGAGGAGGGGCCCGGCCACAACGCGAAATTCCACCCCAGACGTGCAGTTTGACTGGGTGCTTAACTCTAGGTTTTGCCATGCCCCTAAAGTTTGTCTTTCTCCAGCACTGCAATGCAAAACGTTCCAAACGTGCCACTGTTGACTCATCGGTGAAGAGAACATCATCAAACTTTTCACCAGCAGTCTTCCATTCTTGCGCTTGACGTAGACGCAATTCTTTGTTTTTTCCCCGGGTCATTGGGATAAATCTGGGCTTCCCAAAGTGCCAGCCAAGAGCCCGGACTGCCTTTCTCACTGGTTGAATGCGTGATGTTGGTCCCGAAGACCACGCTAAGATTCACCAACAGAGCTACGGCCAAGTGGGCAGATACGGATGCCTGCTCTTCAGGTCCATCGTCACAGAGGAACACTATAAAGCCTGGAGCAAAACCACCAACTGGGATGGAGCGAAGGGCAAGCGAGCACTGCCGCAAAATGTGAAAAACTTTGTGGTCTCAACACTACAACGAAAGTTCCCTGCATAACACGCAGATCTTCCCAGGGATTCAACGTGCTTTAAATTTAGACTGTAGAATGTAGAATGTAGACTGTTCATTATTTCAATAAATACGTTTTCTCTGAAGCACTTTCCCGACTTCGTCTTTCTATAGGCTAAGCATATCATGGAGATGGAGTAGAAAACTGGATTTAACTAAACAAATGTAACCAAGTAAACTGATTGTTTACTCTTACTTGCTTTAAAGCAGAGATTTCACAGAAGTCATCTATTTTTCAACTTGCCAAAAGGCTGGTGGTAGATTATGACAGTGTAACATCCACATTCGGGGAAGTGTGTACTGCTCTCATGTTGTTTCTACATTGCCTATGACTGTGGCAACAGCTGAGCGATCTTTTTCCAAATGTTCAACAATTGCTGGTGTACAGGCTATAATCAATTAGCTAAATCATTTGTCCAGCTGTTTAAACATTTTTTCGTGTTACATTCAAACGCAAAAGGTGCTTTGATATATTTTGTTTAAACGTCGGCAAGCAGGCATGCTGCGGTTGCAATGAATGAGGATAATTGGTTTTATCTGCGGTGTTATTTTTTGCATTTTGAATATGACTCGCTCCAGCACGTCTACTTTTTTGCACGGTGCTTTCTTAAAGGAGCTGCACCATCTTACAACAATTGCATCTACATTTTCATATTAGAATGTTTTGTCAAGTGTAAGCTTAAACTACCGTGATCAAATTAAGTTTCCGTGCCCCCGCTGAAAGTCTCTTATGCTCTTATCGTTACACTATCAAATCTATAAGTAACCGTGACAAATAGGGTATAAGATATATAAACTCAGGCTATTGTATTATCATATATGTTTGGTAATGGCTCAGCTTTCTCTGATTGTTCTACTGACTTGGAAACTGCATCATGGAAGCAGTAAGTCAAGTCGCATCAAAAATAGTAGTGGCAGAACTCCAAAGTGACACCTTGTGGTTGTTTGTGTCAACTGCCGTTTGTGCCATTTCTGCTGAGAAAATGGGGATCGTGATTCCTGAAGGAACCCGTCCAAACTTAACGGGGACCCACTGTATGCAGACAGTATCTTCACAAAGTTTAGCGTTTGCAGCCATCTTGAATTTAGTCACGATAAGTCGAGCGACAAGTAAGAATGAACAGGTATGATAAGGGATCAGATTCCAAAAATAATTCAGTGGAAATGCATGGATTCCAGTTTCTTCCAGTAGCAGCAACTGGAATCCATGCATTTCCACTGAATTATTTTTGGAGACATGCGTTCACACTCGGTATCATGTTTCAACACACTTTAGGTCAATATCACACCGGAATAATCCTTTAAAGCAGACCCATTGGGGCAGTGGGGAGATACTTTCAGTTTCAGTTTTGATGCCCCCATGGCTCTGCTACAATGATCATTATTGGACTGGATTAGGGGTGGGCGATATATATCGTCTGCGATAATATTGTGATTGTTGTTTTAACGATGTGCAAATTTACATTATCAAGTATTTAAATTACTTATGGGGAAAAACACTCAAAATCACACATTGAAACCCCATACATTCACTAAATCCAGGGGGTGTATGCAATGGGATTTCTCATATACATTAGCCATAAGCTAACACATTAGTTTCTATTCTATAACTTGGAATGCTAGCCTACATGATTTCTATTTGTAAAAACATCGAAGGAAATAACTGAGATGTACTCTGTTGGTCTGCTTAGTTTTACAGTGAATCCTAAGTAAAGGTCTTTGAAAGGAACTTCAGCTTCAGACTTTCTTTTGGGAAACTGTTAGGCCTAGTCATCTTCTCTAATGTAGTTGGCTAGACCATGTCATTGCCACACACACAAGTGGGGGCAAAATTGGAAATGTGTCAATTGGTGACAATGCATTGGTTGATTTGGTTAAAAAGTCACAGGTTAGGTTATTGGTTATTATTGTATTGATGCTATTCATAAATAATGAGCTGTAAAGTAACTCAGACTTTTACTTTTTTTTTTTTTTAAAGGATATTGACTAATTATCGTTATCGTCAAAATCACAAAAAATATCGAGATATTATTTTTTGTCCATATCGCCCACCCCTAGACTGGATATCACTTAAATGCCATTGGTTGTTGTCAATGGGAGTGTGTTAATGGGTGTGGGTATATAAGATTGGTTACACTGTTACATTGTAGCATAGTGAAGAAGGCACGCGCCGAAACGCGTCTGTGCAAATAAAAGTTAACTTATGCATAGTGCGGCCTCCCTCTTACTTTACTTACTGTATACTGTCAAGTGACCAAACTACTGAGAGAAGTTATGGCAAGATAGCTAATCTAACATCGAACATACCTGGGTGGTATTTCAGGAAGGATTGATTGAGATAAACTCTAAACTCTAGGTTGTCTAAACTCGTGACGGCTAAACCTGAGCTGATGGTTCCAAATTAAGTTACGAATTAGTTTAATCAACCCTGTATTGGTTAACCTAGAGTTGTGCGCGTTCATGAACTTATGAAGACATCTACCCATATGACCTTTCGGCAAATTTGAGATTTGCACTGAAGGTCCGTATGGCCAAGAGGCCATTGAAGCTTATTTCCAATGTCCCTAAAACACAGGCACACAAATACAATCGCTAATCCGTCATGGATGTGTATTTCTTTGGAACGTGTATTTCTTTTTGAACAACTGCATTTAAACCCTCCGTTTACAAAATTGCTACACCTTTGAAATTATTTGGTAAGAGTATAATGCACCACTTTAAGTTCAATTTCACTGCTACTGATGCCCCTGCTGGAAGTCGTAAGTCAATGAACCTTTTCCAGACCCATTACATTACATTACATTTGGCTGACGCTTTTTAACCAAAGCGACTAACAACATGGTAAACAGTAAGTTTTTAGAACAATTCTCACAATTTTAGGACAGTTTAAAAAAACATTAGAGTACAGTAAGAATAAGTCGCCGGGTGAGTGCTGTTTTTAACAGTTACTTGTCAGTTTAAACGGCTGGTGAGTGCTAGGATCAGTAAGACTTGTTGTAAGTGTTGCTATGAGAGTAGATGTTCTCTAAAGAGCTGGGTCTTCAGGAGTTTTTGAAAGTGGAAAAGGATGTCCCTGCCCTTGTAGGAACTGGCAGTGTGTTTCACCAACGAGGAACAACAGATGAGAAAAAGTTTGATTGGCTTGAGCATACCGGGTGGTAGAGCTAGGCGTGGTTAGTCAGAGGGCCGCAGCGGTCTGGGAGGTAGTGTAAGTCTGTATGAGGGCATTCAAGTAGGTGGGAGCGGAACCGGAGACTACTTTGTAGGCAAGCGTTAGAGACTTGAATTTGATGCGGGCCGCCATAGGTAGCCAGTGTAGCTGGATGAGCAGCGGGGTAACATGTGCCCTTTTGGGTTGGTTGTAGACCAGGCGCGCCCAGCGTTCTGGATCATCTGAAGTGGTTTCACTCACGCAGGCTGGGAGACCTGTCAGGAGGGCATTGCAGTAGTCGAGTCGTGAGATGACTATTGCCTGAACCAGAAGTTGGGTAGCATCTTGAGTCAAGTAAGTCCTGATTTTCCGTATGTTGTAGAGTGCAAAACGGCATGCCCGGGTGACTGAGGCAACATGATCCGAGAAGTTTAGTTGGTTGTCAAGAACAACTCCTAGATTTCTTGCAGTCCTGGTCGGTGAAACAGACAGGGAGTCAAATTTGATGTTGATGTCGTGGTGTATGGTAGGTTTAGCTGGGATGACCAGCAGTTCAGTCTTTGAGAGGTTCAGCTGGAGGTGGTGTGCCTTCATCCATGTAGCTATGTCTGAAAGGCAATCCGAGATCCGTGCACTGAAACCAGGGGTCGTCAGGTGGAAAGGACAGATAGAGCTGTGTGTCGTCAGCATAGCAGTGGTATGAGAAGCCGCGGCTTTAACGGATAATCTGTCCCAAGGAGGTGGTGTAGATAGCAAAGAGGAGGGGGCCCAGCACTGAGCCCTGGGGGACCCCTGTGGTTAGATGGTGAGGTGCGGATAGCTGACCAAGCCATGATACGTTAAACGAGCGTCCTGTGAGGTAGGATTCAAACCAGACCCACTCCCAATTGTACAATTGTGAAGGTCAGGGTGTTCCCAGGCTAGAAGACATCATCTATTGAGAATCAAAACCATGAGTGAAAATGCCAAAACGAAGAGCATCGGAGGCGGAGCAGTAAGTTCTCCACGAGGCTTACGAGGAGAAGAAAGCTATAATAACAAAAAAGAGCATCTGCTAAGGAACGAGACCTTGCTTGGCAGAGAATAGCCTAACTGACCGCATAAATGCAAGTTTAGGACAGCCTATTAATGTCGAAAGCACAATATTAAATAAATCAGTAGACATTACGTATTGACTGCTTACTATGATGCTTTCTTGGACTATAGACTACCTTGTCACAGATTGAGTGCACAAACACTGAAATCTCTGAGAATCCCAAATGTCATGTATATTTTAAAGAGGGTTTTGCTGTGGGCCACATTAAACTTTGTTTGCGCTCCATCATCTGGATCAGGGTACGGGGTGATGAATGTCATGACATGGGTATCCTCTATCTCCCACAAGATACCCATCAAATTGTGTAATTGCACATACAGTAGGCCTATAGCACTAAGTTAGAGCCTTAATTAGCCTACCTGGATCTGATCATATTCCCATAATGTATAATGCACCCTGTTGAAATGTCTCAAATTAAATTCCTGGTACATTCTGGCATTGTGTACTGACCCTGGCCATTTCGCCTCCACATTTGTGATAAGATGTGAAGCATCATATATGAAATAGCAATTATTAAAATAAAAATGTGTTTTAAACATCAACACCATTAGGAGAGTATACAAAAAAATAAAAGTGGCCTATAGCCTATCCATTAGACCTACTTGGAAATGTACAATGTTGTGGAAACCTTTCCTATTGACATAATCTGTCTTGTTTATGGATGGTGCTTTAATGGGCACTTGCATCACATCATTGCAGCCAATGACGTTTGGAAAGTCTGAAATAGCCAATGTCCATTAATTGAAAGCTCACCAGTAAAGGTAATTTCGGTGTGCAAATTTGGAAAACTTAAAACAAGTGATGCTGACCTGCCAGTTGGTGAAACTCCACTTTAATGGTCCTCATGGGTTTCTGGTCACAAATGTTTCTCTTATGGACGAGCACATATAGGGGCCTGATATTTAAATTACACTTGTTTCCACCCACCACATTTATCAACAAACGTTTATTCTTACGCTGGAATTGGAGTGATACGAAGGTTTCATGAATCACACGTGAGCACACAGATCTACGCTGTTTTTTTACGCTCGGTTGATAAATGAGGGCCATTGTGCAGACATTTTTGCCCATTAACTAAGGTAGACTGCTGTTGTTCACAGCATTAAGCTATTTACAGTTACTGACATACTCTGAGTCTCTGGCCCTCTCTTAGAACCAGGCATAGTGAGCTGGCTCTCTGAAGAAAAGGTTTGGGGACCACTGCATTAGAATATTATTGTAGTAGTAGGCTAGCCTAAGGCAAAGCTACTTTTTGGCCCTGGAAATGTGTTGGGCAGTTTTTATGTAGGTGGTTAGGGACAATGTACAGAAATTTAAAAAAAATCACACAAAGACCGAAAAGGTGTGTGTTATCAAATGTTATGGGCCGATCTGGTCCAAAATGCCAGGGCCAATTTTTTGTTAAATTTTTTATTTTTATTTATTATTTTTTTTTGTCCCAGTCTGCCCCTGATCCCAATGGATTATGAAAAGCATTTTCCAAGACTCATTGGTGACATTTGAAGTTACAAACTTAGATAACACATGTGGAAACTAAAAACTCCGACCAGCACAATTAATTTAATTATTAGTTATCCAGGAATTCCGGGTGTAAAGCAGTGCTGCTGTAGCACCTGAAGCAGAGCCAAGATAGCTAATGAAAGGATGTAGGAGAAGGGAAAGAGAAAAGCTGCTCATATGCTGCTGTGGAGAGCAAACTGGTGCAGATGCAAGCAGAGATGTAGGCAAGTCTACAAACATGATCGAGGAAAGAAGTAAAGGGGCATTTTTATCAGTCATCAGGGAATATACAGGCATTGGATTTAATCCAGAATGCCTGAATGCCACACAGTATGTATATGAGTCTCATATATCTGCAACTTGTGGGGTTATGAATAAGTAGAAAATAATTTCATAAATTATATATACGCCCTTGTGTTCCCTTCGTTTTCGTTTCGTTTGGTCCCCATTTTGTTGGAAGTTAATCTAAAGTGGGTTGGAAAGACACTACGCTTCCTACAAGGACAAGACTGTAGTTTACCGCAGAGAACGTCTAATAAGGGTAGGGTGATTTCTGCATGACACATAATTCCCATTTCTTCTTGAAGCCGAAATAAATCTGAGAATGTTTATCGGACATGCTTGGTTTTTACTGCAGGTAGGCTACGTTAATCTTAAGTTATATCAATAGCCTAGAGTAGGTAAAATAATGTTACCGTTAGCATTGGTTGAGTGATGGAGGCCAATTTGATTATTGATGTATTTGTAGAAAACCATAAATGCGGTTATAGGCTACCAAGAAAATTGATAACAGCACTAATTGCATCTTCGACTGTCATCTCATTTGCTTATGACTAGAAAACCATCACGTAGCGAACGTGTTGTGTGGCTAACTCACTTACAGTAGCTCCTGCTACTAACAGGAGCTAAGTGAGTTAGCCACAACACGTTCGCTACGTGATGGTTTTCTAATGGAAAATATATAGGCTACCTGAAAGATAACCTGTCTATGATGCATCCTAAACACCGGGCTGGGACATTTAGCTCAAAGTCTCAAAAAGCATCTGAGTCAACGTTCATTCCCAAACACCCATATAGGCTACTTCAATCCTCTATTTTCAAAGGTGATTCAAGTAAGGAAGAGCATGGCTCAAAGTAAAGTAACTAGGACTGAAACTACATAAATTCGTCAAAGTGAATAATTTGTGTCAACTCGCCGCAATGTAGATTTATTAATGCACCCGTGATCTACATCATCATTTGTTGCACGTGCTACAAAAATCATTCTTTGCGATGGATGATTTAGTACCAACAAAGATTCGGACTGGGAACAAAATTCGGCCCTGGCAATTTTCTTCTGGACCGGCCCACCACTAGACCGACGAACCCCCAGTAGGCCTATTATGCTGAAGCAACACTTCATAAACTGAACCCAAACATTAAACATTTAGATTTTAGATCTATAGCCTATAATCACAATAACACGGGGGTCCGGGGGTGTCTCTCCGGGATCTTTTTAATTCTGGTTGCTAATCACACCATTTTAAAGTGATTTGAGAAGGACAGGATTCAGGGATAGGCAAGACAGTCCTTTTTTCTGTCTGTCTCACGTCATGTTACCTCATGCATTAAATCACGTCACTGCTTGACTAAAAAATATAGGCTACTGAACATGGACATAGTCATAGTTGACAGAAATTACGTTTTGTTGTAAACACAACCACAGCCTTAATTTGGTGCAAATCTCCTTTACTTTGGTTATAGTCCGCGATTCACATTAACTGTAGGCTATCACCACAAGTGTATAGCCTACTAAACGTTTTTGCCCAAGTTTGTTTGCCATCGTCACATTTTGCAAAATTAGGCTACCTTCGTTACGAACCTACGCGAATCGCGATTGATTGTGCATTTAATGTAACACTCGGTGGAGAGACTTCCACTTTCCAAGTTTCACTTTCACTGTTGTTGTGAGCTAAAAGGCTAGGCCTACTATATGGGAAATACTTTGAAGTTCCTTTTGAGTAGGATCAGCTCCAAAAATGAATGGATTTTCTTTAACCTGTGCTACACTTTTCCACCAAGTTGTGCGAAAATGGTAGACTACCCGTAGTTTTTTTATGTTGACAGAACCGCACTAGCCTACATGGTGCAGTAAATGGAAGCTCTTGGTAGCGCGTGCAACTAACGTCTATAAAAACAATATATTTATGGAATAAAACTAGACCTCTGGTTGCTGTTTACGGTTAAACTGTGATGATGTGAACACCAGCCAGCGGAGGGCACCTACTAGCTACCATGCACTCGTAGGCTATATTTCCCCACAAACCTAGCGGCTGTTTGGACAAATCCACTTGAGGGGTGGGGCAGGGGGGCGCGATCGTAACACACTGAATCTGTCATGAAGAGGCCAAAATGATTGACCTGTCACCCCTCAAGCCAAATGGATGCAACTGCATTTATAGGCTAGGCCTATGCCTACATGATGGGCCGCATAGGCCTAGTCTAAATAACTTTAAAAAAAAAAATATTCCCGGAGGTCACCGGCCCACATGTGGACCGGCCCACCGGGCATTTGCCCGGTTTTACAGATTACCAGTCCGAGCCTGGACTCAGGTTGCATCCAAACAGGAATATGCAGTCCGAGCTGTACTCTAATCAGAAATGCAGAAAATAAATGAAAGAGTGTTATGTTCTTTTTTACCAGATCTTGAGAAAGATCCACAGTGAAGTGTTCATGAGAAAAAGGACTAATTTCACTCCATTAAACATTGTCAACTTTCTCTTCTGTTCATGCAGGAGCCAGTCAAATCACGGGCACCCCAGCTCCATTTAGAATACCGCTTCTACAAAACTCTTGGCAGCTCAGGTGAGGTCACTAGCACAGATCTACTATTAAACAATCTACTGCTGTCAATCAGGTGATGTTGGTACTGTGTATAGTCTGATTTTAATCTGCTGAATAGGCTATTCACTCAGATGATACTGATGTTGTAAATGTATAGAATACCATCCAGTTTGGCTAAAACCGTGTTGTTTGAACTTACATTATCTCGCCTTCTCAGGCTTCATGTCCACACGGATTTATAAAAAACAGATATTTTCCCTCATATTTCAAAATAATTCCGTCCACACAGATGTGCAAAAACACAGGGTACCCTTGGGGGTCTTAAAAGTATTGAAAAAGTCTTACATTTAATATTGTCAAATTAAGGCCTTAAAAATATTGAATTTCATTAACAAAGTCTAATTTTGTCCTTTCGTAAAATGAATGGTTACCGTAACATCAATAATGTTGTAAATCCCTTGGGGAAAATATGCATCTCTTCAGAAAATAAACAAACTATCGCTTCTATTTTGAAACTTGTGTTCATGGTTCTCATCCCTCAGTCATTCAGCCAGCAGCGTGGCCTATTGGTTAGGGCTTCGGGCTTGTAACCGAAGGGTTGCCGGTTGGATCCCCGACCCAGTAGGAAAAATGTGGGCGGGTGAAGTGGTTGAGCACTGCTCTCCCATGCCCACATCCACGGCTGAAGTGCCTTTGAGCAAGGCACCTAACCCCTCACTGCTCCCCGAGCGCCGCTGTAGCAGGCAGCTCACTGCTCTGGGTTAGTGTGTGCTTCACCTCACTGTGTGTTCACTGTGTGTGTTTCACTAATTCACGGATTGGGATAAATGTAGAGACCAAATTTCCCTCACGGGATCAAAAGAGTATTATACTTATACTTATTCACACCATTCTAAAGTGAAAGTGTGCAAACGCAGGTGTGTCTGAAATGTCAGCTGGAAAAGTGATGTGAGCCGATCAGGAAAGATGTCTAGTGATGTCACAGGTGGGATAGCTGAAACTTGAGAATTAAATATTAAAAACTAGTAAAAAACAAGTAAATTAGCATAGCAATGTAGCAGCATGTTCTTCTACTGTTGTGAATGTTATCAATGTTAGACTGCTATCCTTATGTTGTCATTTTTTGCATGTGAAAAAATAGACATGGGCTACTGTGTTCAACTGTTACAGTTGACTGCTACAACGAGTTTCTGTGATGAAGAATACATCAAGTTTTAACAATTTAGATGGGCAAAAGGTGGAGCAAATTCAGACAACATTAACAGAGAACTTGATTAGTATAGTAAAGGATAAGGTGAATAAAAGATGAATTGCTCATTAACTGGCATGTGTCATTCCAAGACAAACGCAAAGATGATTGGCATGATGTAGTCTTTAAGAAACTTTCAAAATAGCTTCATCTGGAATATTCATTTCTCCAGGGCACAGTTTTACATGTGAACACTGTTTTAACAACATGGCTAACTAGCACAATCTGCAAATAGCCTAGGCTGCAGGTTAAAACATTTCAAATCAACTTTACAAATGCAAGCCTAGTCTACCCTATTTTATTTTGATAATGATCGCCTGAAAAAGTGTCAGTGTCAAGCAAGTTTTTGTTATCTGATTCCAACAAATATGCATATATTATCATGCTTACTCTATTATGCTATGCTAATAAGTATCCATAAGGGCTATGACATCTTCAAAAATGCCTGATGATTCAGGCTCAGAAATTGTCTTTGTTGTAAGGCCTGAAAAAAAACCTCATGTAGATTGCACACACCCAAATGATATTTTATGTGAAGAGTAGCCTTTATATATAATTGGTATGATATTCCTTACTCCTTAAGCACCCCCCTATACACCCACAAACACAGTGCCACCAAAGTAGGCGTTTCAGAAAGTTTTCGAAAATCTCCTCTTTGGCCAGAGTTTTTGAAAATAATTTTCATGTGGACGAAAAGCCAACATGCATAAAAAAATCACTGAAATGCCTCCGACACAAATGCTTAAGGATGACATAGAAGGGAAAACTGTTTTTATGAGTATTAAGCTAACGTAAATGGGGTTGTTTCCTCCTTCATATGCAAATCTTGGCCTGGGAAATTACCTCTTAAAACAAGTGAATCTTAACAAAGACAGACTGTGACACAAATACAGAATCTGATATAAACCAACTCACTCTTCACTACTCCCCTACATGTTATGTTACCACTTCGAGTTAGAGGTTGAGGTAGAAAACTCTGGAGCCTATTGTTTTTTTTTTTTAAGTATATTTTTTTGGGATTTTTATGCCTCTAATGATAGGACAGTGAAGAGTGACAGGAAGCGAATGGAAGAGAGAGCAGGGGTGGGATCCAGAAAGGACCACAGGGCGGGAATCGTACCCGGGTCGCCGGCGTACGGTGCAGGTGCCCCACCCAGTTGTGCCACAGCTGGGGCCCTGGAGCCTATTGTGAACCATCTTTGACTGCAAGGCAGTCAATCAGCGTAAAACAATGAACATGAAGGGGACTAAAAATTGCTGAAATGGGCCATTTTATTCCCCAGTCTAATTATAAGGTTGTAAATGGGCTTGTAAAATGGCATCTGAGCATGTGGTTGCATACCTTCTTCAACATCAAAGAACAAGGTAACAGCAATACTAATTAACAACTAGAGAATGGAATTCCAGAGAATTACCGGAGTATGAAAATGCAAAAATGGCTGCTAAGTAAATTTGCTAAAAATGCTAAGTAATTACATTTGTAAAAATGTCCATGCACTGTAACTAGAAACACAATTCCCAAGGAATTACCAGTGCATGAAAATGCAAAAAATATGATGTAAAATGTAATGACGTCACTTTTCAGGACCAATGAGGGAACTGAAAGTGGTTAAAGGAAATCATGGAGCTTTCCACACGCTGTTGGAAATATAACAATTGATTATAGAACCCCTGTCAACCTACTAAATCTGACTCCGCTTAATATGGAAAAGTTTCAGTTCAATGCAATATCAATATCCGTAGTAGGTTGATATACCCACAATATAGGCTGTTAAAGAGAATGCCTAACTTATTTTCTTATGACACACGTTTAGTTCTAGGAATAATGTTACGTAGGTCTAGTAAGTAAGTAAGTAGTAAGTAGTAAGTACTCAGAAAGGCTATGCGGATCAGAGCATAACAATTTATTTGTCAGATATAAGCTACTCATATAAACACATTATAGAAAGTACATCTAAATGAATACTATGAAAGTTACCAAAACAGGTTAAGGAATATTTAGGAGATCATACAAAACAAGCAGAGAAATGAACATACCCGGCTCAGAAGATGATGACTACACACCGAAGTGGTGCGGGAGGATCTGGCTACAGAACTCCTAGAATAATGTGTGAACTTCTCTTAAATAGGCTACCTAGTTTGTGATTGATACATAGGGATCACATGATGAGTTGTTGATGGGGCTTGAGACCATTGTTGTAGTGAGAGTGAATCAATCAAGACATGACAAGGTATACATTTGATTACATTTCCCGTTCCATGTTCCTGTGGACATGTGACAAGCATGTGACAGTAGGCCCACACTTAGTAGCTGATCATAGTCCATATATGATTGAAAGGATTATCATGAGCCTAGGAATTAGGATCCTTACAAGCTTAAATATATTGTTTCTGAAGTTCATTTGCTGCGCCCTCGCAGTACTTCAGCAGCTAAGGCTGTGTGGTCGCATCCCCTTTCTCACAGTTTTCCCAAATATTAACAAATTAGCCCTCAAGGGGAGTAGGAGGCTATAGTGGCCCCTCCTCCAGTGTCATGGCTCTGACGAACTCTCATGTGTGCAGGGGAGACGTGCAGTAGGCCCTCAAATAAAATATCAATATAGCTGCAAGCAGCAATGAAGGGGCCAAGCAGGTAGGCCGGAGTAACCATGTCAACGAAATGCTGTTGGCTCAATGCTGCAATCAGACGTATGGCCATAAGCTGTCAAAGCAAGTTTCACGTCTAGCACGTCAAAAGTTACAAGGCAAAATGCATTTTTGCTAATTGCAGTGACCCTAGAGGTCAAAGGTCACAAAATTTCTTCGGCATTCACCTGATGGGGTCATGAGTCCATGTACCAAGTTTGGTTTTGATACATGCAACGATTGCTGAGATATGAGCTCACTTCCTGTTTGGCGGCTTCGCCACAAATTTCGATTGTATGTGACGGGCGAACGCTTCTATCAATTGTTACAGAAATAAATGAAGTGACAAGGAAGGTCTGAAGATGGTCTGTGCCAATTTTGGTGAAGATCAGATGAAATTTGTGACCTGTGCGAAATTGTTGGTGTTTTTGATCAAATCAAATATGGCGGCCGAATAAATTATATTGATGTGACAAGTTGCCCTCAGTTGACCTAAGGACCTTTCACAGTATTACCAGAGACTTTCTAATGTGGAGACACAGCACTCAAAAAATACTCCATAGAAATGCATGGGGCTAGTTTGTCACGCCAATATGGCCGTTGTCTACACCCTTTATCCCACCCTTTCCTCGGCAAAACGTCAACATGTGAATACATTGAGCCAATCATGTGGTGTGATGTGAATACATTGAGCCAATTATATGGTGTGTTGTGAAGACATCATGCCAATCATGTGTTGTGATCTCGCCGCTGGAGCAAGACTGGTGTCGTGAAGCCTTGCGCACGCGCAGTTCGACCCAAAGACTGTGCCCGATGAGTGCCCATAAAACGTTGGTATATGGCCGCCGAGTGGAGGGACTTGCCTAAAAGGACTTTGGTATTACCAGACACCACTAGTACAATTTAATTCTAAGCACACCAGCAGCTACAGGCCAAAAGGCATGTTTGTGAATTGCAGCGCCCCCTAGAGGTCAAAGGTCACCAAATTTCTTGAGGGTCCTCCTGATGGGGTCATGAGTCAATGTACCAAGTTTGGTTTTGATACATGCAAGGGTTGCTGAGATATGAGCTCACTTCCTGTTTGCCGGCTTTGCCGCAAATTTTGATTGGCTTTTACGGGCGAACGGTAATACTTCCGAAGACAAAAAGTGATAACTTTTGTGAGGCTTGTTCTGAAGATGATCTGTGTCAAATTTGGTGGGAATCAGAGAAAGTATGTGACCCCTGATACATTTTAAGTGTTTTTGATGAAATCCAAAATGCCGGAAAATCCATCAAGGCGGAAAATGACGTCATAGGGTGCGTTGAACTCGGCTTGGTCCAAGGATTCCAACAATACCTGACTTTTGAAAATCGGACCAACAGGTCAAAAGTTACGTGCATGAACGCACGTCCAACTTTGGCCTGTTGGTGGCGCTAGAGAGTTCGAGTTGCCGACATGAAACTTGGTGACATGAATCATGGGACCATCCCCAATCAGTGTGCCAAATTTCCCAACTTTTTACCATACGGTTCTATGGGCTGCCATAGACTCCCATTGCATATAATAATAATAATAATAGGAAAACGTAGAAACACAATGAGGTCCTCGCAGCTTCACTGCTTGGCCCCCAATTACAATGTGTGTTGGGTCCTCCTCACATGGAAGATCTAACGTTCCATTTCAGTGGAGCGTTTTAGAGGATTGTTCAAATTCGACAGAGACAGGAGAGAAAGGGTGCATTGTGCCCAGTTCAGTTGTTCAGAGTTTGGTGATCAGTTTGGAGGGGATGATGGTGTTGAATGCTGAACTGAAGTCAATGAACAACATTGTCATATAGTTGGAGGGCAGGGGACAAGGTGGAGTGAAGTGTGGGACAGGGCGGAGTTGAGATGGCATCCTCCGAAATCCTGTTCTGACGGTAGGCGAATTGAAAGGGATCCAGTGATGGTGGTAAGCAGGTCTTGAGGTGAGCTAGGACCAGCCTCTCGAAGCACTTCATGATGATGGGGGTGAGTGCAACTGGACGGAAGTCATTAAGGCTCATTTCAGTGGAGTGTTTTGGCACCAGCATGATGGAGGTGGTTTTGAGAGACACGGGGACAGCTGCTTGGGCTAGCGACAAGTTGAATGTCAGTCCAAACCTCAGCTGAGGACGCGTCCAGGGATGCCATCAGCCTTACATGCATGAGCATCACCTGATCTGAAGGCAATGTCGCATGCCTTCAGCAGGAGTCAGACCTCACTGTTTACCCATGGCTTCTGATTAAGGAAAGTGGTGTTTGAGAGTGGTGACACTGTTGATGTTGGAGTTGATACAGTCCAGAATGGAGGAGGCGTATGAGTCAATGTCCATGTTGGAGTCATGGGTGGCCTGAGTGGCAAACACTCAAATTGATGACATCCTGTAGGTCTATAGGGCTGTCATGATTTCGTTTTTTTTCGGCGATAGAAATGACAACACAACCTCGAACTTCGAGTAGAATTAACGATGCGGCCACACCCCCAATGTCACCTCCAGCATGCATGCCAAGAGGGGGGAAAAAACACACACACACAAAAAAAACACGTAACTTCCTTGGAAAGTTTAGAATGGGTGTGCTGGTGATCCACAAATTCAGAATCACATTTCACAAATGAAATTTTAGGTTTTATAAATGGCATTTTATTTACAAATGCAAATCCATATTTGTAAAAATCAATATACGAGTTACAAATATGATTTTTTTTTATTTGTAGATATCAAAACACACATGCAAATCAAGAAATATTTGTGGATCCCCCTCTGCGCAAATACAAATATTATTGAGACAAATTTAGCTCCATAAAGAAGTGACCACCAACAGCAGTGTATCTTGTGATATATAGTATGTATTAATCAACAACCTGCTTCTTGTAATCTCTCTCATTCTCACAGTAGAAGGTCTGCCCCAGGTGTTCTACTTTGGACCTTGCGGAAAATACAATGCCATGGTTCTGGAGTTATTAGGCCCAAGCCTTGAAGACCTTTTTGACCTGTGCGATCGAACATTCTCACTCAAAACTGTCTTGATGATTGCCGTTCAACTGGTCAGTTGATATGTATTGCAAAAATGAATGGTAATCAGTTATGGATGTACTTGTGGGGAGTTGCTTTTAAATTATTATCATTTTCATTGCTGCAGATTTCAACTGCAGATTTCCCCTTATTTTTCAGCCAGAAAATTAACACAACCATATTCTGTTCATTTTCTCACCTTTTCTCTACTTGTTTTTACTGCATGATTTATTCCACAGATTGCGCGTATGGAATATGTACACTCGAAGAACCTCATCTACAGGGATGTTAAGCCTGAGAACTTCCTCATTGGGCGGCAGGGGATCAAAAAGGAACACGTTATTCACATCATAGACTTTGGTCTAGCCAAAGAGTACATTGATCCTGAAACAAAAAAACATATTCCATATAGAGAGCACAAGAGCTTAACTGGCACAGCCCGATACATGTCAGTAAATACACACTTGGGAAGAGGTAAGGAAATGTGATTGATCCACAAATTTACAAAATCAGTTTGCTGAATTGTTTTGCAAGGTTTTACCTTGCATTGAGTATTTGTTAAGATGTCTACATATACACCAAAAGATTAATTTGCTGTCTGCATGTCCTTTATAGAACAGAGTCGCCGAGATGACCTGGAAGCACTGGGTCACATGTTCATGTACTTCCTTCGTGGGAGCCTCCCTTGGCAAGGGCTGAAGGTAGAGTAGAATATCACAGAATCATTAAAAGTTAACTAAACTGTTGAATATTATTACTTTAATGATGGGTGTGATGTCTACAGGCTGACACATTGAAAGAACGATACCAGAAGATTGGGGACACAAAGAGGAACACTCCCGTAGAAGTTCTCTGTGAGAATTTTCCAGGTAATGGTTTTCTTAAGAGAATGAAATATTGTTTGCCTTGAGCCCGCACTGTTATTTACTCGTTGTCAGAAAAAAACAGAATGGCAAAAATCTAGTCTTAGTTCTGCATTCTGTTATATGTTGCCATGGGCCCAGGGTGTCCGCGGGGTTGTAAAAAGTATTAAAAAGTAGTAAATTAAATTAGCCAAATTTAAGGCCATTTAAAAGTATTAAAAAGTAATAAACGTCATCTGATGAGATATTACATTTTCGAACCACTAACTATGATGTTTTCCATTTGTGTTAAGTGCAGGCTTATCTCCTAAAATTCGTGTGAATTTATTTATGTTATATTAATTATATGTGCGAGTAGGACCTGAGCGATATGTCAGTGTGCGTTCACGGTAAAAACTTTTAGCGCCCCCTCAAACTCAAAATGGATATACAACTGCCTAAACTTGTTGCCAAAAGTTCGCTACCATTGACGATGTTGTGGGAAATTTTATTTTTTCGGACATTTGGTTAGAGGACTCGAGATTCAAAGACTGGCTTAGGCTAGTTGGCAACAGCCAAGAGGCTTATTACCACGTCTGTAAAAAGACAATAAATGCCCCTGGATGGGAGTGAATGCCGTCAGGTCACATATGGAATCTACCAGAGACGTTTTTCTACCGAAGAGTCGACTGCCTGGCTCATCGGCCACGTAGGGCTACTGTCTCCACATAAATATGAGTCATTGAAGCTATCAGTATGTCTACGCTACCAGCTGTCATTGTCATCCAAATAAGTAATCATTTGCGCCATCGCGTTTTCAATGACAGGCTGTAAGAGCAGCAGACATAGCCTAAACTAGGCCTAGCCAGAGAATGTCTAATAAGCATACAGTACATACAGTATCACAATAACCCATTTTCAAATTAAAAGTCCCCATGAAGGCAGAAGGCCTTTTCATTCAAACAAATATATAATTAAATGAAATGGGGGGAAAAACAAGAATATAACATGTAAACATATGCACATGTTATAAGGGGTTATTTGCAATGCGCTACCCCTGCCTTGACTACAGAATAGAGGTTAAATATAGGCCTTCCAGTGTTGCTTTGTTAAGGCTATAAGATGAGGTTTAGGCTATAAGATTTAACATTTTCTACCCTCAGTAAATGTCATGTTAAGGTTAGTTTAACAGGTGTTACCTTTACATTATTCAAAGCTTGCTCAGGAGCTATAGGGTTACTCCCTTGATGTAGTATGTGATGAGATCAAAGTCCCAATAGATTGCTTAAAATGAGTTGAATAGAAGAACCTGTGTAGGTTTGTATAGGCTGTATTGTAATACGCTATCAATATATTATAATATAATATATTTTAAGTCAATTTGTCAAATAGTTTCCACAAAATTCCCCAGAAGTCACCATTTAAGGGGTTATTTTTCAAAATTTTCATCACAGGGAGCATGCAGGCCCAAAAGTATTTTATCACATGAATGTGATACCTTGACTGGCAAATTATATGAGACAGCAAGGGTGTGTCTGTGTACTGCGTATGGTCGTGGGCCTTTTTAGAAGAAAGTCCAGTATACCTTTTCTGATTTTCATTTGTCATTGTGTCTTGATTGAGATAGAATGATAGTGAAAGAAAGAGTGTAGTGCTGGAGAAGCGGTGTGTGCTCTTCCACATACAGTAACAATGAAATAACTTTTTTTTATCTTGGGTTAGGATTAAATAACAAATAATTGTGTATAGACGAGTGTTTTTATTGAAGCAAAAAAGGAACAAAGTAGGCAGTAACTGTAATAATAGATACTTGATTTGAATTGTAAGCATTGCTACACTTTCTTACTCAGAAAGTTAAGTAACAAAAATGACAGTAATCTGTTACTTTATAATTAGTTACCCCCAACACTGAATTTCGAAAGGTTGCTGCTAGTTGCAGCTCGAAGTCGTGTTGGTATTAAACAATATTGTGAAGGTATTAAAAAAAGGTATTAAAAGGTATTAAATTCAACTTAAGAATTTCTGTATATACCCTGGGGCCCTGTCCACATTAACCCGGGTAAATGTAAATACGCATATGGTTTTAACAATCTCCATGGACATTATCATCTTTGTATTTCAAAAGCTATGCGTCCACACTAGAACACTTTAATGCCATTGAAGTATTAGTTGGTGGTGGTGTTGGGAACACTCAGGGCCGCATCATGACAGTCTAAAACGCATTGTCACTGGCAAATAGTTTAAACAAATTTCGGGGTTTGTCCAGTCCATATTGGGTGTGGTTTAGTTATGAAATGTTATGTAGTGACCAGCGCATGGCATGACAATAGGTTACCATCAAAAGAATTGGCTGGAAAAAGGAGGAGTTGCTTACATCTCGTGACAGTGCGTCTTCAGCTGTGCTTCATAATTGCCTCTCCGTCATTGCCAATTTGCAAATAATGGTAAATAACTATTCATCATTTGTGAATGAGAGAAGCATGGTGTGTTGTGTACCCGCCTATATCACTGTTGAGAATGCGCTCTTAAAATAACATATAGCGATTTTTAGACAATGCGGCAGATCCCTCCTCAGGTTGTTAGTTGCCACACCCCTTGGTGTGTTGTTCAAAAAATAGACGTGCAAAATAACAATTTAAACATTGTGCCAGGAAAATAACCTATTTTCCGCCATGTGCCAGGTCAAAAATAGGGCCCTCAATTTCAAACATTTGATAAACAATGGATTTTCTTGAGTGGAATCAACAAAAATAGCACACAGGGGCGGGTGGTATGCAGGGTTCTATTGGAAACCGTGTAATCCAAGCAATCAAACGTCGGAAGCTGAATGTGCCTACAGTGCTGTGACATCTGATTTTTAAAAAACATTTATTTTTTTGAGCGACACTTAATACTTTACTTAATAAATTAGCCTTAGTGCATGACACAAATGTCCCCAAAAGTGGGTTTGACTATGACTTTGGGGCTAAATTCTCAGAATATTTCTCTGAACGCTATGTATCTCTGGAGTATATCTCTGCATGATGACACATTGCATCTGGTTGCTTTGTAATTTTACATCCTATTAAGTCCCCATTCCAAATGAAATGGATTGCATGAAAAGTGACTTTCTTAGTTACGCCACTGTTTTATGTAATATCTCCTGAGCACATTGAAGGATCTTCATTAAACCTGTCACACTTAATCACCTTCAAGACCAGATGGACTGATTAGGTTTTCAAGATCAAGATCCAACTCACTGTCTGTACAATATATCCATAGCACTTTCAAGGATCTTCATCAAGCCTAAATACACAAAGTATTGTTCAACCTTTTTATTTTTTATTTCCATGGTTAGACTAATGCTTAGACTGTACAATCTGTACAATCTACAAACTGTACAACATTCTTCTGGGCAAGGTACATAGTGAAACTGGCAGTCACTAACAGCTATCCATAATAGGAAGATGTCAACAGATGGCTAATGGTCTCAACTGGCTTTTCCAGAGGAGATGGCTACCTACCTTCGCTATGTGAGACGGCTGGATTTCTTTGAGAAACCAGATTATGAATACCTTCGGACCTTGTTCACAGAATTGTTTGAACGAAAAGGATATGCCTTTGATTACACGTATGACTGGGTCGGCAGACAGATTGTAAGTACTTATCTGTAAATAAATATTGTGTACTTATCTGTAAAAAATGGTGCAACACAGTGTCAACATACCTACTACATTTACTAGCTCATTAAAAAAAACAATGAACATGTGCATCATTTTGGACATTTCTGTTCTTTCTAAAAGAAATGAGAATGTTAAAGCAATGGTTCGGAGTGAATTTCACCCTAGGGTCATTTGCACGATGACTGCGAGCCAAACACATCCCCAGAGCTTTTTTCCCTTGGTCGAGTTCGCGCCATCAGTCTATGTATCAGCCCAATGGCTTAGCGTGAGCACTTTTGGAACCAAAAGCTTCTGGGGGTGCGTTTGGCTCGCGGTCATCGTGACCTTAATGACCTTAGGGTGAAATTTATGAAAGTTGGTCAGTTCTATGAAAAAATTGGTCCAAGGAAATACTCGTAAATACAACCCTTGCAGCAAACAGATTTAAAAATGAAAGATATTTTTATGCATTGTTACTTTTCATTCAAAGCATTTAGAAATTGTAAACTCTGTGGTTATAATATGTGCAAAAACATTGAACACCCTTTTTGAACTGAATATGGACTTGTTAGGCAATTTTTAACTTGTGTACTACTGCATGTCTGGCGGGCAGAAAGCTCAGCTAAGTCCTTCATAGGACTCAAAAGACCTACATCAAGATTTAGCTAACACAGATGTGGTGGCACACTATTCCACTGTGCAGTGTTGCCTGCACAAACAGGATCTACTAATTAGGTAAGGCAAGGCAAGTTTGTTTGTAAAGCACAGTTAATTTACATTGGTAAATCAAAATGCTTTACAAATGAGCAGATAAAAGAAGAGATTAAAAAGTTAAAGGGCAGTATGAAAGAAATACATCATTAAAAAGAAAGTTTGAAAAAATAAGCTATGTGAATAAAAATGAGTCTATTTGGCCAGTTAACAAAACACAACAATCAAAGGGAAGCTATGCAAAGTAAATTAGTGGCCGAGATTCTTTTTTATAAAGATGAAATAAATCACTTCAAATTATATCAACACACACGTATATGTATGTATGTATGTGTGTGTGTATATATATATATATATATATATATATATATATATATATATATATATATATATATATATATATATATATATATATATATATATATATAATAAAAAAAAAATCCTTATTATGGGCCCGAGCACTGGAGGAAGGTACAAAGGCCTATTGTTTTTGTAAGGATTATTATTGTTGTTTAGTAGTTTATTTTCTCGTAGATTTTTTGCGGTGGTTCCCATGGGCAAAAACTCATGAAATTTAACACACACATCAATTGTCACCTTAAGAACTTAGGGATAAAACCTTGGCCCCGGGTGTGGCCCAGGAACATCCCCTCCCATCCCCACTCCTCTGTAGGTAGGCTGAAATCAATGGTTTCTATAGAAGAAAACTTATGACATTTGGCACACATATTATCCTTAATAGTCTCTACTCAGGGACAGAGGTTTGGGCCCAGATGTGGCCCAGGGGTTCCATAGCGCCCTTTTATGTCACCTTATGAGCCTAAGGTGATCACACAACCCCTCCTTGCTGCTTTGTCGCTTACATGCTGCTGTCGCCTCCATGCTGCCTTTTGTTTTGAGGACGCATGTGGCGATGCGATTGCTACTGTACATTGCGACGCATGCGGCGATTGCTACATTTTTTTTTTTTTCTGCTACATATTAAGGCCTGTTTACAGTGTGTTTTAGCCGGGTTTTCGCCTGGAAAACTCTGTAGAAATCTGGAACCCTATTGAACAAAGTTAAACTGAGAGAGTTCACAGACACCAGAATGAATGAGTTCACAGTAACATTCATCAGGCAGTAATACAGTATGTTCCGTTCACGTTTGCCCAAAATATGAACGAGTTCATGAACTATCGTTCAATGAACGCGTTCAGGCATAACACTGACTATATAAGCATATGTCGTGCTATTACATGAAACAGCTTTATCTGTGGTGGTAGTAGTACTATATTTTACCCTGCAGAAAACATCCATTCACATGTACAATGCCATCAATCAGGGAGTAATTACCCAATTGCAGGGAGTGAAAATGTGCGTGTGAGGGTGTTTCATTGGGGATTGGATTGGGGAAAAGCAGGGCTACCTTTTCATAAGCATTCAGTGTTTATTTTACCCTTTACCCAACAGAGGTGAAGGCGGTAATGGTCAAATAGGGATATGAACTGAAGAACTACAAAGTCACCTGAGATACATGTAGGGACAGATTTTACTACTATAGCTATGGTATATTAGGCCTAGTAATTACAGTACTAGTTTACTGGTTTATATGTTACTGTTCAGTGGATGAAATGATGGGGAAAAAAGAGAAAATCTGTTCAAATGTTCAACAATCCAGTAGTAACTGAAAGTTGCGTAATGGCAGATGGCTGCAGGATAATGGACTCCACCTCTTTCGGGTATTAGACAATAATGCTCCGCTTTCCATTGTGGCCGCATTACCACCTCGAATGGACATGCCATGTTCATTATCCCTTATTTAATGATCGTTGTCTTCTACCACTTCTTGTGGTGTCATACTAGCAAAATACAATCCATGCTTCTTTCAGTAGGTGTTACATGAGGCTAGACACCCTAAACATATTGATACCAGAAATCATGTGCGAGGAGGTGAAAATGTACATGAAAATGTGGTGAGGTGAAAATGTGACCTGTAATGTCTGCCAAAGACGTGTAAATTCTGAATTTGAAGGGTGGCCTAACTTTTGCACGATACAGTTGCTGTAAATAGTTTTTATCCATTTTAAACCGATGAATTAAACCGATGAATTAAAAGTGACAAAGTGACATAGCATTCATTTTTTGATTGTTTAATATCTGTTTTCTGTGGGGGTTCTATTTGCTTCTTTTGTCTTCAAAACAAAGGAGTTGCCAAACCTTTGCATAATTTGCGTTATTGTATGAATGTTGTATGTTTTTTTGTCAATGTGCACACAACATAACTTTGTCAGCTGTATCAGTTGATGTGTTCACCTGTGTTAGTGCTAACATCTCCAGTTTATCCCTCAAATATTAGTAATTACAGTTACTTAGAGATCTATTTATCAGACCATTGCACCATTTGTAGAAAACTGGTAATACATTTTTTCACCTTCTCCTAGCCAACACCTGTCGGATCTGTCAATGTGGAATCAGGTGCATCAGCCATAACAAGAGAAAGCCACACTTACAGAGATCGGCCATCTCAACAGCAGGCTTTTAGGAATCAGGTTAGTACCTCAGGTCTGTGTAGATGCCCAGGGGCCTCATTAGAGGAACTTCCTAACTCTGAAATCCTATCTTATCTACTTTTAGGATTTTTGGTGTTACAGAAGCATGTTTCCTAAATGCATTTAGGACAAAAACCTATCTTAACTTAAGATAGGAATTTGGCCATTACAGAACCATTCTAACTCAAGAATTTACTAATTTAGGATGCCACAGACCTGTCCTAAATTCAAAATAACTGCCAAAACTGACTGCAACAGTCTTGTTGGGTTGCTGCCTAGCCTGTGACAAGATGAGGAAGATGACTGTTAAGGACACCATAAATCATATTTCACTAAATAGGTTAATTAAGTGAAAACTTGGACAAGCAATATACAATGTATAAGCTATGTGTTTTAAAACATGACATGTTTTTACATACATTGTATAGCCTAACATTTATAACAAATAAATATTAATCATTACAACAACAACAACAACAACAAAAGTTCAATCCATGTTCTCATCCAAGTTTGCCGACATATTTGCACATATGCCTCTGCACTCTGTGCAAGCTAGAGAGCAATCGAGGCCTTGATGATGGCAATTGCAGTGGATTGTGCTGCAACCAGACTTGCAGTTGCAGCGCAAAAGCTCGATCAAAGATTCAGGTGCAGGGTCCTGATCAGTATGGTCAGGAATGAGGCATGAGTCCTGGATCCTCCATCCCCATTCCTCTGGTGGTAGGAAGTTTCTCATCCATTCTTGAACTTGATGGTACATTCTGAAGCTATGAAACATAGCAGGTGAAGATGTTGTTGGGAAGTTGTGAGGGTGGATAGCTGTTTTGCTGTCAGTCACCTTACTATACTTACTTACTATAAAAACGTTTCAGTCTGAGGTCATTGAGAGAATCTGCTTCTTTGCCTTTGTAGATCTGAAACGTTTTTATACTGTTTTTTTTATATGTTTTCCAACAACAACTTCCTACCACCACTACTTTCAGTAGCAATGAATTACTGCTGTTGCCCAAGCTCCATTTTAATGGGCATTTTTGTTGATCAATTGTTATATTGTAGTTGTAGTATTACTGCGTTTTTCTCCCCTCTGCATTGGTCAGCATTATTACTTGATCTTCCACTACCCTATAATCTTTTTACCATTGCAGACATCTGCTACAGATCGCAGGGGAGCCTGGGAGGTGCAGCCCAACCGCCAGACAAACTCTTCTTATCTGACTTCGTACATGGCAGACAGGCATGGAGGATCAGTGCAGGTACCCTTCTATTCTTTGTTCTGGGTAGGAACGCACCACAAAATGAAAGAAAAGGTTTCACAGCATGACTGTATTAGACATTATTATACATTGCTGACTGTATCGCCAAAAGACATCAGTTAGCGTGTTAGCAACCTTCTAGCATTGCCGTAAGACTGAGTGGTGCATTTTACATATCTAGCTTACTAAAACTCACATACTGCCACTTTAACCCTTTAGGTGCCAAGGTTAAAAAAACAACAACATAGGGTGTTTTCCAGTCGGGACTTATTTTCCAATAATGACCAGTGTATACATTATTCCTTACTTAATTACTATTAAATATACTATTGTTAAATCCTAGTATCATTAATTAGCGACATTTTTGAGCGCACACACAGATGAAGTTGATCGAGCGCGACAGATATCTCCTGAGCGAGAGACAATTTATGTGAGCACGTACAGTGAAACTGAAAGAAAAGGGGCTGATGTTGCACATATTGATATTACCAAACAGGCAAAGACATTTGTGGAGCACAACATAGATTCCTGTTTGCTCAACTACAAGTTTTTTTGTGCTCGAGTTTCATTTTTCCTCAAAATATAATTTGTGTGCTCGCTCAAAATATTTTTCTGCGCTCAAATTGTGCTACTTCTTGCTCATAAAAGTGGAACAAATGTAACTCCATAGAAAACTGCATGTAAAGGTTTGACATTAAAGGAACATGCCACCCAATGTCAGTAGTAATATATGTTCTTACCTTAACTTTCACGAGTTGAGTCATACCTCTCCCGTGTTGGTACGTGCACTCAAACGCTCTGGTGCGCGGTGCGAATGTGTTAGCATGTTGCTATGCTAGCGGGCTCAGACGTAGCCATAGAGGGAGGAAGATGGCAGTAATCAAAAACATCCACGTTTTCCCTACTTAAATACAGTTGCACGAGTAGTTGATAAAAATGTGTAAGGTCACACAACATGAAACGTGGCGATTTTCCAAGCGAATAAACAGGAGAACTACAATGTGTGGCGCAATAGCACTTGCAAGGACTTCGACCTAGCGTAGTAATATTAATTAACACCTAATTGTAGATCCCAGCCATGCTTTCCACCGTTTGCAGCAAAGCGGAATTCTATGAAACATGAAATCACTATAATACTTCTGCTTGTTATCACAACCCTTCACAATGCATGTTATAACCATGATTGTTCACAATCTACTTTACCACTACCTGCTACTTCAGGGCAGGTTGTCTTTATTTACGGAAATGACTGTGTGTGTGCCTCGGAGGGGGAGGGGGAGGCTGAGGGGTCGGCTGAACTCTGTGGTGTATAGGATCTACAATTAGGTGTTAATTAATATTACTACGCTAGGTCGAAGTACTCCCAAGTGCTATTGCGCCACACATTGTAGTTCTCCTGTTTATTCGCTTGTAAAATCGAATAAACGTTTCATGCATTTTTATCAACTACTCGTGCAACTGTATTAAAGTAGGGAAAACGTGCATGTTTTTGATTACTGCTATCTTCCTCCCTCTATGGCTACGTCTGAGCCCGCTAGCATAGCAACATGCTAACACATTCGCGCTGCGCACCAGAGTGTTTAAGTGCACGTACCGACACAGGAGAGGTATGACTCAACTTGTGAAAGTTAAGGTAAGAACATACAGTATATTACTACTGACATTGGGTGGCGTGTTCCTTTAAGATTTGAAAATCTATGTTTTATAATTGTTATAAAAATGCTTCTGGGTGATTATGCTTTTGTAATTCTATGTAAAATTATCCAAATAAAGAAAAATACTTAACAGAAATGGAATTGGGAATTTTTTGGCTTTAAATAATAGAAAATGTGCATTCATTTCAGGTGGTCAGTTCAACCAATGGTGAACTGAATGTAGATGACCCACTGGCAGCTCATTCCAATGGCCCAATCACTGCACATGCTGAAGTGGAAGTGGCTGATGAAGCTAAGTATGTTGAATAAAGTTATCACATTTTGGTTATATTATATTCCATCCACCATTGACATGTACTAGCACACATACACACACACACACACAAACACACACACACTCACACACATTAAGCAGCACAATAACAATGTAGTTTAGCAAATTACATTGTTTTACAATACAATATATATATATATATATATATATATATATATATATATATATATATATATATATATATATATATATATATATATATATATATATATATATATATATATATATTGGGGCTGTCAGCGTTAACGCATTAATCGCGATGTGATTAAGGACCAAGAATAACATGTCATTTTGTTTTGACCCTTTGATGCAACATTTTTTGTCCTCAAACTGCCACAGACACTTCCTAATAGGCTTCTGCCCAGTCCTCCTGTAGTCATGGAGATAATAAACACCAACGCAGTTTTGAACTCCCGGTCGGCTGAATGTCGCTTTTAAGTGCTGCGGACACCTGCGCAGACATGATTGCGGCGCACTCCACTTTCGACATTCAATGACATTAGATTCCATTGTCCTCATGGAAAATTACGATTCAGTTCTATTTTGTCGGCACCGCTCCATAAAATCCATTGTTCATCCTGTTAAAAGGGCTGTTCACACCAAGAACGATAACTATGACGATAACTATAAAAAAAAAAATGTTCTCTTTATATGAATGACAACGTTCACACATATCACTATAACAATGACATGAAGAACGATATCGTTGGGGATCACTTTCAGAGCGATTTTGACAACGATAAAAAGCTAACCGCCAATCAGAACCAATCACATTTTAGCCTTCACATACATCAACACAAAGATAGACTTTCCTCGGACTTTCCTTATCGTTGGTCAGTGTGGACGCTTTTATCGTTATAGTTATAGTTATAGTTATCGTTCCTGGTGTGAACGGCCCTAAAAACTTTGCTACGCTAATCTCAATGTCTTATTCTAACAGAATTTGGAAGTTTAAACTAGCCAACCTGTGACATCCCTAGGCATCTCTCCTCACTGGGCTCACATCACCTTTTAGATGCATCTATCTGGCCACACGCAGGGAGGCTATACCGGGTGCGAGCGTTCCATTAGTGTTGCGGCTTTTTGCATGTACGGCTTGTTTGTTTCTGGTGGAGCCAGGTGTGTTTGAACGTGCCGCTATTGTTAATGTAATTAGTGTCTACACAGACCCGGTTGGGTGTTGCACTTGTTGTAAATCTGCACGTTACGATAAAGAAGGAAGACATTACAAAGACGGTCGGCTGAGAAAAAAAGTATTGGCACCCCTTTAGAAATGTTGGTTTTTAAGCAAAATACACACACTTTTGGAGTTTTGTTTTGAGAAAACAAACAAACCAGGACCATTTCAATAGCCACTGAACAACAATTGGTTTACCCAAATTCAACACGAAATATCACCAAAATGCTGCAGGAAGTGAATACTGTCAAACTGACACGGTCAAAAGTCTTGCCACCCTTCACAATAAGTCGCTTTTGCACTGATAAAAGCACACTTTTCATTGTTAAAATCCAGTGCTAAGGTTATGGGTAGTCAGATGTCAGCTGTGGTAGCATTCCTGAGAAATATCAGTCCATTTCTAATAGACAATAACTCGTTTACTGTCAAGCCCTGACTCAGGCCAACCATCTACAGGGAGAATCATGATCATAAAACATTTCATTTTGAGTTTAAAAAAAGAGATAAACATAAAAATGCTGCAAGGGTACAAGACTGTATATTATTGTCAGAGTGAAGAAACAACAACCCAGTAGCCTATTATGTCCTCTGACAAATAGGCTACAGTTACACAGACCCGGGGCCTCAAAAATGTTGTACACAAATGCGTACACCATCTTTCGCGCTCACGGTCGGTTGTATAAAGAGTAAATGAGCGTGAGAATGTGCGTTCCTCACAGGTTTTTCCACGCCAAATATATGTGAAGCGTACGCACATTTCCAGTGTGTATTGTCAGTTGGCGACGCTTAGAGGCAATGCAGCACAACAACATTAGTTGATCACGAGTCTAGGCCTTTATTTTCACAGCATATTGTGAAATGTGGGTTATTAAAAAGGATAACACTTTGAAGTAGGCCTATGTTTCTAGATAAATGGGCGTACTACTAAGCTATGCAACAGCGTACATCTATAACGACAACTGTAGTCTTACAAGATATCAAGAACTAAAAGGAAAGAAACCTATTTAGAGACAGCGCCTATATTTAGATTTTTGATGACTGTCTTATCAAACATTTCAGATTTTGAGGAGCTTTCCTCAAAACCTGTGATAAATAGGGTCGACTTCACGCATTTGCCCATGCCATGAACATTTGCCAGGCGTTTTCTCTTCATATCTCTGATAGTTTTCATAAAAAAAAATACATATGGAACAGGTTAATTCAAGGGAATAGCTATAGCCTGACTAATAAGTGCGAATTGAAGCTATTTTCCTTAGTGTGATTGACTGCATAGGCTACTTTGACTTTCCTCGAGTAAGCATTCGTATTATTGTTGTCACGCTTGTGTGCAAATTATAAGAATATGATGAATCGTAATGTTATAGCAAGGTGGCCTGGATCAACGTCATGCCATAGCTGGTCAGCCTATAGGCACACTATGCAGGTTTTTTAGCTTAATATGCAAGTTTTTTAGCTTCATTTACCTTCATTTAACAGCTTCAGTGTCATTGGAATGGTTATATGACTTTTTTCGGGTTGAATGGTGGCTGTCTCTCCTCCCCCTAGCGCCTGTGAGCGGAAAAACCACCCTTGCAACTGTGGGCTGCTCTGATACTCTGATGTTTTTTCTCTTAAAAAAAAAAAAAAAAAAAACATTGTCTGAATGGCAGCATATGTTACTCAAAAGCTTTATACATTATTCAGCATTAAATGTGCCTTTCTAGATGTGCAACCTGCCCATGCAATAGGTACTAATGTACCTTCATACCATGATGGATGTTCTCTTTTCAGCCCTCTACACTTTAGCCCGGAGGATGCGGTGTCTAAGATTTCCAAAAATAATTCAACATTTTGATTGGTGTAACCACAGGACAATTTCCCTCTTGGTTTTAGTCCATCTTAAATTAGCTCAGACCAGATCATAGTGCTAATTAACCTAATTAGTTGTTAAATGTTCCTCCTTGGGTTCTCTTTAGAATTACACAACTTATACAGGCTTTTTTGTCCGTGTCCCAACTTTTTTGAGATGTGTTGGTGACATAAAAGTCTAATCAGCTTATATTTTCCATGAAATAGTCAAATCAACATGTCAACATTTCAACATGTTGTCTATGTCCTTTGCTAAAGGAAGGCTTAGCAACAGTGGAAACTACCCAACCTTATCTTTGTCCGTCACAAGAAAGTAGTACAACAAACTAGACATATGAATGGCAAAGGGGGTATAAGAAGCATAATAGCCTTCAAGGTGTCTTGTTGTATGGAATTAATCGATGAGGCAAAGCACTTTCCTCTGCCGCAACGGTCCCTATCTCTTGCATAACTATCAGCTGTCAATTGTCAACAGCTAAATAGCTATAGCCTGACTAATAAGTGCGAATTGAAGCTATTTTCCTTAGTGTGATTGACTGCATAGGCAACACAGCTAACGGTCACTGTACCCTCTCGATCACATCAGTCTGTCTGTATTTCTCTTTTTCTCTCTCTTTCTGTCACACACACATTGGGATCTGATTGGTATGGCTTTGCGCTCTAAAGTCTTTGTTTTACATGATTTACAGCTGGCGCAACAGCCATTAACTTATAATTAATACAAGTAGTCTCCCATAACAGTTTTTTTTCTCTTAGCAGTGTTTTCTTCAGTAAATCATTTAGATTTTTTCCTGTTGAATGCTAGAAGCTTTACCTTATGTACTGTGAAAAGGGTCTTCAAACTTGTAAAAGATATGGGGTTATAGCATTGACCTGTCTAGGGATGTAACAGGTAACGGTAAACCACGATAAATTTTTGACGAGTTCAGAGCTGAAAATGCAAATGTATTTGACAGAGGACAGATGTAGGTTGCTAGTGACTATAAGCTTTCAGTGTGGCATGATCTCTTTGTAAATTTCGTTTAATTAAAAAGTGTTTAAATTGTCTTGGCTCTCCCTTATGGTAAGCTAGTTGTGAGCAACAGGCATGCATAAGATAGGCCTATAGCTTCAATCAAAGGAGTTGCAGCTTTATTTAATGACCAACAATTCACTAACTTTACCCCAGTCGCCACCCCATCTAACTTCTATTAGTTATGCATATGCGTTTTCTCTCCCTCTCCACTAACATACACCGAGTAAAAAAAGGGAGCCTTATGCTATTAAAGCAGCCACACCACTTTTCTGACGACACTATGCTATTCTGAAGACACTACGCTATTCTGTTGACTCAGGTTTGTTTCTATTGTGCATGCAGGACTGGCCAATTATCAGCTCTGTCCATCATTGGTGGTAGGCTTAGAATAATTTTCAGCACATTTGAAAAATAGCGTGATAATACCAATAACCATGATAATTTTGGTCACCATAATCATCATGTTAAATTATCATACCGTTACATATCTAGACCTGTCGTTGTGGTTATTGTTGCAGTCCCCTTATTTTTCTTATCTTGACTTTGGATCTTGACTTCATCTTGACTATCTAGACTAAACTTTTAATATTTTAACTCCTTACCTGTGTTGTACTGCTAGTTCAGTGGTGACGAGACAACAGAAGAACAGCAATGGGTCTCTTTTTTCCATTCAATATAAGTTGATATAATATTCCTAACAGCAATATAAGAAGGAAGGTTGTTTTTAATTGTAAGAGAACGAATGTCATATGAGCTACATTTACAAAGCGTATTGCTCATGGATCAAAATCTCTGTTTGTTGTTTTTATTTGTTCATGTCCCTGTGTAAATGCTGTAAACATGTGCACCTTTACTTTTTATGTCCATCCCTCCCTTACACCCTGTATTTCTCACCACCACTCTGCTTTTCCTGTACATACTACTGGTTTAAGAGTTTGCCTTGTCTCCTCTCGTATAATAATCTTTCTGTCTTCTCTCTCTTTCATACTCCTCTTCATACTCCTCTCTGTAGCTGTGTGAAAATGCTCAACCTGTGGTGAGTCCCTCTCTCCAGTCTGAACCAATACAGAAGGAAGAGCAGATATGATGTCGCAGTTGGAGTGTGTCTTGGTTAGGGGTGTAGAAACAGTTTATGGACTAGGCTTAAGGGTTAAAGCACAAAAAATAAATAATGACTACTGAATCTAAATTAAATTAAATGTCATACAAATACTTTGGTAAAATGTGTAATATTCTTGCTAAGGTCTCTACAGGGCTGTCTTCGAATGGTTGGAGTCACTGGCATAGTCCCTGACAAACTTAATTGCAGTCTTTAACCCTCTGGATGGGGTTGGGTGGGGGAAGATTCAGACACTTTATTCTAACATGATTCTAAATAGATTCTAACATGCTCTGATATTTTTGCAAATTTAAAGGTAGTCGGCAGTTTTAAAGAAAAAAATCCTTGAGGGTAATAGAATGTGGAGGTGACTGCCATCATTTTCTATGCGGCAGATTAGCATTTTTGCACATTCCGGTTCTTAAAGAAAAAATCTTTTTTAAAAAAAGCTGTAGTCTGCTTAATTTTTGCTTTAGTGTTTTGGTCACAACTTTATTTTACGAGACAAGACAAAAGTCAGTATGATAAATACATTTCTGCTTACCAAAACCAATGCCTAGGTTTTCTACGACTCCTGTGTAAATTGGCTGCTCCAATCTGAGTGTGAGTTCTTACATCTTTAAAGAGTGTCCGCTCAATCATACCTTTTTTGTTTTTTAAAGTACACTTGATCTAGTGACTGGCATGTTTATTCATGTATACATCACAAGCAAGGCAAGTGGAGGAAAGTGAACTGCTAGAATAATTGTGTTATTGTGTGTGTATAGAGAGTGATGTTTTGGATATTTTGGAAGACACTTCCATCAGTCACTGTTGTCTTCATAGTGGGACAAACTGATCTAACCTCTTTAGTGGGGCCTGTATGTGGTGACATACAGTATAAGCTTACTTTGAATGCATTACAGTAATTCCATGTCAAATCAGACAAAATCCAGGAAAATGGTTGCAGTACCGACACCGAAGTTTGTCTACACAATGTTTAGGTTCCATAACTAAAACCTGTAAAATATGTTTGTTCAATTCTATTGTTTTCATAGTCTTTTTGCCCTTGATTGTTTACACTCTCTAAAAGGCCTTATCTTGGAGGCCATGTTTGGACATTCATATCTTAAAAACTATTATTCCTAGCCTGACCAAACTTTGTAGAATGGAAGACAATATGATTCAATCATTAAAAGTTTTTACCACAGTCTCATTGTTTATTTAGAAGTCCCTAGTTGCAGAAAAAAACATGCAAAAAATGTGATATTGAGGGTCTCAAAACTCCTTTATTGCGACACACCTGCCATCAGTCAGTATTTTCTCTAGAAATATAATCCTTTGTTAATTCTGTCCTAAAATGAGAAGTCTCCAAAACAAAAGACCATGACAATAATAAGGGTAAAACAAGGCGTGTCTGTATTTTTGTGTCATATTCATGCAACTGAAATGGGATGTGGGGTAGCTAGTAGGATCATAAAAATCTATGTGGAAATAGCTAAGCATATGGACATTTAGTGTGTCAAGTACCAATATTGTACCAAGTCCCATTCACAGAATAAAGGCATGTAGTTACAGGTGTTTTGAGAGCATAACACCATTATAAAAGGAGCAAAATGCTATGCTGTGTTTCACCTGAGGGGGCGCTAAAATCTGTTATTTATTGTAAATGTTTATTTTGGTATTCCCAAAACACCTGTAACTACATGCATTTATTATGTGAATGGGACTTGGTATACTATTCCCCATAGTTTAGTGCAAATAAATACCGGTAAAAAAAGACATTACATGAAAGTATGTAAAATTATTTAACAGTTAGTTAAATTGTAAGTAATAACTTAAATCGTTCCTGAGTGGTCTGGATTACTTTCTGGATTGCAAAAATCATAGTCATAATATACCATAGTATGTCGCTAACCCCAAAGGGTTAAGTTCCCTCTCAGTAAAGCTGATGAAAGTGTTACGGGTTGTCTGTAGCCACAATATTAATTATGCTTTTCTACCAAGGTCATGAGTTAAGTCTAGATCTCATAAATCAACAGCTTTTACAAACCTCATCATTTTTGTATTGTGTGTGTGTGGTTTTGAGCTGTTAGTTTGTTTATTCTATGTGCATTCCTTTTTTTCTCCATTAGTCTGTCTTCACAATTTTTCCCAGTGTCATAAAAGTATTTATGGAAAAGTTGTGTTTGAGATTCAGGGTTAACTGGAAATGTCCGTAATGATTGTGTTATATGTATTTCCATAGGTGCTGCTGCTTCTTCAAGAAGAAACGGAAAAAGAACACACTTCGACATAAATAAGCTACTGAGTCGAATAATGGGAAAATGAACTTGAAAATCCCGCATAGGAAGATTGATGGCTTCCACTTGGAAACCCTGTGTTTGAGAGTAAGACATGCATTGTATTTGTCCCAGTTAATTAATTTATTTTCAGTTTCAGCTTTTGTATGTTTATAGGCTCCATTGGTGGTAGGTTGGACACAGCCATGGTTAATATGGTAGTGTCATTTGCTGTACCTTACCAATGAATATATTCATGAGCTCTCTCCCTCCATATAGATATATGAATGGAAATGGAATGACCTATTTTGAATATATTTATTTGGGGGGCAGCTTGCACTTGTTATTCAAACACAGTCGGGTAGATGTACATGTCACTACTTTGTAAAAAGTGACTTGGCCTGTCGGCAGAAAAGGTATGTTATGCCTACTCATTTTATGTTGAATTTACTGAACCTTGGTCTGATAATGTAATCAGTGCATGTCACTGCCCTCTAATTGTAATTTGTAGGGCCCACAACTGAATATCATTCAGTCACAGGCACAGTTCAATATATATTCATGGAACTCTCAATGACATTAAAAGGAATAAAACGTTTAGTGCTCAGGAAACAGAGGCCACATGCTAGTAAGGTGTCATCAAACAAACATATTCTGCGCCAATCAAAAAATAGCCTTGACAGCTAGCCTATAATTTAGTTATGTAGCAGGGATTTATGTAGGTCACATATGCAAAGTACAAGGGTGGACCAGGTCAGGCGTAGTGTTTCTATCCGGAAATGGCCGCTTTTGATACTGGCACATTGACGAAAGTTGGGTACTGGCAATACTAAAATGCTATGTCTGCAGTTTTGACACCAGAATACCTTATCAATCTCTCTAATATCTGGTCATACTTTAGTTGGATAGTCTGCCGACAGACTATATACAGATGCTTGGATTATCAATAAGCTATCTGTTGTTACTCTTTAAACTACAATTTATGGTTAAGGATAGGGGCTGGATTTGGTTATGGGGATGTTCCGTAATTGTTCAACAAAAATTTTACATACTGAATTTGAATTGAATTGAACAGATTATCTGTTAGGTCTCTGTGGGCAGACTATCCACATAATATCTTATCTCCTCCCATGTTCTCACTTGAAAAAAGCACAGCTTGCCCTTCTGCACTTTCTTGACAGGCAGGTAGGTATGGGGGCATATTTGTCTCATAAAAATGTGTAAATGCATATACCACAACCTACACATATTCAAATATTGATTTATACTATTTTTTTGCTATCCACAATTATTATATGGCTCTTCAGAAAGCTTCAGAAAGTTCCATTAATGTTTCCTTTCTCCAGTTCATCCAGCCGTTCTCGGAGTCTGGCGATACCACTTTTAGCTCCAGCCTAGCATACAGTAGATTGTGAATTAGCCATCAGCATCTCACCTGCTAGCATTATGTTTAAAAGTGACTAAAATTTCTGGTAATTTTCCTATTTAAAACTTGTCTCCTCAAATTAGAAAGTGTAATAAGACCAACCGAAAATGAAACGTGGCGATTTTCTAAGCTGATTTGACATGGAACTATACTCTCATTCCAGTGTAAGAACGGCTGGATGAACTGGAAAAAGGTAAAAATCACCAGAGGTAAAGGTAAAAATCAATTGTTTAACTCAAGGGGAGCAGGAAAATGAGTGTAATTCCTCAGATGGTGGAATATCCCTTTAAATTGAAAGTCAAAGTCAGGAAGTAATATGTTGATATGCAACATCAAGCTTTCGAGTTCTATTTGTGTGGCGAACTATTTGTTTCTCAGCAAAAGCCACAAAACGGTAACATATTTATTTAAAAAGACACATCGTATCAAGTTTATTTAGTAATTTTGGCAAGTATGACCATGAACCAACGCAATTACCTAATGGTAAAAGCTACAAATAATCGTGCATAGTCAATTTTGTCACATTTCTGACTTTTATATTAATTTCATCCTAATTGGCTATGCCACTTCTGGTTGGTGGATGTGCGTAGTGCGTGAGGGGCACAGAAATTCTGATTGGTGAGCTTCACAGTCTATTGGGGTGCTGTGCTTCTTGTGCACCGGGCGTGCTCACCAATCAGGGGTTGCACAAATTAAAAAGACATTTGGAATATTGAATTGCATCAATTCATTGACATCAAAAATCATATCGCAATCGTAACATCTGTCTGAAAAATCGCAATTAGATATTCTCCCCAAATCATGCAGCTCTAATTAATTCCAGTCAGTGTATATAAGTGGTAGCAGTCATATGTTTTAGTTCACAGGACATTCAGTCCTTTTACTAACACAACGGTTATGAAGAAATAAGCACTGTTATGCTGAAACTATATACCAATTTAATTTCACTTTCAATGCCTCAGTGTTGACGACAAATTTGGCAAGTAACACTTACTGTGAGCTCCATTTAGAACCGTTAGCTTGCTAACAAACTGTGGATCTTCAGTATAACAGACAATTTTCTAGCCTAAGCTGTAAGGAACATGTTTGTATTTCAAGTGGTAGAATTAAGGTGTGACTTATGTGTAGTTGACATTATGACATGTAAAGTTAAGCTTGCCAAACCCTCAGACAGTTCTACCATGACTTTGTGATACGCCTGTTAGTAAGCTGGAAAGAGCAAAAAATAGGATTGTAATGGTCACCTAAATCCCACATACACATATTTTGTTCCTTTTCCTTCATGTTTGCTTTGCATAGGGGTCTTGTCATCGGGGTCTTTCCGATAATGACCAGTGGACAATACATTATCCCTTGCTTATTTGTGACTTCAATGCAGCAATTTGTAGAAATAAATTGTAAGTGTATAGTTTGTAATTTCTAAAAAATATATATAATGCTTGTGTATGTACAGTATATTGGTAGTTTCACAATCAGGATGAATGCTTCGATTCACGAAGCCTACAATTAAACCACCTTGCATTATCATTTATGTGGGTTAAAGGATAAAAGGATAACATGTTTTCTAAGGATAACATGTTTTATGGCAACTGGTCAGTGACAATTCTTAGATATGACATTATTTTCATATTATGTGATCCATACACAAATAGCTCTTGATCCACACACAATGCCGGATGTACAGTATGTAATGGATGATCTCCAAATGCAAAATCAACACGTCACATTCAGAAATGCAGATTTACAAATTGCATTTTACTGTATATCAACACACACAAAGCATAATATATGTATGTATGTATGTATGTATGTATGTATGTATGTATATATGTATGTATGTATATATGTATATGTATGTGTGTGTATGTTTTACAAATTACAAACTATATATTTACTACACATACTAGTACAAAGCACTGCAGAAGTCTCAAGTAAGGAATGTTGACAGCAAGGAATCAAGTAATATTTGTATATCGAGGTATGTGCATTTTACACATTTGTATGAGACAAATATACTCCCATAGGCAGAATGCTGTTTCATTCATGTATGACCTGTTCATACATGCCATGCCTTGTTTATAGGTGCACATTCATTAAAATTATGGCCTTGAGCTTATCTCCATGTATTATGTTTGACCTGCTGGCATGATTTTCTTTGGTTTGGTAGTAAAATTCCTAGGCTTATCTTTAATTAGGGAACTGTTGTAAAGCACTCCCCCTGTCTGTGCTGCTGAGGTGTCCATACAGTATATTTGTGTTATATAATTTTATTATAAATGAACTAATTACATACACACAGATTGATAACAGCAATGAGAATGTTTAGGTCATTTTATACCGATATAACTCTAAAGATTTGTTGTCTTTGGTAAGCATTACAGTAGGCAAAAGCTAGTGCATTGTTTACCATTGCACCCATTCCATTGTGCCAATGGAATTTTAATAGATTCATCTGTGTGAATAAAAGGCTGAATGCAGTCTTCTGGGGTGAGATACACAAGGAAAAGGCAGAATAATCTAGGGAGTTGAGGCGCGTAGTTGCCTTAAACTATCCTGCTCCTGGAGCCTGTACCAAGTCAATGCCTTAAACATAAAGGCCTATCTTGCCTTAAATTGTGGTCATACCCTACTAATCCCATCAACCTTTCTGTTAACTTCCCTGTACGTCTTAGTGTGATGAGCACAGGAAGTTTGGTATAGCTGAGGTCGAATAGTGGTTTCCTGAATACTGTAATTCTCAGAGTTTGTGTGGGAGCAGATATTGCACGGCATTGTTTCTAGAGGATGCAAAATGAAATCAGAATATGAATAATAATGAAATCAAAATGACACTGTTGCCTTGCCTCTCTTGTAGGATTGTGCATTGTTCCCCTTGTATTTATTGTTTATGTTTTTACTTTTTTTGAATGTATAGAAAATGTAAAATGGATAAAATATTTGTATTGTTTGTGGTAAGATTACCATGTGTTTTCGATAGGTTGTTGAAAAACCTGAAAAACCAAGAGCTATGTGGTGGGGAGATTGTTTTGTTAAGCTAATGTTTACTTTTAATGCTGCCTGTTCTTTTTTGTCCTTTAATGTACTGCACTGGTGGGTTGTGCTCTCCCGAATCACAGGCTGTCTCTCAAACCGTCTACTTGCACACTTCAAATACTTAGTTTAAGTATATAGTGCAGCTAACGTAAAAACTCGGTGCGCTGAAAGTACCCTAGTAGCGGTCAAAAAAGTTCAGTGTGGACACTACTCGCACTAAACGAGCGCCATTTCCGATTAAGTGTTTTAATATAAGTGTTCCTTTTGGGACAATACTAACCATCGAAAAGAGGGCACTACAGAAGCTAGTGCACACTAGCAGTGTACTAACGGAAGTATGCGGTTTGAGACAACCTCATAGATATGTTGGATTCTCTGGTATCCCTCATATTTAAAGATTTTTAGGAGTGCAGTGGAGAGTTGTTTAAATGAAACATAATGAGACATAATATTGAGATATTGAGCGTGTGAACTACTTGCTTTAACAGTGAAATGTCTAATTATTTGGTATGGACATCCATACTTTTGGCCACATTCTACCTGCTGCTTTCTAATGTGTTTTAGCGACCAATGCTGAAACAATGACAAAATATGGGGATACTAAAGAGCAACAGAATTTATCAGACAGATTTGTTTTTGAACAGCTAGTATGTCACCATCAGAGGTTTTAGGTGATACTGTATGTTTTTTTTCCCCATGGTGAGGAGTGTCAAACTGTGGATTTAATTTTAAAAGTACTTGAAAAGTAGTTTTCTGCTTTAAACTGCTATATTTTTTTCTTTTAAAGACATGTTTTGAGCTGTTTTGTTTTAGAGGTTGGATCTCATTTGAGAGTTGTTGAAATGTATTTCTTTGTTGTGCCTCTGTTTTTGTTTGTTTTCTGTATTTAGAGCTTAATGACCATTCATTGAAGCAGCTTTTGCAAGTCACCATCAAGCCTGTGCAATTGCTTGTGACTTATTAACTGGTCTTTTCAGCTTTTGGTCTGAATGTTGTTAAACTAAGAGGGAATTTAGAAGCTATTTTAAAGGCACCACACACACACACACACACACACAAACAAACAAGCAATACAGATGTGATTATTTTATAGTCTTCTGCATACTCTGTCGGTGTTCAAAGTCTCGGGACCAGATTGGATTTCTCACGTGCTGGCCAGTGTTATTACAGAATTGCATATGCACTGACTAGTACACATTCCATAACCTTTATACTTTTCTACTATAGAAAGTGGATGGTTTTACATAATTGGAAATTTTTCCCAATCTAAAGCTCCCGGACTCATACTCATAAAGTGAATGGGTCTGGGTTTAACCAGTATAGGGCCTAATGGGTGCGAGTTTGACAGCGTATTTTGCCGACTGTGCATGCTCTGTGGCCAGATTGTTCATTTGCCACTGTTGTATGTTTAATATCATGGCGGTTTGCCGTGACATTTTCTCATAGAAGCCTAAGTCAGTGGTCACACAGATTTGACTTTTTGTCCTCCCAGAACTTGAATTCAATTGTTTATCTATTGAAAGATGTAACTTGAACACTGCAATGCGACTAGCATTTATATGCGCTAGGTCCAAGCAGAACAAAACAAAGAAAAAAGAATGTGAGGCGCTCAAAGTTTTGCTTGTGGTAGGCCTATCCAACAAGTTGATGAAGTTCGTTCCTTAGATTTGTCCATTGTACTGCTGGTGTAATGACAAAATAAAGTTAATTAATTTATATGAATAACAGAATAGCAGTTAAGATGTTGGCAGAAGAGGTTGTACAAAACCTGTTTTGTGGGCATCAAATATGTTCATTTAGATCCTGTTGCTTATAGGGCTTAGGTTTGTAAGTTACATGCTACCACCACAAAATGTTAACGGAATCGTAATCAACACAGTCCTAATGAGTTGAAAAATATCTAACCAGATAACATTATGTCTAATGTTGAACAGTTGGAGAAATTCCCTTACCTTATTTTTTTTTGTTTTCTGCAGGGGTTGTGTTTCTTTTAAAAATACTATATACATGGTGCCCAAACGTTTGCATACAACTGTATGTGTGAATGTTTGTTTGGAAGTGTGTCTGTGTGTGTTGTGTCATAAATGACACAGTTCGTACCAAAACGTGGGAGAAATGTAACATTTCAGAGCTGATTCCACACATTGCCACTCACCCCTTAGACTGTCCATGAGCTGGGAGTGAATTTGAATGATATCTAACTGCAAGACCTGTTAAGGAAAAGCTACCAACTCTTGCACATGCAATACTTTCAGATTCTGGAGTTGAGGCTATTTGCTCTGATTTTATTCATTAGTGATTGTAATATTTCACAGAATGTTGAATTTTCCAGTAAACCAAATGCAAGCCCCCTCAACTTCCAGTGATTTGGGAATTTGAAATTACCTATCTGGCAGGAATTGTAATTATTATGTTCTGAACAGATGTGCAGAATAGAGAGAGCTCTGATGTAAACGGATTTGCACATCTGGCACTTTTCTCTTTGAGGGACTTTCTGTTTTATGACTATAGTTTGTTCGTTATTGTAGAAAACATTTGTTAAGAATTCACTGTCATTGTTTTGTGACTGAAAAGGGTTTTCCTGGAGTGGAGATCAGAATTTCATAGTACTTCAAGTGTACATTGCCTGCTCTTTCTCTGGCGGTGATGTCAAGGCTAGGCCATCCTAAAAAATATTTTTGTTTGCAGTAACAGCCCCAAAAAAAAAAAATGGATAGGTAGGTAGATGGTTTTTTAGATGTATTATGGTACCCTAACCCGTATGACTTTGAACGGTAACCGCGAACATTTTCTTAAATGAAGCTGCAGCCATCATTACAGACAAGCACGAACCATTGACCACCATAAACCAATGGTGTAAACATAATCATAGATGACGCCACAGGTTTTTATTTAAAAAAAAGAACATAGCCTATGTTTGTATGTAGGAAATGTATATTCACAATACTTACTAAAATATAATTAATATTATTTTATTCGATTTGTATAGTTGTTTGAAGAGTAAAAAAAAAAATTGGTCGGTCTTAACGTAAGTTTACACCGGCAAGTCGGTCGGACTAAAAGGGAAAAAAAATATTTGGGTCGGTCCTAAATTGCTAGGGTTGGTCAGGTTACGGCAAACTAAAATATTTTTAAGGATGGCCTTATGTATTATGAATATTGTGTTAAAATATGAATGTCTTGAAAATACATGAATGATTTAACCTTGTCAAGGACTTCAGTTGTGAATAAACTGTTTTTCATTCCTTTTGTATTTTTTGACAACATAAAGGTCCTTATTCTTTTTATCTTAAACGCCTATTTTTTCCTGAAGGCTGGTGTGAATTGTCACCTGTAATATTTCAAATTAAATTTGTATTCCCACACTTAAAGGGAAACTTCAAGTTTGCACCTGTTTTTATGTACTGTAATTAAAAAGTGTTTGAACAAGGGTCCTGACTTTTAGCCATCTGTACAAATTCATGCTCAGTCTCCATTTACTTATTTATTAATGACTGGAACGTCTGTTTGTCAGTGTGTCTCTCATATCTTTCGAACTGTTCGTCCGATTGATTTCAAACTTGCTAAGTGCAGTGCCAAGTTTGACGTTTGGATAAGAAATGCAAAATTTGTAGTTAAATGGTAAAAGAAGCACACATTGGCTTTCGCCACTCTACTGTAGCCACTCCCTCTCTCACAGCACTGTAGGCTACCAAAAAGGATAGAAGGGGGCTTTGGCAGAACTGAATCAGTGAGGCTACATGCGTAAAAGGTTAAGTGAGTTCAAGATGTGTGGATGATCATTATATCTGACCTCAACCATAAAGGGTTACACTTTACTTGACAATATCGACATAAGACATGACACTGTCATGAACATGTCATAAACAAGTAATTTATGACAAAACGCTTCTGTTATTAAGTGACATTTAATTTTTGTCATAAGTTAGGATTAGGTTTACTGTACGTACACACCATCGCCGACATGAGCTTCCAAAGATTCAGGAAGTCATTCATTTTCAATGGAAGCCGGCTTCTCTCAGCTGCAAGAAGCAGCAAATCTGTTGGCGTTGCATTTTGGGCGTCTTGAGCGTTAAGCAGAAAGTTGAAAGTAAGTCAACTTTATGGTAATGAGCTATGACACGGTTCAGTGACCAATGACCAGCAACCAATCGGAATAGATGGCCTTTAAATAAAGTAGCTGGGGCACCTGCACCGTACGGGGTGGTCCTTTCTGGATCCCACCCCGACTCTCTCTCCCACTCGCTTCCTGTCATTCTCTACTGTCCTATCAAATTAAAGGAATAAAAAATAAAATATAAAAAAAATAAATAAATAAAAACAAAGTAGTAAGATAGAGCGTAGAATGCTGCCACATCAGAGCAGGCAAAGCTTCCCTGTACTTTTTTGACAAGCGTCCTTGACAGGGCGACCCGAGCTTCTTTGGAAGCTCAAGTCGGCAGCGGTGTGTACGTAGATTTAGGATTAAGGTTAGGGTTCATGTGTCATGACGGTGTCATGTCACTCTTATGTCGATACTGTCAAGTAAAGTGTTACCCAATAAAGACCCCCGGTATGCAGTTTGCTTGCAGAAAATGATTACGCGGATTTTGCAACAACACGCCAACAAACACAGGTGGCAGTTGCTATTCACCCCTTGCAAGTGACATCACGTTTTGTTCGCGCCACAGCAAAATAGCCTAGTGGACGGCAAGAACACGAATCAAATCAATGGGTTGTAATGGGACATATCGCACAGCTAGGAGATTATAGTGAGATTTAACCGTAGTAATGCCCTTCCACGACTGTTGGCTTATTGTTTGGAATATAACAACATCCTATGTTCTTGCATAGATATATTTTGGTTTGTTTTCTTTGTGTTTCGGGAGTATTTCAACCACAATTGCATGCTTATCTCCTCAGTGTATGAAGCACAGCAGCGGTTCAACCATAGACTCTGAACAGGACGGCAGATAGCACTTAGGCAAAGTCTTTGGCAAGATCTGAATGTAAACAGATAATACCGTTCAAGTTTTTTTTTAATTTCCTATTTCTTTCAATTCTTTAACTTAAGACATGTAAGAAGTAAGTTTATTGGCTGGGCAACGCATAAACTGACGAAAGTTACATTAGCCCTAGCACTATGAGCTACGATAAACGTTAGCTAGAATAGCTAGCTTCTAAGTGTGGCAGCTAGTTATTATTTCATGTTCTGATATGACATTCTTAACGTTTTGACTATGTTACAACTGATAAAAGCAAGACAAATAAAGTAACCAAATCGCTTTGCAATATTTTAGTCCAGAAATACTTATGGGTGTTCATTTACCATAATGTTAATTACAGTAGCCTAACGTAACGTTATCTCCCCTTGCTGTTACCACCAGTTTTAATAACTTATTTGCGATCATGACCCATTTCATCTAACAACACCACTGGCATCTTATTTGACTATCAGACCCCAAACAGCAATACATTGAACTACAAAGATGTTATAGTAATGGTGTTCAGTTCATCATAATCTTTATGACATAATGTAATGTGCCGTCAGTCTCCCATCTTTTTGCCGTCCAGCATGGAGCCGTCTGCAAGGGGTGAATACACGGATTTCCCATTTACAAAACTAGATGCGTGCACAGCCTTGGGGCCGAAGACGATTGGAGGCCGTCCACAAGGTTATAAACTTAACATAAATAGTCGGCTGCTGTAAGCTACAATCGTTTTTTTTTTTGTATACCCCTGTTGTCTCAATGATAATGACATCTCATTTCAGACTATATTTCAAAGTTTGCCGTTCATTTGCATTATTAATATAACATCTTATTTTGTCATTTTTGGCGAATTCATGCATTCCGTTAGGGATATTGAACATATTTAACATTCTCTAACCATCGTGATTTCGAATTGGTGCAGTTTTCAGCACAAAAACTCATTTTATTCTTTTGCTCTTTTGCATTGCTCTATGCTGTTCTATGGTGCTTTCTGCCTCTTGGTTGCGCACGCATGTTTCCGTGACGTTCCATAGAAATCCATGTATTCAAAACAATGTAAAACATGACGTGGAATAAACTGACACTTCGACCCAGGCTAATTTGGACTGTCTATAGACTTATAATATGTCAATTCTGACTGCAAGGTCCCAAATTGAAGCGAGTGATAATGGTCTCTAAGGGACCGTTCGTTATTTATAAACGGGGTCACCGGAGGGATTTTGAGTGCTTCAATCAAAAGTTGCATGACCCTCCCCTGCCTGCAGGAAAATGTTCAATGACCCACCAACGGTCTTCTCAAAACAGACATGACCCTCCCCGGCCAATTGTCGATACCTTCCACCCACGCTGAAAAGCGCTATGAAAACACGTCAATTAAGCTATCGTTCTAAACTCACCCTCTGCTTTCTGATCTTACACATCACACTTCACCAAGGTGGCCATTTCAGTAGATTTACTCACTAACATTGTTGTGGAAACCCATTAAGCATGGAAACTAAATGCACACTTCCTGCAACTGCATAGCCTACTTGAAATAAGTTACTCCTCTAGTAAGTATTCACATGAAATAAAACAACAAAACATTGAGACCATTCAACAAAGCACACTGGGTAATAACAAATTCAACACATGAACTTGTTGCTATGGACTCGTCTCTAGGCTTCCTCAGTCATTGTAAAGCTGCCGAAGCTGAACATTATCCAAAACTCAGTTTCTCAGACGAGCGTCAATTTGGGAGCTTGCTACACTCCTTCCTTCTCAAATGACTTGAAAAGGCCGTTTGCACAATTTCACAAATAATCACAGGGACCGAAAAATACCTAACATGCCAACTTTTTCCGGGTTTAGGCCTATCATTTTAACTTTTCCCCGCTGTCTTGGCGTTTTAATATTTTCCCGTAGAATATCTCATATTAGGCTACTGTAATACTCTCATCACATTAGTCCTGCATTCTGGCCTGTCTCTGTGTTGTCCTGTTGTTAGCCTTGCCCTTCCAGAGAAACAGATTTATTCAAATCATCGTTTTGCTTGCTTGAATGCGAACTCAGAGTGATGTTAACCTACAGTAGGCCTATTTAAGTTAACGACGTGGTTGTCGTGAGAGCACGATTAATTGGCGCTTGCAGTGTTCGGCCGTAGGCTATCTTCGTGCGCACCTGCCAGTCTAGCCAAAGAAATCCCCCTGTATATTCACTCCAAGTTGGCCTTCCATAACTAACCAACTCTACACTGTAGACCATAAACTGGCTATTTATATGACCAATTTGTTCAACTTTATGAAGCAGAATTACGCACTGCTACCTGGAACGTAACACATTTTTGTTGGCAGGAGAGAGAATGACAGCGATTAACAAATTGCACTTGTTACTGGTTACTAATAAATAGGGCCTACTATATATTTTTTTGCAAACAACAAAAACAGAAAGGATGGAGACAGCAAAGCTAGAGATGGGCAGGAACAAGGTCAATTGGTAGAAATGCTTGTCAAAACGTTAGGAGCTGGATGTGTGGATGAATGAAGCACAAGTATGCTTTATAAGCATGCACACTGTTTAAAGTTAGGATAGGCTACACCCCACACAGCAAAAGGACTCCGCGGCGGATCCGCCGCGGAGGTATGACGGCTTCCGGAACGGACCCGCGAAACGGACCCGTATCGGAGTCCAGATGCTCTCAGGAACGGATCCGCTACGAAGGCGGATCGCGGACCCGCCGTGGCTCCGCACTGCATCCACTCCGCATCCGCGATTAAAACCTTACCTCCGCGGCGGGTCCGTTTGGGATCCGCAAATCGATACATACATCCGCCGCGGACCCGCAACGGACTCAAAGACTAATCTGGCCCGGGTCCGTTTTGGACCCGTTTATCTCATTTTCAAAATTCCTTCTGTTCTTGCTGTAGGATAAAACTAGGCAACTATAGGATAAAAGTAAAACTATCACTAGGCCTAGCCTAGGCTACTACAGCAATATAGGCCTACGATTAATCTGCATTGCCTCGTATTTTTAACTTAACAATACTGTCAATAAACCTAACAGAAAAGGTTTAAGTCAAGACATCAATTTACTGTACAAACGTGATCACTACTCAATGGAAATATAAAATGGACATTTATGGAAAGTTACAGGTTATAAGCTATTCTGTTTTTGTTAAGTAGCCTACATTGCCTAGGCTACTTTACATTCATTTTGTGGTCAAAACCTAATTTAGTGCTTTATAGGCCTAGGTCAGTGCAGACATGAAATATTTTATCTAATAGGCTACAACTTCAATGAAATACTGCGCTATGCACAGCTAAAATATCAGAAAATGAATAACTGGTGAATGACAAGTTCAATAAAAAGATTGTTTAATGCTTATTTCTCCTATTACTCCATTTGTGTGGATGGAGGCGGAACACATCTCCTCGTTGCCCGATCCACCGCCGGTTGAAACCGTGTCACCATGTTTTTCCACACAATCAAAACAGACAGATATGTTTATGTTTATGGTATGTAGCATCCAAAGCCAAGTATGCTTACACAATACAATATATGAGATAGGTATTAAGGAGATTACATTTAAAAAGAAACATGACTTACAAAGCTCCTCTGTTCGCTGCACGTTGAGGGCTGGTGTGGGGGTGGAGGGAGTTGAGGAGGGACTGCCGTTCCTGGCCCATAGTGAGGTGGGCGGTGTGCGAGAGGGGGAATTTTTTTTTATTAAATGGTAGTATAAAATTGTATTAAATCTGTTAACCATGACTGATAATACACATGGGGCCTTTCTATTCACTAATATTTCAGAGATCAGTCCCTACCTTGAGTAACTCTCCGTATGTTAAATGCAGGTGCAGGTGCAGGGAGTTGAGGTGGTGAAGAGTGTTATGGGTCCTGCCCCATGGTGAGGTGCTAAGGGAGATAAATGGTTGTGATCTGTTAACCATGGTAGGCTGAGAGCTACAGGGCCAAACAATGGCAAACAAAAACAAATCTCTGGTCATGCTGGACATGAATTTGTATGTTTCAATATTTTGGTATGCACTATCTATATCAACTCCATGAATGGATTGACATTGAAATCAATGTGTTTCAATACAATCTGATAATAATGAATGAACTTTTCAGGCAATATTGCATGAATGCAGATGTTTTAACTGACAAAATATTTGGCTGAGATTTTGAAAGTAATGGATAAAGTATGCAGAAAATCTCAGATGGTAATGCAGATGCAATCTGTTGATCTGAAATGGAGTGACTACTGCTGTGTTAATATAGATGGGGCCACTGTATTCAATATTATTTCAGAGATCAGTCTTTACCTTAACAGTTTTCTCCAGGTTGAGGGGTAGTGACTTCGGCTGCCTGGCACTTTCGGCAGATGGTGGAGCTGGAGGAATAGATACAAAGAGAGGGGAATGTCTTTAGCACTAAGAATGTTAACCATATCTCTAATATTAAGATTATGATTTAGTTATTTCAATGTTAAGAGATTATTACTTACTTTGCCAGTGCAATTGGCTTGGGCTTGAGGGTTCAACTGATATACCAGGCGAGTTGGAAGGTACCTCAGAGATGCAAAGTCACCATTTTCTGGCTCTTCACTGTCATCAGAGTCCCCGAAACGATGGCTGTTACATAACGATATCATCTATGTAGTCACAAAGCCAGAACTGAGAGACTCAGGAGAAGTTTTTATCCCCAGGCCATCCGAACTCTGAACTCACACTATACTGACTTTGCACACATTCACTCCTCAGCACTCTCAAACATTTCCCAACTCTGAACTCACACTATACTGACTTTGCACTCATTCACTCCTCAGCACTCATGACCCCCCCCCCCCCCCACACACACACACACACACCTACAAGACTTTTAGCACTTTTACATCCCTCTCCCTATGCTACAGACCTTTTATTTATTTTCTTATTTCATCACACGTCAAAAACACACACACACACACACACACACATATCTGACTTTCTCCAACTTTTGCACACTTTTTTTATTTATTATTTTTGATTTCTCCTCCATCTACCCATGTCCTTGATTGCCTAGCCTTTCTGCCCCCCACCCCACCCCCATCCCCAACACACACACTTACATCATCACTGTCATCACTTCACATACATACAGCACACTGCTTGCTACAGTAAGCCTCCTCTACATACTTGCTGCACACTGCCCCCCCACATACACAGCACATTGTCTTCAGGATCTTCTCCAACACACATCCTCTACATACTTACAGCACACTGCCCCCACCTACCCACACACCCACACACACTACACACACACACACACAGTCACTGCTCCACTCCCTCCCGCCCCACACACACATCTTCACTGTCATCACTCACATACATTACAGTACTCTGCTTGCAATAGTAAGTCCCTGACCCCAACAACACACACACTTACATCATCACTGTCATCACTTCACATACATACAGCACACTGCTTGCTACAGTAAGCCTCCTCTACATACTTGCTGCACACTGCCCCCCCCCCACATACACAGCACATTGTCTTCAGGATCTTCTCCAACACACATCCTCTACATACTTACAGCACACTGCCCCCACCTACCCACCTACACACTACACACACACACACACACACACACACAGTCACTGCTCCACTCCCCTCCCGCCCCCACACACATCTTCACTGTCATCACTCACATACATTACATACAGTACTCTGCTTGCAATAGTAAGTCCCCCCCCCCCTACATACACAGCACATTATTTCATCAGGAAGCTTCTCCAACACACATCCCCAACATACTTACAGCACACTGCCCCCAATACACAGCACATTGTCTCATGAGGAAGCTTCTCCAACACACATATTGCACACTGCCCTCTCCCCACATCCACAGCACACTATCCCATCTCCCTTGTCATCCCCCCAACACACACACCAAGACCCCTGGCAGTTGGGTTAGCCCCTTGAGTCGTGGATCTGCCCAAGGTTTCTTCCTTGGTAAGGGAGTTTTTCCTTGCCCCTGTTGCTCTTGGGTGCTCCTTGTTGGTGCCCCCACCCAATCCCAATCCTCCCCCACCTTTTTTTATGCAGCCCTTGCCACTTAATCTACTAAACCCCTCTTCTACTGCACTTTTACCCCCCCCCCCCCCCCCCCATTAATGCACAAATAGGCTGACACCAGACATAATTTCACTGCATTTCTTACTTCCAGTAACTATATGCATGTGACAATAAACTTCCTTGTATCCTTGTATCCTTGTATATCATTATGGTTATTGCAATCCCAAAATTTCCAAATATACATATAGTACAAGCATCTCTGGTCTATTTTGGAATGCTACGGGAATGTGTTCACATTTCATTTTAACAACCCAGAAAGTATCTTTACTTGATCAAGCAAACCCAACAGAGGCAATCGTAACGTTAGATGCTAGAATCCAGCCGATAAAAGTTGACGCTGCAGAACAAACAAAATAGAAGATGGGGACCAAGTTCCATACAGTTATGTTACGTTAGCATAATAAATCACAAACCGATGCCAATAGTTGTCTGAACCGACTTAAACAGTGATTAAAATGCCGAGGCTTTCATTACAAAGATGGCAGATTGACACTAAAGTTACGTATGAGACCAAACTTGCCAAAATGCAAACGTTAATGCACAGCTAGCTAGAGGCTAGGGCTAAACCATTATCAGTGAGTCAACATGCTAAAGTTGTAGGTAGCTATCATAGCAGAGTGCTTCACTGACTTCATTGACTGAAATACCAGTGCCAATATCACCTTAATCAAGGTTTGCATGCAAACGTGATTTCAATATATGTATAGCACTAATAGACATTAGCAATAACTTATGCAATTGCGCCTAGCAGCATGCTAGCTAGCAGCTATATGCGCTAGCATAGTAGCACTATATGGACAACAGCAACACATTAAAACAGACAAGACCAGACTAATGTTAAATAACAATGTGTGTTTTTAAATCACACTACCATAACATATTCTGCCGAAATTGCTATCCCATTTTAAATCAGATAGGCTACAGACTCATATGAGCATCACAGCTAACAATAACGTTAACTTTGCACAAACTGTTGCACAAAATGACAAACGTCTCTGGTTGCACTAACGTTAACGTTAGTCCTAATATCAAACAACGTCATTACAATTAATAAACATGATGATTATAAAACCACAAAGGCCAATGTTTAGCTATTGTGAATGTCGCGAATATATTAATAAATATCACTTACCGAGAGGGTTCAGCTAAACCGTGTCCCAGCAAAGAAAATATCCACTAGTATGACTCTTCTTGGCTCTTGGTGTACAGTCATGTTCAACCGTTACAGTAAATGCGCGTCGCGCCCGCGGATCCCGACATGGGTCCACTCAGGATCCGCTATTTGACAGTAGAATTCTGGGGCCGCCTGGAGGCGGAGCTGATCCTCTGTGCGGCACCAAAACGAATGCGACAGTCACGCGGGTTTGGCGTCTTGAAGGCGAATCCGCCTAGGAGTCTACTGCTGTGTGGGACGGTAAACTACAAGTAAACCAAAGTTAAATTTAGCTTTTTTAGGGCTGGATAAAGTTGACCAAATGGATATAGGCTGTTAGGCGTGAATAAAGTAGGCTACTTGTTGCTCCAACCCTTCCAACGTTATGGGGACGGATGTTGACATTTTCCGTATTTTGCGTGAGAAACCCGGGAAATCTCCCTTATTTTCATTGTTCAATGTTGACAGAGCTATGGAACGAAAGAGAACGTTATATGGCGACAGAAATCAGCAATCAAACAAGCCACTTTGATTTTTTGCTGTTTTTATTAGCCTAATACAAAAGATGGGTGACCCCCCCTCCTAGATAAAAAAAAGTTAGGTAACCCTCCCCTCAACAAAGAATAAAAAGACATGACCCCCTATTTTCCTCCGGTGGCCCCGTTTATAAATAACGAACGGTCCCTAATTTAATTTTCAGAATGCCACACATGCAAAGCATTTCAAGCGAGTGGCAGACAGAGCATACAAATCGTAGCAAATTTCATATGATGATGCATCATTAGCATACGCAAAATGGTTCGTCAGAAGACGAACCATCGTCTTCTCTATTAAGTTACTCAATAGGCTAAACATACAAAAAATGTCACATGCCCATGCTTAAATTCTGTTCACTGCACATGTATATTATAATATTCAGTATTCATTATTGAACGCTTAGCTGGAATGATGTTTTTCCCTATCATCCTATTTTTAAAGCAGGCCTACCTGCAGGCATGTAATTGGCCTACGAGCACTGCACTAGTTTACTAAATTACTTATTTAGGCTACTTATTTTTATTTATTTGCATGTTTGATTATTACACAGCCACATCATGTAAGCTATATTTTAAGTTGATTGTTAGATCTCTTTAATCTAAGTGTGGTGTATTACTTGCAAAATAATAATGAACTACAACATTTCCGCGGAGAAAATGCAAAGTGTGCTTGCTCAACTGTAGTTCACCAACAGGATCAGACACCGAAATTAAAACACTGCAGAGCCTTGTGTTTAACAAAGAAAGCACTGTTAATTGTCACCTGGTCCAGTTTCTGCAGCTCTTTCTGCTTTAACGGCTGCGGTCACCACAAATGATTGCTACCACTCTAGTTAATGTAGGCTATTCTACTAGCTGGTGTCATTTTATGGTTCAGAAGCGGCATTCTCAGATAGATAGATAGATAGATACTTTATTGATCCCCAGGGGAAATTCAAGGTCTCAGCAGCATACAGACAACACAAACATATTCTTTAACAGCAGAAAGAGTAATTAAAGTATATAAAAACACAACTAAGCAATAAGGACAGTATAAGATAAAGAATATGCTAAATATACTAAAATACAAATTATACTAACTAACACTTAATCTAAATCAATTCTAAAAACAGTATCCACATAGTGGTGATTAATCAATCAGAGGCGCTTGCAATGACTGAGGCAGGGACTGAGCCTGTGATTCTCTGTGCATAGTAATGTATGGTAAGGTGCTCTAAGGTGCTCTGTGTGAATGAGTGTCATGGTGGTAGTGCAATGGTGATAGTGGTCATGGTGATAGTGCAAATGAGTAAGTCCAACAGTGCAACAATGCAGAAAAAAAGTAAAGTAAAGTCTATATATCTATATATTTAACTATTTAAGAAAATGTATAAGTGTGGCCACAGTTCGGCTGTGGCATGGAGGGGGGGTTATGCATATGTGCTAATGTGCTAATATAGCACGCAAACAGTGAGGCATAAAGACAGTGGTAAAAATGGCTAAGGGGACAGACAGTATCCAAACATGGAGGGGGTGAAGAGGCAGACAGACTATGCAGAGAAGTCTATCTCTCCTCTTCCCTTAAATGAGGCATTGAACAGTTCAATGGCCCTGGGGACAAATGACTCTCAGTCTGTCAGTTGTGCAAGGCAGTGAGTGAAGTCTCCAGCTGATCAGGCTCTTCTGCTTAACAATAGTGCAATTACAGTACAATGTGGTTCTCCTCCGCAATGTACAGTGTAGTTCTCCTCCGCTTCGCTTTAAATATGCACCTCACCTGTTGTATTTACAGTGCAACTGGAAAGTTTTCAGACCTTTTCAAGTTTTCCTCATCTTAAAATGGATTCAAATTTTTTTTTTTGCTCATCAATCAACACACAAATGCTCCAACACTCCACAAAAAAACAAGTGTTTGGATTGCTTTAAATTTATAAAAAATAAAAAGACTGAAATATTCCATTTACATAAGTATTCAGACCCTTTGATATGACACTTGCAATCAAGCTCTGGTGCATTCTACTTCGATCAATGATCCTTGAGATGCTTCTACAATTGGATTGGAATCCACCTGTGCCTAAATGAATAAAAAAAGCCACGAAGTCAAGAGAATTGTCCTTAGACCTGCAAGACAGGGTTGTGTGAAGACACAGATCTGGGGAGAGACAAGAACATTTCTGCAGCATTGAAAGTGCCCAAGAGCACGGTAGCTTCCATTATTCTCAAATGGAAAAATTTGGAACAGCCAACAGTCTTCCTGGCTGCTCAGCCAAACTGAGTAATCCAGGACGAAGGGCCTTGGTCAGACACCAAAGACCCAATGGTCACTATGAATGAAATCCATGTTCCTTTGAGAAGATGAGAGAAGTGTAAAAAACATTAGTGCAGTTGCCTTGCAGCCAAAGACCGTTCATAATAGGGTTTAGCAACTTACAGAATATGGAAAATTAATTCAACTCTGTTGTATGTTGTAAATTAAGACAAAAAACTGATGAGAAAATTTCTGTCACATGTCACATCAAAACCCTGTCAGTACATCAGTTCTAGTCATGAAAATACATAGTGTTGTGAATACCTATTCCTCATTCCCCTTCTTTTTCAAGCAATTGTGTAGCCCTAGGCTACATCATTCTGAAAGCAAGGCAAACAGTAGGCTGACTGTCATTTTGCTATTCAAGTCAGAACTCTAATGAAATATGCAAATCTTTCATCATGTAGGGCCCAGAGCCATATACCTTTATATGGCTCTGGTAGGGCCTATTCTACTTTGCAAGGCTACAGTAGATTTAGATCTGAATGTTGTGACGCATTTTTTTCGGGAAACACATGAAATAGCCTACCATCTGTAACAGTGACTTACATGACTTTACAGTCCACTAGGTGGCAGCATCGTGAATGTGATTTATAATTTCACCCTTTTATTTCCGGTTCTATCTATAAACTTCCGTCCGGCAAGGCTGGATTTCCTTTTCCCAAACTGGTAGCCAACATGGTAAGTAGTGAGACATTTATCACCTAAGCAATCTAGCGCCATCCTTGTTATATTTTTTATTTTTGAACACTTAGTACATATTTGTAACATCGCACAAGTCATGTTTATCCTTAAGTTAAGCTTTGTGTCTGTATTTCTGATTGAAAATGTAACTACAACGCATACGATGTCATGTTGTATTCGCAAGCCTCAAACGCTAAAGTTACATGGCCTAGCCAATTAGTTCTGAAGCTACGACAGTTTCTGCTTGTGATGTGTCGATGTATTGTATGCGCTGTCAACATAGACATTTGTGTAATCAAACCTGGCGAGGCAAATTGTTTGTATGCGTCTGTTCAGAAAGCACTACGTGTGTAACGTTATCCCCACGAATAATGGAGCTGTTAGCTAACGTTGGTGTTAGCGCCGTCGTTATTGAGCTTATTAACAGCCATTCAGAAATTGAAACGTGCTCACATTGGTATAATGTAACACCTGTGCGCGGTCTAACATTAATATCTTATGTTCCTGTTGCTCAACAAACTTTAGGTCAGAGTTTTAGTGGTTAGTGTTGTATGTAAGGATACGAGTTATTATTATTAGCTGTGTCTGTTCTTGACGGTTTGATAGATTGACTGTTGAAACCTCACTATCAACTCTTGGGTTAGGAACTGTATTCCCGGTCAGACAGATGTGCAATTTAACGTAATTTAAGTGCAATTAAGGCTAGATTGATCGCATCCTCGTTCACTTTTCATGGTGTTTGATCATGTGAAGGAAAGGTAGATATGCCTGCCTTCCCTCTGGCTGTCCAGACACTACTCCTCGACTTTCCTTCAGGTATGCAACCTAAAAGGAGTTGCAGTAATTTAAATTGAAAAAGGAGTGAGCTAAGAAGTAGCTTTCATCAACATCAACTATGTTGTTGGTGGAGGCTGGTAAGCTCATATGAGATTGAGAAATATAATGCGTGTAATTTGTCAATAGATACTTTTGTATGATGTATCTGTGCCTTCAATCAGTAGGAGTGAAATTAATTGCTATGTTTATGAAACAATAACTATGATGTAAGGCAACATGGTTATTCACTGTACCTTTCACAATCACTCTGGATTGTAGCGGGATTGCTATCTGCCTTAGTTAAGGAGTGGAATTGTTTTACAGAACACCAGGAAATATACCATAACATAAATATGAATAGTGTGTTATTATATGTAACTGTTGCATTTACCCAGTTTGACTCTGGTGTCTTATTGACTCATGCCTATTCTCATGTTTCCAGAGTCTAGGCTTATGTTCTGGTTAGTGGACATCACCTTAGCCTCCAATTGTCTAGTGTAGGTTTTTATGTGTGTGTGAAGACCTTATGAAATCAAATTGGACAGTTTACCATCTTCCTTCTCACCACAGTAAAATATGACAATTTAGACTGGAAGTAATTTTTATATCTAACTATCTATAGTGTATTCAAATAGAGTTAACATTTAACGTGCTTTTTTTCATGGAGCTACAGAACATTTTAAAAAATGTACTCAACAATAAATCTAGACAACATGCCTTATCAACTGAATTGTTCTGTTTAGGGACGCGTCAGGACTAAGACTGTGAAGAAGGCAGCCCGGGTCATCATTGAGAAGTACTACACGCGACTTGGTAATGACTTCCATACCAACAAGCGAGTTTGCGAGGAGATTGCCATCATTCCTAGTAAGCCGCTTCGCAACAAAATTGCAGGGTGAGTGCTAAATTAGATTTAATCTTTCATATTTTTAAGGAGGTTTTTGGTCTTCTAATGGTGATCTTTGTGTTTTTGCGTATGTACCTGCCTCTGAAGATATGTCACTCATCTGATGAAGCGTATCCAGAGGGGACCAGTTCGGGGTATCTCCATCAAACTCCAAGAGGAGGAAAGGGAGAGAAGGGATAACTATGTCCCAGAGGTGAGTGAAGTCTTAGTGGTAGTGAATTCACCTACCAATGGCAGCTCTTGCTTTTAACCTAACAAACAAAAGTGTTTAGCCAATCAAAAGCAGAGTAGGGTGGGATTCGTTGCACGTTCTTGTAGGAAAGCGAGAAGACAAGACAGCTGAAAGTGTACGGGGAGTGAAAGCTACTGGAGGCCAGTGGATTGTAATGTGGTGAAATTACGAAGCGTTAGAAAATGAAAATGAAGAAATCTCAATCAAGATGGCCTATACATGGTTGGCTACTAGTTAATGTGGGTGTTATCAAAGGCGGAGGCACAACATGGGCTACAGTTGGTAGAGCGCTGAATGCATGTGCACGTTTGCGAGTAAATCTGCAACCTGCAGAGCTGCAGATAATCATAGTCTACTACAGGCCTATTTAGCCTACAACGAAGTGGAGTCAAACATCACTATTTTTTTTTTTTTTTTTTTGTTATCCCAGTGAGGACTGTTGGTTAGTCAGAATTGAATATAATGTCATTATTCATCAGTAGCCTAATTTATGCATATTTTAGCCTAGTCCCACACCAAAGTAACCCATTGTTTCCTGCTAACATTCACACAATGAAATTTGATAAAACGAGTAGGCCCAAATATTGTCTCCACTTGCCATTAAGAAAAATTCTCAAAGTAATGGCTGAAAGCTGCTTAGCTTTCTTCTCATGCAAGCAATGTGTCCTAACCAAGTAGCGGAATGAAACATTGAAATTGCATTTGTAGTTAGTTATAATGAACTGTTTTATATTTGTTATCAGTCAACAGATTTCACTGGAAACATATTGTGGAAAGGGCTTTCATTGAAAGCATTGACTGCTTTATAATGGCATACATGCACAATAGTGTAAAAAAAAAACATATTAATGATTTGCAGCTCTGGGCCTATAGTTTGTCGGTCTACGTTTTCTGATGTTTGATGTTGTGACTTGGCAGTTTACGATCACATTTTTACCAAGATATATAGTTATTAGTAGTTTTGATAGGAATGGCTTTCTATCCTTGTTCTGCATTCAGTGTTTGTTGCTGCTATGGTCATCTTTGCCCTTTCATTGTAAAATGCTATGAACTGACATTTGGACTACTTTTTGCAGGTGTCTGCTTTGGATCAGGAGATAATTGAAGTGGATCCTGACACAAAGGAGATGCTTAAGATGCTGGTAAGATCTTGAGTAAATGTGCATTAGCTGATAACATAGAACAAGTTCACATGTAATGCCATCATGAGTCATACACAACTTGAGTTTTTTTATTTTCCTTTTTTTATCCCCTCCCACACTGACAGTAGAGGCCACTGCAGGCATCTCCTTAAGCAAGCAAATAGGGATGCATTCTTACACAGGGTTCCCATAGGTCATGGAATTTTGGAAAGTGTATTCCAGTCATAGAATATCAGGGAATTTTATTTTAGCAGTTTAAAATGTACTTTCCAAAATACATTAATACAAATAAATCCATAAAGAATCTGTGTGTGTATATATATATATATATATATATATATATATATATATATATATATATATATATATGGGGTGCGTTTCCCAAAACCATAGTTGCTAACCTGTTAGCGACTTTGTTGGTTGCAATGCAATTTCCTGTTGCCAACCAACGAAGTTGCTAACACAGTTAGCAACTATGGTTTTGGGAAACGTGCCCCTGATTATTATCTTTACTGCCTGCTTGAGTAGTTGTGGTTAACCCAACTTTGTTTATTCAATGCCCATTTATTAATTTTCCGCTCTAAAATAGTAAGATTCATGAACGCTTTGCAGCTTCTCCGAAATCTTTGGTCAGCATATTGTCCCATTCATTATATAGTAGGACAATTCTTTTTTTGTGTTTGTGTCAGGAAAAAGTCATGGATTACAGTAAACCCTATATTTTATATTATTAAACCAATGGAGCATTTAGTTTCAGGAGTAATTTTAAAAAAACTAGGTGCTTAGCCTACAATTACGAGAACAAACAGGTGTAGCCTTGCTTTTGAGAAATTAACTGATCTCTAGTCAGACACAGTGAGCCTATGACTCAAACCTTCCTCTTTGTTCGCATGGACTTAAACTCTGTGCTTGCTTGTGCACAATCAAACACACCAACAGCAATTGCAGCCAGTGGCGTCATGCCCATTGAAATAAAGGGGGCACGTGCCCCCCTCTGATTTTTCCTCCCTGATAATTTTTTTGATCATAACTTTGTTCCTATTATGCTCCATAATAAGCCAGAGCCTATAATGACTCAAATAGCTGTAGACCGGTCAACATCAGCCCTTTTCCTGAAATTGGTGTCTGTATGTTCCCATAACAACTCGCACGCACATTGAGCTCGCAATGTTTTGCTTGTGTTGGAACTGTTACAGTTAACTTTCGGCTACAGTTTGAACAGTTGAACTGTTAGTTTAAACAGATACAGTCAATGGTGTTAGTTACTACTGGTAAGTAGTCTAGCTAAGCAATAGAAAGTAGTGGAATTATGTGTGGTGGACCAGGAAATTTTGACTTGGTGATCAAAAATTTAGAACTCTGGATTTGATGTTGAACATTACGTTAACATTATCCTACATGGTGTCAGTGTAACGTAGCCTAGGCTACTGTTACAAATATTTGGTAGAGTCTCCTGGTTCAATTGTTTCCAGTTTCATAGAAACGAGGGGTGAGAACAAAATCCTACCTATAACATTAGGCCTACCAAGGCATCGCGTTGGATGTTTCTCCACTTGTTCTCTTCACGTATCTGGCAGCTAATCCATGTAGTGAAAAGGGATAGGCTACCTGTTCAAAAGGAGGCCTAAAGTTGTTTTACATAAATAGCATCGCTATGACCCTGGTGTAGAGGGCAAGAAAGTATAATAGTCTCCCTCATGTGCTCATAACTTAGGCTATTATCAGGTGACTTGCTCATGATTTGCAGGTAGCAACTTACAAATGAGGTAGCCTATTGCTTCAATTTGCTTGCCATAATTGTAATGAAAAATATATTACTAGTAGTAAAATATTCAAATTTTGTGTTAACCTTAGAAGCTACTCAGCACTGAAACCTGTCAAACGTCTTTCAAAGCCCTTGAATCAAGATCAAAATAATTTAAATTCTGAGCACCACAAAGTCAGACCTCAACACCTTTTTTTAATGTAAAGATTGTTCTTAGGTCACATATCAATCAAATCATAACTGCTATGGTACTGTTTTTAAAATCATGTGTAGTAGCCCTAAGTGTAAATATGTGTGTCTAAACATGCTTTAATGAGCTTACACTTTAATGAGCTAAATTTGAGCTTACAGTTCTTTGACCAACCTATGTGTTTTACGTTAACTTACAAAATAGATAGCCTACTTTAGCTTAGTCCTCAGATAGAGGAGGGTTGCTGCTTGCTTGCTGCTGGTATTTCTGTCCCTCCCAAACTGCATTGAAATGGTATGTTTAGCAGCCAGAATTAAAAAAATTCCAGGGGGAAAATTCCCCCCCCCCCCTGAATTTTGGCTTGCATGACGCCCCTGATTGCAGCAGTGGACTGGGGTGTGAAATGGTTCATATTAAAGCGCAGTAGCCTACAGTGGAACACCTACAGTGTTTTTGAGGCCTCTGGAAATACAAGCACTGGAAGATTATGTATATACTATTGCATAAGTTTCTCTGACTGAATGTGTTTCATCAAGCATATTTGCATATTTTGTTCATATTCTGTGGATGATGTGTTATGTATGACTACGGTTTTTATATGCTATTGTTGCAACATGTGTTGATTGGTCCAAGACAAGTGTCATGGTTAAATTGGAATTGATGAATTTGACGATCATTGATTTTGATAATCATGAAGCCTTGAAACTGAAAAAGTAAAATGGCAAATGCAGAATCTGAGGAAATACTTTTTTAAAAGATTCAATAAGGCTCTAGTGAAAAATCAATTCTGACATTGCTAAAACGTTCAACTCGTGAGATGTATGGTCATGCTCATCAATACTTGTGTTGAATACTCAGCAAGTAATTAATTGATTCAGATTCCCCTTCATATCCTCTACACCTCCCCACTATGGGTACATAATTGTAATTGAACTTCAATTACAGTGGGTGGTCTTACATTTTGAAGTTAAATTCTGATTTTGTTTTTCCTACCTCAGGACTTTGGCAGCCTCTCCAATCTTCAGGTTACCCAGCCAACTGTTGGAATGAATTTTAAGACACCAAGAGGGGTTTAGTTGTTTTGTAAACTCAATAAAGGTAACATTTAATGCCAACAAACATAATTGTGTGGTGTTTTTGTTGAGTGTGTGTGTTTTATGAGAGGAAAATAATTCCTACACTTGGGGACAACTTAAAAGGAGAAATCTGGCGAATTTTAACACTGTTCACAGAATACTGTCGGTCAGAGATAATCTGAGAAATCAGAGAAAAATTGGTGCTGCCTGACGCATGGTTTTATTTCAGTTAGCCTAATGGCTCGTTTGATTTGCATTGAGCTATTAGGCTAACTGAAATAAAACCATGATCTCTCTAGGAATGGTGAAGAGTATGTGATGTGGGGCCATTTTAATTCCAAAGGCCAGGGGAACTTTATCAGGATTCATAGTATCCTGGATCCATCCATCCATTTTAAACTGGCCTTTAAAAATAAAAAATCTGCCGACCTCCTGAGAATTTAACATGAATTTAACAAGGGTTTCTATACTTATCCATCCACCTGGTCTTTTAATGATGAACATTTATTTATGTATGATACATTATTCATTCACAAAGAAAACAAAAACAAAAGATTATATTGCACTGCTACCAAAGAGTTTAAAGATATAGACAAAGGTATTAATGATAATGTATAGCCCCCTTGTTGATGGGCAACTTTGTTTACATATGCAGTGTGAAATGCTAGCCATACCCTGCATCAAAATCACTGTTTACATATTTAACATGTTGCACACCAATTGTAACACTGGATTTCGGTCATTGCTTTTACCTTACATACTGCATGCCAGTTTATGTACAGTTCCTCTGTTAGATTAAGTTCTGAGGACACAAGTGATTTATTGTGTATCAGCTACACTCAATAACGGTATCTGATGTGAAATCTAAAAAAAATCTTACCAGCTTGGCAAAAGCTAGTTCTCAAGCTTTCAACTAGGCTGCTTGCTTGCGGGAGTAGCTATACGGTGCACGCACACTCCCCAATTCAGGTTTTATTAAACTAATGGATCTGTGATTTTCTGAAAGTTAAATGGTCAGACAAATTTGGGAGTTTTCTGGGAGAAAAGCCTTTTTGGTGGACTCTTTCTTTGCTGCTTGACTCTGACAGAAATAGTTCTCATGGAAAATGGCATCTTCACGCACACAGGCACACCTGTCACCAAAGTATACATCTACGGTCTATTGTTAGACTTCCAAGTGAAGCAATGCATTAAAGAAAGTATAGACACCATCATTGCCTATCACTGAGTCAATTATGACGGTCCTCCCAGGGGGCTATGTTGTGGGTCTATTGTTGCTTGTTGAGGTAGTGCATACATATTTGTACAGACACAAAATATCCATGATGAATGATGGTGTGTACGGACAGTGTGAAAGGTGAAAATCTACTGCATAGTTTCTTGTCAAGTTGAAGCAGCAACAATTCAGTAAACTAGGTGTACCGCATAGTGGTACAAAATATGACCACCGCTCAGTCCTGTTCATCCTCTCCTGCTTGTCAGTCTCCTACTCTTGCAACTTTTGTGTATGCTTGTATGTGAGTGCCATCTGTGTGTGTGTGTGTCTCTGGTAGGCAGCATAAGTGACATCTCGCCCTGTCTGCCAATCGTTGTCTGTAGCTGTGTGGCATTCTGAAATGTCCCTAAATTCAGGACAGTTAGCATATCGCTTGTTTTAATTTGGGACCTTACAGTCAGTTTGTTTGTTCATTCATTCATGTCGTTTGTTTATTCAAAGTCTCAAGTCCAAAATAGCCTGGGCCAGAGCCATAGAGAGAAGTTTTATCTACCCCTCTGGCCTGTGCTATTACAATTGTCAGTTTATTGCACATAATTTTTTCGTTGTTTTGAATAGACACTGTATGTTCGTGTTTGTTGGCGTGTTGTAGCAAAATCAGTGGAATCATTTTATGCAAGCAAACTGCAAACAGGGAGCCATAATTGTTGATGTTGGACATGATAATCATCAAAACATCTTGTATTTTGACCTGTAATGATTCAGTGCTACCAAAACTGTTACCCCCTCAGTCTCTGGTCCCACCCTTGCTCTGTGCTGTGTAAGAGGGGTAGTAAAGCGGAGAAAGCTAATGTGTGCTGCTTTTACAATACATTTAACAATATACATTAGGCCTACTAATCCAAACAACGTCAAACTTGGCACTGCACATAGTAGTGAGTGTTTGGGAATGAAAGCTCAGTTGCTCACATTTATTTCGTGTAGACTTTTTGTGGTCTTAATGCAACATTTTACAAAGCAGCTGACAGGGCCACCAAGGACTGTGAGCGACTGAACAGCAGAAAACCCCAATTAGCAAGCAGAAATGTCCTAGCCTGGTGATTAGGATGCATCGTAGACAGGTGTCCTATATCTTCCATCAGCAAACCCAGGCCCGGAGTGGTAATCGGGAGAATTCCCGGTGGGCCGCTTCACTTTTGGGCTGGTCGAGGGAAAAAAATATTGACATTTGCCACGTTGATCTATCTTCTCTTAAAGTTGGCTACACACGTTCACATTCTCTGCCTAACACCGCAGACTCTGCATGGGTTGTTTTCCCCTCCCAAGAAGAGTTGGTTGGGTCCATATAGCCCGTCTTTTCTAAAAAAGTTTTCTCAGATACCATAGCCGGGCCGGCCCTACCGTGGTGATAAGCGTGAGGGAGGATGGAAGGTACAAAGAGGCCATGAGGGACTGAAAAGGCCAGGTAAAAAAGACGAAAAGTATTGGGGGGAAATGCTGCCAAATGTGCCAAGCTTCCGGACAGACATGTGGCAACTGGTAAAGAGACATAGATTATTAGCGGCGTAATTATTGGGCTAATACTGGACGTTGTATCGTTGTTAACCTATTCGCAAGCAACATATTAAATTAATTAAAATATTAGCCTTTTTATATCATCCAATATGGCGATTCATATACTTTGCAAATATTATGCAAATATGGATAACAAATCTCAAGCTTGATCTGTGTATGCAGTAGGCTAGGCCTAAAAACAAAAGTAGCCTCTGAGTAGCAGATCAGCCAGTCCCCGCTGAAAATGATGAGCCCGAAATTAGCTATAACTAGACAAGTAGAAAGGATAATAGAGTTAACCATATGAATTAAAGTTATTTAATGTAAGAAAGAACAGTATATGACGGCAGTAGGCTACATGATCAAATATGCCTTGTTTGTTTAGAAGTGGGTGTAGTAAAGGAGTAAATCACCAAACAACAACATGATAGCTGACCCATGCAGAAAAAACATGTAAACAATAGTTCAATAGGCCTCTTAGTGTAATTGTGGGTTACATTTAATGCTTTATTTCTAAACTACAGGATAGTAAGAGCGGTGTTGTCTTATTTATCCAATTTCCACCACCACTAAAAAAGTGGGCCGGTCTTGGACCTGAAACTCCCGGGCTGAAAAGTGGCCCCACTCTAGGGTTGCCACCTGTGTCTGTCAAAAATCCTGGACATTTTGACCATCCAATCGACCTTTTTGTTTGTAAGCAACGGCGCCTTTCGCACATCTAACCCAAGATAAAAACCGTCATTCTAAGCGACAATTGTATAGCTAAAATTAGTAAGAATGACAATTTCTAGTTATTTGTTTAGTTAATTGCTTTATTTAATAGCAGACCTTTATTATTATGACCGCCGCTAGCGAAGCGGTCATAGGGATTGTCAAAGTTTTTCGTCATCTACTTCCTGAATTTTTGGTCAACGATACCCGGGACACCGAACCACCGGGGTACATGAAATTTGGTGGGTATGTAGCCCCACTAGACTTTTACGGAAAAATTTTGTTTCGTCCCGGGGGCCACTCCCCTGCTGGGCCCCACGGGGAGTAAAATAACTAAATAACTACCTGAACCGTGGCACTGAGGATGAAGAATCTTTTATGGTATGTTGGTCTCAAGGGCCCACATCAATCTGGCCCATAATCACTCTCTGGGGTATGCCAAGTTTCGTAGAATTTCATCCATGGGGGGTCTAAAAAAAATTAGGTTATGTGTACATTTAGTGACTGTACACTCATTGGCCTGTAGATGGCGGTGCACACATATACACATGCACACACACACAGGTAGTGTTCATTTTGTCACCTATTTTTAATTTAGTCTTAGTCTTGTGACGAAATGTCCTTTTTAGTCTGTCATATTTAGTCATTCAAATATCATTTTTGCTAGTCAAGTTTTAGTCGACTAAAAGTCTCATCATTATAGTCTAGTTTTAGTCAAAAGAAAACTAAAGGTATATTAGTCTTAGTCAGTTTTAGTCAACACATTTAGTCTTTTTTTTATAACAAATTATTTCTGATAATTCCTGTCAGAAAATTTGTTTCACACATCTCAATTTTCCAACAATATTGTGTGTCCACAGGGCTACTCGTCTGTTATAATTACTCATTCTGATTTTTGACTGGACCACTGTCATATTCGTAGACCAGTGTTTCTCAAAGTGTGGTCCGGGGATCACTGGTGGTCCGCAAGCTATCGCAAGTAGTCCGCGAGCAGATGTGGTAAAATATAATATATATGAGTTGTTTGCAATATTAAACCAACTTGTATGTAAAAACAGTTCTGCAACACTGTCTATGTAAGATATGCCAGTTTAAATCATACAGTATGAATCCACACAATAAGCAAAGTGCAAAGACAATAAAGCAAGGTGGTTCAGTGTGTAGGCCTATTGTGTAGACTAATTATAGGCTACTGTTGAAGTAGGTCTAATCTTTTTTTTTTTTTTTTTAGCTAGGGTTAGTTAAGTGGTCCTGAAACTGAAAAGGTTTGAGAAACACCGTCATAGGCCAAAGTATTAATGTTTTACTCCGCCTAGATGGCTATATCCCTAAACACAACACATTCCCCAAACAGACTCTCCCTCTTAGCCATAGCTAACTTGCTAGCGAACTTTCCATATTAGCTTACTTGCTAGCAAACTTTGTATCATCAGTCTAACTAGTTAAATAGTTGACATTACATGATGAAAATTTTCGTATGGACATTCTGGGGGATGTTAATTTGTATGAGAGAAGCTTCAACTTCTGGGTATGTAGCATTGTGGCATAAAGCTTAGGTAGTTAGCTTGCTAACTCTGGCAAAAATCTCCAGTGTTCTTGTTCCATGTAGTTTTCGTGTTGCAGCCACAGGGTTGCAGCAACAGCACGCAGACTAGCCTACAGGAAAGCTGTTGCGTATGAACTCATTCGAATATTTTTGAAAACGTAACAGCTAGATATTCTGTCTTCTCATTTTGTAGACGAAAATGAAGAGAGATTTTATCTTAGTTTTTATTTCATGCAAAACATTTTAGTCTCGTCTTTTTTCGTCAACAATAATGCATCTTAAGATAGTCTTAGTCAGTGTTTCAGGACATTACTGCCGTCTCGTCATCGTCTCGTCTTAGTCATGAAAAAAAAAGGTCGTTGACGAACATATTTCCTCTTGTCTAGTCTGACGAAATTAACACTACACACAGGCACCCACAAACTATCGGTATTAGCACGGCCGATACATAATTACAAATTCAGTAGGATTAAAAGAAAGCCAAAAAACAGGGCTCGAATTACGTGGAAGCCTGAGGGAGCCGAGCTCCTATAGAGTGAGGACTGGCTCCCATGAAAGCAACAAAGTCAAAAACCTGAGGGGGTCTCTCATATCTGAAGGTGTCTGGCATTGTAATTTAATCTTAAACAACCGCTCATTGTCCATCCCTGTGCGATCTCTTACCATTAAAGACGTTAAATTAAAATATAGGCTACTACAGCACGTAGACCTACACTACGCTCTTGAACGCAGCATGACACTTCACCACCACACCACTAGACTATGAGCAAACCGTGTCGATTTGACAGCACTTTCATAAAATCTGAAGAAGTCACCCTGCTTTGGCGTGAGTGTTTTGTCTATTTGCATAATGTTCATTGGGCTAGCCTAGGTGGTTTGATACGTGCTGAAAAGTCCTGTTTGCTGTTGAACTTGCGCTTCACCTATTGTATGTTGATTGACAAAGCCATAAATTATGGCCCATAATGCAGCCTACAATGATTGTGTTGTCTGATGATCTAGCTATCCTCTGCCATTCAGAGCTGTCGGAATATTCAATGGCTACCCAATATCTCAGTGCAAACTCCAAAATTGTTTGTCTATTAATTTTCCACGGTTCAACGCATTAGCCTACTAGAACATAGTTTGGCTGGCTTTATTCATTTCTGCCAGTTAGTGCAATTTTTCCCCTGTGTAAGTTACACTACATGCATTATTGTGTTTGACACTGAGGATAGCCTATCTGAGACGGTGGTCTGGGTTAAATGAGTTACGTTGTGAAATTGAGAATGGCACAGACTAAATCGTTTAGTCTATTTCTTTGTATTGTGAAATTGAAATGAGATATGGACTATTATAATCAATAATATGTTGAAATTAATTAAAAGTAATCAATTTCTATGAAAAATCTATGTCTGTTGTGTGCGTGTGTCAAGGTAAACCCTAGGCCTACCGTGCGCATATACTGTACTGCGCAAAAGCGCCACTTGGGCCTAGGCTATTTCATTGTATCGCCTTGTTAGGCTATGCGCGGGGTGTGCCAACTTTTTATGAGATAGAGAGACCCCCTTACAGACAAAAAGATCATTTGAGCCCTGCCAAAAAATAAATATTCATCATCATCATCATCATGGCTGCATTTCCAGTATTGGCGATAAGTAGTCGTTTGTCCACTAGATGGCGGATCGTTGCAGTGAGACGTAATTTTGTTGGAAGTTAAAAGTGGGTTGGACAAACAATGGACGCTTCCTACAAGGACTGTAGTTTAGCGCAGAGAATGTCTAATAAGGATAGGATGATGTTCACATGAAATGTAATTCCCATTTCTTCTTGAAGCCGATGTTTATCGGACATGCTTGGTTTTTACTGCAGGTACGTTAATCTTATAATATCAATAAGGACCTAGGTAATGTTACCGTTAGCGTTGGTTGAGTGATGGAGGCCAATTTGATTGATTGCATTGATTGCATTTGTAGAAAACTATAAATGCGGTTATACCAAGCAAATTGATAGCAGCACTGTAATTGTATCTTTCGACTGTCATTTGTTGCACGTGCTTGTTACGTAGTGGACAGTCAGGGAAACTACACACTGATATGAGAAGGCCGTGGAAGCGTCAGCTGATTAGTGGGCGTGGACACACCAAGGTTTGAAAATGGGAAATAGGTGACTGATTGAGGGTGGCGCGTTTCCCATGATGTGAGTTTCTGTGTCTGCAACGCAGCGTGCCATGACCTTTCGGACCTTTTAGGATTTTCGTTTGGACATTCTCCTTTTTGTGGACTACCGTCGTCGGAAGATAAAACTTTGACTTGAAGGACTTGGAGCTTGGGCTGGCCACTCGCTGGGAGTAAGGATTGGGTTATCCCTGTGCGTTCTTCGGCGGATGGTAAGCTACACTCCTGGCCTTCTCATTAGTCGCACCCACAGTTCATCCATACTGACCTAGTTTTCAACTTTCACGTTCACACATACACGGCAGGGCAAGGTTAACGTTACAACCCAGGTCCTAGCTAGCATGTAGTTATTTTAGAATCCCTAGACAACGTAGCAGGTAAGTGAGCTAGCTTTGTAACCCTTTTGTTTGTGTTGGTTTGTCAGAGATAGCGTCTTGGCAGTTTTCGTGTCTTTGTCGGGGTGGACTTGGCTTGTTTGTAACAGTGCTACAAAAATCATTCTGTGCAATGGAAGATTTACCAACGTTACACCGGTCTGATACAGTTTTGCCTATACATGCGTGAGACTGAGACGCCTGTTTATTTTGTTTTAAGTGCGTGCAGGGTGTGAGAGGGGAATCGATTGGTGCTTTGATTCCAGCTTGGTAGTTGTAGTCTGTGAAATTAAAAAGCACGTGTGTGTGAAGTATCCAAACAATGACACCTTCATTTCATTATGGCTGCATTAGCAACACACCTTAAGCTACTGTGTAGTGGGTCCCATTTAGAAGTGGCTACTTCATTCAAGGCTTTCCTTGACTCATGGAGCTGGGCGTGAATTTTATTACAACTTTTAAGCCACAATATGGCAGTTTAAGTCCGCTTTGATACTCTAAGGCGTAAGCCATTGGTTTCAAAGGAGATTTTTATTTGTGTCGCCAGCATAGCCTATTGACAATTTATGTTGTAAATAGGCCTACCTTATAAGCCTACCTGTAGCTTAGGGAAGCTAACAGCTTTCTGTTAGGATCTAGTTTGTTAGTTACAGTTTTGTCATAACTCCCTGATGCATTTTTGCATTTAGAATAGCCAGAGCGTGGATATCTCAATTCGGAAAATTAAACAATATCGGTGCCTATGGACTAGGCTGGGTGAACCCAGCCTGATCTGCCTTATTTATTTATTTTTTGATTTCTTAAAAGATTGAGCTTGGTCTGGTGAAAGCCAGACTAGCCATGGACCTCAGTTACACAATGCAAGGGAACATGAATCAGCCTATATTTGCACAAACAATAACGGACAACAGCTCTTCAACTTTGGCCCATTAAAATGTGTATGAACAGTCTAGCGACGCATTTCATCAAGGCCTATTTGGACATGTCAGTTATTTGCACCACTGGTTAGATGTAAAACAGCATTTCGTTTCAGACTACTGTTACTTAATTTGTGCATTAACAATAACGTTTCAGACTACTGTTACTTAATTTGTGCATTGACAATAAAGTATTACATGAACTAAAGATGACTAAAATCTTATGTAGAAGAAGAAACATTCACAAAAAATCCATCCATCCAAAAATGACCTTTGTTTTTGATAGCTGTTGAAAACGGCATGGAGCTGACAGAGATGTTTTTGTTTATAAATAAATAAATAAATAAATAAATAACATTATGCTGATACCTTTTGCTTTTCCCAAATACAATGTAGCCTACAGGTGTAAGTGACCTTTCATCAATCCAGTTGCAATGGATGAACTGTGATGAACTGCCCTACTTGTGATTGTGATTTTAAAGGTTTTATAACAATGCTACATCTTCTTTGGCTATTCTACAATCTATTCACCTTTTCAGCACCAGTAGGCTACTTTCTGTGCAGCCGCACACACACACTCAGGCATACCAAACAAGCATACACAAAAGTTTCAAGAGTGGGGGATGGAGTAAAATATGGAGACAAATTGAAGTGTGATTTATTTTCGCGGAACAGATGTACAGGACTGAGCGGCGGTCATATTTTGTACCGCTATGCGGTACATCTAGTTTTGTTATATTTTCAACAGTTTTTAGATGTGGACACCTGGGGGCAGTATTGAGAAAAAAGGGGGAATACATAATTAGGTTCTGCTTTTTTGCTGATGTGGAATAAACTTTCCTTTCTCCGTCTCCACCTTACCATTTCTAATTAACCTCCACGGTGCGTGCCCCCACCACCACCACCCATGTTATGCTACGTCATTTTTGTAGAGCCAATAAGGCTGTGCATACGTTTATGGACGTAGGCACGCTTCAATTAAACTGAAATACACATTTTGCGCATCATGTACAAAAATCCGGGACATTCAGTGTCCAGGATTTTTATTTTTATTTTCCTGGACAGACCATGAAAATCCTGGACAGGTGGCAACCCTACCACTCCGGCCCTGAGCAAACCATCGTATTAGTGAACATTAGTGTTGTGGCTAACTAACTTAGCACCTGTCAGTATGGTCAGAAGACAATGGGATAACAGTTGAAATAGACAATTACAGTGCTGTTTGTTTCACAACTACACAAACAATCAAACTAGCCTCCATCACTTAACTTTTGCAAACGTTAACATTATTTTACCTATTATCAAGCTGGTGAAAGATTAGTAGCCTACCTGCAGTAAAAACCAATTTAATAAACTTTCTCAGGTTTATTTCAGCTTCAAGAAGAAATAGGAATGACATTTCACCTGAAAATCATCCTACCATGAATACACAAGCCACAATGCTGTGAAACCGTAAGTTATGGGCTAGGTTGATGTGGGCCCTTGAGCAACATACCATAAAAATGTCTTCATCCTCGGTGCCAGGTTCAGGTAGTTATTTAGGAAAAACATTTTTGGGGGGCCCAGCGTGGGGAGGGAAGGGTCCCCAATGAGGAAAAACAGCCTTCAATGGAAGCTAATTTATTTTGAGAAACAAAAATAACCCTGCAGAAAATCCCCAGCTAGAAACCATTTTAAGCTGGTAGTTGGTCTTTCCTGGTTTTCCTCTAGGTCTTGCTGGTGTAGCTGGTTGGGCCACCAGGTGGATATGCTGGCGTGGCCATCCGAGGAAGCTGGTCATGTTGGTGTGACCAGCCTGTCCTGGGATACAGCTGGGGCCTCGTTTAGCCTGTCCTGGGATACAGCTGGGGCCTCGTTTATAAAACATTCTTACGCACAGATTTGATCTTAGACTTTGATCTTTAGACTTAGCGTACGCTCAAATCCATCCCAACATTCAGATTTATAAAAACCGACGTGGGAAAGTGCTTATCTCCAAGTCAGTTCAAACCTGACATACGACCATTTCCTTGTGGTAATGCCAGGGTACTGCAAGTAATCTGAGGTCTAAGAGCGATGCATTTTCAAAATTCCAAGACCAACGATCTCATGTCTTTCTTTGCCATATGCATGATTAATATCAGCAGAAGTTTTTAAAGACTGGATGCAGCCATATGCCATATGCATGCCATATGCATGATTAATATCAGCAGAAGTTTTTAAAGACTGGATGCTGGGGGCATGTCCGTGAGCTCCCATTTACATGCCCCCAGAGTGTAGCCCTGTAGCTGCCTGGCTGGCAGCAACTCGAGCTAGGTATAACCAATTGTTTTCGTTTTTTTTTTTTTTTTACGTACCGGCAGTACTCGGTAATCTCGATAAATGGAGATTTATCCTTTAAGCTGGCCAGGCTGTTTTCTTCAGCAAGGACCTTAAAGAAATATATATATACTGTATTTCTACAAAAACACAAGTTGGCAACCCTACATGTAGTACGTCAGCCTCTTTTTTCCAATAAAACAGCCCATAATTATCTCCTATGACATCCCATAACATTGGAGAAGACAGAGCAAGAGATTTGAGACCATTCCTCTTTACAAAATCTCTCCAGGTCATCAGTTGAGCATACTACTCTTTGACTCACCCCACTGTTTTCTATGGAGTTTAGACCAGGGAACTCAGATGGCAATGGCAGAAGCTTAATTTTGTGTTCAGTAAACCATTTTTGTTTTGATCGGAAAGTGTTCATGTCATGTCATAGCAATGGCGCTTTTTGATCCTTCGATGTCTGCTTTTTCCATTATTGTGAAGCAGAATTCACCAAGCTTTGGACTGCCTCGTGCAAATTCCAGCCATGCAAAAAAATGGAAGAGTGCACGTTTGAGGGTTGCTAAAGAGTGCTATGGAGATTGCATTATTTGCAAAAAAATTAGACAAGATATCCTTTATAGTGCAACAAAAAGAAACATTCTCCAGTGCATCATTACTGCATATGATGCTGAAAGGGAAGTGGACCTAGGACAAATCCTCAGCTAACTGATTAATGTCCCTGTACTGTAGCCATTGCAGATAGCGATGGTTATTTGTGAAGTGGAAATAAGTCCTCCATCAAGTGCTGTCTAGCAATGTGGAATGTCCAGTAGTGATCACTGCAAAAACTGCTCATTCAACACTGATAATAGATGCTCAAAATCTCAAGATCTAGTTATGTCTTTAGGACACCCATCTGACTGCAGCACATTTAAGAAGTATGCAGGAAAGTTTGTAAGAAACTTTTGTATTGTTATTTGGTATTTGTTATGTGGTAGCAAATGATGTTGACCATCAAAGAAATAGACCTAATGTAGGAATGCACACAGATATTGCAACAGATACGCTCAGGCCAATCCAAACTTTTCTCATCTGTTGTTCCTCGTTGGTGGAACACACTGCCAGTTCCTACAAGGGCAGGGTCATCCCTCTCCATTTTCAAAAAACTCCTGAAGACCCAGCTCTTTAGAGAACATCTCCTCTCATAGCACCACTTACAAGAAGTCTTGCTGATCCTAGCACTTACCACCCGTCTTGAACTGACACTCAACTGTTTAAAAACAGCACTCATTCACTTATTCTTACTGTACTCTACCGTTTTTAAATTGTCCTAAAATTGTTGAGAATTGCTTTAAAACTTAACTGTTACCATGTTGTTAGTCGCTTTGGTTAAAAATGCGTCAGCCAAATGTAATGTAATGTAATGTAATGTAATGTAATGTAATAATGGTGTAGGCCTATCTGATTAAGACCCAAAGAGTGGTTGAAATGTACTAATTAAATTACACTGGGAGCAAAGAAGACTATCCCATACACTCAGGAAGGACAATCCCATAAACACAGGAAGGACTAGGGTAGCCTACATCAGATGGCCTAAAGTTTAGGCTCTTCTGCATAGCATTAAGTGATTTGCATGCAGTAATTTGAACACTGACCTTGATCTAGCCTACTTTGGCTATTTAAAGGTAATTTATTGCCAAAACATCACACAATATAAATGAGCTATAACAAACAATAAATGACTTAATCACACACAAACTACTATTTTACTGACTACAAAAATAATAATTTTTGTAGTCAGTAAATAAGTTTAGAAGTTTAAATTCCAGAATTGACCAAAAATGCACCAAATTCAACACAAATGACTCAATACACTTGGAGGAGGCCTGTGTCCTTTCTTTTCCAGATATTTTAGGATTTGGATATCGTTTCAGAATCGAGTATCAATATATTTATGGCAGGTATTGTATCGAGGTCATAATTTTGGTATTGTGACAACACTATGCCAGAGCCACTCTGTTTTCTAGATGTCGAGGATCGGAGGCTCTACCTCCAACAAGTGATGCTGCTCAATGGCATATTAGAAGAGCACATTATCAAGCTCTAGTATGGAGGCAAGCACACATACCAAATCCAGTGTTACTAGAAGTAAAATGTTTTTTACTTGTCGGTTGTTGCTGACGGTAGATGCCGTTCTGCATTAGGCTTATTCCCACTATCTAAGTTCATATGTACTGTAGGATATATTCTGAGTTGAAGGTTATCTGTGCAATTTGTTATTGTGATGAAATGCATCCACCACGAGTGACTCACTATGTTAGCAGTAAAAATGTGGTTGTGTTTTGATTAGAATTTCTGGGTTTATTACATGTTAACTGTAATAATGTTCCCATTAAATATGTTAATAAACTATAGTATGGCTTCTTTAATGCTCAAACATGTATTTAGAGAACACTTTTATTTGGTTTTAGTGATTACTTTTGAAATCAACCCAATTTAGGGAAAAATAAGCAAAAAGAAAACGCTATTTTATGTTAAAATGCTGATTATGCGGCTTAGAACTCAGAATTGAGCTTGGTAAACAAAATATTCAGAATCAGCACCCTCAAATTAGGTAAGAAGGGTGGTTTACCAACTTTTCCTCAAATTTGCTGTCAGAAGTTCTCTTCTGTGAAGCTGCTCTACCTCTATTGGCTTAGGGCCCCTGTGCACGTGCACACTTGGCACAAGCCATGATCCGTCACTGATTGTGTCCACACTAAATTCATCATCATAATGCGACTTTACCTGCCTTTAAAAACTACACCAAAGATAATGAATGCGTAGCAAGATGGGTCGTCCTAGTTCATGTCTATGAGTGCAAAGTGGAGTTCAGCCAGAGACGGGCTCTGGTTCAGTTCCCGCCTGCACAGGGACGTGTCACTGACGTATGACTTACGTTTGAATGCCTCGGTTCCACGCCAGACAAGCCGGAGTACAAAATAAACTTGGTGTACACCTTCATTAATGTTGATTTTCTCCCGATTTCCTTTAAATGAACAGGCAGACCCATGATGGAATCATGTTCAGCTCTCTCTTCTCTCACATCATGATATTGATTGATTTGGTTGGTTGATTATCATTACCGACATGCTGCAATACTCAATGCTGCTAAAAATATATGAAATTATATTTTATGATAGACAATACAAGACTTTCATATTTTGTTAAGGTTGAGATTGCATAGCCTGCTACGTTGTGTTATTTGCCAACTTAGACAAGAGCATCTCATTACCGTTACTCCAATTTCTCATTACCACACACTTTAAAGGGTAATAACGGTAATAAGAAGCCGAGTTGCGGTAATCATGCGGTGAAGATCTTGATATACTGTAAGTTGACCGGCTCCCTCTACTAGTCAGGTTCACCTAACATCAAGTGTTCTCTCCACTAACTTATTTCTCACCCCATTGTTATACCTCTTTGTCCACACCAAACGATTTTTTCAAGCCTAGCCTATTTCATGTTAAATCTTCTTGGATTTTTGATTTGCCAATTACTGTTTTATCTACAGAGTTTTGCCTGGTCCCTTTATATAATTTTGCCCTAATTATCTGGTCTGCTCTGTACTCTCTGTATTTTTGACTATGGATTCTGTATGTCATTTTTTTGCCATGTTTACTTGTATGGCACGCCACAACTCAGGCATTAAGACCAGTGATAGTGTTTTAATCAGTTGGTTGTGTTTTTTTTATCTTGTAAATCAGTAATGTTATGTTTTTTTATTATTATTTTTCATTTGAACTACCATTGATGTTTACCGTGGCAATGGAGGTAATTATGGGGGCATCAAAATGGGTTGTTGGAGGTAAAAGGCTGCAGGAAGGCAATCAGTTACCTCCCATCTGAGCCTATGTAATTAACATGACAAGGCTCCATGTACGCGTTGGCCATGTATCAGTCGGCTCCATGTACCCGTAGGCCAAGTTGAATGGGCTCTATGACAGTCTAAAAAGGATATAACCTCACAAATGTTGAGGTGTATCTATTAAGAGAGGGAAAAAAAACTGGTCCTGGTACCAGTTGGAAAGTGTGGGGTAAGTCTACAGCACAGTGATGGGGAAAGCCTTTGAAAGCAAAAAGTATGCAGACCTGGTATCAGAGGTAAGGGAAGGTGGCTGGTAAGCACACACAAGACCAGTGGAGATGGGTGTTTGAGGCTTTGTATGTCAGCCACAACACTTCTGTTAGATTTGGGTATTCAAAGATGGTCACTGAAAGGAGCTGAAAAGGCAAGCTAATGGCCATGACTGAGGCTCTCACACACTTCTTGCAAACCGAATTGACTCTGAGGCCCTGTTTACACATACATGGCTATTTTGAAAAACTGAGACATTTCCCTTTGTTTGTGCCCTTCGTTTACACGCAAACGGAGAATTCGCCTCTGAAAACGATTCTTTCTGAAAACGATTCTTTCTAAAAACTCCGGGCAGAGGGGAGATTGCATGTAAACGGACAAAAGCGGGGATTTAGGCAGCCAACCTCACAGTATGCGCCAGAACTTGCACCTGTGCCAAAAGTGCAACCTATGTTTACATTTTCATTCGGCTATGGTGATCATCATGGATACATTCAGAGTAGCAGTCGCATTTATGTTGGTGCAAACTCTTTCTGTCTGTTTGCATTTGCAAATACAGTTCAAAAGAGGAAGTGATTTGTTGCTGTTGTTGATATTTTTCTGACTGGCTAACGTGGGCTTGTGCTTCTTGTTACACAGCCACCTACAGGTTTGGCATGCTCTTGACAGCATATATACACAGGTTAGTGTAAACGAAAATCTTTCTGAAAACTGACAGGTGTGCACAATGTTATTTTTGAAAACGGAGAGGGGGCAATGTCTGTTTATGAAAATAGCCGGCCACATGTAAACGTAGCCCGAGATGTGTTAAATCTTGCTGCTACGAGTGCTAGTTGTTGGTGTTCACTCTAAGGGCTTGAGGTTGAGGTTATGTTGCTGATTGGATTTTAAACAGCCACAGCAATGAAGGAATGCCCAAAGAATTTGTCGGTATTTGTTGGTAGAGAACCAGTCAGGAGAGTGGAAGAGGGTGGATCGGGGACGCCAGACACCACTGTTGAGCCTTCTGGAGGTGTCGTGGGCCTAATTCAACAAAACATAGACGAAGGAAGGTACCTGCTTGATAAGCCCAGTGAAATGCTCTCGAAAGCTACTCTTTGGTGATGTTTTTTGCCCACAAAGGTTACTTTGCTGGTTATTTTATTTATGGTAAATATGCTTGGTTGTTGACTGGCCACTGTGGTAAATCCCCTTCCTGTGACACTATACACCTCTCCTGTGTGCATACAGTAGATATTGTAATAGAAATGGTTTCTCAGAGACAAAAAAAAATTCTTCATTTATATAGGCCTAGTAAACAAAGATTATTTGAAAAAACTACAATACACATTGTAATTCAGTAATGAGTTACTGTAATTCATTTAAAAAGGAATTAAAAATATATAAAAATGTTGATGCACTGCACTGTTCCTTTAATGTACTTGTTTGTGTAAATGGAAAAAAAAAATCTGCAAACATTTTTTTTTCTTACTAATGGTTTTCCATTGTAATTTACTGTATCATGAGGATTATTCTGGATCATGCTACCATAACACTGAAATAAAGTTATATTAAATTGTTTACTATTAAGGAACCCTGGAGGGGTCACTGAAAGATATTTTTTGATGTATATTCAGGAAACGTGCACTTATTTTACTATATAGTGCGCTCATTTGACTAAATTTACTAAATCGTACTCACATTTTACTTAATAGTGCACTCATTTTACTAAACTGTGCTTTAATTTAATTGTGCTCTTATTAAATTGTTTTAATTGTGCGCACAATATAGTAAAATGTGTGCATGATTTACTAAATTGAGCACACAATCTAATCAAATGAGACTACAATTTTGTAAAACAAGAGCACTATGTAGTAAAAAGAGCACACTATGTAGTAAAACGAGCACACTATATTATTTGTGCGCTCAATCTAGTAATATGAGACCACAATTAATTAAAATGAACACATAATTAACTAAAATGAGTGCACATTCTCTCAATATACAAAAATATTTTGCAATGACACTTCCTGGGATCCGTATCCTATAACACTTTTATCAGAAAATAAAAGTTCACATTCTATTTAGTCACTAAAATAAAATAAAAAAAACGATCAAATGAAGTAGATAATATTTTGATGTCAGTGCAGGCTTCGTGAGATTTACACTATACTGATGATGTGGTGTTGCAGTGGTAATCCTACTCAGTACAAGAGAAACCGCCGGTTCAGAAAAAAATGAAAAACATGCTAATTTTGAATTTGGTACCAGCAACAACTCTTAAAAAAGTTGTGACTGTCATCAAAAGGCTGGAAAAGTTGTGTAATGCTAAAGAAAACACCAGGAGGAACATTTCACAGCTAATTGGGTTAACTGGCACCATGATTGGGTATAACAAAAGCTTAGTCTCAGAAGCAAAGATACAGAGGCATTCATCAATCTATAAAAAACTTTGTGGGCAAATAAGGCTCTTCAATGTTGAATTGTGAAGAATTTGGGTATTTCATCATCTGCAGTATATAATGTATTTAAAATATTCAGAGAAATCCTTGTACAGAAGGCACAGGGCTGAAAAGCAATATTTAATGGCCATCTTCAACGCCTCGGATGGCACTGCATCAAAAACAGACCTGTTTCTGCAATGACAATTATTGCATGAGCTCAGGCAAACTTGTGATTACTGTTAGCTCCATCTATAAATGCGGCTTAAAACTCATACAAAGAAAAAAATATTTAGATATAATCCAGACATGCTGCCATCTTATCTGAGTCCAATCTCATGTAAGATGGACCAATGCAATGTGGAAAATCGTACCGAGGATAAACCAATCAAAATGTATCTTTCTTTTTGAAAATCATGAACTCTGCATTCTCTGGGCTAAAGAGGAGAGGGATCATCCAACTTGCTATTAATGCTTGCTACATGCTGCACATATTTAAATAATAATGGCGCAATATAGGAGTTCAAGTGCTAAAATGGCCTGCCTGCAGTGCAGATGTCATGGGTAAAAACACAATTAAGTCCCCATCCTGTTAAGCTCCAAGATTCTCAAGCAACTGGGCTACGGAGTTTCCAAATGTTTAGAGACTATTGTTAGGTGAAGCAGTGATGCAAAACATTGTTAAACATGCCTCAGTCCCAACTTTTTTAAAATGTATTGCTGGCATTACATTTAAAATGAGCATATATTTTTCATTAAATAATATTTGTCAATTTCAACATTTGGTATATTTGCAATTAAATATGGGTTTATGTGATTCACAGATTATCATTTTGCTTTTATTTACATTTTACACAACGTCCCAACTTTTTTGGAAATGGAGTTGTAAACATTTGCAAGAATTTAAGTTTCAAAAATCATTCAGTAACCAAAGAAAGAGCATGTAAGACTTGCAGTTTACAAGGAGTTTGAACAGTATATGGGGTGAAGAGGAGTTGGGAAGTGTGGTTTATTTTCTTTCGGCTAGTACAACCCCTGGCAAAAAATATGGAATCACCACTCTTGGAGGATGTTCATTCAGCCGTTTTATGCCTCATAACTAGTACTTTGTTGCACCTCCTCTGGCATTTATGACCACTTGATTTCTGAGTCATAGACTTGACTAATGTAGAACAGTATTCTTCATTAATGAGGTTTCAACTTTGTAAAATAGCAGTTGACAGATCAGCTCTACAGGATGTTGCCTTGCCTTGCACCATTTACCTTAGTTTCATACATTTTCAATGGCATCGAGATCCAGATGGTTTGCTGGCCATTTCATTGATGGATATGTCTTTCCTGAAGAAAAGTTGTTAATGTTCTTTGCTCTATGGCAATATGCATCATCATCCTGGAAAACTCCTTTCAATTGATGGAATGAGAAAAGTGGTGGAAATGGAAGAAAATAGTGCATGATAAGGGACCATCCTGTAAAGCTGATCTGTCCACTGCTATTTGACAAAGTTGAAAACTGATTTATGAAGAATACTGTTCCACATAGTGAAGTCAAGGCCTCAGAGAATTCAAGCAGTCATAAAAGCCAGAGGAGGTGCAACAAAGTACTAATTATGATTGTTTTAGGTTTGTGATTCCATATTTTTTTCCCCTCAGGATTGAGTGATTCAATGTGTTTTTCCTGCATGATCTGAAAAATAAATTGCCTTTAATTACTACAATTTTTGTAACATTAAGAGATGTTTCACAAAGCTAGATTGTTATAGCCTGGAAAAATCCAAACTCATTCACAAAGTGAACAGAGTCTGGTGACCCTCGATTGGGAAACGTTTGCAACACTTGAATCGTGACGGCACTAACTTTGAAATCATTGGACCAGCCTTACCAATCACATTGATCAGAGATTCCTAACATTACTTCTTACTTCGCCTAAACTTTACAAACTGACAATAAACAGCATCAACAGTCAGGAAACAACATATGTGGGTCTACCTTTGCTGTAAATAAATTTCTGCATGTTAAATAACAAATATTTTTGAGGCATATCTGCAATTTGTATTTTTTCTAAAAAATAAAACAACTGAATGAATATCCTCCAAGAGTTGTAATTCAATACATTTTGTCAGGGGTTGTACATGGTAACACCATGTCGCATTAAATTTTATGGAGCATTTTTTTCCATCTATAGCATGGTGTGAATTGGACATTCAAGCCACATATTATACAGATTAAGAGGCTGACTGTTATTGGGAGTACAATATTTGAGGTAAGACACTTCATAAAAGACTCGATTTGACTGTCTTTTAAGCCTTTAAGACTTTAGTAGGGGAGAATCAGCCCAATTGTAACACTTTAGACAGGTCTCCATTCTCATTTTACACTAATTCGGATAAAAGCATGAAATGACTACAGGCCTCTGTGGTCATGACGAGGTTTGAAAGACTAATATTGGCCCATCCGAAGAGCATCACCTGGACATGCTGCTGTTAGCTTAACAGGCAAACAGGTCTATAAACATTGGACTGCATGAAACACCTTGACTTCCCAGGGACACCTGTTTGTGGACTTCAGGATAGCATTCAACACCATTATTTCAGAAATGGTCTGCCCCAAATTTTCACCGCTTAGAGTTTCTCCTGCTATCTGTCAGTGGATAACCAGCTTCCTGACAGGGAACAAGAAGTGAGACTGGGGGACTTCTCTAGGGGAATCACTTCTGACATAAGTACAATCAGCACTAGTGATCCCTAGGGATCCGTGTTCTCTTAGCTACACTTCTCCCTCTACACCAGGGGTTTTTAACCAGTGGTCTGCAGCCCACTGGTGGTCACCGACCATGCATCTGCAATGTAGTTTCAAAGTGATTAGCACTTTGTTATTCGGTGATGGCCCTGAGGTTGCTTCCTTTATCGAGGTGATGTTCCTTGGGACCAATTTAAAACCCATTCTCTACACTTATGACTGCATCTCCATAGACACTTCTGTAAAACTCATTAATTTGCTGATGACACTACAGTCATTGAGTTCACCCAAGATGGTGACAAGCCTCCACCATAACACAAGTCTTTCAGTCTTCCATATGCAATTAGAGCAAATTGGAGCTGAACAAACTGAGGATCAGGAAGATGCACATTCTTGGGAAATATTATTTCTCATGACCTAAAGCAGAATGTGTAACAAGAGCTGCTAATCCAGTTTACTCTGCAGTCATCTGTCCTATGTATACTTATCCAGTACAGTCTGGTTCACAGCTGCCCACAAAACAGGACAGGAACAGACTGCAGTGAACAGATCATTGAGGCTCCTCTTTCCTCCCTCAGGACATTCTTTTGTAATTTGTAACATTCCAATACCCATGTTTCAATTTCAGAAAATCATAAAATGTTACATCATCCTAGAGCAGCATGCCAATTATGCAGCAATATTTGTCAACACCCTGCAAATCACCATGCCTAAAGGCGAAAGACTCCACAAGTCTCAACCTATTAGCACCAAAGTCCAGCAATAGTCTTAATGGGGCGCTCTTGGCCAGGGTTAATATCTGAGTCCAACAGCCAAATTACACCCCTCCCTTCCGTACTCCTGAAGTAACATGTTGATAGGCTGAAATAGTGCATGGCTCTTTATAATTCAGAGAGCAAGGACTGTGCCTGACCACCAGAGCCTTTTAAAAAGCACACAGACACTAGGAAGACAGATAAACACGAGGATAATTTCACTGAATTCAACAAAAAGTGTGATGGATAACAACCAATGACTGCACTTTTGAGAACTTCAATGGATATCTCTAAAAAGGCCATCCTCTGCTTATTTCAGGCTTTGCTGTGGTAACTTTGAGGTTGACCCTTTGAGGATGATCCCTCTGAGTACAAACTTGGCATATGGATCATATAAACCCAGAGCTACATACTGTACACACAGTTGATTTCATAATGGCATATGACAGTTGTATCAAGAATGTTTTGGGAGATCAAGCAAACAAACTAGTTCGTACTGTTTTCAGATTTTTTTCTGTGCTTAAAAATCCCACAGTACATTCTACAGACAGCAAAGGAGATTTTGTACAGAAATAAGCGTAGAAGTACTCTGCTGCAACACGTGTAAAGTGGTTGCTAAATTCCATTTCAGAGGCAAATATACAAAGAAACAACACCAGCTGCCAACAGCTAAGCTATGACACTACATTACACAAAGAGAGCTAGTTCATTCCAAACGGGATATGTAAGAAATGCTTTCTTTTTTTTAAAAAATCGGAAAAAGTGCAATAAGAGTATGACCATCTACAACTCAACAGGCTACCAAACATGTTTTTTTTCTTCTTTTTGACCCATCCTGGCTGGGCATTTTATATGTTCCTTGAAACCCAACTTGTTACAATCACCTTGACATTCAATAAGTTGTACATGAGACATGAAAAAGTAGAACAAAATGATTGTGATGACATTTCTTCTTTGGGCAACAGGTATGTAAAAAACACTGTCCCAAGGGAACATAATCTTCTTCTTCCATTCACGCAGACTTTCTTTTTTAAATTCAAGAACATAGTATTTTCTTCATATAAAATGACATGTTTAAAAAAGCTGAATTAGGACTCGTTACACTTTTGTTAATTCTATGTACTCCAAAAGTGCACTGATGCGAAAAGAACTTCATTCTGATAACGTGAGTGGGGAGAATCTCAGACAGTGCACAATATTTTCAGTTGTTAAGAAAATTAAATCTCTAAATTTCTACTTTCCAACTACAATTACATGGAGCAGGCAGTAGGTAAGTTTGGTTGATAGACTGGCTGCCTGAACAAGCCTGACTGTTGGTCAACAGGAAGATACGATTCTGATATGACTTGCGACCACCACACCTGTGTTAGGTCTGTGTGATTGACAAATTAGACAGCATTTTGGGAATTCAGGACTAATCCATCAGGAGTCACAGTATTATGTAGTACCTCTTAATGAAAGAACATCATATGTTCCATGACAACTTGATACAAAAACATTTTAAATATAAGAAAAATAATAAGGCCATCTTTGAAAAGGGTCACACAAAAGGTCTATGATGCATCTTGGTGGAAGGATGTGGGCACACACATTGAAAAAAACACAGCACATCCCAAATGGAGCGAACTGGAGTGTGAATACTCTCGCACAGACAATGCTGAAAATAAGAGTAACAGCACAAAGGAGGTTTAACTTATATACAAATCTATAGGTTATTTGTATATCACAATACACATTTCAGAAAATAACTAAGACATGGCACAATATATGACATACCAAAAAAAGGAAACAAATGCTGCATACAAAAAGAACAAAAACAAATTACATGAACATGGAGAATATGAGCAATATACATATGAAATTGCAGGGAAAACACTTGAATGTTCAAAGCACCAACATGAAAAATAAAATGCTGTCATTTTCCTTTTTCTTCTAGCATGAGAAAATTGTCTTTTACAGCTGACTCCATAGCAATCAAATTGAAGAAAAAATCTTCTTGCTGAGGATAAGAAAAAAGTATTGAAATCTTCTTGCTTGAACTGATATTACGGTCCTCTGAGAATGTTGGCACCTTCCCCTTTAGTTTAAAAAAGCAAACAGTTGATAACATGGCCATCTCCTTCCTGAGACTAAGCAAGGTTAGCCAGAATGTTAAGTTTATTTTCTGTTTTTTTTTTCTTTTGATGTTCTTGTGTTCATTTTAAAGGTCATCCTATTTATGAGTCTGTAGTGTATGAGACTTCACTGGAGTTACAAAGGTGCTGTGCTCAGGTGGTAGTGATGGCATTTAGGTCTTTCATAAGGCCCTCCAGATGAGCCATCTCCTCTGTCAGCACATCTGTCTTGTAGCTCTGTAGAACATAAAGGCGGGTGTGGTGTTACTGTAAAGAGGGGTAGTCAGCCTAAGCCAAGGAGTTCATGCAGGGGGTTGGGTGTTTGAGGGATGCATTTTAACGAAGGGAAGAGTGCTGGGACTCTATAGGCTGTGGAGTACACGACTGGAAAAAGTCAATGGCACTGAAGAGCACAAGCATATGGAAGCAGCCAATACAAGTTTAGGTTTTTATAACATATGCAGTGTGAAGTATTGTTGAATGTGTTACAGTTTTTAGCATAGCATTGCAATGGAAACATGCAGCCAATGACAGCCATGAAATAAGAAGGAATTGAAACCAGAAGATGACAAAAAAGAAATATATTTAACATAAGAGGTATGCAATAGATAATGCAACACTGAAAACATATCAGCATATTTTGGAATCTACAATATTCTTTGTTCTAGGTATGATTTGAATAATGGAAAGTAGGATGCATACTCACATTTTCTGGATCCTCCAACATCTTGCTGCTCTCTGGCACATCTGGGGCACTGGGCACTGTAACAGCCATGGGGGGTCGGGTTCTTCCTAGTGTGCCAATGGAAGCAGTCTTAACCGAATGAGGCCCTGCTAACAGCAATGTGAAAATACAGCAATGTGAAAATACAGCAATGTGAGACATTAGATGGATAATTTAAATTCAATGTCAGTTGATCAAAGTGAGTAACATATCCACAATAGGTAGGAGGACATCACCTGTTTGCGCAAGTAGAGGGGTGCTAGGCAAAGCTGGTGACTCAAAGTTAGCGTTGTGAGGAGTTATGGCTGGCACAGCAAAACTCTTGAGTGGGTGTGTTGGTCGCACATGGGCAGTGGGTGGGTACGTATTTGGCTCATCTTCAGCAGCTGAACTGTGGTAGCTGACATCTGTCTCAGAGGGTTCCACTGAGTAGATAGGTTGTGCAGAGGCTGCGGGGAGCAGCTCCGTACTGGCAATGTTGCGGCTCACTGACTCTGCAGAGTTTTAGAAGATCTGAAATCACTCATAAGCCTTTTAGGTTGAGTTTGAAATGAACATGCCTTCAAATACTTGTTCAAAGTATACAACACTCCAGGTGCTGAATAACAGTTCTATCAGTGTCGAATTATCACAACAGATATGGCTCCAGTGCCCAGGATCAAGATTTCTTGATCCCACTCCCCATCTCTCTCCCACTAATTTCCTGTTTACTCTTCACTGTCCCATCAATAACGGCTACAAAAGCTCACAAATTACATAACAATAATAATAAAAAAAAAAAAAACAAGAATCTTTGTTACTCCTAATAAAAAAAAACTATCAATTCTATGTCATGGGTTGCTTCCAGGAGCTTTATGTGTGGACTCCGAAGATCAAACCTGCGTGCATACTTCTTGTATGTGGTCACTTCCAAAAATCAGCAGAAGGGCCTATTGAGTATTGATTAATTGATTATTTAAATATAAACTAAAGGTGTACCATGCAGTGTGTTTCAATCATCTCTGCATTCATGTGATAAGGCTTGTTTAGGACAGTTAAGAACAAAATTATTCTTATATCATAATTGTTTCTACCACATTGTCTTGCAACCTTTATCCATGTGGCAATGCCATTTTCAGTCAGAACAAACACTTTGGTCAAGAGAAAATCAACATTTAAATCAATATTTGCCAGGGGTATGAATAATTTTGTTCTTAACTGTATGTCAAATTGCCTGCCAGGAGCATAGTGCAAGAGAAAACAATTAAATGAGAAATACGAGTTGTTGATAGAGCTGTTGGTGGTGTGGTTGTAGCTATGAGGTCAACAAGGCCTGGAGCTCAGTAGTTTGTGTCAGATTCCAAAATAAAATTTAAGGCCAAATACAACTGAATGGTATGGAAGTTCTTCAAATAGCAATTCCTTTTGCACATTAAAAAGTTGAATGGAAACACAGCTACTGTGAAAGGGACAGAGTGAGGTCAAAAGCTAATAATGAGTCATTCCGTCTCCTTTCACCCAATGCCTCCCACCTGATCATCTCAGAATTTCCTGAAAAATTATAGTAAAAAGATACACTTGTTAATAAGAAAAATCCAAAATATTAAGTCTCTACTGTTAATAGTTTTCACATTCAAAAATATTGAATGAGGGGTATGAGGGATTAGGATTTTGGCATCATATTCATCATAATCAAAGCCATTTTTAAACAGCAATATCTGAAAAACTCACCTGTAGCCATCAAATGTTCTACAGTCAATATCTGTTACTAATAGCATCCAGACATGGAATGTCAGGGGTGTAGCTCAAGTATAACCTAGAACGGTACAGTAGGTTAAACTTTTTCCAAAAATTTGCTTGGTGAAATAAAATAGCACATTTGAAGAGTTGTTGAGCCCCCAGTTTTGCAGATAGAAGACTTAGATTTTACAGTAAGCATCTCTGGTACTGTACCAGGTTAAACACTGTACACAATTTCATTTTTTGATTATATTCACTGACACCGACACTATGCTCCGACAGAGAACAACATAAACAAGCCGGTTAAAAAAAAACTAAAAAAAAAAAAAAAACGCACTTCTACCTCCACTTAGAGCCTGTTATTTGTTTTAAAAAAAATCCACAGATCCCGGTTCTTCTGGTCCAATCAGAGCAGGGCTGTGTGAGATCTGACTGTCAATCACAGTCTGATGCGCACAGACGAGCTCAAACTCGATGAGAGGGTGCTCGCTGGTAGTGGGGGAGGGGCATGAGAGTTGTAAACATTCAAAATTTTGAAAAAAAAAAAAAGTCCCCACAATCTGTCAAACTTGCAGAACTGCAGCTTTAAGGCTCAAAAATGGAAAAAACACATCTTCGCACATCTGAATGATCAAAGTCTTGTTAAAATCATATAAAAAAATTGGGAGGGTGTTCAGCCTCATTTTGTCACTTTCATTCTTGTATGATTTCAACAAGAATTTGATCTTTCAAAAAAAGTAAGTTTAGATCTGATACCTGTTTTTTGGAATATGGCTCTGAAGTTGGCAAAGATGTGCTTTTTTATTTTTAGATTTTTAGATATTGCTGTTTAAAAATGATACCAAAAAAAATATTCTTATTAAGAAGTGTATCTTTTTACTAGAATTTTTCCAGGAAATTCTGAGATGATCAGGTGGGAGGCATTGGGTGAAAGGAGACGGAATGACTCATTATTAAGCTTTTGACCTCACTCTGTCCCTTTCACAGTAGCTGTGTTTCCATTCAACTTTTTAATGTGTCAGGTGGGAAGATTTTCAGAACTTAGGTGAAAGTAAACGGAATGACCCTCATCCAAAGCGATTTGGGCCAATATCTAAAGACTGGAGAATTGCACACCGTCAAAATTTCCCATCAAATAGAAGGTTACAAAGCATGTGTAGGTAAAAACAAACAACAAAAACACAAACTTGGGAGGTTAAACAAGGCATACGTATCATAGCTGCCACGCATATCCTACGTCTGTTTGGTGTGTCTGCCGTGCACGTCTCAAAATGAATATGCAATATTCACATGAGTGTTAGGGAAGTGACAGTACAGGAGCCGGCATTATATTTAAGACTCTGGGTCAGAAACCCACCACCACCATAAGGTGACAGCATATGACATGACAGGACGAGACGGATGCCAGGATGGACATATAGACAAACATGCCAGGATGATGACAAGACAAGACAAGACAAGACTAGTCAAGCATACAGACAAAAATGACAAATGTGTCTGGTTTTAGGGTCTTAGGTTATCGTTGGATTCTGTAGAAAGATTATAATCAGATTCAAGGTTTTCTGTAAAGGATGATATATTGTTTTTGTTGTGGGCTGCTACTTCTTCTGTTCTGTTCTATTCTGAAATTAATTTGGTCCAGTGAATGAAATGGGTTTTGAATTCTGCTTGATGTTCCACTTTCAGTAACATACAGTAGAGCCGGCATCACACTGAAGCCAAGATTTGTTCACAACGCAGTGTACACCAACACTATATATCCCTGGCAATAAGAGCGAGCTTTCTCTGCCTACTGCAACAGTAGATAATATACTGTAAGTTTATAACATAGCTAGATAGCCAAGCAGATGTTAGTTGTTGTTGTTTTTTGATGGTAGTTGTTGTTGTTAGGTCATATGTGATGCCAAACAACAAATGTATCAAATGTATATTTTAGCCTTACCAGTGTCGAAAAACTGATGTTATGATCCATTACCCCTTATGTTATAATTCATCAACTTGGCTGGATTTGGCTTGGCTGCGCTCATATATTAACTTATAAAATAACTGTAAATGTTATTAGGCCCTTTCACACTGTATGAACTTTTTGCAGTTCATAGAACCCCTTTTTTCCCGCATTCAGACAGCATGGAACTGGCGATTATGGAGTTCCTCTGACTGCAGTTATAACTATTTGAGCTCCTACTTTGGGGTAGGGTATTTTCCCTGTGCGTAGGAACCATGACTGATGTACATGCTAACTTGACCAAGGCAGCAGAAGCACCATTTTTAAAAAAAAAGATTTTATACAAATAATTCAGCTTCTGTTTAAATTTTCTGAACGTAAAACTGCACAAGAAGGCTGCAGCGGCTGACTACTGTTACACGACAAATGCTTTCTGGACAGATGAGAAGAATAAAGATGAAAGCAATGCTGATTCTTTTTCTTAATGCTTCCTGATATCATGAGCTTCTAGTTTGTCAATAAAAAAATAAAAAAATCAGTAGCTCGTAACTAAATAGCAATGCTGTCCGTTTCATTACTTTATGCTCATGTAATAATTGGGCTACAAACAAAATGTTAAGTCATCTCAAAGTTCCTGTTGTGTACAAAGGCAAACAGACAAAAAGTGTAGTTCTTAAATTTCCTTAGACATTTAATTAAAAGTGGTTGTTAAAGTGCCCATATTATGAAAAAAAAAAATCACTTTTTCTAGTATTCTGTTATTTTGTGTCTCTGGCACTTCCACACGCATACAAACTTTGAGAAAAAAAAAAACCATTCATGCTGCTTTGAGTGAGATCCGGATTTCTGAATGTATCCTGCTTTCAGTCTGTATGTGCTGCACATACAGGCCCCCTTTTTATCGCAAAAGATGACTGTTTAGATATGATGGAAACCTATGGAGCTGCATCAAAGTGGGGCTTATACTTACTAAATCTTTAAACAAACGTGAATAAAAAATAAAGTTACTGGTCCTATTTTTAACTTGTGGAAAAATAGTCATAATATGGGCACACAGAGAGAGACTGTGACGTTTTGGATTTGATTTGGACTAACCATCACTAAAGATAATAAAATCTGAACTGTATACGAAACACCAAGGCTTGGGCTGGTCGTAGAACTATTGGGCAGGGAGCGTTAGGATGCCACAGCTATCTGATGTTCCTGCCAAGCTGACATAAACACACCCACACATTACAGTTAGGACCTACTTCCAAGTTTGTGCACCACATGTAGAGCTAGTGTGTAGGATAGCTGTTAGGTCTTTCTGGGTTTGTGTTCTGGTTTTGTTGCGAGTTGCGGGGGGCTTTTAGTTAATATCCAACCCCTAGACGCGAAAGGCCTGAACCACGTCGTAACAGTACAGTATACCTTATGGTAAGAAATATTCCTTAAACCAATCTGTAGCAGTTGATTGTATAACGATAGTGAGCAATAGTGTATATTTTGGTCCTACTTAGCTAACAAATATAAAGACAAACCTTATTAATTATCATTCTTCATACTCCGCGATTGTATTCTGACACTGAATAATGCTGCTATTACTTTAAATTCAAGCTCGTTAATATGAAAACTATTTATTGTTTATTGCATAATATTAAGCAGCCTACAGCCAATCTTCAAAAACTTTGAACTCACTAGTTGCACGTTTTCAAACTGTGGTTACTGCTCATGACGTTCAGTTGGTTGCTGACCTGTCTCACCTGTGGAATTGGACCCGTCTAGATGAGAGATGGGGGTGGTGATGGACCGAGGGCTGTGTTGGTGATGCAGGTGGCCATGAGTGGGTGAGGCCAGGGTATCCAGGTGATAATGGTGATAATGGTTATCAAGGGAATGGATGGGATGGGCACTGATCACAGCTGTAGACAGACAACACAAAACAACACACAAACTATGATTATATCATAAAGACTCAAACTCTAACAGACAACCAATACACTTTTGCAGAGATGTTAAATGATTAGTTATCTGCAGGCCCTCACATGAAAAATACTTATTAGTTAGTTAAAAAACACCTTTTATTTTAAGTATATTTTTTTGGGGCTTTTATGCCTTTAATCTGACAGGATAGTTGAGAATGACAGGAAGTGAGTGGGAGAGAGAGTGGGATCCGGAAAGGACCACGGGGCGGGAATCGAACCCGGGTCGCCGGTGTACGTTTATACGTTTATAACAGTAACACAGACATTGACATAAATGAAGAGCCAAAGATGCAAAACTTCATCATAAACACAATGTCATACACAATGTCATTCACAACCTCTAAGAATCTTCATGCCTCCACGAGCCATGAGTGAACAATAAGTTATAAATATTATTTGAAACTAGGGCTGTCAAACGGTTAGTTTTTTCTTAATCATGATTAATCGCTGAATTTCTATAGTTAATCGCGATTAATCGCATATTTTATCACGATTAAAATTGTATTATTTTTTTTACGGTGCATCAAAGGGTCAAAATAGTAGCAGAAAAAGAGAATCGTTGATAACAGAACAAGTGATGGTGTAAAATTAAAAAATCTTTGGCGGCACGTGATTAACAGAAATTAAACAGCGATTAACACGTTAACGCTGACAGCCCTATTTGAAACTATTATTTATTATCCTGCTGGCCTGAATGACTACCGCCCTGTTGCACTGACATAGCTATGAAGTGCTTTGAGAAATTAGTCAAAAACTACATTTGCACCTCATTGCCCCAAAATCTAGATCTCCTGCAGTTTGCCTATCTGTCTAATAGATCTACTGATGATGCCATTAATTTTATACTGCACACTGCATTAGCCCACCTTGATAACAGGCATTTAATACAATCAAACCTGTTACACTCATCATTAAGCTGGAAGATCTTGGACTGCATTCATCTCTGTGTAAATGGATTTTCAATTGTTCTTGACTGGTAGACCCCAGGTGGTGAGGGTGGGTAGCCACACCTCTTCGTCCCTTACCCTCAACACAGGAGCCCCACAGGGCTGTATTTTAAGTCCACTGTTGTATTTCCTAACACACATGACTGTACGGCATTACATGACTCCAACATCATTGTCAAGTTTGCTGATGACACAGCAGTAGTTGGCCTCATTTCTAAGAACAATGAGCAGGCTTACTTGAATGAGGTAAACAGACTTTCAAACTGGTGCCAAGACATCAACCTACTCCTAAATGTTACCAAGACTAAGGAGATGTTTTTAGATTTCAGGCGTGATCAGCAGAAGGTTTACTAACCACTCCAGATCAACGACTCTCTGGTGAAGAGTAGAGAGAGAGAGAGAAAGGGTACCGTCTTTTTCACCTCAGACGCCTGAAGTACTTTAGGCTACCAGCAATTACTTAAGAACTTTTACAGAGCTACCATTGATGGTATTATTACTGGGAATATAACAGCTTGGTATGAAAACAGCACTCACCAAGACCACAAAGCCCTAAAGAGAGTAGTGAGATCAGCTTAATGTACCACTAGGAGTGCACTACCCAACCTACAGTCACTGACAAAAGTCTCATCACCCCTTTAGAAATTTTAAAATTTAAAAAAACACACACACTTTTGGAGTTTTTTTGGGAAAACTATTTCAATAGTTCAACACAATTGAAACAACAATTGGTTTCCCCAAAATCAAAATATCACCAAAATGCTGCGGGGAGTGGATACGGTCAAACTGACACTTAAAAGTCTTGTCACCCTTCACAAAAAATGTCTTTTGCACTGATAAAAGCATTTTTGAGAATTCGTCAATAAAATGGAGCTCATTCTAATCAAGACATCCATAAGCCAATCATAGGGCTACTGCACAGTGTGTAACCAATAGCCTAGTAAAGCAACAGTAGGCCTCATACCTGTATTATTTGTACAGTTAATAATAAATTAAATTAATTATTTAATTGTTATTTTTAACTCACTATGTACACATATACATCACAGATAGCAAAGTCAGATTTGCAGATATTGGTCCACCCTCACTATTAATTTAACTGAATATTAAGAAATAAAAGTTAAATGTTATTAAAATGAACTATAACTGAATCGATTAAAAAAAAGTATAACTGAATAGATTAAAAAGCGTTTGTACCACAATTGGCAAAGCCTTCTAGGAGACTGTCGGAAAATTTTCTTTCATTAAAACTTTGAGTGCCAAAAACGCAATATTGTGTTTTTAGCTTTTTTTTTAATTACGAAAATAGACACTCTAACACACCTTATGTGCGATTTTGGGAACTCTATGATGAATAGAACTAAAATAGATGACGATCGAAAACTCATGAAAAAGCACAATCTTTATGTCGGTTATAGCGACACAGAAGTTACCGACCAAGAGGAGGAATTATGTAGCCCGACAGCAGTAGAAAGGTGGTTTTGTGAACAGAAAAACTATTTATCTTACACAAGTCTTTTGACGCAGAAATGTAAGTGTAAGTGTCAGAAGAGTAACTGGCTCAAACAGCACATATTTCATAAAAGATGCTATATCTCCCATTTCTAGAAGGAAAAAAAACAGGGATTTTGCTGAAAACTAGCCACTGTTTAGATTGGGATATCTCAGGAACAGAGGCATGTAGAAATAAACGGTGTGTTCCCACTGAGAGCTTAAAGTCTCACCTTTCAAACGAGCCATAGTATGTGTCCATAGCTACAACATAGAATGCGCTGTGGCTCTACAAATATTGTCAACAATTATCAAGATTGCTGGCACTCTGGGCCAAAGCTTCCGAAAACAGCGCGGCATTCAAAGCGTTAAGGCAGTGGTCCCCAAACTTTTTCTTCCGAGGGTCAGCTCACTATGCCTGGCTCTAAGAGAGGGCCAGAGACTCGGAGTATATCAGTAACCTTAAATAGCTTAGTGCTGTGAACAACAAACATTTAATCATAGGCTACTGCAATTTAATACCATTGTTAACGGTGTTTATATTTCCATCATGCCATGTCAAATGTAGCTCAAATGAAATAATACTAATTAAAAAGACTTTAGCATTCCCAAAAGTATTAGCAGGGAGTCCCAAAAGTATATTTTATCTAAAATGTGTTAACTCTGAGTCTTTGCATACACAGCTCAAGTTGTGAACAAGCAATATCCTACAAATAATTTAATAACCAAGTTTTATGAAGTGCTGGCAAAAACATCTGAAATGACCACCATTCTAACTTTCACTCACCTGATGAGAACTTTGTGAAGTGTGAATTTGGATGAACATTTGAACGAGTGAATAAAAAATAGAAATAATTATCCCAGGAAGTCCCAGAAATATGACTTGAATAAAAGTTACTTAGTTATTAACAATTAATTGATAAACTTTTAGAATACTTTGAGCACTGATTCAGTCAGCATAGGCCTCTTTACATTGTTTGTAAGCCTACATTTCATTCCGTTTTCAATGGTAAACGCGAAACAGCGCCAAAACAACCACCAGTGGACAAAAAGAGTATTACATGTGTACTGTTAAGACTCGCCATAGAGAATGAATGGGGGAAATTATGGAGGTTACAGTTTGGCGATGTCATACTCTTCTGCGGGCCAGATGCTATATACCACAGATATGTTTTGGGGGGCCACCCAAAATGAGGTGGCGGGCCGTAGTTTGGGGACCACTGCGTTAAGGTGTGCCATCCCAGACCACAGAACAGTTTAATGCATAGCCTGAATAGCTACAGAGACATGGGTTTTCCTGTCCTGTAAGCACTTACGCTGAGGAGGCTGAGTGTCAAAAGGCATCATCATCTTAGGCCTCATTCCCCGACGGCCTGCCAATGTAGACATGTTGTCTTCTGACTCATGGCCTGTGAAGCAGTAAAAAAACATTTTAACTCATATTAAGCCAGTCTTCCTTCTGGTAGAATATCAGGAACACATGAACAACCAACCAAAAATGAACAATCAGTCAACAAACAATCAACAAACAGTTCTAGCAAACCCTGCTTGGCCAAATCTGCCATCTGAGTTGACACTGAATTTAATATAGTGGACTGGGAAATCTATATGATTGCAAATATTAGGAGATATTAGGAGAAGATAAAAAATATGCTTAATAAGCATATAGGATACTGGATGTCCCTACAGCAAGGTTTCCCTGTTTTGTGCATATTTGCTGTTTTCTTATAATAACATCAAGAATTAAACTGATACTCACTTTGAAAGGAAAACCTGATCACATTAGCTAATTGTTCATCATTCATTGAAAATAATTTTAAAATTACTTATATAGTATTATGCTGAAGTATGATTACATTTATACACAGTTTAAAAACACTATGCATGTTCCAAACCCAAAATGCATCATATCTCCTGGCCTTGATTGGTTTGTATGACATTTTAACATTTTTATCACCGTAATTTTGTCTTGACGCATCAGTTTTGAGTTTCTCAAGAACACTCAGTTAACGTTAGCGCTGGGATTGCTGTTGCATAGACTCACATCAATTGCATCAATCTGCAATTGGGTCAGCCAACCAAAATGATCAAAAGAGCTAATCCTTACCAGGGAACCAACAGTTATAGCTGTCACATATTAGAAGGGTTGGTTTGACTTATTAAACTTCGGAGCCACAAGGGTGCCAAGTCTAACCAAAAAACTTCAAAGGCACACTGCTTTGTATAGTGAAAAAGCCTTTCATTTAAATGGGCTTGCTTGTCGCGACAAAATGTCTTCATCAGAGCAGAGTTATAGCAGTCACTTACCTGCATATGCAATCAAAATGTCTCTTTCCAGAGCAATAAAAAGGTTGACTATGAGTTTCAGGAAAACTGGACATTGTGATTCCTTTGTTTAAAGAGATGGCAATATGCTTGCCTTGCATTAGATAAAAATGTCTGCCAAATTTTGTTGCCTTTTTACATTTAACATCTCAAGTTGATTTTCCATTGGACAATTAGTCAACACTAACTTTGGGCTACTGTAATAGTTTACATCTATTCCTACTTTGCAAAACAAAGCCATATCATACAAAAGGACTAATGATGTTAAAAAATAATCAGCAACGTATGCCAAGGCAATGGTCTATAAAACTGGACACAGAAAAAAGACAATAAAGATGTTGCCTAACTAACCTGTTGGTGAGCTGTTGGTGAGGGAAAGTACGAACTTACCACGATATGAATTACGTCTCTGAAGCACTGGATTGTCCAAGGTGCTGTCAACAGGAGTGATATCCTGAGACGTACGTGGAATAGGAGTGTCCGTCATGACTGGGTTGGGGTCAGGAGACTTGTCCATAGGCTTAAGCTCTAGCCGCTCGTGGTGTATCCACAGATCTGGTGGCTTTAAATCCTTGGAGTTGCCTTTGTACTTGTGTGACCCATTGGTGGACTTAATTGCAGCTCGTTTCCTATGATGTGTAGTAGACTAGTTAATGACTGATTTACATGAATTAGTCACTTTTTTCTTGAATTAGTCAGTTTTCATGAAACAACTAGAACTTTCAAACAACAAGTTTTAATGATACACCATTTGTGACAGTCTGAGGATAATAGGTATCCTCGTCTTTCCCTCTCTTTCAGTCTGCTCATGAGATTTTGTTACAAATTAAACTACATATTTCTGACAGTCCATAGCACATCAACTGTGAGTGTGAACTAATCTTTCATTTCAGTGATAATTGCGTAAAACTGTATTCTCAACGTCTACAAACATCATTCATGTACATTATTTGTGTGGAAAATCTACTTTAAAATAGTCTGTCAAATAGACCTACCTATCAGAAATCACAGAAAAACAGGAAAGGGATTTTCTACTATGAGGAGAATTATTAAGAGATCTGGGGCAAGTAAGGTTAGTAATGTTACATTTAATCTGTTAGATTAGAACTCATAGGATGTTTATTTGTGTGGCTACTTTGAATTTAAACACTATATCAACATGAAGGGGCAAATTCTCCCATGTGCACAAGTCAAAAAAGCACACATATTAGTGCTTTTCACCCTATGCACATTCTGCTCTCAAGTTAAGTCTGTCTTTTACCCGCCATGAAGGCAGTTATGTGCTTTGGGAGGAGCTACTCCAAAATCTGTGAGTTTCTTATACTGTATGAGCAACCCTTACGCGCATTCTGCCATTGACTTCCACACATTTTCTGCTAAGCACTTCTGAGGGCTGTATTAAGGTCGAGTAGCATATTGCTTGATGTCGGCAGTAGGCCTACTTCTTACGACATGTATGCTGCATGTTCAAAGAACTTTACAAAATAACACTCCAGTATCCAATTTGGTGCTTTTTGGGCCTAAGTTAATATCAGAATTTCAGCTATGAACAAATAACTGAGGTACAAAACAATGTGGCATGTTTCACATTGGGTGCAAGTGGACAAAATATAACTTGTTACAGTACTGCATGCAACGGCAATGTAGACAATGCTACAATCATGCAGGCAAACATGGTGCACCTACTTCTTCTGCTGAGAGGTTGTGCGTCGAGTGCATAGAAATGCTCCAACCACCACCACTATGATGGTAAAGGCCCCCACTGAGATTATTATGATGATTACCAGAATGTGGTTCTCACTGGCACCAGACAAGCCTGTCTTCCCTGACAAAACATCAAAATCGAAATAATCAGGAGCATGTTGATGATGTAATACACAACATTATGAAAATGACATTACATTATTACGATGAGCTTTAGCATGATTATGTAAAACGTAGTGACATTACCAACGACTCCATTTCCTTCTGGAGGTGGTAGTCGGCTACCGGGTTTTGGGAGGCCAGAAGCTGTGAGGAAGTATAAGAAGGATAATTCAGTTACAATTAAAGCATTTTACTGAATATTATGATGATTTCTTATGGGACATTTCATATCAGCCATGACACCATAGACTCAGATTTTTATGATGACTAATATATTCCCAGGGTCCATAGAACATGTATGACCAGACCATGCCCAGGCTATAACCATTTTAGCCACATGAGGTCATACATGTCACCACGCTGTTTAGGCCATATCTCAATATCCCATCTCTATTCTACTTTTATTTTCAGCCCTACAGCATCTCATAGCCAGCAGACCAGACGCATCTTAGAGCACATTTTAATTTGCTCTGGCAGATCCGTCTGGCCTCTCTCCCATCCACAATGATTTCCAAGTTACTATCTCCAGTTTTCTTATTAAATATCCAAAGATGTACCGCCCCAGTTTGCCAATTTCTAGCAATTTCAAGTTGATATGGACTTTATGGACATACATTACAGATATTTGCTAGTACATCGAGATTGTGCACAGACCTCGATTGTGCACAAAACCCTGCATATTTGGTTTACAGATGAAACAAAGAAAAGAGGAGAAATTACCTTGGTCATTAGGCATTTTGTCTGAGGATTCAGCTATTAGGGAAATAATAGGGAAGCATTAGCAGGATGAAAAACAATCAAAGTGGTTAGAGTCAGTTTTGAAAGACTGCATAGCTGAATGCAACAGCTGGATTGAGAGCTAGAGGAATGTGACTATGATTTTGCTGAATTCGATCAAATGCTTTTAAATCATTAGCATTTAAATCATTACAGCATTAGGAGGTCCAACAAACCCAGAACTCCTTTGAATGAATTCCACTTCAGCCCTAACTGGACATGTAGAGATAGACATGTAGAAAGTATTATGCCCCGCAAGATTCGGGCTGGTGCTCCTACAGCATCAGCTGAGGCTCCACATGCACTTGCACAGACTGCCAGTACGTTATATCCTCCAGGTTGGTCTGTTATAAAGACACAGCTGTGCGCAATCATCATTGCCCTTGGACATTTTTCAGCCGGTTTACTTAGATGCAACCAATTGGACTAAGTTAACATGGAATTTTCTTTTTTTTACATTTCTTATTACTTATTTATTTTATTATTTGTTAATTTTGTTTGTTATCTGTCTTGTATGTCTGGGTGTCACGGGTAAGCCGCTCTGTCCGGCATCTTTTATCTGATGTGTCAATGTCTTGTGTGTGGAGCGCTTTGGGTTGCACTCTGTGCATAGATAAATGAGCTATATAAATAAATGTTATTTAGGTTACTAACTTACTACTTGGCGGGTGCTCTCCAGCACATCAACTGAAGCTTTACCTTAACTTCAGTGTTCTATTTGATCCCTGTATGGGCCACATGAGCTTTCATATGTATGCACACAGCACTGAATGAAAACTATTTAAATTTTAGGTTACCTAAAATTATAGACAGGAGAGTGAAGGATCACCACACACTGGTGGGATTTCTTTGCTGATTTTATTTACTAGTGAACAATGCGTTTCGCCTATGCTTCATCAGGTTCAAGTCTTGAGAGTGAACCTGATGAAGCATAGGCGAAACGCGTTGTTCACTAGTAAATAAAATCAGAAAAGAAATCCCACCAGTGTGCGGGGATCCTTCACTCTCCTGTCTATCAATTAATGACTGCACCTCACCAGCACCTGGAAGGCTGTGCACGGGAATGTCATCCTCTTCAGTTACCTAAAATTGTTATACTAGTTTAATTTTACTGTTTCAGTTTCTATCACTCTCTTTCTCTTGATGTCTTCAATCCGTAGTATTAATTTATACCACACTACCATACACGTTGCTACTGTATTACAACAATGCAAAAGTTAAGCAGACAGGCTTTGGTTTACCATTGTCAAGCAGGAACCAAGATGAAGTGACATATTTTCATGCTGGTATGAGAACGAGAGCGGCAAGAGAAGTGAGATGTCAAACGGTGTCTTATGCTGGCAGCTTAGAAAACATTACTTTTTTTGAAATATTACCCACTCTTAGTCTGATTTTCAAGTTTTGCCAAATTAAACTAAATCATGTAGATCGCAAGCTGGAAAGTGAAAATTAGAACCAGATGGAACAAGAAACAGGAGTAATGAATGTATGCTGCGAAATACTCAGATTATCTCAGAAAAGGACAAACCTTTAGGTGTACGGAATTGTACAGCCTCTGACATGGGGCCCATGCCCTTGGAGTTGCGAGCCTGAATCTTGAAGAAGTATGTGGTATCCAGCGTGAGGTCTTGGATCTGATGAGTTAGTCTGTTGCCAACTATAGGGTCAATTACCCAGTTGTGCACCTCTGCGTTGACATCTGTGCTGTAGTAGATTATGTACCCTGGAGGGCAGAACCAGACAGTCATATTTACTCATGCCTGTAGCTCTCACAGCCAAGTATATCTTACACACTTTAAATGTGCACGATAAGGGTTAGAAGTCAAATAAAGGCAAAACTTTACCCATAGCTTAACAATAGCTTTCACATGAGTAAACCATGTAAGCACATGATGTATGGAAATCTTTTGCCTTCTTTTAGTTCATTGGGCTGTTCGCTATTCAGATTAAAATTATGGCATACCTGTAATTTTTCCATTGGCTTCAGAAGGAGGCTGCCAGTTCACTATGATGGTTCTTGGCCGGCTCTCCTTGCTAACAACAGTCACATCTTTTGGGGAAGAGCTGGGAACTGAAAATTACATTTTGTGTTAACCTTTTGTGTTAACAATGTTAACCTTTTTTTTATAAACTACATTTTAGATCAGTCAGCCTTCAAAAGCAGTCTCAGTATTGTGGATTCAATTGCATCCTAAACATAAAGACACTTTGACTATGGTGTGAGCCACTAGTCACTAGTGACAACAATTTTAGTGACAACGCTAATAGAAAGTCATATCTATTTATGACGAAGAGCAGCCTTTTCTTATTAGAGAAGGAAATTCATCTGTTTTTTTTTAATCATGTATGGAAATGTACACATATCTAAAAAAGAATTTGGTGCATCGCGATGCATCAATAACCGTTTTAGAATCGAATCGTTGACCTCTGAATTAGAATCGAATCGTGAGGTGCTAAGGGATTCCTACCCCTAATGATTAAGGCGTGTCTGAATTGACAAAAGTTGCTTGGTTGCCTGTGTTACTAAGGTCTCACCAATTGTTACATTTTGTGATTTTGCCATCATTTATACCAGGTTTTGCTTGGGCAGTGGCATTATCGTTTTTAGTGACGTTAAAATAGTGATTTGTGATTATGCGCCTGACCACACATATTTCTTTCATTAACACGCCCCTGAGTGCGCAAAGTTCATTTGACAACGTGTCAACTTGTGTGCTTGGTGAAATAATGATCACTGCGTTGGATGTAAGATAGGAACAAGACTTGTGCCGTGCCTTGCACCACAATGTGTCTGGTGTAAGATAGGGCCTTTAGACTCTCTGTCCTCATACTAAAAACGCAGATGACGTCATGTTAATACTGCAAAAATGTGTTCATGCAAATCACCTTGGTGGCATTTTGGTAAAACTTACTGCTCTCAAATGTTGTGCCATGGGCAGTCATGCTCCAAGTACTGCTTCTCCGTCCTTTAGTTACCATGACCGAAAACTCATATAGTGTGTTGGGCTTCAGTCCACTAACCATATGATTCAAGGTAGTAGTGTTGGCCATCTACAAATCAACACCCCAGTAGACGCACACACACACATACGCACGTATGCACACACGCACATACAAACACAAAGGGTAATTTCTTGTAGCAAATTGTCAAGGAAACATGCCGTCACTACAACAAATTCGTATAACTGGTATTTTTTCAAAACATTTTATAAATTTTTTCCAAAACATATAATATACAGTTTGACAATCTGGATATGCTGGATGCCGAGGGGACACTGCATGCCACTACATGAATGCATGATTGAAAGAAAATGCAAAGGACTCTTTTCAGTTGTACAGTTAAAGACAGAAAGTTAAAAAAATATGTAAAAATAGCCCAGTTTGATTTATAGTGGCTTTTCCAAAGTCTTACACATACCTTAAACTTGGTGTTGGCTGGTATGTTAGTTTTCCAGCGCACTGTATAATAACGGGCATCTGTGATCTTCTGATTCTTGGGTAGCGAGTTGTCAGCCCAGCTGACCTTGACTGTGTCATGGCTGAGCACGGAGGCCTGCACTCCCACTGGGGGCAGCATGGGGGTAGGGTCTGGGACTGGAGTGTATGGAGCATGGAACAATTCATACAAATCAACATCAGGGTCTATGGGGTCTGCAAGCAGTTAGCACAATGTCCAGTGGCAACAAAACAAAAAGGCATGGTTGACGGGGACAACAAATGAATTAAGAGAGTTAAACAAAACACGGGAAGGGATGAGGGATGAGGTGAGAAAAGGGAAGGAGGTTGCAGGGGTAGGATTGGGATCAAAAGAGAGAGAGAAAATATTACATTAGTACAGAATATACTAAAACCATCAAGGCAGATCTAGGGATCCATCATCTGGTCAAAATTATTATTTCAGTTATAAAAGAATTGTATTATGTACTCTACAGTCTACAAGAGGTTTTTCCACTACTGCTACTGGTCATCTAGGAAGTAGAATGTAAGACATTTGATCAATAAAGAGAGTAAACTATGAAACATGCCAGGAGAAATAAGCAAGACTTTCAAATGTCCATAGGAAAATAGAGTCAGCAGCACTTAAGCCCAACAACAGAGAATAGCTGGCTATAGTGGAAGCTTCTTTGATGTCAACTGAAGTTGGTTAAAGAGTTGAGCCACATAGCACCTAAAAGTTGCCTCACCAAGTTTTGACGCAATTTTTTACCCACAGCTTTTTCTTTTGAAATATATTCTTTCAGATTGTAAATTCAGTCTGGTGCAAGGTTGGAGACATAACCCAGTCTTAAAATCACTGACCTCTGAGATCAAACAACCATAACACCACAATTTTCGTTGTGCATTAAAGGTAGAATATTCAAAGAACAAGGAAATGGTGTAAAGTATGGAGTTGGAAATTGCTGCTGGCGATGGTAGAAAACCTCAAGTTTTACGCTATCACGACTGCGACTGTGATGAGACGAGGAGAGTGGAAGAAAGTAAGATGTATGCAATACACCCTATAAGGTGCCCCTTAAAATGGTCTATACTTATGTGTGGTCATTCCTTATGTGTGCCCTTCCATTGGAAAAGGGTGCCATTATGGAGTGCCCTCTAAGCTGCCCCTACATGAAAGTGTTCCAAAGGGTGTCATTTCCAGTACAGAATGCAGTGGAATGCATTTGGAATGCCAAAATAGGTGTTCCTCTAGTGGATAAAATGTGATGCAGTGAAGTAAAGGATGTCCCTACTTCCATCAATTTAGGGAAGTTTCCCCAAAATATGTGGTAGGTGCCATTACAATAGGATAAACTTGAGGTTCTCTACAGGTTCCTTTCTGATGGAAGAAAAATTGACGATCATATTCATCATAATTTGCAGTGGTCTCTTAATTTTGAATGTGATGTCAACTCATACGAATGTCACTCAGAAACCGCAGGATGACATCAGAAAAATGGGTAGTGGTCTCTTATTTTTTCCAGAACTGTATATGTAATGAATCTAGAATATATGAAAGATTCACTTTTCCACCTGTATATCCCAGTGGTGTGTACACAAAATTCACAAGAACTACCAATAAACAAGCTGGAAGACAGAATGCAGAAAATACAGCAGTAGGAATCTGGAACAGCTCTGAAGCATATATTGTGAGAGATATCAAGTAGCTGTCTCAATAATCTGACTACTGTGACTACTACCCTACTGTGAAATGGAAGCAAGCAGGAGTAGAGCTATCTGGTAAAGTTGACAGAATAAATCCCCTATTTATTTGACCGTTTTGGAAGGAATATTAAGAACAGAAACAATCATTCCCAGGAACATCTGATGGAGAAAAGTGAATTGACACAAATGGCTTTGGGCAAATAACTTCTTAATCCTTTGCCATCTCTAAGAGGGAAAAAGTTAGTTTGCCTAATAGTACTACTCATGAAGCTTGTGGTTAGTGGATAAAATTGTGTAGCCAACCTTTCACTACATTATTTGACATTATTGTTATTCTTTACCACACAAATGTTAAGGCCTATTTATTATTATTTTTGTAAATAAATCCATTAAAAATTCATATTTGAGAAACATTTCAGGAACACTGATGAAAAACTACCAACACTGTATCTGCAAGAAGAAACATTGTAAGTACACCTTTTCACTACAGGATTATCTGTAGTCTGTGAAACACCTCCATTAACTGCAGGATGCATACATACATAACTGGTAAACGTTTTTTCAGAGATGCTAGTCACACATTTATCAACCTGCAGTACGTGGACAACATGTCACTTTTATGAGGCAGAGTGAAGGCCAATTTACACCACAGATTCACAACAAGACAATGCAATTCTATAAACCAGCAACTAGCTACAACACAGGTTTAAAAAACTGAAGGGGTTCACACCAGTGAAACAACTTGCAACACCACCACTGTTTCTATTACAACACGTTTGTTACACTAAGCCTTGTAGCCAGATGAACTAGCTAGCTGACTACTTAGCCAGCAAAATTAACCAGCTAAGCGAAATACCCAACAGTCAGTCAAATTCTATTTATTTTTTGTCACTTTATAAGTATACCAGTTTAGACTGATAGACACTGTTGTGTAGACACTGGTGTTCTTTAAAACTGAGTTAATAAATACTTCTCTGCCTCTCCTTTTTTACCAAAACTCTGACATGGCATCTCTCCGGGACTGACTGACTGACTGACAAGAGACCATAAGGTAAAAGTGTTCGATTTGATATGACAAATCTTTTGAAACGGCTCGCAACAGCTGGCAACGCCCTGCAACATTTAACTCACATCACTGCAACGGTTTGGACTAGTCATAAATCTTTGGTGTGACATGGCTTTAAGGGTTCCTTCCACATGTATTCACGGTCTTACCTGATTGGGGCCGGGTGATGGCACTCTCATAGACAGGTATACCTTCTCCAACATTATTGAAAGCCTTCAAAGTGATCACATAGTGGGAACTTGGATCTGGATTGGAGACAAAGAACAAAAGAGCATCATACCATGACAATACTAGCTCTGTAATTTTTGGTAGGACATGACATTTTATTAAAGTGTATAGAGTATAAAGAATATTGTGGGTGCTAATGCATCAGCATCACTTTATTCATTTCACTTTTACATAACTTTAACTATTTAATTGGTAGTGTTCATGAAATCTGTCTGATGTTAAACACTCCTCAATTTAACTTGTAACATTATAACAGGAAAAGACTGAAACCCTGAGCCTTTGCAGCTTATCTGCTTGGAATTTAAATGCACAAGCACATTTGGTGGAGGTTCACACTCTGTAACAAGCAAATTGTGTAAACACAATGCTATGTTGTTAAGTACTTGTGCAGCTGGATTGATGGCAGCTTTGTGTTTAGCTCCCCTGAATACTTGGGCAGCCGTGGCCTACTGGTTAGCGCTTCGGACCGGTAACTGGAGGGTTGCCGGTTCGAACCCCGACCAGTAGGCACGGCTGAAGTGCCCTCAAGGCACCTAACCCCTCACTGCTCCCCGAGTGCCGCTGTTGATGCAGGCAGCTCACTGCCCCGGGATTAGTGTGTGCTTCACCTCACTGTGTGTACACTATGTGCTGTGTGTGTTTCACTAATTCACGGATTGGGATAAATGCAGAGACCAAATTTCCCTCACGGGATCAAAAGAGTATATATACTTATACTTACTATACTTATACTTGTCATTATGCATGAAAATATTGATTGCTTATTCTCCTATATCTACATACCAATGATTAGCATTACATTAATGACAAAGTCCTGTAACACACAGACGCTTACACCTTTGGACACTCACCTAGGTTCTCAATGCTGTAGTACCGCTGTTTGTAGTCCACTTTTATAGTCTGAGCATGAGGGCTGCCGATACCATAGCCAATACTGTAACCTCTGACCACGATATCTTGGTTCTCTGGAGGAGTCCAACTCACCACTATGCTGTTGACCAAAGGTCGCACATGCAAGGAGCTGGGGATGTCTGGAACTCTTGACTCTGAATGATTCCAAAAAAATGTTTGGATTTATTCACAAACCATACACTGCAAAAAATGCTTATCTAATAAAATCTAACCAAATGTTATTAATTTTAAAACATATAGTTTGTATTGTTTATCAATATTCAATTTTATGTTCAAATTTGTCTTATCAATCCAAAAAAAGCAACACATGGTTTCGACCATTGGTTTGGGCATTTTATTTTAAAAACAAAGTACCGGTTCAGGCACCGGCACCGTTTATTGATTTAGCATCGGTATCGGATAAAACTTAAACGATACCCAACCCTAAAAACAAGCAAACTTGTCTGCCAGTGCATTGAGTAAATTTGTTTTGATAAGACTCAAGGGGGAACTTGGCAACTATTACTTGACAACTTAATAAACCCGTTTAGAAATCATTTAGATGGTTAAATGACCTGTTCCGGTGAAAATGGTGACTTTCCCCACTCCCCCTAGCGTCCCCAGGCGGAAAACCAACCTTGCAACTTTGGTACTACCGTCCCGGTAAGAGAAGTGAGAAACAAGACACTCGTTTTAAATTGTGTTTCTCACCTTGTAACATCCATATTGTTCTGTCGAACTTATGCTAACCGTTTCGCTAGATTGTAAACAAATCCGTGTGCTTTATCGTTATGCACAACTTCCCCAGCAGAGGGGGAAATTTAGCTACTCCTGCCAAGTTTCCCTCTAAGTCAAAATTATCTATCGAGAGTGTGCTAGGTAAGTCTCTTCATACTTAAAACAATACCAAATAGATTTTTTGATCTTAATATAAGATTAATAACACTTGGTTAGATTTTATTTTTTGCATTGTACACCTAACCCTAAACACCTTAAAGTACATCACTGTAGACAAAAAAGACAAAAAAGGGGAACTCACATTGATGAAAAAAAATCAGTTAGTATATTTGAATATTTAATAATGGTCTGTCCTGAAATGTCTTACCATCAAGGTCACTCTCAAACGTCTCAGAAGTAACCCAATCTGAGGCTGGACCTGACCCATTTAACGTCATAGCAGTCACTCGTACGGAATATTCAGTTCCGCGCTGCAAATCTGCAATTAAAAACAATTGTGTTTCATATCATCAATCATCACTATATATATCAATCATCAATCACTGTTACACTACACTAATGACAACGGAGCACATAATAACAGCTGAGCACTGATCATACATTTAGAAATGTCCTTCATGTCTCCAGCTTAGTTTTCATCTGCAAATGCTCATAGTGTCATTCCTGTCTCAGATTTATGCCTGAAGTTACTAGAAAATATTTCAGTGACTGTTCAGTTATAAATGACTGACTGAGACGTAATTTGTACGAAGAACCCTGCTTACTGTACATATAAGAGCACATGATTTGGAAAGTGGTGGGGACAAAAATGCACACACAGCTTTATTTATTATTTTACTTATAAATAAATAATATTTTACTTATAACTGATTTAGCTTAGTCAGTTATAAGTAAATTCTTTAGGCCTATGCAGTTGAATCAGCAGTTTGATGAACTATTTAATTTATAACATATGATGATTCATAACCTATGATTTACTGCAGATGCTGTTTCTTGACAGTCTGTAAAGTTTAGGCGAAGTAGGAACAAACGTCAGGAATCCCTGATTAATGTGATTGGTTAGGCTGGACCAATGATTTCAAAGTTAACGGTATGTACGATTTCAAGTTAAAGGAGAAATCTGGCAAATTTTCAGATAGATCTCCATTACTCAAGCTCACCGAGTACTGTCTGTACGAGAGGAAAACATGAAAAAAATTGTTTTTTACCTAACTCGAGTTGCTACAACCAGCAGCTAACACAGCAAGGCATCTACAGTGCTACACTCTAGGGGCATGAAACGGAGATCTGTGAAAACTCACCGGATTTCTCCTGTAATGCTATTTCTACACCCGTTACCATGTCTGTGTTGGAAAGGTTTTGCAACTGTGAGTGTCCAGACTCTATTCACAAAGTGATTGAGTTTATTTTTCACCAGGTTAATTTCACTATCTTTTAATCTCTTATCTTTGTCATTATAGGGGCCATCTTCGCATGCTATGTCTTGTTTATATATGCTGCTCGGGACCATTTACAGTAGCCTACCCACAACTGGCGTTACAATATGATGTGATAATACTTCCACATGTCTTACATTAGCCTTCACATCAAGGAAGTTTTAAGTAGTCAGAAAAGTGATGATTGAGTGACACTGTAGAGACATCACAACATCACAACAGTGTGCCAAAATATATGACATTAATAAGTTGTGTGTCAATACAGTGACTAGAATTAAGAGTTATGGACTGCAAATGTAATAAAGTGTTTTTTAAATAATTTATTTCTGAATGGTTTACAGTCGATTGAATGCACACAAATGTCATGACCAATAACTTACTGTCAAGGAGTTTGTGGAGCTGTGTCCCTGCAACAATTTCTGACGCCTCACTTTTTCGGGCCCCCTTACGGTAGCGGATTTTATATGCAGTAATCTCCCCATTCTGATCATCTGCAGGGGGTGGTTGCCATCGTACCATGATACTCTAGAGAAACAAAGGTCAATGTCAGCCAACTTTCTTTTGGAGCCACAATTTAATACTACCTCCCTAAAAGAAAATGTCTCATCTCAGAAATGTCTTTTCTTTGTCTCCAAAGAATAGATTGACAAGAATAACTAATTGGACTTCGGCTGAGACTAGAGGTCCAATTTAAATTCAACATGAGATCTCAAAATGCTGTTTTTATTCCAGCCTATTCGTATTGCTCCTTATTTCTCCTTACATCAGTCTTTATTCACCAACTAGTCCTCAAAATGAAGGAAGGCAAGCCTATATACTGAAAGATTCATACTTTTTTTAATCGAAATTTCAACTGAAACTGCAATTTCCACTAATGCATTTAGCCAATCGTGAAAGTTGCAATTAAATCGTACAGTTTGCCACTATGATTATTTGGGTTTGGGTATGTTGGGTGCACCAGAAGTGATGAACAAACAAGCAAAAAAGGTAGCTTACTATGCAAAACCTATTGTCAAGCAATTGATCCTGAGGCAACACAATTAACATGTAGCAACTTGAAAAAGCACTACAGGCAGCAGTACGATGGATGTACACAGCCCAAAAAGGCTAGTAGAGGTAGTGCTGGTCTTGCCCAATAAGTCAAGAGTAAGTAAAATACTATTTCAGAGTCAAGGACTGCATCATAGTGAATATTGATCAGAAGCATAACTTTCAAAAATGGTATCGCAAATCAAAATGCAATTGCACTATCTGACAATATCTGAAAATTAAAATGAGATATTTTCCCTAAATCGTTTAGCCCTATTTATATTTCATTAACATAGTGCTCTGAAGTGCAAAAGTGCGAGTACATGACTGGCTTTTTTGCATCAGAGAATACTCATCTCTGGTAGTACACTGACTACCACCCTACTTGAAGTTGATGTATGTGGAGGATTGTTCAGTTCTCACAAACTTACCTTTGAGTTCAGAACCTCTACAGTCACATTCTGTGGTGGGGCACTTGGTACTGTAGGCATAGGCAAAAGATGGGAATAGTTCAAAGACTGATATCTCTCAGGTTCACAAGAATGTGGTAACATGTTAGGGAACTTATGTTGGCCATGAACCCATAACTAATATGTGCCTATATCTGTCTGCCAAGGCAAGATTATTTATATAGCACATTTAATACACAGGCAATTCAATATGCTTTACATAAATAAAGGCAGAAAAAATAGACAAACTTGCATCATACTGTAAATAAACCGCATGACAGCCTTGTATGCAAAAAAAAAAGGATTATCTTTAAGAGTAAAGTACATCATGTTTAAATTGCAGTTTACACAAATTAATTAGAAAGAACATTCCAAGAGGTATCATGGGAACACTCAATAAACACTTAACCAACCCACTGCATAGGTGCCAGAATAATAAACACTTAAAAGGATACTGTGGAGTAAAAACAACCTGGGTCTATTTATGGTTGATAACAGGATCAAACTTTCGTTTGGGAGCAGGTTAGGTTAATCCGAGGAGTTTGTATTAGCATCAAAATGGCTTATAGCGTGTTTCAGTGGGCATACAGCCATGTCAAAATAAATCACTATTTCCAAACCACTGACAACTTCAAAATAGCCTTATACTTCGGTGGTAGTGTCCATGGGTATCCTACTGATAAACCGAAGTATTACTCTAGTGTTACACCTTCTAAAGTGAACAGAGAGGCTATAACAAGGAGGGTTTCTGAAGGCAACACATTGCCTTACTTCTGTTCCAGTAGCGTCAAATCAGTGGGCATGTTTGACTTCTTGCAGCTGCATCGGTCATCAGCTGCACCAATCTACTGCATAGGTGCCAGAACAATAAAAACTTAAAATATACTATCTGACACCCAAATGCAAAATGTCCAGTCCTTTGACCTTCATCAGGTTATCTAGATCTAGATAACCTGATGAAGGTCAAAGGACCGAAACGTAGTTTCTAAATAAAATCAGTATTTGCAAAATAAACAGTGTGCAGGAGTCTTTGAGTTCCATATGTTTGATAGAAGAAAGATTTCAGACTTGGTCTTTGGTTCTTAGAGCTCAAGAATCAAGGTGTATTTTAATTCTCTTTGCTTTGCTGACAAACAAAATGATCTGTTTTGTCCTTATTTAGATGAATAAAATGTTGACTCCTGTTGTCATGACGTTTGTCATCTGGGTGAGAAATCCACATATATTTGTGGAACATTTGCATATGATCATCAATGTTGTTCTGTAAAATTTGCTTCAAAAGTAGCATAATATACATTGAACATAAGAGGACACTGCTCATGTCATACTCCCTCTGTCAGATTCATTCAATTGCCAATTGTGACAAAGGCTTTTCTGTTAAGTGACCCAATTCTGATCTTTTGCTCACTAACCAATCAACAAACACACATGGGTGAAAATACAACCTCCTTAGCAAAGGTAACAATAAGGATTAATGATGCGTAATATGGACATTATTGGGCACTAACATGGGCACACATTAATTGTGTTAATTGTGAACATTTGTTTTCTAATGGTTTACCTATTCATTTGTTGATGTCTGAAATATTCTTACCAGCAGAAAATGTCTGCGCCATCACATCATCTGTGGACACTCCTGGTCCATGTTTGTTATAAGCCACCACCCGGAAGCTGTACTCTGTAAATTTTTTCAGCCCACTTAAGGTGTAAGACAGACCTCTTACATCGATTTCCTGAAAGAGGAGAGCCGTACAGTATTCAAAAGACCACAAAGGTATATGCGGTCACAGACAAAGGCCAGATTTACCGTTAACCTCCCAAATTACCATAACAAGTTATTTGAATTATTCTTTCCAAACAATATGCTGAAATTATACAAATAATCAACACTTTACTTAATCTGGTGGTGATTAGAGGTTAAAGATATTGAAAACATCCTGTCAGACTGACCTGCTCTGTGTCTTGGCCTTTTGCAGTGTGGTAAAGCTTGTAGGTCTGAATCTCTCCATTGCCTGTGAGAGGGATGTCCCAGCTTACAGTAACTGAGGTAGGGGAGGTGGCCACGGCTTGAAGATTGGGAGCTGGTCCTGGTACTTGAACTGTACAAAGATTATATAATTATTATAAATAATTAGTGATATAACACTATTGCAATATCCTGGCAAAAAAGCCCTACACACTGAAGACTCCAAACAAATTGACTAAAAAGGTTATTAAAAATATGAGTCAGGAGATGAAGTTGTGGTTTTGGGAGCAGAATTTAATGTTTGCGCCTCTTAGCAGACTCAAAATGTCATGACATGAACATGAAGAGGATCCTTATGAGACAGTGTTAAACACTAGAACTGCCAAGAATTTCAAATCTATTAGAACTACCAAGGTGGTCATTTTGACCATTGGAATTTAAACTAAAAATTTCACCAGCAGAACTATTTTCCTTTTCAAGAAAGTAATTTTTTGAAAAAAAGTTTAGCGGTCAAAATGATACAGACTCACAGAAAGGGCTCGGTAAGTGTGTACTCAAACCTTCACACCTTTTGAAATTCAACATTGGGACAGACCTAAGCCCTTACGAATTTTGCGAGAACGCGCACCAAAGTCCCTGAGTCTGTGAGTCCGGACTTTGGGACTGGCCCATAGTTTACAGTAGGGATAATATGTGCAGAGTATTAACAGTAACATTATAAGAGCAGAATAAATATGGATATTCAGTATGAACAATATAGACAGATACAGTATGTATGTACGTACAGGTATGTACAGTGTATTAACAGTAGCATTACTAGTAAAAAATAAAATAAATGTGCAGTATTAACAGTACAGACAGATATGTGCAGTTGACTATGGAGTATAGTTTACAGTATGATAAGAGTTAGTATTCAGCAGGGTGACAGCCGCAGGGAAGAAGCTCCCTCCGAACCTGCTGGTCCGAGTGCGGAGAGATCTGTAATGCTTCCTGGAGTGGAGTAGGGGAATGGGGTGAACAGTCTATGGTTGGGGTATTATTAAAGAGAAACTATGCAGTATTGGCAATTTCTTTGCTGTTTTCTCATTTTTTGCTTCTTTTTCGCTGGCTCTGTCATGACGAATGTCTGAGAAATTCCATCGCTACCTTGTTCTAGCCGGTGCCTGGCGTGTATGTGTATTTAAATGCAGTAAAGCAATTAGTTACACTGTTATACTTCCTGACACGGAGTCCGTCGGCCCGCCGGCCCAAAGTTGCAAGGGTGGTTTTTCTCACAGGCGCTAGGGGGAAGCAAGACGGCGACCATTCAACCCGAAAAAAGTCATATAACCATTCCAATGACTCCGAAGCTGTTAAGTTAAGGTAAATTAAGCTAAAAAACCTGCATAGTTAGCCTTTAACTATAAGGGCCTGATGAAATTACATGGTACTCTATGTTGTAGGGTCCAAGGTCAAGGACACACGTGGTCACTCTTTAAATCAGTATTTCTCAAACTTTTTCAGACCAAGGACTTTTATCCAAAGCGACTTATAGATATTAATTGCAAGGTGTTACGTACCTCTCTCAAAGGCACAACAGTGGCAGCCATGAATTTAACCCACAACTTCTGTGGCTATTGCATGCTAGCCAAGTTAGCCACTACACTAACATTGGTCTTCTTGCAACAATATTCTTCAAATATTGTACAATGAAATCAAACTTGACGCAAAGCATTGATTGATATGCTTCCACCTGCCATAACCTTCACTCTGTCTCAGATGACGTACTTCCATCAGTACACTTTAATGCAGTGCACTGTGTGCTTACTGAATTTCTTCTTCTTCTTTTTTTTTTTTTTTTAAATAGGACATAGTATACAGTAAGTTCCCTACGCTATGTGGGCATTGATAAATTGGAACGGCCACATAGAGGTGGAAATCATGAAAGCCTACAGTACTTCTACAACGCAAAACTTTTCACATATATGCCCTTATTACTATGGTGCCTCATGGACTGTTTGAGTGTGTGCACTCTTTGCAACATTGAAATATAACTTTATTGGTTTCCTCTATTAGACAGTGACAAGGTCACACTTTGTCAAAACATTAACAGTTTATGTTATAACTTGCTTGAACATCTTTAAATTGTTTTCCACTGCTGCTGCTCCAGTTTCCTTAATCGCGATGATCACAAGTTTGAAAATGTTCCCTCCCCTTCCTTTATGTAGCCAAGATGGCGTCCATTGAGGACAGATAGTTTCCATCGTTCCACACAACTTTTTGACCGTTATGAGTGCACCATTCGAGTTTTCGCAGTGTACTTTGTGTCATCAAAAGTTTCAGTGCGCATTCATGTACCTTCAGTGTGCATTTCTCAGAGTGCATTCTTGTACCTTCAGTTGACAAGCATACAGTATATAAAAAGTGTGTGCATGTATCATTCTGACTGTGGTTTCCTTTGTTTACATTTCCAATTTTGTATTTTTCACAGTTGTAGATTTTTTATGACCTCTTGGGGGACTCTTACCTTCAGGCTGTGTGGCGACAGTCAGGGCATTGGAACTCTCACCCACACCATTATTATTGTGTGCAACCACCCGGAAGGTGTACTTGCAATCAGGCATGAGGTTCTGGATGGTGACCTGCATCTCTCCAGGCTGACTGGTGTTCACTATGCGTTCCCTAAAACAAACAACAACTATCTATTAATATAGTCTTGATTAGTGCTTAATAATATGTAATCAAACTTAATATAATAATAGGTTTCCTTTTTCATAGAGTGATGTAGAGAATGAAATAACTGAGTACCTGTTCATACTCTCCTGGCTGTAGTAGACGGAGTAGGAAACTTCTTCCCCATGGGTCTCAGCTGGCTGTCTCCAGGTCAGCTTAATGAAGCGGGTGGACACGAGCGAAGCCACAAGATCACGTGGGGCTGAGGGTGTAGGTCCATCGCTGCCACCAGAGCCTGGTGTTACATGTTCAGTAGTGGCACTGATCAGTGAGGGGGATGAGGGGGAGGGCAGGGACACATCTTGGGTGTAGCAGGAGTAATTGAGTGATGGTGTAAGAGACATTGGCACAGGTGAAGGAAAATGATGGATGAAGGATGGGAATGAAAAGGTAAGACAGAAACACAAAAGAGGAAAAAAGGAAAAGGGGGAGAGGACAGAAACAACATCGAAACAAAAGGGCTTGATGACAGAAATAAGGCACAAAAATTACTAAAAACTCATCTGAATGAACTAAATACATAAGTGACAAAAATAAATATACTGCAAAAATGACAGGATGAAAAGTCAGCCTGTGGGAAGAGGCTGCAGTATGAATGTAAACATATATAACTGATTGTGTGCATGTGGGGGATGCATCATTTAAGAAAGGGACAAGTAAGATGTACAAAACATTCCTTTGAATCAACACTACAGAGGAACATTTGTTTAATTCTGATAATAAATCTCAGCCGCTGTTTAGAATTCAAGATCTCTTAACTATCCAAACTTTTTAGATTAGCTAACATAGGTAGCATTGGTTACCATTAGAAGCTAAGAATGAATAGGTACACAGACACAATAAATACTGCATAACAAACAGCATAGATATGTTCAGCACAGGGCTTAATCTATTTGAAATCAAAATGATTTGTGACAATTTGAGTAGCAAACAGTGTAGGCTGCACATTTCAAATACAAGTTATGCTCACCAATCAGAGGTGGCCCATGGTGACTGAGTATACCGGTATGCTCACCAAAAACAAACATATGAATCCCAAGGAAAACACAATTACTCTATTTCATCTATTGCAGATGTGTCCAAAGCCCAAATTGCATGCAGATCTTTAAAATCTCCCCCAAAATACATATAATGTATAATGATAATCATGTTAACTCTTGTTAACAGGAAATATGATCCAGCATCATCATCATCTATCTTCAATAAATCTAATTTAATTACTAATTTAATTACAATCTCTCTTCAAAACATATATTTTTGTTTAACACAAGGGAACACCAACAGACAGCTCTAATTTCTTCACAAAATGTGTAGTGCAGACAGTGAACAATTGTATGATGCACTGTTCCTGCAAAGCACAAGCTGACAAATGTTGATTGGCTATGGTAATGTAATGATGGCAGTAGAGATATCTGTATTCATCCATACACTATTAGGAACACTGACGTAAAACTAATGCCATGTAACTAATCAACTCAACAATAAATCTTAGCTTCATGAACGTGCCATATAATATTCAGTGCCATATGTTATAACCGGGGCATTGTGGCACCGGGCGTGATGCAAGTCTCGTTGCTAGTTTACACTGGCGCAGTTGTCAAATTAACCTTGATCAGAAATGGGCATGTCGGGACGTTAGGAACGTTTATTTAGGATTTTGTGACTTCAAACGTTTCTGTAATACATCTTTCCTATCTGGAGTTAGGATAAGAACACTGACTTAGGAGCGGCAGTTCTTAAATCAAAGCTTAAATATAGTTACCACAGTTACCAAACAGATAAGATGGGATTTGCGAGCTAGGAAGTTTCTGTAATACGGTCCTTGGATGAATATCCAATAAGTGTTGCTCTTTTCAGGCTATGTTTTCGATTCTATCCCCTTGTCAGTAGTGACCGTAAATAACTTTAAGACTTTGTTTTGTCATTGCATTTGAGTTCTAATCCTATGCGAGTGCAGACACATGTAAACTCTGCTTGAGCAAAAGCTTGATATTAAAGTATTATATTAAAAGGGAAACCATGTCTGTTTATATAAAAAAACAGAAGTCAGACCAACTGAAAGCGCACACGTATGCGCATAAGTGAGTGCTTCTTCTGGACCAACATCATTTACAAAACAACGTGTAACTATTAAGAAACACATGCATGCCAATATATTACTTTAGATTGCCCTTATCACCTTATACATTGGAAACTCCTTTGCAAACTTGGCCTCCATTTTAATTCAATTCAACAATTGCAGTATTAGAAATTAGTTAAATTCAAAACTCTATCAACAACAGTGACCACTATGACATGAATAATAATAGCCCTCAGAAACTGAAGCCTTAGCAACAAGTGCAGCTCAACAGTCAGGGCCTTATGATGACACACCACCCTTCAGATCTTCTCTGTTGAAATGCAGTCTAGTTATTATGGTTAATCCACCAGTTTTTATCATATAGCTTTCGTAAAGTGTTTTGCAATTCCCTCATCCTGGCTAAGTGCAAATTCATCACATTCTCAAAAAGTTTGCTAATTAACTGACAAACAGAGGATGTTCTAATGACCTGATAATTTGTGATGACATGTACTCTGTCCATTCCTACTGTAGCTTGGTAGTTAATATAAATTCTACCAGAATCCTTCGCACATACTAGCCTGGAAAATCCAGACCCTGGTAATCTAGAAAGATTAAGGGTCTGGCCACAAATAATGAAAATGGCCCAACTCAAGGGGCAGCACCAAGCAAGCATTTAAAAACATCTCACTGCACACCATTAGATAACACTACAACCAATGTTTACTGACTGATTTCGGACTTCGACGCAATTGGATAACACTATGACCAATGTTTATTGACTGATTCGTTGCAGTGCTGTCGTCATCTGTTTAGCTCGCCTCATGGCCTGCCTAAATCAGATACACCGATGTGATTGGTTCCTCGCGACGCAAGGGGTAAAAGTAACGTGCATCATTATTCATTGCCAGAGTGTCTCGCAGAGACAATTCAAATTGTGCTTTCGCGAGAACTCTGGTTTTCCAGGGTACACACATACAGTACTACCATGCACACACACATTTTTTTACAAGCTTACCATGATCCAGAATAATGAGCTGGGCGCTGGCTTGTACATTGCCAGCATCATTCTCAGCCATACACTGGTAGAAGCCTTCATCGGATTTCACCAGTCCAAGCACCTGGAGATTGTGCTCCTTCTATGGGTTATCAGAAGAAATTGATAGTAATCAGGTTTAGTCAGTATTATTCATTTGTCTGAGTTTTATTAATCAAACAGAAAGGTGTTTGTAAGTCTGAAGCATAAACCCTCAGGAGCATGCTTCAAAACTCTCTATTTTTACCTTAGTTCACCCCAGTGAGCTCATCCTCATTCATACAAGCTGTTTTTTCATTGGTTTTGTACTTACTAATTGTGAAAAGCTTTGACCATAGAAGTACTCATATTAGGTATTAGTCACCAGCTCCAGTAAAAACTCGCTATAACTAATCGTGTGCTCTGGTCCCATTTCTGGGTTCAGTCTTAAGAAGTGGCCTGAAAGTTACGATTGATTCTAAGGTCCTGCTCCGTGAGCACCAACAGGCTAGAGTGCAAGAGACATCCACTTCATTACTCATATTAGGTGACATTATGCAGTGTGTCTGCTTTAATAGAATAATAGTATGAAAAAAAGTTTTGCACAAGTACTGAAATTGCACCTCTGCACTTTTAGCATGGAGTCTGTTATTCATCTAGGTGTGTGTGTTCCTGTGTATGTGTTTTGTTGTTTGTAGAATTTGTCAGTCTTTTAATGAGTTCAGTTTTCCATTTTCTTTGAAAACATTTTATATGGCATTGTTTTTTCTTTTGTAAAGGGAGCAACATCAGTATTAGTACCCTTAAATATCTGTTTGTCAATCATTAGGGTCCAAGGACATTTGAAATATGTCAGCTGCAGCGCCCCCTGTGGATGGAATTTTACAAAATTTGGCAAGCATCCAAAGAATGTGGCTATGATGCAGCATTTCAAATGTTGTGTACTTTGACATTTTAAACATGCTGGCATTGACGGTTGAATTTTGATTGGCGTCGGACCAGCTTTACATTTGACTGGTATAATATTGCCAAGGACACAAGAGAGTGCAATATCAGGTGACACCTGATGTGAAAGGCATAATATGAATTTTTAAAAATAACAACTAGGGCTGCAACTAACAATTATTTTCAACATGGATTAATCTGTTGATTATTTACTTAATAAATATGTTGCTTGGTCAATAAAATGTCAGGAAATTGTAATAAAAGTTCATTAGTGTTTCCCAAAGCCTCAAATGCCTTGTTTCACCCACAAGCCAAAAACATCTAGCTTTCGGTCATGGAGCAGCTAGTAAAGCCTGTACAACAGGTGAGGCCTTAGATTTTTGCATTAATGTCATTCAAGTCCTAATGAGCTGGGGTGACGTACCTCTTAGAGGATATATTTTAATATACTGTAATTATTCCCATGTATTAGGCACATTGTATATACACCGCAGGACCGTGTTTTATGCAACAACAAAAAAAAAAAAAAAAAAATGTGTATTAACTGTACCCTTGTATTAACCGCAATGTCCAATAGCCCAATGAATCAGAATCAGATTGTGCCTTAATCATAAAGAGTAATTGAGACAATGCATTAACCTTGCAGCTGAAGAAATTTAGCAAAATCAATGTATAAACACTGGTCAATAGTCAGGAAAATAAGTATGTTAGTATGTATTCTTTGCTGATACCCAGGTTTGGAATAAAAAGAAGGATGACTATGGAAAATAACCTGATATTCATTGTTATTTATGGTGGAACGTCTGACACTGTGGTGATCTTTTCCCTCCAAAACCTTTGGGAACATCAAATATGCTATCCTGATCCTAAAATACCAGGATAATAGATAACCTAGCAGCCTGTACAATTTCGAGAGATTAGTTTAAAGAGGAAAAATGTCACATTCCATGGTCTGAATTCAACGCAATTGTAGAAGATTAAGTGGAGACTGTACAAAGCATTATTGGGTAGTCAACTAGATGTACTGCGCGCGCGTGCGTACCTGTGTTTGGCATGTGTGTGTGTGTGTGTGTCTGTATGTGTCTTTGTGTGTGTGTGTGTGTGTGTGTGTGCATGTGAGTGCGTGTGTGTACATTTCAACTTTATCTGGCAACCCTTCGCTCAACACCGCCATCCGCCAGCCGATTTGTGTACAGTCACTAAATGTACACAAAAATTAATTTATTGTATGGCCCCCACATGAACGGAATTCCACGAAATTCAGCATGCATTCAGAGGGTGTCAAAGTGATCCTACAGGTCAAATTTTGTGCAGTTCTGAACACGCCAGCCAAAAATACCTGCTATTACAGAGCCTTTTCAATTTGAACTATGTGGCGCTATACCGTACTATAAGCATCAGCTCCTTTGAGCGAGCCTCCTCTGTCTTTTGACAAAAAGGCTTAGTTGAAACGGTTCTATTTTCGTTCTGCTCGAACTGTAGGCTACAGTCAGACCAAGACCCAAAACAGCCTCTGGGCATATTTATGCATTAGAGTATAAGGCTGAATCTGTGAATTGTGATTGTAAAATAAATCATCAAGAAAGGATTTCTATTACTATTTTTACTAAGGGTGCCAAACAATTGTGGAGAGCACTGTATGGACTGTGACCCGTTACCTAAACACACCAAAGATTGGTGTTTTTGCTGCAAAAGAAAGCAGGTGTGTGCATGACTTTTTCTAAAGTAATCATTCTGACAAACATCCAGAGTGGCGGGCTATGACTTATTACTTGGTAAATGACTAAACATTCATTAATGGACAAGATTTGCAAACTCTCCATAATCATTAGGACTTACAATTACTTTGAAGTAGTCACTGGGGATGACCGCATCTCCATTCTTGACCCATTTAACAGTCGGTGCAGGTGAACCTGTTACTTCACACTCAAAGATGATATCCATTGATTCATGAGCATAGGTGTTCACTGGCTTTTTCAGGAACTGGGGAGGAACTGAAAACGTGAAAGCAGAAAGGTTTGGCTATGTTAAAAGGGTGAACATTCAAGAATTGTTTTTAAAAAAAAATGCACTGACTACAATTTATTACAAAACACACAAAAATATGTGAAATTAAGGATTACTGCTACTTGCTGTGCACTGATTGCCCAAAGTGGAGCTACACATCACAATGCATTAATAAGTAGTAAATTAAAGGTGCTATATGTAAGTCATTTATTGTAATAAATCATAAAATGCAGTGTTTTCCCTACTATGTATTTAGCAGCGGCGCAGCAGATTTTAAGCGCCACTGTAAAATTTTCACATGATCAGTAATGTCACGACATTTAGGCCTACATTGTAAAAGCACAACAGCCAACATCAACGCACATGCACACACTTACAGAAGGCTGCCAAATTGAGACTGAACTGCTTAAAACTATAAGGCTCACTATGATATCTGCATCATTTGGTTTTGAGCACTCCTCAAAAATATCAAAAAGACATAAAGGAAACATGCTATATTTAACACACAACACACTATGACACCTCAATAGGTCTCACAAAACAGCATGTATCATTTCTTTCATCCTCCAAATCAAAGAATAATTTTGAGAATTAGCATATCATGCATAAATCTAATGACGCCTGATCGCATAGCCTTTGTATACACCATTGTTTTCACTTATAGCTAAACTTTACTATACTTTACAAAATAAATAGTTTAATAAGAAGTGCATCAATAAAGTAGTATCATAAATTAAAGTGTGTCCTGTTTATAACTTTAATCTCTAAACGAAAAATCATGTGAATATTTCAGCTAAAATGTGTGTGGTCTGTCCATTCTGTAAACTGACAGACACACCACAAATACCGTACAACATGAAGCCACGATATTCCCTGAGACCAATCCTACGATGTATCTGACATGCTGACTGATACAGGTTGAGGGAACAAACAATATATTGTACCTTGAATTTTAAGCTCAACCTGAACCTCTATGGAGTCATTCACATTGTCTGCAAGGCAACTGAATGTCCCAGCATCCTCTTCAGTTAGGTTGAGAACATGCAAACTTCCCCCACCAACAATTTCAAAACGTCCCTCACTGTTGACAATGAATAACAAGTCATTAGAAGAAAGTGAGTCATTAAATGAAAGTGTTGTCAGAGAAGAACTGTGTTCAAAATCATTTGACCTTGCAACTACACAGATATCACCTAATGGTAAGTGTGAAGCAATGTCATGGTTTAGAACATAACTGTGTAGAAGATATTGGCATATAATTTAAATTTAAAGGGATATTCCACCATTTGGGCAATTGCACTCATTTTCCACCTCCCTGAACTATACTCTCATTCCGGCGTAATAATCTGCTGCAGCTCAAACTTGCTGATGGAAGGCCTACGGGGACTATTTTCAGGTGCTGCATGATATCATTGTGCTGCTGTGCCCATGGTCAAATCAGCCTAGAAAATCGCCACGTTTCATTTTTACACTTTCTTATTACACTTTTTAACTTGAGGCTTATTTGACATGGAACTATACTCTCATTGCGGCGTAATAAATAAGGAACGTTGCAAACGTACCATGGGTGCAGCAGCACAATGATATCACACAAGTTTTAAATGGCAAAATTACCGGAAATCTTAGTCACTTTTAAGCGTGATGCTAGCAGGCGAGATACTAATGGTCTAATGCGATTCAATAATCTATGCTAGGCTGGAGCTAAAAGTGGTATCACCAGACTCAGAGAACAGCTGGAAGAACTGGAAAAAGGTAAAAATCAATTGTTTAACTCGAGGGGAGGTAGACAATTAGTGTAATTCCCCAAATGGTGGAATATCCCTTTAATATTTCTATATCAAATATCATTATGCTAATGAAGCTCCCTCAAAAGTCCTCCCGCAAGGACTTTTTAGAAGGAGAATGGACTTTTGAGACACAGTGTAAGTGACCATGAATACATAATATGAAAAGTGATTGAAACATAAAACATCATTACATAAACATAAAACAGTGTTGGAGTTTCCTTTGTGATTTGTGACATACAAGTGCTCTTGTGGTTATTTTTTTCAAATCAACCTAGTAGCCTACTTTCAAATCGTCAAAAACATCAAAAACATCTCCATACCTCTCCTCAATGAGCTGGTCATTAAACATCCATCTAACATAGGGAGCAGGATACCCTGTCACCACACAGGGAAGAAGTACACTGTCCCCTAGCACTCTGGACATGGCTGAGGGCGTCTTCAAAAATTCAAGCTTTCTTCGTTCTGCGGTTTCTGAAAGACAAGCGGGACAGATGCACATGACTGACAGCAAGGCTCCAGACTGGACCACATTTTTTTGAGGCGGTACAAGTGTTTCTTTAAAATTTCATGTGGAAAAACAAGGAGAGAGCAAGTCTGCCAGTGTAGACCAATACTGGCACATCCTGGAACTTTGAATTGCAACACGTCTCCGCCCGACAGCTTAGATTGAATAGAAACCAACATGGCTGCATTGACATAGGGAGAGAAACAAGCTAATAAATATTAAATAGTCCTGCCACATTTTGGTTCCAACCATTTACTTAATCAGCTGATTCTAATTAGCGCATTTCTTAAGCCAGGTAGATCAGCTAATTAGTGAAATCACATGCGTTAAGCGCACAGATGTTTACCTGCATTTGGCTGACTATTTAGTTAGGCTTGGCAAGCTTAACTTTACATGTCACAAGGTCAACTACACAAGTCACAACGCAATTCTAACACTTGAAATACAAAAGGATTTTCTACTACTAAGACCAGATAATTGTGAATGTTATACTGAACGTCCACAGTTAGTTACGGTTTTACACTAATAGTAAATTATTAATGAGCCATATTTGTCCTCAACACTGGGGTATTGGAAGTGAATTATTAATGAGCCATATTTGTCCTCAACACTGGGGTATTGGAAGTGAATTGGGTTGGTAATGTAAATAGTTTCAACATGAGTTAGACATTTCTTCAAAACCCTTGTCCTAGTAAACAGATTGAATCTCCTGTAAATGATGCACAAACTGGAGAGCACTTAAAATTTCGTTGTACCTGTGACAATGACAATAAAAGATCTATTCTATTCTAAATTAAAAACTAGATGTAAAGAGTGTCAGCTACTGGTCTTTCATACTGAGATCAATTATGTGATTCTAGATTGTTTTCATCTAAAAAGGGGCGTGGTGCCGATGTATTGCTGGTCGAACGTATAGTGGATGAGGGGAAGAGTCCAGGAACAATTAGTCAACTGTGTGGGCCATGTCATCCAGTGCCTACAGCAATGAATTCCCAAGGTTGAGGAGGAAAAATCAGATGACACTTCAGATTCAGAAGAAGCTGTTTTTAGGCCATCCTAAGAGGTGATTAAGCATGTTGTTACTGCATCAATGCTTCAAAACCTTATAATAAGCCAAACAGCATCAAGACACGCCTCAGAAAGTAATTTGGAGTGATGACTTTATGCTCAAAAACCTAAATTTTACGCTCAAAAACCTAAATTTTACGATTGGAGAGGAGTCAACAAGTTCTGCCTTAATGTTAATGTCTACCGTTAGTTGATGGTCAGTGTTCACATTGTGTTCATGCAACACAAAGCGCTCCACAAACAAACAGAGACAGAGCAGCGAGACGCATCTATACCCATTACTTGGCAAGCAGTGTGCTACTTAAAACACATATGACATCATTACTATTACTCTTAGAAAAAAAAAATAAAAGTGAAAGGGACAGCATTTAATAAGCAGCATTCAATTGCAGTTATTTTTCATACCACCAATGATGGACTGAACTCATAATAGGCCTGTCCTCAATGGTACAGCAGCAAAACTAGTCATCAAAATAGCAATAGGTGTGACTCCTTTAAGGTTAACGTGATGTCAGTCAGTGATTGAGTGTCTGCAGCCAGCGAGATACTGAACGGAGATTAACGGAAAAGCTGGCGACCAAATCAGAGTTTGTGATGAGGGAAACTTAAGCATAGTTTCAACTGCTGATCATTGAATAAAGCTGCAACTCCACAGACTATCGTATGTCTGTCTGTTGTGCACAACTTGCTGCAACAGAAGTTAAAGGGGGTTGCCCCGAAGGTCTTGATAACTTACAATGACCTGACTACCAACTGAAACAGGAATGGTTAACATATTTCTCTGAAAGATTACAAAACCCAAATATATAACAAAATGCCAATATAATACTAAAATACAAGTTAGATTTATCCACTGAGGCGTTGTTTTTTATTTTTCACCAACTATTTTGGCCTACGCAGATCCACAGATCTAGTTAGAATGGTCAAATACATCCACACATTATTTTAAGGAAGCAGTAGCCAACCAAGCTCAAGTAGCGCAGTGTAGTCAGATGGGCCTCACATAGTTAGGAAAAACTATCTGTTAACAGAACAACAAACAGCCGCTCAGTCCTGTACATCCTCTCCGCGAAAATAAATCACACTAGTCAATTTGTCTCCATCTCCTACTCCATCCCCTACTCTTGCAACTTTTGTGTATGCTTGTCTGTGCGTGTGTGTGTGTGTGTGTGTGTGTGTGTGTGTGTGTGTGTGTGCGTGCGAGTGTGTGCGTTTATGTGTGTGTCCGTGGGTGTGGGTGTATGTTAGGGCTGGGCGATATGGACCAAAAATCATATCCCGATATATTTAGGTTGAATATCGATATACAGTACGATATATATCCCGATATTTTTTCTGCAAAGTTAGAGCTGTAAAATAAAATGTTCAGTCAAATATGAGTAGTTTGAAAACTCACTACTCAAATAACAATAAAATGTAAACATAAAACTGGAGTGCCTTTTTTTGAAATCAAAGCTCCCTGAGGTGCACATTTATATAAAAAAAATATCTTAAATAAATATATTTATATGAGAAAAGTAGCATGCAGTTTCACAGCAGTGCAGAGAGGGGAGCAGTGCAGAGAGCTCCGGTCAGCGGCTTGCTTGGAGCAATGATCACGGCGCAAATTTGAACTATATCGATATATGCGATATGTAGGGCTTTTTTTTGCATTTTTAAACAACCAAAACAAATAATGCATAACAAAAATGACATGGCTGTAAAATGATCAAGCAATTGACACAGAGGTATTTATTCTAACTCCAACATCAGGCTACAAAACTAAGCCCATTTATTGCAATTTACCCATTTAGTGTTTATAAGTGCCAGTGCCAACAATTAAATAATGTTCAAAATGCTCTCTGTAAAATTGCAGCCTCTTGTGCATGACTTAAGCTGGGCGAACAAAGCTGTCCATACTATGTTGTGAAGTGCTCGGAGGGAGAAGAGGGAAAGCAATTTAATGTATTAATATGCATATATTAATGTATTAAGTTTCATGCTGTAATCTAGACCTGACATCAAAGTAAATATCTGTTTTATGTAGATTTCTACACCTGCAGCATTTACCATTAGGCTACTAACAATAGGCTACGTAGATGATAGATAGGCTAGATAGATTGATAGATGGCCTACTTTATTGACGCTTGGTAAAATACAGCATGGAGTGGATGTTTTCGGTTCAGATGCTTGTTCTTTTCCCTTTTGAGTATGTAATGATCCCAAAACTTTACTTGAAAACTTTAGACATCTTGACTCCGCCAGCTAAATTCAGAATGCATCACGATTCACGCGCTAGTGGTGATTCGAGTAAGTCGATGAATCGTTTCAGCCCTAGCGATATGGTCTAATTCCATATCGCATTTTTAAATATATCGATATATCTTTTATATCGATATATCGCCCAGCCCTAGTGTATGTGTGTGAGACAGTCCTGCCTTGTAGCTCCTCTCCTCATTTTCTCATGTACATTCTTCAGCCAAAAATAGCAAATGCTCAAATTTCATGTAATCATTCACATCATACCATACCATCACGTTTTAATGGCGTTATGGATGTTACAAAAAGCGTAATTTTCCATGGAATTGCCATGTAATAAACTCCGGAATCGCGAACTACATTATTGGTTGTCTTGAATTTCCCCTTGGGGATCAATAAAGTATCTATCTATCTATCTATCTATCTATTTATCTATCTATCTGGTACTTTGTTTTATGTGTAGGGACCCTGAACAAGCTACTGACAAAATTTGGTTCTGTTTTGAACAATATTACTGGTTAAAAAATGCTATTTGGGAAGCGTTTAGCTCACCGCCCTTAACTAATCCACTGTTTACGATTTGGGGCTATAGCGTATACCGGGGAAAGCTCTGTAGTGGTTGATCAATGACAAATACTGTCTCCACAGCTTTCTCCACAATTATTAGGCCCTCTTTCAAATGAGTCATTTTTGTTTTGGTCCACTTTGTGGCTCACAGGCTACACAACATAGACCTATTGGCAAACTTTTACATCTGGAAATAACGTGTAGAATCCCCTAAAGTTTGTGGGTTCGAGCATGAGCAGGTGCAGGACTAAACCATGCAGTCAAAACAAAATGCAGGTAACATAAGCATTAGTATCTGAACTAAAATAATCCTTCAGTAGACACTGAATATGATAATAAATAACATATAATTATTCCAGTACAGAATCATGTAGGGTAATTTACTCGTACGATGGCACTTCTACATTCTGCCTGGCACTCTCTTATTGTGTAGATGTAACAAGTGGAAGGTGCAACTGGTGTCAGCAAACAGTCAGACATTACATTTGAGAAACAAAAAAATGCAGTGTGTATTACCAGATATGACTTTAAGCTCCGCCTCTTCACTGTTTTTCACTGCACCCCCTGTTTCAACCACACAGCGATAAAGTCCGGCATCGGCATCAGAGGCATTGCTGACAACCAGTGCCCCACTGGGCAGCTGAAAGACCCTCTGATCAAGCAATATGGGCTGCCGGTTGAGTTCCCAGCGGGAAAAAGCCACAAGGTCCTGATTAATGTCGCATAAGAATACATGGTTGTCACCATGTTTCACAAGACCTGCTTCAGGCTGACTGGAGAACCTAGGTATACCTGAGAAAAAAATATGGATATAAGAATAGGAATAATACGGGAAGAATATATCAACTTAAAGGGATATTCAACCATTTGGGGAATTACACTCATTTTCCACATCCCCTTGAGTTAAACAATTGATTTTTACCTTTCTCCAATTCATCCAGCCGTTCTCTGAGTCTGGTGATACCAGTTTTACTGTAGCTCCAGCCTAGCATAGATCATTGAATCTGATAAGACCATTAGCTTCTCGCCTGCTAGCATTAGGTTTAAAAGTGACTGAGATTTCCGGTAATTTTCCTATTTAAAGGGACACCAGGCAAGGCTGATGCTTTTTCTCCCCTCGCTCGGTCTGAAGCTCTTTTCCTTTTCTTTGCATCTTCCCTCAAGGGTTTACGCTGCTTCTTCGCCGGCTCTGCCATTATACACACGTTTGCAACAATCGCTAGCGTTTCGTTAGCCTCCCTCTGTGCTGTGGATGCAGGATGGAAACTGAAACTGCTTCGATTCGCCGGCACGATACACTGAACTTGCAAGCGGGATATTCTTCCTACAGGCAGTAGGGGCGGGCGAGAGAGTCTTCATTCGCCCTGTAATGAGCCATTTAACCATATACCGACTTACGAAGATGAGTAATTAACACAAAAACGTTGCCTGGTGTCCCTTTAAAACAAATCTCCTCTCAAGTTAGAAAAAGTGTAATAAGACCAACAGAAAATGAAACGTGGCGATTTTCTAGGTTGATTTGACATGGAACTATACTCTCAATCCAGCGTAATAATCAAGTAACACCATGGGCACAGCAGCAACAACAATGATATCATGCAGCACCTGAAAATAGTCCCCGTAGACTAACTTCCAGCAACAAGGTTGAGCTGCAGCAGACGAATTAGTTAGTGACTAGATTATTACGCCTTAACTTAAGAGAAGACAAGTTCTAAATAGGAAAATTACCGGAAATCTTAGTCACTTTTAAACGTGATGCTAGCAGACGAGATGCTAATGGTTTAATCCGATTCAATGATCTATGCTAGGCTGGAGCTAAAAGTGGTATCGCCAGACTTGGAGAACGGCTGGAGGAACTGGAGAAAGGTAAAAATCATTTGTTGAACTCAAGGGGAGGTGGAAAATGAGTAATTTCCCCAAATGGTGGAATATTCCTTTAAGTTACATAGTAAACAGTTTGATCATCTGATAAAATATCAAAGGGCACAAAATAATAAATGCATAAAAGTATTATGCTAATTTATTAAATGCTAATTATGCTACTTCTGGCCTACACAATTAAAAAACAGACACGAAAACAGACAGACAGACAGACACACACACCTAAAATGAAACTTAATCCCCTCAACCCTCAAGACATTGAGGCGATTATATTACAGTCTGAGTTTCTAACATAACTAGTGCAGTGCCTGTACAAACCATGCCCATTCCTGTAGAAAACCTGTAGTCCAATGACATGCCCACAGTTTCTTTAAAAATGAGATGACCAAGCATTCCATAATTGAATTGAAGCCCATTTCCAATGTTCCTAAAAGACGGGCACCCAAATACAATTGCTAATCCGGCATGGATGTGTATTTCTTTGGAATACTGCACCAATTTCATTTAATTTCACTGCTAGTTACGCCCCTGCTGGAAGTCTTAAAGATCCCATCCCATTTTTCCAGTTATTTTTTAAATAACATAGGTCAAATTGAGTTTGTGACCTGTGGTAAGTTTGAAATTCATGCGGTTTGTCTGCTGTATGCAATAGCCAAGGAAAGGAAAAGGCAGAAAAATTGAGCCAATCTGGATAAATGGTCATTGCTACTTAGCACTGACTAATTACTAGATGTACCGCATAGCGGTACAAAATATGACCGCCGCTCAGTCCTGTACATCCGTTCCGCGAAAATAAATCACACTTCAATTTGTCTCCATATTTTACTCCATCCCCCACTCTTGAAACTTTTGTGTATGCTTGTTTGGCATGCCTGAGTGTGTGTGCAGCGGCTGCACAGAAAGTAGCCTACTGGTGCTGAAAAGGTGAATAGATTGTAGAATAGCCAAAGAAGATGTAGCATTGTTATAAAACCTTTAAAATCTCTAAACAATCACAAGTAGGGCAGTTAATCACAGTTCATCCATTGCAACTGGATTGATGAAAGGTCACTTACACCTGTAGGCTACATTGTATTTGGAAAAAAGCAAAAGGTATCAGCATAATGTTATTTATTTATTTATTTATTTATTTATTTTTTGTGTAAAACATCTCTGTCAGTTCCATGCCGTTTTCAACAGCTATCAAAAACAAAGGTCATTTTTGGATGGATGGATTTTTTGTGAATGTTTCTTCTTCTACATAAGATTTTAGTCATCTTTAGTTCATGTAATACTTTATTGTCAATGCACAAATTAAGTAACAGTAGTCTGAAACGTTATTGTTAATGCACAAATTAAGTAACAGTAGCCTAGTCTGAAACGAAATGCTGTTTTACATCTAACCAGTGGTGCAAATAACTGTCATGTCCACATGGGCCTTGATGAAATGCGTCGCTAGACTGTTCATACACATTTTAACGGGCCAAAGTTGAAGAGCTTTTGTCCGTTATTGTTCGTGCAAATATAGGCTGATTCATGTTCCCTTGCATTGTGTAACTGAGGTCCATGGCTAGTCTGGCTTTCATCAGACCAAGCTCAATCTTTTAAGAAATCAAAAAATAAATAGCGGGCAGATCAGGCTGGGTTCACCCAGCCTAGTCCATAGGCACCCGATATTGTTTAATTGGCTGGTGGTGGTACCCGGGGACGAAATGAAATTTTTCCGTAAAAGTCTAGTGGGGCTACATACCCACCAAATTTCATGTACCCCGGTGGTTCGGTGTCCCGGGTATCAATGACCAAAAATTCAGGGAGTAGATGACGGGAAAAATTCTTGAATTATGTGCATGTGTGCGTGTGTGCGTGTACAAATTTATGTTTATGTGTGTGGGTGTGTGTGTGTGTGTGTGTGTATGTGCGTGCTTGTGTGTTTGCTCATGTATGTGTGTTTGTGCATGTGCATGCATGCGCGCATATATGTCTACTGTGTGAGTATGTGTCATACATTATGATTACTGTAAATGTATGTGTGTGCGTGTGTATCTGTTTATGCACATGTGTGCACATGGAATGGGTTAACATGACCCCTGGAGGCAAACATACGGAAAAAATTGGTCATCCTAGGCCCTACAGTTCTCAAGATATTCACAGAGAACTGTGTCTGCCCTACCCTCCTTTCGGGGGGGTCCAGTCCAGCGGGGCTACAGATCAAAACGAAGAATGACGGTTCCATGCTATCCATGTGGGGGTACATGCCCACCAAGTTTTGTGTACCCGGTCTTTCAGTGTCCCGGGAATCCTTGTTGGTGTGCGTGAACTAAATGTACACATAAATTATTTTATTGTAAGGCCCCCATGAACGAAAAGTACACAAAACTTGGCATGCATTCGGAGGGTGTCATAATGATCCTACACTTTTAATTTCGTGCAGTTTTGACCTTGTCAGCCAGAGATATTGTGATGAAAACACCTAATTTTTTGCTTTTTAATTTTTAACTAGGTGGCGCTATACATGAAATAAGTGGTAATGGGATGGGTTGACATGCCCCCTTAAGACCAACATACATAAAAAAGGTGGACCTCCTAGGCCCTACGGTTATCGAGATATTCACAGAAAACTGTCTCCGGCCACCTACAGGCCAGTTGGTGTATAGTAACATAAATTAATTTATTGTGTGGCCCCCATGAACGGAATTCCACAAAACTTGGCGTGCATACAGAGGGTGTCATAATGATCCTACAATTCCAATTTCGTGCAGTTTTGACTATGTTAGGTCACAGATACCTTCAATTACAACACCTCATTTTTACTTTTTTGTGCTTAACTAGGTGGCGCTATACATGAAATGAGTGGTTATGGAATGGGTTGACATGGCCCCTTGAGATCAACATACAAAAAAAAATGGTCCTCCTAAACCCTACAGTTTTCGAGATATTCACAGAAAACTGTGTTTGCCCTACCCTCCTTTTCGGGGGTCCAGTCCAGCTGGGGGCTACAGATCAAAAAAACGATGGTTCCATGCTATCCATGTGGGGTTACATGCCCACCAAGTTTAGGGTGTACCCCGGTCTTTCAGTGTCCCGGGAATCATTGACGGAAATTTGGGCATGCGAAAAAAAAAAAAAAATCTTACTAAACCTATATGACCGCCGCTTCGCTGCGCGGCGGTCATAATTATTCATGGTCCTGCCCACTTGGTTAGTTCGTATCCACCCACAGAAGTTCTGACAGAATCTAGATTGAGCTAGTGCTAATACCACAGTCTATGGCTAATACACATAGTTGCTTAGTTACAGAATTTTGAATGCAATGGCAGAACGACAGCGAATCTGTGTGTTATACTTAAACAAAACATCTACATTGCATCCCCTGCCAAAGAAAGAGGAGTTGAGGGAGAAATGGTTACAATTGATTTTTGGAGAAATACCGGAACATGGTACCAACTTAGTAGTGTTTGACGCATTTCGAAGACGACGACTATGTCAACTATGGGGAATGCAGCAGGGGGTTTGCATCAAGTTGGTATTGAAACCTGGAGTTTTAAAAAATTTTAACTACATGCTCTATAGTGTGTGGTAGACACTACCGTAATTTTACATGCATTCAATTAGCATTTTGCCTGTTCCGGTTTATAACAAAAAATCCCTATGAGCGAATAAATGGGATTTCGATAATCATAAAAAAAAAATAATGCCTCCCATAATTAAATAACTGCTTACGAGTCCCGGCGTTTGTTTCCTGTCAATAAAATTAGCGTGCATGTTGTCTCCATGAGGACTTTACATCTGCTATAGAGCTGCACAGTCCCGCCCACAGCCAAAATGTGGTTAGGTGCCGGATGTAAGATTCCCATTCATTTGTCCCATTGACTTTTGGAAAAATCCGTATCTAAAGAGTTTTTACAGCATGTCTTAGGCTAACCAGCTACGGCATAACTCATAGGCATACAACATATCATTTCGAGTGAAAAAACGAAGAGAAAATCCCAAAAAAGTCAAAAGGTACAAGACTGTACATATTTTCATTTCCGAGCAAAGGAACTACTCATCCCATAAACCACCGCGCCTCACTGAATAATATAGGCAAAATCGGCACGATTTATTTTGCCATTTAAACCATTTCCAACCGGCGACAGCACGCAAACCCTTTCCTCCAAACAGTGATTTTTATATAGTGAATGTGCAGTTAATAGCCGTTATTTCACGAGTAATCATGTAAATAATAGTGTTTTGATAATGAATTGAATTTATCAGTGTATTTTATATTGTGTGTGTGTGAAAGCGGTTAACGTTAACGTTAGCAACATAGTGCCGTGCTTCGTAACGTTACCTGACTCATCCTATGCGGTCATCACTGCTCAGTCGGGCTGATGCATGGACTGGTGCAGCGGAAAATGAGGTTAAAGCCTGTGTTGCAGGTTAACCATCACTGTTGATTAATGGGTACATAAAGCACTCAATATATGTATATCTTTTTTAAAAATGTCTCCAAATGGTGTTAAATGCCAGTTTTTGTTGTTTTTAGCATTAGCGGGTTTTTTGTACGCAATTCGGTGATCACGTCACTTTGGGGACTACTTGATCTGTGCTTCATTCATTTCAATGCATTTCAATGGACACCGCGGTTACACTTTCAACATAAAGTTTGTATATTTACACTTCGAATTTCGTCACAGCATTTATATCACAGCTACCCTACCTGATGGTAATAACGGTACCTGATATCAATTTAGTAATTTTTCTGAATTTCGGGAGGTCTCGTTTTGGAGGGTATGTTTTACATTCATTCCTATGGGAAACGGTCGCAGTTACACTTTCAACATTAAGCTTGTATATTTACACTTCGAATTTCGTTACAGCATTTATATGACAACGACCCTATGGTCTAACAAAGATAACAATGTCTTCCGATTTTAGTTTAATGCAATTTTCTGAATTTGAGAGGCCTCGTTATGAGGCTACATAATGCACCTATTCAGTTCAATGTATTATGCTTATAACATTAGAACACTTTTTTTGTTACTGTCAGTGAACAGCACCGAATGAAAGTCAACATTTTCTTAGTGATCATGTCGTTAGTTCAGATAAGTAGGCTACCGGGCAAACTTAGTCATGATAGCTAGCTGGGCTACTTTTTGGTCCCACCTGTGAGCCACCCCTGTTACTTAGCTTCTAGCCGCCGCCGATTAGGCTGGTCGTGTCTTCAGCATGAATATTACTGCATGAACTACTGCTCGTGATTGATTGCCATTGACATCGTCAGGGTACGGCTTACCAAAGAGGGAGATAATATGGGCAAGTCGCAGTTTTGCAGGTGCTTGTGTGGACTGTGCCGTCCCGATGGAAACTGTGGTGGAGAGCTGCAGTAACTAGGGAAGCGAGTGCATTTTGGCCGCTGGTCGAGGAGCTCCCCTGTGACCAGCATATGACATGATATATCTAGCAATCTATCTACCTGTCTATACATATCTAGGCTATCTATAGCCTATCTATTTATCTATAATCTGCGCTATCTACTGCTGAACAATCCCTTACTCGTCTCTCTTTACTCCTCTCTCGTTACTCTCAAGGGTCTCAAGGTGGGCTTTGGTCTGTAGTCTCCCCAAGGTGACGTAATGCAATGCGTTGTGGGGGAAAGGAGAATCACTTCAAACGCTTTGAACCTGAACTTGAACTTGAAACCTGCTTTTTCGTATTATATTCCGTTTTGTGATACCCAACAACATCAAATACAATGGATAACAGTTTAAATGTTTATTATCAACAAGCAAATTGTGCAAATTCGTTGGAAAATGAACCCTTCAACACGGCCTTTAATGATTGATATGAATCATACAGTATGAAGGCTACAGTAGCCTAGCTAATGTTAACTAGCACTGCTAGCAGCATTAACGTTACCAACCTTCCTGCTTAACTCACCACAACTTTGTAGGTCTTGTCCCTCATGCTGGCCCTTACAAAACCCACAAACTGACTCTCGGAAACACAACAGTCAATAATGTGACCCGATTTAAAGTGGCTTTCACCCCTTTGGACACTCACTAAAACATAATATATTTCATATTGCTACTGCATTATGTAATGACATACAATGTCGGAAATGCTAAAGGTTAGCCTGTCGGATACCTGAAAAGTTTGAGTGTTTAAACTAACATTTACAGTGGTCTATTTGATAGTGTATTGGCCCTGACTAAGTTCGTGTGATGTATAAACCACAATCCTTGTTGATACAAGTACCAATATTCGTCAAGAAAGTTTTTAATCACATTAAGATTTTCGCCATAGGCAGTAAAAGACTCGGCCATCTTTGTCAATATTTTTCGCTGAGAACGTTTCAAACTATGACCATAACGGCCTTTCCACCAATCAGCAGTAGTCTCCTCAACCAGGCTTTTCAGACAATGCTAGAATAGCTTGAAATAAGCAATCCAAGGCATTTCCAACCCAAATAATGTTACAAACTCGATCAAAGGACATCAAGGATTATAAAAAAAATATGAAATAGGTGTGGCATGAGATCTTTCAGTAAATTAACCTTTTCCAGACCCACCCTCAATAGAGTGGTGAAGTCCCGCCCCATTCCGTTTGCCTCCATGGGACCTATCTTTAAAAAAAAATTGAACGGCAGTCTATGTCGAAAAAGAAATTATTTTCTGGTCCCGGTTGACTTGTGCCTTGAATTACCCATATGATGTTTGTCAATTTTAAAGACAATTTTTCATGTAAAGACATTTGCAGTTTGTTTCGTAACTATTGAATTACAACATTGTGAAAGATCGTAATTCCCATGACTACAAACCCATCAGTCGCGCTAGTGACGTTAGCTCATTTACAGCCACACTACACTGTAGATTGTACAAGCATACCAGCAACAGGTCTTAATTGGGCTTTCCTTGCCGAAGAAAATACCATGAGTCAGAGGATTAAACACATCAGGTAAGTTGTATTCGTCCATAGACTGTACATTACATACTGTTAAGTGACATGGCAGGCAGCAAGATGCAACCGTTAACTAGCATAACAGCTCTTATCGTTTCATTACGTTGGTGACATACACCGTTCGAGACGAGAGATGTAGTTCACTGAGTGGATTCGCACAAAACCAACATAACTTTTGAAGTCTATCGAACAACAGTACTTTCTTGACGTGAAAAATTATCTTTTAAATTCACACACATCATATGTGAAATTTGTGGGACAATTCAAACTGGACCAAAAAATAATTGTTATCTCTCCATTAACTCCCGTTCATAATTTTTTGAAAGATAGGTCCCATGGACCGGAAGTAGAAGGGGCGGGACTTCACCACTCTATTGAGAAGGGTCTGGTGTCAACGAGGCTAAGACATCGTGAGACTGAGACTTATCAGCGTCACGGGTTGGCTTCGATGTGAGTGGTTGAAGTAGCACGTCAATAGATGACGGACAAGTGGCTTATTCAATCATATGCAAGCATTTTTTGATTAGGCCCAGCCTTCTGAAGCAACACTTCAATGGATCGGTTCCAGATGGATGAGTGGAGCTAGGCGGAGCGAAATTCATCTGGCTAGGGTCAGGTTAAACCTCATTATGAACTGCAAGCACTTGACGCTGATTGGCTGCCTTTGCTGCCACTCAAAAGAATGTAACTTTGCCGGCTTCGGAACACGGACAGACCAACTTTTTACAGCTATGGCCCATTCACAGATTCAGCCTTATATTGTAATGCATAAATTTGCCCGACGGCATTGGGTCTTGGGCTGATGGTAGCCTACCGTTCAGGCAGAAAGAAAATAGAACCGTTTCAACTAGGCCTTTTTGTAATAATATGAGCATCAAAATAGACAGAAGAGGCTCGCTCAAAGGCTGATGCTTATAGTTTTGTATTAAAAGTCGAAACGTATAGAGTCTTAGGACAGAAGTTGGAATACAAACGTTACAAATGTTTCCCATTTCCAATGTCTTGGAGACAGCTGGATAGGCTGCTTTCATGTTTTTGAGTTAATGCACCAGGCGAAACATCTTCACAAACTAAAGGTGCAGATGCCGACTTGCCATCGTCTTAATGTGAGCATGGCATGATCATTGGTAACAACTGATTCAGCTAAAGCTTAGGTAAGGGGGTAATCCGCGTGTCGAAGTTTGATGCCAAGGATCCTAACCAAGCCTCCACATTTGACGAGTTCGGAGTGACACGCAAACGAAAAAGGCACTACATAGCCTGCACTTGAGCACCATTGAACTCTTTCACCCAATAAAAGCTTACTAGATATTGCTACTGTATGACCGCCAATGCAGTCACTTTAGACCAACCTTCTTAGTGTAGCCTAGGCTAGGAACACTTACCCAGATGCTTATGTGGAAACTGTGTTCGCATGACCGAGAGAGAAAAAGTATGCTACCGGTAAATACAACCGATGCTAACACTTTATGCAATTCCATACAGATACACATCTGTACCAATGTTTCATGAGTATGGCCTATCTGAATGTAGTGGGAATCCAATTAAAAATGAACAGCAGCCACGCATATCGTGCATTTCTTTTGGTGGGAAGGTAATGAAATGTTTGCACACCGCTTGCACAGCCTGGATGCCTATGAGCACTCCTTGGAACGCGACTCGCCATTTCGCCTTGAACTTCATGAACACTGCTGCAATTTACTTGCTGTATGGGGCAGGAGGGCGGGTGTGTGCAAATTATTTCAAAGGGGAGGGAATGGAATGAGAGAGTTGGGGGCAGTGAGACACATTTTACGTCATTTGTATCCATTGTTCCGATTGGCCCAATTTCTGCGAATATTTCTAAAAGAGGAATTTCTATGAAACGGACATATTCAGAATGTCTAGCTCTTTTTGTATGTTCTGTAGGTAGACTACCGTTATTCAACAAAGACAAGGTAAAAATGTTTTTTTGATTCTCCGTCTCCTTTAAGAGTGTTATACACAAAATAGAATGTAATACTGTGGCAATTAATGCCATGCATAAAATAATACAAATGAATGAAACAATGAATGCAAATAAGTTTTCTTACCTGCCACGCTGAGCCGTGCTGTCTTACTACTTATAGTGCCCATGTTCTGGATGGATGCCACACATTGGTAAATACCCTCATCAGGTTTATTGTGTTTTGAATGCAGCACTGACGAGATGAACAGTGAGCCGTCGTCCAGGAGGTGTCGTCGCTCATCTGCCTGCAGCCTCAAGAAGCTACCATCTTTCTTCCACTCTACCCGAGCAGCTACTGGGCTGTCAACTGAGCAGTTTAGTATGGCCGGTCCACCTCGTACCACAAGTATGTCCACTGGTTCCACAGAGAAACCAAATGGAATGAATTGAGGCACTGTTGACTCTGGAAAAAAAAAAGAAAAGTCCAATCAAACAGCATGTCTAAAAAGTCTAAAAACTAGGTCTGAAAGCAGTAAATCAGAAAATAATATCAATATAGGCTTCATTGGGTTATAATATCACAAAAATGTCCAGGACAGAACTTCAAATGAAGGGTTCTTGGGCCATTCTGCATCAAATCTGATAAGGTTGTTGCTGCATTGTCTCAGATTTTACTCAAACCTTGTTATTAATGAGTTCAAAAACTAAGGCCTCTAAAATACAACCCCTGGCAAAAAGCATGGAATCACCACTCCTGGAGGATGGTTCATTCAGCGGTTTTATTTTTTAGAAAAAAAGACCAGACAAATCATAGATTTGTGTTTCTGTAAACACAGAATGTGATTGTGTGTTTCTGTAACAAATGAAACATGAAAATGTATTTTTTAGATTATGTAGAGGGAAAACAATGTTGAATTATCTAAACCTATATCCTGCAATGAGTTAAGAGGGGAGCTACATATCAAACATCCTGCTGCAACAACACAATCAGAAATTGGCTGTATGAGACCACCACCTTTTTAGTAACAATGTTGCTTGTTAAACCACTCATTGCCTTGCCTTGCTAGTTGCTAGCTTACTAGTTTGCCAGCAAAGTTAAACAAATACAGACATTCCCCACAGTCAATGGAATTGCATTTGTTCAGCGATGGCGGGGTAACGTCACTTCTGTTGACGTTCAAACAAAACAGAGAGCTAGCTCACTACTTCCTCTCTCTCCCTCCCGTGCAATTGAAACTCTCCTGAACGCGCATCAGGGGGTCGTTTCTAGAAAGCATCATTTGCTAACTTGCATCGCAACCTTGGTAGTTCGCTCCATCGTTCTTGGATTTGGTGTTTCTAGAAAGGGTAGTTCGAACTCTCAATCGCAAACAAGGACGCAAAGTTTGGTCGTTTGAACTACTGCCCCTAGGCAGTCGCACTTGTGTCGTTCCTTGGTAGTTCCTGTTGGTGTCCGGAACGCCTAACCAAAAAATTCACAACCGCCTAACCAAAATTTGCGAAGTGGATGTTTATCTCGTGACTCAATGATTGATCTATCCTTTAGCTTCATTTTATTAAGACACTGACTCCCCTACTTGGCTCATTCCTGCTATTTATGTTAATTCAAGTATTGCCTTGCTTTTAGTATTATAATCTTCACAGTCCCTTACATCAGCAGTGACAAATAGTGTAGTGGCTAAAGCAGATGACTTATTATCCCAACGTTGTAGGTTCGATTTTCTTATGATGTGAGATTGTCCTCTTGCTTCTCGCTACCTGCAGGTGAACTAGTGTGACATTCAATTGTTTTTGACTGATGTATTGTACCTATGGTCTCTCGATGTAGAGTAACTATATACATAAATATGTATGGTCAAAACCTATTGTTGTGTCTCGTAGGCCTACTCTTAGTCAGAGATGAAAAGAAGAGATAGGACGTGAACTCCGGCCAAGCGCTCAGTGCACTGACGAGCTGCCGTTAAGCCACGAGACAGTTGATATGCTATTGGATACCCAGACATTTGTCCAGGCTATATATTTTTTCCAACATAGATATTTAACACAAATAATGACTCATATTGGTCTGCTTAACCTTTAAACACTGTTCGTTGCTACACCCCTTAATTTACTGTTCGCGGTCAAATTTGACCTGACCGTTTTAACTGCTCTTAAATACCAATACCATGACAAAAAGTATTATTTAATAGAACATTATTGTAAACAGACCCTTATTAGAACATTAACATCTACATCACGTGTGTTTGTGTGTGTGGGTGTGGGTGTTTCTGTATGTGCATGAATGTGTGCGAACATTGGTGGTTCACATGCTCAGTGGCAACATGACAACATGAACTGACAACATTAAGTGTGTGTGTGTGTGTGTGTGTGTGTGTGTGTGTGTGTGTGTGTGTGTGTGTGAATGCCTATGTGTGTGAACATTGGTGGTTGAGAGAGAGAGGAGTAGTTCGCACACTGAAAGAATTGACTTAAACAAAGTCTACAGCAAGAGTTTGTCCATTTAATTTTGGGAGCACGAACAGACGTTTCAGCCGTCCGGCTATTCTCAATGCTCACCGGACGTTTCAGCCGTCCGGCTATTGAGAATAGCGGACGGCTGAAACATCTGCTCTATGCTCCCCAAAATTAAATGGACAAACTCTTGCTGTAGACTTTTTAAGTCAATTCTTTCAGTGTGCGAACTACTCCTCTCTCTCTCTCTCTTCAACTCTTGGTTTAAACACACCTGGCTAAAACTCTAGATCATCTGAGCGCAACAATACTCCCCTGCAACATTGGTGGTTCACACATACAAGTGACAACATGACAACATGAACTGACAACATGTACTGAGTGTGTGTATGTGTGCGTGTGTCTGAGTGGGTGTACATGTGTGTGTACTATATGTGTGCATGTGTGTGGGAACATTGGTGGTAAGTTGTAGGAGTGTCTTTTATCTCCTGGATGAAAATTATACTCTTTCCCATTCATTTCCTATGGCGGTCATTTTTGACCGTAAACAAAAAAAGTGTTTCTACGTTGAATAAATCACTCAAAATTCAAAGAAAGTAGTCAAAATAAATTATGAGTGTTCAAAAGCCTTTTTTGAAGGATTTCATAAGATTTTGAGGCAATCTGATGAAAAATGCCATATTTATGGTACAGGGAATGTGTAAATCGGTCATTTTTGACCGGAACAGCGTTAGAAGGTTAAGTTAACTGTTTTATATGCTTGCAATAGGTTTAGGTTTTGGCTGATGGCAATGACAATGCCATGCAGCATTAATCACTCGGTTTATATTAGAAAAATGTCGACATAGGCCGTGACAGAACATTTCTAGGGGTGGGGTATTATACGTTGCCACTGTTTCCACCAATGATATGTATCGCTGCATCATCAACAACGTTGTTGGAACTACGGTGTTCGAACGTCGGAGGTAGCGAATTGCGACACAGGTACGATGCTTTCTGGAAACAGGTGTAACAGTGCCGTTGTTTGGTCGCAAGTTGCGTCGTACCATGGTGGTTGAGCAACGTCGTTGCTAACTTTTCTAGAAACGACCCCCTGGTCGGTTATTGGTTGGAACACTTTCTTTTGCCTTTGAGTGGTTAGCAACACTTGTTGGTAGCAATTGTTTTTGTGTGCAGATATCAGAGCCTAGGCTGCCTACAGAGACACATTTTTTTGACGGCCTGCTTATGGGGCAGGCAGTTAGCGGATCGTTAGGAAAGATTAGATGAATGTGATCATTTATGTTTGGGCCTTTTTTGGGCCTCCAATCGCTGCTACAACCTTTACGAAGCAGTTCTCGTCCAACTAAAACTCTGTCATGTCTTGACATCCAAGAGTTGTGACAACACATTATAAAAGTAAAAATAAAAGCCATGAGGTTGTAACCATTCTAAAACGTCTGTACTCAGTTTATCGATTTTATTCGTTCTAGCACAACTTTTCTCCTGCCCTGTCATTCACTTGCTCTCACTGGGTTTTGGTTTGGGTTAGTTTCTGCTATTCTGTCATGTGGTATAATCCTTTGTCCTTTTTTTAAAAAAAGGAACAAAGTACAGTAGGCTTGGAATGAAGACTGATGCAGTCTTTTTTAAAATGCAGCCGAATCATGGTCATTCTAAAATTAAATTGTGCAGGTATGAATTGAGATTGCAATTTTATTCCAATTAACTGTGTAGCCCTACTAGCATGCTACATAATATGCTATGCAGAAATCTGGAAAAGAAATACTAGAAAATACCAAATATATAGTCAAGCAATATAAATTAGATTAATGTTTAGTAGGGAAAAGTCCATAACTTTCCAGTCCCAGTGCATAAAGGTGCAGTCAGTGATAAAGTTTGTTTAGCCTATGTTTCTATTTAAATTGATTAGCAGACGCTTTTGACCAAAACAATGTACATTATATTCTAACCAAGGACCAAAGGAAACACACCAGAGAGGTAGCTCACCCCTCCCTTTAGTATTCCCAGAGAAACTTTATTCACGACACCGGAAACAGGTTACAAACACACAAGCATCCTAGCGAGCATGAGAGCAACAAATCTGTCGTAGACAAAGTCTTACCATTATTTATAGGACTAAAGGAGTTGGAAATGTACCCATTTAAGATTTAGCCTGGGTTTTTTCCCATGCTGCCTTGCGCGTGATTATATTCATGCTGCTAGGCAGCCTGGATTCCATGGACTTCATTTTCACCTCAACGAAGGAACCAATCACAGAACAGAGGGGAGACAGCAAGACGATGACGACACACCGAAGTGGTTATGAGCTACGTACAGACGCATTTGATAGATATTCGTAGCACCCAATAAACAGCTCTGGGCATTCGTAAACCACGTTTTAAATACGAGAGACGTTAGCCAGGCTATTTAAGACTGATTTACTTGTTCATGTGTTGTTTGTTATTCCGTAAAAACCTGGAGAATAATGATATATTGTATTTTTGTACCTCCTTTAAAAATGATTCTCGAATACAAATTTATTTGACAAAGAACCAAAACAGAAAAAATAAATCACTAACAGGGCAATCTTTGTGAGTTTCACTGGGGTTATCAAACAGGCAACGTCCTTCATTGTTGTTTCGTTGAATTAGGACCTCTCCCTCCACACTCATGATGGGTTGAGATGTAACAAACAGACACATGAACAAGTAACACTCCAGAAAAACAGATTTCATTTATCTCTGGGACAATTCAGGTCGCAGCACGACCTCAAGTAGTTTGTAAGAGCCTCTACCAGTGTTTTCTCTTTTCAGTGTTCGTCCTTGAAATCCAACATTCGAAATCCAAAGTCTTGCAGGTGACTTTTCTACAAAGCCTCTAGTCCTAGGCCTATCTTCACCGGTCTTGTGTGTGCTTGCTAGCATTGTTCTCTTGCTTTTGCATGGAGTATATATTTTATCATATTTTGACTTGTTCTATTCATAGGCTTCCTCCATCACATTTTCATAGGGAATAGTTAGATCAATAAAGTAGGTGATCCGCTGACATTCAGAAAACAACACTGACACTGGCAATTGCCTTTCAACATCCGCCAGGAGTTCCCAATCCCACACTTTGCTCCACCTTTCTGTATTGTTTGTGTTTGCCTATTGGCCACTTTTCTGCCCCTTCGCACAAAAGAAATTCTACAGTTCCTGTTACTAACCGGCAAAGAGTTAACCTCAACTCTCTTTGTTCTCAAGCAAACTCTCAAGGTGTAGCGACCCTGGTTCAAAATAGTTTTACAACCGGACAAAGTATGCTTTAAAGAGCCATGACCCATTCATAGCTTACAGTTTCCGTCTACACCAACCCACTGACTGAGGCTCTGTGGAGTTGGAAGAAAATAACTGGCTCCTACATTGAAATTAATGTGGTAATGTGGCCCAAAGTTGTCTCCAGCTGATCTTCCTCTTCTCAACATCATGCGTTCATGCCAGCTCATTCATTGCTCTTGTTTTGCTTGAGACACTGCTGTTGATTGTCTATCCTCCTCTTGTTCACAAACAAAGCCAGTTACCATCGGTCTCTTCTCCTGTGCTGTAGCCTTACCCCATGCTTTCCAATTGGCACCCAGACCAAACCCTGCTCTTCCACTCTGCACCTGCCCAACAATATCCCTATGGTGCAATGTGCCTTGAGCATGCTTAAAGGTGCCCTGCCACACAAAAACGTTTTTACTTGTATTTTTTTAATATGTTAGGTCCATATGTTTGTGCTATGTCGTGAATGTGAAAATTAACAGCTACCCCCTCTGTCAGCTCTAGCCACTGAAAAGTAATGAGCGGAGAAATTAGGCCAGTTGCAAAAGCTCTTTAGTTTGACGTGGAATTGATAAAGCTCATTACTATTCATGAGCTCGCCCAGTTGAGACCATGCCCACAAAATTGGCTTGTGCTCTATGCACGAACAGAACTTCAACAATGCATTTTGCCCAAGAACCCAGACTTGAGGATCAAATGGCTTCAGTTTATTTTTTGGAACAATGCCACAGACTTTGCAAAAAGGCTGGAGCCGTAGGCTACCATCGCAGCAGTGTATGACCAGTGCCCGTAAGTAAAACGTTAGTCAACTCAAGGAAGTGTTATGTTATACAGGTTTAATGCACTCGCTAGCCTAGCAGGTTTAATGCCCATTTGGACAATGCTAGCACTCGCTAGCCATGCTACGTTCATGCCATGAAGCTAACATTAGTCGATAACAGCTACCATCGTGGCAGTCTACGACCAGTGCTCAGTCCGTAAGTAAAACGTTAGTCAACTCAAGGAAGTGTTATGTTATACAGGTTTTATGCACTCGTTAGCCTAGCAGGTTTTTATGTCCATTTGGACAAAGCTAGCACTCGCTAGCCAAGCTAAATTCATGCCATGAAGCTAAAATGAGTTGATAATGGCTGTCATATTATGGACGACACCTACTAGCTGTTAGCCAATCAGAGTCAAGCAGCTTAGCTCGTTGAATATTAATAAGAACCGGTGCAAATCGAGCCGAGTCTTCCTGCAGGCTTTCAAAACCACGCTAGAATGGCTTGAAACAAGGTAACCAAGGCATGTTTTCCGCAAAAAATGTTAGAGTCCATGGTAGAACTTCAGACATTACCACAAAGTAATGAAATACGTGTGGCAGGGCATCTTTAACACTGCTTACTGTATACCACACTGATGGGGCACTGTTCTTGATGACTGGATCCTTAGATGGTGACCGTCATCTCTGGACTGGTCTTAGCACATTGAACTCCCTTCACAAAGCTGGTCATTGGTAACTCAAAATTCCCTTACCATACAATGCTACCATACTTAAACAACATGGCTTCCCTATCCTTTTCCTAAGAGCATTATTAACAAATATCTCAAACCTACAAACAGCAATTTCAAAGAGTCATTCAACTTGGCTGACAGCCAACGGGTACATTAGCCTCGTGAGACCATCCTGATCTCGCGAGCTTCAGTTTTCCACTCGCAGATCAGTCTGGCATCTTTCCCATAGAGAACATTTGGAGCCGTTCGCCAAACAAACGGCCAATCAGTGTTGGTTTTGAGGCGGGTTTAGGTGTGTATAGAATAATGTATAGATAATGTAGGGTCATTCCACGTCAATTCAACCAGGGCCCACGCACTTAGGTCTCAAAAAATTCTGAAAAAATTACCAGGTGTACCTATGTTACCCAGGAGACACACTGTAAAATTACTCTTACGTAAGATATATACTTTCCAAGATACAGCCAGTTTTACAGGGGGAGGGGGGTGTCGATTTTGTTCGGCCTCTTTTTTTTGTCAAAGTTCACAAGCCCACAGCGCAAGAACTAAACCATGTAGGAGGCTCAAATTTTGGTACATAAATAGGAATAGTATGTAGCAAAATCGTCACGTTTGGTCTGGATAATCCTGCATGGTCATAGCTGTCCCTCAAAGTTGATACACATTTTATTGGAGTTTTTGGCTGGGCTCTGTTTAAGCCTTCAGAAGACATATTTGTACTCAACATAGGCTCTTGATTTATTTTCCTTACTGAGATAAGTAGAAACACTCTCACAAAAAACAATGAACAGAAAATAAATTCCTTCAGGGTCTGAACAGCAGACTTTACAAGTCTAAAAAATCATTTTGGTTCTCATTTTCAGAGCACCCAAACACCTTGTGGGAATATACAAAGATTTTTTTTCTCCATGATCTTTTCTTTTCAAAAACACCAATTTGACTTGTCTTATGCCAATCTTTCTTTTTTATTTTCCACCCTGAACATGTGCAAAATGCCCCATTCACATCGTGACGTGACGATTTTGCTACATACTATTCCTATTTATGTACCAGCATGCAAAATTTGAGCCTCCTACATGGTTTAGTTCTTGCGCTGTGGGCTTTTGAACTTTGACAAAAAAAAGAGGCCGAACAAAATCGACACCCCCCTCCCCCTGTAAAACTGGCTGTATCTTGGAAAGTATTGATCTTACATAAGAGTAATTTTACAGTGTGTCTCCTGGGTAACATAGGTACACCTGGTAATTTTTTGAGAATTTTTTGAGACCTAAGTGCGTGGGCCCTGGTTGAACTGAACGTGGAATGACCCTGTATAGAACGCCGGTCATTATCGGGAAATAGGTCCCTTTAGGGCGGAACAAGACCTAGGTTAGTAGCTGGGTGCCATCTTGTAGTCTTCACAGCCAATAACCCATTTCGATGCCCTGGACCTTATAATTACCTCCATGGCCTCTGATTAGGGATGTAACGGTATGAAAATTTAACCTCACGGTTATAGTGACCAAAATTATCACGGTTTTCGGTATTATCACGGTATTTTTTAAAAGTGTGTTCAATATGTTCAGAAAGCACTGATAGGCCTACACAAGCTGAAATAGTTTCAAAACGTGTCCCGTTCAGTTTTTCATGTTTAATTGGCTATGTGATTATCGCTTAAGTTACCCTACCATGCCTTGGAAGTTGCTATTACTGTTATTTGGATCCAATGAGTGAGACCAGGCTTGGAATTTCACCATTCTGGGGGCAAGGCAACTTGGCCTTCAGTTGGGCATATTTGGTGGAGGGCACAAAGGCCACATAGGCTATAAAAATTATCAAAGTTGTATAGCCTATACACTGCCGTAGACCTGCATCACTGTATGAAACATTACAAAAACATGAAACATGACATATTACATAGAACTGCAAATCATCTGATCATTTAGTATTTACAGATATCTAGGCTATATTTAACATTTATTTTATATTTGGCCTGTTATGAAATCATGTATTGAACAATTTAAGCACAGTTCAGCTTTAAGAAACTCAAATAGCCTAGATGCATGCTTAGCATTTTGCGATCTACTTTCACAAACTCTTAGTCAGCTGTGCTCTGATTTACCAATATCTAGGCGATATTTGTAACATTTATTTTGTATTTGGCCCGTTATGAAATCATGTGAAACAATTTAAACACATTGTAAAACTTAAAGCCCAAATTTGGAGACATCCATGCATGTCGAAATGTACTGCAAATTCAAAAGTGGATTACTCTGGAACGGCTAACTGTACAGGGGACTGCTTTACACCTTTATGTTCGGTAAGGTCTGCTGTTTATTCTGATATATAGTTTGTCATGTGTTAAACGAAAGGTTCGTGAAGTATTGCACCGAGAGGAATGGGTAGGGAGATGGACGAAAACCTTCAGTAGAATTTATGATTAAATTTAATTATATTATTTACGTTTCTCGCGAACCGTTCACCACAGCAATTCGTGGCTAACATCGTTTAAAAGCTGAGAAAAAGCTCTTTCATGTGATACTTGTGATGTCTGTGTGATGAGTAGGCTACTTCACGAGTAGTTCAACTGAGAAGAATACTGTAGTTGAATTTAGACGCACTTTCTTTCTTGCGCTGTCACTTTCTCCACTGCGTAAAAGACTAAATTAATTTGCGCTGTGAATGCTAAGATTATTTTGACAGGCCATAGGCTAAATAAAATTCGCTATTAGTAGGACGCAAAGCAGAATATTGAAAGAAGGGCATCAAGGCCACCTTGGCCTGTAAACCTCTGATTTTCAAAGGGACATCACGGCCAACGCAAGGGGCAACGACGTGGCCGCCGTGAAATTCCTACCCTGAGTGAGACCAAAGTAAGTGTTCGAAATAAATCTTTAGGCTACTGTGTTCTTCTGATAACGTGAGTGGAATGGATTTAATGTGCACGCGAACATAAAAAGACGCAGAGTGCAAATGATACAGTGCAAGTTTTGCGGTGAAAATGTTCCGCCTTTTAAAATCAGGTGTAGCCTAATCCAAATAGCAGTTAAAACCATCAATTAGACAACAGAATCAGTAGGGTACCAATTTTGCTTCATTGTACCAGGCCTACTGTATGTCAAAAGCAGGCTCGGATGAAGCTGGGAAGGATTAAACACACGGTTTCAACACTGTGGTAATCAACCGTGATGATTATGATATTTCAAAAGAAAACGGTAATTGTCATCATCAACATTTTTATCACGGTTTATCATTATACCGGTAATCGTTACATCCCTACCTCTGATGAAATGACACATCCAGCCATTATGCTGCCCATCCACCTCCAAATGCTGCCAGGATGTGGTAGGCCTATTAGCCAGCCCAAACCTTGTTGGGTGGAAGACAAACATGTTCTCAATATGACTGAACCCTTCATTATAAGTTTGTACGGCATATTCATTGATTTTCTTCAAGGCCCTAGATTTCTTTTTGAAAAAAGTGCAAAAAGAGTGACATTAAGGGTAGTATAAACTTTTTTTTGTACTATTTAGTATCAATCATGTACCAATGTTGTACCATAGATAAATAGAGTCCAAATCAGGCCATCCTTAAAAATATTTTCGTTTGCCGTAACCCGACCGACCCTGTCAATTTAGAACCGACCCACATATTTATTTTTTTCCCCCTTTTAGTCCCACTGACTTGCCGGTTGCAAACTTGCGTTAAGACCGACCGATTTTTTTTTACTCTAAACAACCAATACAGATAAACTAGTATTTATTTTAGTAGCCCTAAGTATTGTGAATATAAATTGCCTACATACAAACGTAGGCTCTCAAATAAAACCCTGTGGCGTCATCTGTACACCATTGGTTTACGCATGTCACACTATGGCCGATACGCTTCGTTTCATTCACACAAACATCTCAACAACGCTCATTACTTGGCACGAAGTTCTGGAAGAACTGTGCCCAGATCTTTTCCCATCCCTTCTCCCCTCTAGTGTAACAGTGACGTGTTGAAGAATTGAAATTGGTTGTGGTCTATTCAGTAGCCTATTTCTCAAAATATGGGTCTGCAACGTGGAGACTGATGGTCCGCGGAGTCGTGGAGTGAAATTATGCCCGGTGCTTCGTCTGATAATTTGCTGCGAAGTTGATCAAGATACCATGGGCCGACAAAAAAAAGAAAACAAACGTTTCTGCTATCGATGTCATTAAACATGGAGCCATACAATAAAGTGGTGGTATGAGCGTTCATTCAATGCAGGCGTCTGCACGAGAGAAACTGAAACTAATTAATATTGTTGGTATCAAAGCTTCGCTTCAACCTATTGAATGCTATTTAATTGTTTAACGACACTTGGTAGAACGACGTTGATTTTTGGAACTTCCATAGAAACAGAGCAGAGACTGTATAATACACTGTATAGCACTGAGTATTGTATAGTCAAATTTGAATATAACGTGGCCAAAAGCTATTGTAGCCTTCTTTCTCTGTTAAAGATCAACAGATCAGTGATTTACAGTGATGGCCAAAAGTATTGGCACCCATGCTAAAGTTGACTGAAAAGAGGAATATAAAATCATCTTTTGGAAATTGATCTTAATGCCTTAAGTGAAAAATGAGGAAATATCTAACCTTTAAGGACACCAATTTTCTTAGTGAATGAATAATGCATCATAAATAAATAAATGTTCTTCCTTAAAATACAGGGGTCATAAGTATTCCTACCCCCATGTTAAATTCAAAGTTTGGGTAGGCTAGGAATAATAGCCTACTTTACCATAACCTTGATGCTGGTAACATTAACTTGCATTCTGCTGCAGGTCAGCATTGACCAGCAATTGTAGCATAGTTAAAGAAGATATTACCAAAAATTCAAAAATGTTCTCTTAACTTGCCTGGATATAATTTTAAAGCTCATCTCTAATGATAATAGCTCAACCTTTAATGTAGTGTCACTGTGACTAATTTTGCCAGAAAAGGGGGGTGTGGATTAAGAGCACCAACAATGAAAAGTATTTTTTGTTTCAGGTCCATGCTGAAAACTATTGACCCAACTAACCAAAAGTACTAACCTAGGTAGACAATTTGAAGATTTTGATTGGACAAATCCATGAGATGATGTTCTAGGTAAGTTGGTGTGGAATGAAAGCCTTATCCTCTGAGGGGAGAAAATCTACAAATAGTTGTTCCATTTTCCTGTAACCAAACACTGACACAGGATGTCAGATGGTAGGGAACAAATGTTGTTAGAAAAGATACCCTACAAGTGTTGGGTGTAGCAGGATGGGAGGACTGGCTTTTCCATGTTCAAAAATAGTGAAGTTAGCACCACTTTAAAATATTTGACTTCCGTTTTCCATTCAGCATGCTATGTTTCCAGTCAATGTCCAAATGCAACAGGTAGGCCTATCTTATAGTTAATTTAAGCCCACAGTATATCCAACCAGGGTTCTAAACAACTAGCCTCACATTTTTTCTTTTTCCAGTAAACCTGTTAGAAACCCAATAAATAAATCTCAGAAATAAATCTCAGAAATTTTATTCACAAAATTAATTAACACCATCTCAGATGGTAACCCAAGCAAGCTGCACTTGCATTGTTGGTGCCAAGTCTTCATATTTATATAGACTTGTTTATCATTGAAATTAACCCCATTGCATAGTGTAAAATACAATTTGATTTATTGAAGTTGCATCAAGCCCCATTCTAGATAGAAGATATTGGATCAGACATCCAGGGGAAAAAGCCTGGCTTATTATTTATGCAGCACAGTTTCGTTTCTGACCTAGTTTGTAGCCAAACTAGTAGCCAGTGTCTTCAACAGTATGATTGTTCATTTCAAACAAAGAAAGCAAAGATTGTTAATTTCACACACCGAAAGCAAAGGCATCATTGTACTTGACACACAAGACCAAGCTGAGGTTGCTGAGTGACATTCTAATGAGTTGACGGTCATATTAAAATGTGCAGTCTCTTTTGAATATGACCATCAAGTCGAATTTGGATGTCATACTGTATACCACTGTAGAACACTGAACGCTGTAGAACATTTCACAATTGTATCAAACAGATGGCAGCATGTCCATTACTGTAACCAGGGTACTGGATGCTGCTGCAGATCAACAGCAGAACCACATGCTCAACCATTGCCATGCTTTCTGAGGCAAAGGGAAGGGGGCATGTTTTGCTTGCAGTGATGCCAAGCTCTTGGCAAATTTATACATTCTGCCCATCTGCCAACAGTCAGACCCGAAAAAGCCAGGAGATGCTAGATACAACACACAAACTTCCCCTTTCCCACTTAAAGAGCCACATATTTCCTTACTCAGGTGAGATTTTGTATTTATACTTGATGTATGAAAAAGCCAGGAGGATATATTTTATAGAGTAGCAACCAGCCTGGTCAAGAAGCTAAAATACAGATCAAACGGACAGGCAATGGACAGAATCACTAGCCCCTTTTACACTGCCAGATTTCCCGCAGATGTGTCCCTTATTCGCGGAACGCCTTTTCTTTGTACACCGAGGTGGAACGGTGGGACGAAGTATCTTGCCAATTTTACCACCAGGCAGGGTAGACATTTTAGCGAAACGATTCATTCCACCACCAGTGTAAATGCGTTAAGACGGAATGGGGGGAAATCTGACTGATCAAAAACAGCAATAGCAGAGACAGCACATTACGACAATCTTAAAATCCACAAAGCTTCCAGTCATTCAACGCCTGCTACAGTTGACTGTAGGTCGGAAGGCAATCGGTTGCCATATAGGCAATCCTAAATTCCAACGATAAAACACCATGAACTCATTGAGTGTCTGTCCTAGCAAGCTTTTACATTATCACATTATAACTACTGTTTGCCACATAACATTTAGAAGCTAGACATTAGAGAACATAGCTTACTTTCACTGTTTAACAAACAAACTAGCATGCTATGCAGCCAAACAACCAAACACAGCTAAACATAAGGACACTGAACTCTTATGGTCTACAAGTTATCCACAATTATCCACCGTTAGTCCACTGTTATTTCCGTCATGAATTCTTCTCGATAAGAGCTAGTTAGAGATAGAGATAGCCTGGCCCTATTCTACCATCACATAGGCCTGACTACATTCAATGTTCTCTCCAGTAACACTTTGCTGTAGCCTGTAGCTTATGTACCTAGCCCAAAGCGTGCGAGCAGGCTTTTACCCTTACAAACTGTCATAGTGTAATATGCAGTTTCTGGCATCTATAAGAAAAGCATAGATGAGTGGCCAACATAACTTAAGTGTAGCCTACATCTGACTCATCTTCAGGGAATAGCAATGTTACTCTCCTTCAATAACATGACGCACAACTTTATTTTCATACATTAATTTGATTGACAGTCTTGCCTACATGGTGATTAAGAAGAGGCTTTCTGTTCATTGTATCACATTTTATTTTCAGTTGTCAAAAGTTATAGGGGCAAAATCCCCAGTTCAGAAAATCATGCATAGTTGGTTCCCATATCCGCCCAATGTTGCATGTCACGCTTCAATTTGGTCCTGCTTCCTGGCTCCTCAATATGCCGGCTTGTGTGTAAACACTCGCGGTACGAAGTACCAGGCTGGCAATATTTCGCCAGCCTGGTACTATTACGACACACGATGCGGCATAACGTTAGCCTGGAAAATCCAGACCCTGATCATCTAGAAAGATTAAGGGTCTGGCAAAGAACAATGTAATGGCCCAACTCAAGGGGCGGCAACAAGTGCATTTTAAAACCTCACTGCACGCAATTGGATAACACTAGACCATTTTTACTCTGAATGATTTCGGACTTCGACGCAAACGGATAACACTACGATCAATGTGTACGGTCCTCCAACGTTGGAGCGCTGTCTTCATCAGTTTAGCTGGTTCCCTGGAACTTTGGGGTAAAACGTTACGTGCATCATTGCTCTTTGCCAGAGTGTCTCGCAGAGACAATTCCATTGTGCTCTCGCGAGAACTCTGGATTTCCAGGGTAGCATAACGTCTCCTCTTCCCGCAAATTTTGTGTGAAAACAACTATTGATGCAGCCTTGCATATCCTACCACTAAAATGGATTGTCTTTTGTCTTTTTTTTCTATTCATTTCTTAATTTAATTTAACAATACTTTACACAATTCAAATTGCAGATGTGATATAAGATAGCCCAGATTCACGAAAAGAAAAGAAAAGAAAAAAACATCTTAATGACATTAATTTCAGCCCACATGGTCAGATTTATCAGTTTCATTTGTCCAAATTTACCTTAACTTTCCTAAGTAAAGGGGACATTTTAATGGCTATCATATTTTCTAGATATAGACACAATCAAACACCTAAATATTTAATTCCAGTTGGGAAACACTTAAACTGAAATGTCTTGATTGTTGATTGGCTGCACCTAGGGCTGTGCAATCATAACAAAAGTATGATTTCGACTCCCAACGATCACAAAAATTTGCTATCTAGTATCTCCAGGTTTTAACCAGTGCTGCTGTGGCAGCTAAAGCAGAGAGCAGGGAAATAAACTGCTAACATAAATAAAGGTGAAGGAGAGGAGGAAGGGAAAAGCTGCTGTGGAGAGCCAAATAGTGCAGAAGCATGCAGAGGCAGAAAACTGAGACGTAGGCCTGGGCTACATGTTCAAGTACATGCTGGGTAGGTTTCCATCTAAAGCAGCTTAAGTAGGTACTACCTTCTCAGGTTTCAGCACTATTGGTTAAAACATCATTAGGAGACACAACATTCACAGTTGACCTAATGAATTAATTTGTTTACATTTTATACCCTATAAATGAATACACAACAAAATTACATAATTAAGGTCAATCTGCAAGTCTGTTGTAATTCTAGAAAAAAATACATTGTGCCACTAAGGCATTGAGTCTTTCACATTAAAAAAAACACTGTTGATGTGACAAATCAGTGTGCTTCTGAAAACAAAGAAAAACAGACCAATAGGTTAGCCTGCACCAAATACAATTTGCATCAATTGTATTGCTTCCATTATTGTCAAGTTCCTCAGCACACAAAAATTCTACGCTGTTCAGTCATCTATGGTGACTTCTGAAGAAAGATAATGGAGCTTATAATACCTCGAAGTTGAAAGTGAAAAGTCTGCTCCAACATGTTCAATGAGGAGACATTTGACACCGCAGCAAGAGACACATCAAAGTATGCGGCTACACACAGGTCTGTTACTAATTTACTTGAAACTAGATGCGCCCTTACTCCCTTAAATAGCTTGGTACAGAAATAAATTTACAAGCTGACTAGAGTTTGGAGGAACCCATGCCTGTGATGAGGGCTAGCCTACAGCATGGGTTAAACGAGGCAAGCAAAAGTTTATCAATACACCACTGTTTGGTCTGTTGGACAGCTTCCCATGTAGGATGGTTTAGACTCCGCTACATTCTGCAACCACAAATACTATTGAATGAAACTAAGCTGCAATGCTGTATCCTCTGTTTTTCAGTATTTTTGCCTTTTCCCTCAGAGGCTCTCTTCAATGCTTAATTAAGTTATGTAAGGAATAAGGAAGGTTTTAGACTACAATGCAGGGATAAAGTGGGGTGAAACCAAGCAGAGATTACCATTATTAGAGGGGCTATTTGCACTGATGCCATCTCACCCCTCCTCCATTCTGGGCCCTTTAAGCCCCACTGTTGTTCCACTGGGATGCCCAGGAATGCCACACACTCACTCATTCTGCCCCTCTCTAGTTCCCCATAACAGTCTTTGTTTTCATTTGATGTTCCCATTTCAGCTTAGCTCTGTGCAAAAAAGTAGCCTACACAAGCTCTAGATGCACTGTAGGGTTTACAGAGGGAAAGGAAAACTATAGATTAAACAAATGGGAGTAAAATGTCAGATTGTAAGAATGAAACATGGACAAAGTATGAATGCATATGTTACAGTTAGAGATGCACCGATATGGAATTTTAGGGCCGATAACGATAACTGATATTTCTTGGTTTGTTGTGGCCGATACCGATACGATAACCGATAATATTACTCTTGAAAAGGGTAAGCTTTAAAATGCTTTCTTAGGGAAAGCATTTAATAAGAATAATTTTATTGCAGTAATTTTACCTACCACCAAATGATGGACAGAACTCATAATAGTCCTCAATAGTACGGCAGTCAACAACATAACAGTAGCCTAGCCCTACAGTGTGTGTGGCTCCTTTATGTGAACCTGACGTCAGTGAATTGCGAGTGAGTGGCTAGAGAGTTTGAATTGTTTTCATTTAGGACTAAACGCTCATAAAAAGCCAGACCAATCCACTCTATGCATGGAAAGCTCTTGACCTGGCTTGTTTATTTCCGGTGGAGCCTGGTGTTTTTGTAGTCGCCGCAATTGTTAATTTAATTAGTGTGTGCATGGACCTGGTTGGGTGTTGAATCAGCATGTTACAATAAAGAAGGATTTGTGCGTGTGTTAAAATTTTTATTATTCGGGCAAACAAGATATAGTGTCAGAGTGAACATGTAAGGAGCAGAGTATAACAGAAGATCCATTAAAACAGCTAAAGCTCCACAGGAAATAAGTGAGCCAGGACAACATCTTGCCGAGCTTTCTGTGTAGTTTTTATTTTATTCACATTGAGATGTTCCTGGGTCAAATGTGAGCAAGATGTTTATTTTGTTTCAAAATGAAACGTAATGGTATTGCTGTGCACTATTTTGTTTTATGCACTTTGTGATCAGATAGTAGGGATGGGCCGATACCAGGCCATATATTCATACTCCTAAAAAATCAGACATCACCCACCGATACCACTTAATTACACTGTTTCCCCTAAATCATAGCTGCTGCTTTCAAGGAACTGCCACTATACTTTCATGTAGCCTACTCGCGCCGCTTATTTTAGTCTTGCATCAAAAACGTACAACTAGCTAGTGTAGAATCTACGCAATACTAATACACTGGCACAAATAGTTCTCCGTTTAAACCATAGCTCACCTAAACTATGCATGTGGCATACACTCAAGTTTTTTACAACCTTTAAATGCCATAATTCCTCAAATTATGGCCAAGTTATTATTTACTTAGGCTGCACAAAGCACAGGGCTTTATTTGGGGCAGGCTTGTAATCGAGACAGGCCTTTATTTCTGCATTTTATTGTGAAGCATCCGTTTCGTTTGGAGCGGCATACTGGCGGTAGGCCATCAAAAGCATATGATTTTCGGTTTGGTTTGGGATTTATTTTACTTTTGGACTGTTTGATTATATTGCTAAATGTTGGGACTGGTAGGCACTGAAATCTGGGGGTTATTCGATGGTTCACTATTAAGTTTCATGTAGTTGAAAGTGTGTCGGGATTTTCACCCGCTGTGTTTATTGCGAGACAGGCAGTCGCTTTCAGTCATTGAATGTGCGCTGCTGTAATAGAAACCTAAAAATAGAAAAGACAACGACTTTTCATTGGCAACAGTAGGCTATTAAACCAACCAACAATTAAGAAGAGCTCTTAACAGGTAGGCCTATATAATCGTGTGATGCGTCCGATCAGGGGCATCTGGTGGTTGAATGTCATCGCGCGATCTAGGCCTATCATTGTTCACCAAACATTCTAATTCAAAATTGTAGCCTAAATCTTACACAAAAGTATAAAATAATCTTAACTTCATTCACTTCGTAGATCAAGACAGACTTGCGGAACAAGCTGCAGGGCAACAGTCTGACAGCCTGCATGAAAGCCTAAATGGTCCGCACTTGTTAAAGACTGCAATTATCAAAGGGCCCTTGAATTGTTCTTTTTAAAACCAAGGAGGATGCCTGTAGTGATGCTGTCAGCTCTGCCATAAGGGTCATTCCATGTAAAAACAGCCAAAATCGGGGTATCATGTACATAACACCTCTCAGATTTTGCTGAAAAGCGGTGAATATATGCCTTATGTTACCAAACAAAGGAATCTGAAGTTTCAGGTCAATATCTCAAACGGTTTGCCTGTGGCGTCCATTTGAATTTCGGGTGCCACGGCCCTAATTGACACATTGGAATTTCACATTTCATCTTTTGCCATTTTTGGAAGCTCATGACGTCTGTTCGAATAGAGGTAGAGGGCTGGAAACTGGTGTGGTAGTTCATTGTAGCCTGTACTACACAATTCTGGAGGCAGAATCAACATTCCTTACTGTTTGGGTGAGAGGTGGGTCACCAGAGTCCTAAAAAATGTTGACGGCATGTGTGAATTTTCACTTTTTGGGTGGCCCTAGCACCACAATTAATGATCATATTTATTCTAAACAGGATTATTTGTTATATGTGGGAACTTTGCTCTTGCCAAAATGAATTTGACGGGTATGGTACCACTGGTGGGGGTTTCATGGGGGTCCAAAAACCCTCTCCGGCAGAGGTGACTCTTTTGAAACCCCATATTTGGACCCCAAAATCACCATGTGGGCACTTGATGATCCTAATGGGATTTATAACAGATAAAGATACATATTTGTTCTTTCTTTTAATGAAATAATTTTTTTGACTATGAAGTTCCATAATATGAATTTTATTCTTCATAATGCACCATTTTGGACATTGTTTCCAGAAGTCTGGAATGTAGATCAGGGAGAATGTAGTGATGATGAAGCATGAAAATAGTGGAAATAACTTAGTATTATCCTCAGTGATGGCAAACAATTAAATACTGAGACTGTCACGGATTAACCCCTTATCCCCATGAAAGAGACCAGCCATCACACTTTTAAAGTGCCCATATTATGAAAAAATCACTTTTTCTGGAATTTGATGTGTTATTGTGTGTCTCTGGTGCTTCCACACGCATACAAACTTGGGAAAAAAAAAAAAAAAAAAAAAAAAAAAAAAAAAAACACCCATGCTGTTTTGAGTGAGATAAGGGTTTCTGGATGTATCCTGCCTTCAGCCTCCAGGGTGAGCTGGTCAAAATCGGCAAGGCTTTTGACGTCACAAGCCGAAACATTTCAATATTCCCACCCACCACCTCCTTTTAGGGCAATTACGTTACGTGGATATAATGGAAACCTATGGAGCTGCATCGAAGTGGGCAGGGAAAAGGATTTATACTTAATAAATCGTTGAACAAACGTGAATAAAAGGCACAAAATAAGGTTGGTGTAAGAGTTATCTGTTTGTTCATGGGATTCATTCTAATTCCATCACTTAAAACTAGGTGAGATGGCTAAGCTTATGTTGTAGGCTACTGAAGTTCCACTGTTAGAGAGCTAGCTAGCAAGCTAACCGTTTTACATAGAGATTATGGTAGGCTAAGTGTTAGCTACGGGCTATACTATGTAAAACGATGTGTAGTAGATGTTAGGGGATTTTAAATTGGCGTGTTTCAGACGTTGCATAATCAACACCCCACCTCTCCACACCAAGCCTACGAGTTCAACTGTTTTTTAAGCCTACATACCTCAGAAAATAATGTCAGATACCTTTGCACAGTAGTTGTTGGGTAATATTTAGCATTATTGACATAAAGCATGAAGCAAAGCCAAGATGGTCAGGCTAGGCTGGAGGGATTTGTTGATTTGGCACGAATGACCCTGGTAACAGTTAATGGAGTGGGGCGTGGGTAAGGGAGCAGCAGCTCATTAATATGTAATGAACAGCAGAAACAGCACACTTTGACAGGGACTGAAAAAGAGTGCAATAGAGGTAGGTAAGAATCTTTTCCTACAAGCTATTTCCAGCAAACAACTTCAGAAACATGTTTTCTGGAACTCCTAGACCTATTTTAACTTGTTGAAAAATAGTCATAATATGGGCACTTTAAAGAACTAAATAACAAGAATGTTACATAGTGTAAGAACACTACAAACTAGATGTACCGCATAGCGGTACAAAATATGACCGCCGCTCAGTCCTGTACATCCGTTCCGCGAAAATAAAGCACACTTCAATTTGTCTCCATATTTTACTCCATCCCCCACTCTTGAAACTTTTGTGTATGCTTGTTTGGCATGCCTGAGTGTGTAAAAGCGGCTGCACAGAAAGTAGCCTACTGGTGCTGAAAAGGTGAATAGATTGTAGAATAGCCAAAGAAGATGTAGCATTGTTATAAAACCTTTAAAATCTCTAAACAATCACAAGTAGGGCAGTTCATCACAGTTCATCCATTGCAACTGGATTGATGAAAGGTCACTTACACCTGTAGGCTACATTGTATTTGGGAAAAGCAAAAGGTATCAGCATAATGTTATTTATTTATTTATTTATTTATTTATTTTGTATGTATTTTTAAACAAAAACATCTCTGTCAGTTCCATGCCGTTTTCAACAGCTATCAAAAACAAAGGTCATTTTTGGATGGATGGATTTTTTGTGAATGTTTTTTCTTCTACATAAGATTTTAGTCATCTTTAGTTCATGTAATACTTTATTGTCAATGCACAAATTAAGTAACAGTAGTCTGAAACGTTATTGTTAATGCACAAATTAAGTAACAGTAGCCTAGTCTGAAACGAAATGCTGTTTTACATCTAACCAGTGGTGCAAATAACTGACATGTCCAAATGGGCCTTGATGAAATGCGTCGCTAGACTGTTCATACACATTTTAACGGGCCAAAGTTGAAGAGCTTTTGTCCGTTATTGTTAGTGCAAATATAGGCTGATTCATGTTCCCTTGCATTGTTTAACTGAGGTCCATGGCTAGTCTGGCTTTCATCAGACCAAGCTCAATCTTTTAAGAAATCAAAAAAAAATAAATAGCGGGGGCAGATCAGGCTGGGTTCACTCCAGCCTAGGCCATAGGCACCCGATATTGTTTAATTTTCGATTGAGATATACACGCTCTGGCTATTCTAAATGCAAAAATGCATCAGGGAGTTATGACAAAACGGTAACTAACAAACTAGATCCTAATAGAAAGCTGTTAGCTTCCCTAAGCTACAGGTAGGATTATAAGGTAGGCCTATTTACAACATAAATTGTCAATAGGCTATGCTGGCATTACACAAATAAAATCTCCAATGGCTTACGCCTTACAGTATCAAGCGGACTTAAACTGTCATATCGTATGAAAAGTTGTAATAACATTCACGCAGCTCCATGAGTCAAGGAAAGCGCGAATGAAGTAGCCACTTCTAAATGGGACCCACTACACAGTAGCTTAAGGTGTTTTGCTAAAGCAGCCGTAATGAAATGAAGGTGTCATTGTTTGGATACTTCACACACACGTGCTTTTTAATTTCACAGACTACAACTACCAAGCTGTAATCAAAGCACATCGATTCCCCTCTCACACTTAAAACAAAATAAACAGGCGTCTCAGTCTCACGATGTATAGGCAAAACTGTATCAGACCGTGTAACGTTGGTAAATCTTCCATTGCACAGAATGATTTTGTAGCACGTGCAATAAATGACAGTCGAATGATACAAACAGTGCTGCTATACATTTCCTTGGTATAACCGCATTTATAGTTTTCTACAAATGCAATAAATCAAATGCCTCCATCACTCAACCAACGCTAACGGTAACATTACCTAGGTCCTTATTGATATTACAAGATTAACGTACCTGCAGTAAAAACCAAGCATGTCCGATAAACATCCTCAGATTTATTTCGGCTTCAAGAAGAAATGGGAATTACACTTCATGTGAACATCGTCCTATCCTTATTAGATGTTCGCTGCGGTAAATTACAGTCCTTGTATGAAGCGCCCATTGTTTTTCCAACCCACTTTTAACTTCCAACAAAATTACGCCTCACTGCAACGATGCGCCATCTAGTGGACTAACGACTACTTCTCGCCAATACTGAAAATGCAGCATGATGATGATGATGGGGCAATCACAAATGAGTGATTATGAGCAGCTTCGCTGCGCGGCGGTCATAATAAAAGGGAGTTTTTCCTTGCCCCTGTCACTCTCCAAATAAAATTGAAAATTAAATTGAATAGTGTATTTAACTATTATTCAAGAAATTGTGGAAGCAGTGGCATAATTTTGTCATGGTCCTTTTGGTCAAGTTTGTATTGGTGAGCACTGCGTCCATAGATGTCTGGCACACTGACAGAACAAATGATATGTTGGAATGGCACCCAACAGGGGATCTGTCTTTAGTCCGATGGCTATGTGAGGATGTTGTTGACACACTTCATGAATTTCACAAAAACGTCACCATGTTCATCTGAACGTTCAACAATGTTTCCAATGAACCAGTCATCATCATAGATACAGGCAATGTATTTTCCTGGCTGGAAATTTGGGTTTTGTGGCTGATCCGACTGCGAGTGTTCTGCCTCCAGGTGTTCTGTATCCAAGTGTTCTGAATCCGATTGTCCTGTATCGACATCTGTGAATATTGTATCCTGTGATTTTATTTTTATCTGTATCTTATTTTTGGAAATTGGTATAAACAATGATGCGATCGTGTTCCACTAATCATTTTGGCCGAGGCCATTCGTATGTTTCTTCGTGTTTTTTAATATCTTCTGCACTAACAAAGAAGAATGTAATGTTCTTAATGTTTTCTTTTGCCCATTGAAAAATCTCCATTGGTGTCAGTATGGTTTGCATCAGTGGCCTGCAGACTTACTCGTGCTGCAAGACGCTTGAGAGTTCTGCCGATTCCATCACATGGGCTTTTCCCATGCAAAGTTGCAAAAAAGCGACTTGCAGAAAACATTAAGAACATTACATTCTTCTTGGTTAGTGCAGAAGATATTAAAAAACATGAGGAAACGCACAAACTGGAGAGAAGTTACCCCTCGGCCAAAATGATCAGTGGAACACGATCGTATCATTGCTTTATATCAATTTTGAAGTTTGATAGAGGGTCTCTTTCATGGGGGATAAGGGGTTAATCCATGACAGTCTCAGTATTTAATTGTTTGCCATCACTGAGCATAATACTAAGTTATTTCCACAATTTTCATGCTTTATTATCACTAAATTCTCCCTGATCTACATTCCAGACTTCTGGAAACAATGTCCAAAATGGTGCATTATGAAGAATAAAATTCATATTATGGAGCTTCATAGTCAAAAATTTTATTTCATTAAAAGAAAGAACAAATATGTATCTTTATCTGGTATAAATCCCATTAGGATCATTAAGTGCCCACATGGTCATTTGGGGTTCCAAATATGGGGTTCCAAAAGTCACCTCTGCCGGAGAGGCAGCTGCGGCCCACTGGTCGGGGCTCGAACCGGCAACCCTCCGGTTACAAGTCCAGAGTGCTAACCAGTGGGCCACGGCTGCCCAAAAATTAAAAAAAATGTACGCCCTGGCCCTACAAGCAAGTATCAAGTCTTAACATTCAAGTCTCAAGCAAGTCCAAGTCATTTTTTATGACAATCAAGCAAGTCAGCTTGGGTCAAGCAAGTCACAAGCCAAGTCATACAAATTCATGATGATTTACCCACGTTTTCACTTTGAAATAGGCTAGTTATGTTATAGTTATAGTAGGCTAGTTATGAACTGTTGGAGTTTTATTTGCAACAAACAGACATTGCATTCAACCCACATAAACGGTTTGTAGAATAAGATTAAATATACAAATAAAAATAAATGTATTTCAAGTACCTATTATAAAATAGCATATTATTGTTTCAATATGCCTCAATTATTAGGTAGGCTACATCAAATCATGAAAACATTCAAACAATTCAAGTTACACCTGTCATCTCCAGGGACCCAATAAATGTGAAAAAAAAAGGACCTAATCAGTCAATTAAATGATGCCGTCGATGTCACTGCCAAACTTTGACAAGTGCGAAGGCACAACACGTTTTAGGAGGGTTTAGGACCCTCAATGCTATATCATATGTATAAGCCGAACATGTGAAGTAAGCTAAAACTTTTCTATGCTTATTGCTGGCAGTTTAGCTACTGACTGTTGTTACTACTAGGCTGTAATGTATGGGACAGGGACGGGTTTAAGAGGGAGAGAGAAAGAGAGGCACTTACTTTAGGTTACATTGCCAACAGTTTCGCTTTTAACCTAATATTTTGTTAAATAAAGCATAATCGATTCACAACCAACTCTTAACATGCCTCAAACTTGACATTAGGTTTCTAACACGACTAACTTCTGACAGATGAAAATCGACGTGGTGGTTATGTCGCTAATTTGCACACTGCAGACCTTGCAGACTGCTGTTCATTTCTTCTTTGAGTTGTCAGATACATCATCTGTGTAGCCAAACATTATTATGTTTTATGTTTTCTACAAAAGTAGAGCCTTCCATATGTGCAAGTTACCTCAGTCTGTCCTATTCGATCTGGCACTTGCTGCGGTTCTGTCGTGTCACTTGGTAACAATGACAGGTTCGCTCGCGCGATGCATGCAACAGTACCTAAGCAGATTTTCTCAAGTCTTCTCAAGAAGTCAAGTCTTTTCAGTCAAGTCTAAGTCAAGTCCTGAATAGCAAGTCAAAGTCAAGTCATATATTTTATACATGTTGATCAAGCAAGTCTCAAGTCACATTAAAAATGTGTCCCCCATGTCTGCATAACACACAGCCCACTCTTGCTCTAGTTTTCTTGGGTCCTGAAAAACACGGGCCAGATGAAGAACAGGTCCATCCATAATCAGATTTACTGTATATAGGCTAAACATAACAGGGCTCTACAGTGCACCCATTTCACTCGCACATGCGTTGTGACTCGTTAGTAATCGCTTCTATCAAATCCAAGAGCGCGCAGAAAAAGCAGAAAGTTAAGACTAGCCAGCCAAGATGCAAAGATTAAAAAAATTAGTTCTTCTATCCACCGAATTCATCGAATATAGGAGGAACAGGATGAGATTCTGAGAATGTAGTGAGAGAAGGAAAGGTAACCTAACATGCCTTTTAGCCCAGTTGACGTATTGGCTGCAATATGCAAAATATAGCTGTAGCGAACAGGCACAAAAGTAGCCTCCCGTAATACTCCCATTTTATTCAAAGCTACTGACAACTCCAGGCTTCCACGCATGCTTGTTTGTTTACACCGAATACAAGCTGAAGTGGAAAACGAAAGTAGGCCATGCCTTGCCCCCATCAATGCAGATATTTCAAATAAAAAATAAAAGGATAAAAAAAATATATCCTTGATAGCCTATGTTGGGCTTTGTGGAAGACAAAATGGACTGTTTTAGTAGTAGTATTAGGCAGTATGTAGTCCATTTGGCAGGATACTTGATATACAGGCTAAATGCAAATATGGCAATGTATTATATTATTTTATATTAACAAAATGTAGGAAAATAGAACAGACTGAAAATAAAGTAGGCACTGATCTTTAAAATCCTGTTTCCTGTAGCCTTGTCAGTCATTCTTAATATTTGCAATTGGTGCACTGGCATGTTTAACTGTTAGCTGCAGAGTGTAAGTTATGTGTAAGTTAAGTACAGAACTGCCTGTGCGCCCAAATTTTTGTCTGTGCTCCTACATTTTTTAACTTGGGCGCACAAGTGCTCCTGGAAAAAAATGTTCGTGTAGAGCCCTGCATTAGCCTGCCTAGGCAATTACTCCCATGTAAAGGAGAGAGAGAAAACTGCAAAGCCCTTTTCCCATTGCAGTCACATAAGTAGCAGCAGAACAAAAATACTTTTCAACTTCTCTTGGACCCCCGTGGTGTTCTGATGAGTAGGGGCTACAAGGATAATGCTGCTCAGACATGGCATGTAGAAGGCCACATTTAGATGATTAGGCAGGGATGGGAGACCAGTGCTGCTGTGGGTCTCAATAGTTTCCATGGTAACCATCTAATGTGATTGGACTACAGTAATAAAGAGAAGCCCCAAAAATGTATCCTATCCACAAGTTTCCTGGGGTAGTTGCTGGGGAAACGTTTGTGAAACGATTGTGGGCAACACTTCCGGTGGAATTGTGTGGCCGTCCACTGCACCTGATGCCTCAGCTGTGTATTTTGCTGATCAGTTGTCAGGCTAATCACATCGCTGTATTGTCGTGCTGTTGCTGAATAATATTATGCCTTTAAAAAGCTCGGGAACAACGTGTGCCGTTTGAGGATGTACTTACAACCGCACAAAACTAAATAATTGGGTGAAGAAAGCATGGTTCGTGCCAGAGATATAGCTACAGCTGCCATCCATCAGGGCTTAAAATTCATTTTTCAAAATAGGGGGGGAATTCCCCCCTTAGGTTATTCATGTCGGGGGGGATTTACACAATTGGGGGCAGGGCTCCAGACTAACTTTTTGCATTGGTCGCACTGGTGCGCCTAACTTTTTTTCTTAGGTGCACCAGCACAAAAGTTAGGTGCACCCAAATTTTCAACCACATCGCATTTAACACCGCAGCAGGTTCACTTTTTTTCCTTAATTACTGTCCTATATAGGTTGTCCTGTGACTTATGATTTACAATTCTACAAAAAAAGTAACTTAATGAAGTGTTGGTGCTTTAAGTGCTTCACTGAGCTGAAATTTAAACTTAAAACATCTCAAGATGAATTAAATAAAAATAACAGTGAGTAAATTAACAGTGCACATCATTTGGCAGTGGGCAGCCGTGGCCTACTGGTTAGCACTTCGGACCTGTAACCGGAGGGTTGCCGGTTCGAACCCCGACCAGTAGGCACGGCTGAAGTGCCCTTGAGCAAGGCACCTAACCCCTCACTGCTCCCCGAGCGCCGCTGTTGATGCAGGCAGCTCACTGCGCCGGGATTAGTGTGTGCTTCACCTCACTGTGTGTACACTATGTGCTGTGTGTGTTTCACTAATTCACGGATTGGGATAAATGCAGAGACCAAATTTCCCTCACGGGATCAAAAGAGTATATACTTATACTTATTTAAGGGCTTCAAACTGCACATCTCATGGCTCAATGTCTTACATACCATCCTTCATGATCTTTAGCCCTTGGCTAAACCAGCTCGCCATGCTAGCATCTTCCATAGAAATGTATTTGAGCACAATTTAAAGAGATGTTCCAAGTAGCCTGGGCAGGGCTCTACACTAACATTTATTTTCAGGAGCACTTGTGTTAAAAAAATGTAGGAGCACAGACAAAAATTTGGGCGCACAGTCAGTTCTGTACTTAACTTACACATAATGTAACATTATACTGCAGCTAACAGTTAAACATGCCAGTGCACCAATTGCAAATATTAAGAATGACTGACAACATTTAGGCTACAGGAAACAGGATTTCAAAGATCAATGCCTACTTTATATTCAGTCTGTTCTATTTTCCTACATTTTGTTAATGTAAAATAATATAATACATTGCCATATTTGCATTTAGCCTGTTTATTAAGTATCCTGCCAAATGTAGGCTAATTTATTTATTTGTGAATCCATCTATAGCTAATCCAAATATGCCCATGGTGACCTATCTGACAGCATACTGCCTAACACTACTACTAAAACAGTCCATTTTCTCTTCCACAAAACCCAACATAGGCTAATCAAGGATATATGTTTTATACTTTTAGTTTTTATTTGAAATATCTGCATTGATGGGGCAGTAGGCAAGCGTTATGCCTACTTTCGTTTTGCACTCCAGCTTGTATTCGTGTAAACAAACAAGCATGCGTGGAAGCCTGGAGTTCTCAGTAGCGTTCTACCTTTGAATAAAATGGGAGTATTACGGGAGGCTACTTTCGCTACAGCTATATTTTGCATATTGCAGCCAATACATCAACTGGGCTAAAAGGCATGTTAGGTTACCTTTCCTTCTCTCACTGCATTCTCAGAATCTCATCCTGTTCCTCCTATATCCAATGAATTGATTGGATAGAAGAACTAATTTCTTCAATCTTTGCATCTTGGCTGGCTAGTCTAACTTTCCGCTTTTTTCTGCAGCTCTTGGATTTGATAGAAGCGACTACTAGCGAGTCACAACGCCTTGAAACTGCTAACGTTGATGGGAGGTGTAGTTCTTATGCTGCATTTCGGCGACGTGATTCTATGGTTTGCACCAGTAATGTTTCTCGATGTTGCGGTGTATTTTATAGACAAACATTGACATGGTTAGAAGTCATTCGCACCAGTGCGCCTAAATATTTTTTTGCACTCGCACGGCATCATTTTTACTCGCATGTGCGAGTGAAATGGGCGCACTGTAGAGCCCTGCTGGGGAATTTTTATGTGATTTTGCTATGATGATTGCAATAATCATTTGACAGTCCCACAATGCAATTTACTTTTTAATTTTAGTATTTCTAAATTTTCAATAAGAACATCACTATGGTTAATGCAGCAACGGTGGTAGGCCTATTATTATAGGCTATTGCAATGAATTGCCATGCTCGATCTAAATGTGTCCATTCAATTCACCGTACACAATGACCACAGTTATACATGCAGAGAATATTCAGGGTTTAAATGTAGCAGCGATATTCGATTTGCGCCAATTACCGGATTAAATTGATTGCATCAATCAGAATGAGTTTACACAACTCGCGCGCAAAACGAATATTGCTGTTGAAAACCGGGTTACTCCCTGCATGTAACGGCGGTCAATGACGCACTCCTTTTCGGCGAGATCTGTATCTCTGTCGTTCGCAATTTTAAGACGCCTTTTCATCTGCAATGACTCCTATACATTTGGCGCAAGTGGCATTCCTGTACATCGGGTTTACGTTCAAACTATTTTTCTGGTGAATAATTATTTCGGACTGAACTTGGTGAAGGGAAGTTTCACTAGGCCTATCGTAGGCAACGATAAACTTGATCATCATCATCTCGGGCTCGTCTGATCGGTTTGCTGCTGCCAGCCGCCGAAAGACAGTGGGGAGAGGGTACATTTATCTCAGCCTGTGACCACACTCTCTGCAGCACACGCATTTTCTTTCAAAGGGCGGCCAATCAGAGGGGAGGTCCCGCACTTCACTATCTGTGATTTGTTTAAACCACGATATTGGCCAAATTGACACTTTTTCCTCTCTCTAATAGTTGGTCGCACCGGTGCGACCTCCGATTTTTTTTAGTCGCAGAGTGTATTTAGTTAAATGTTTTTTTTAATGCATAGCATTTTACCAGTAATTACTAGTAGCTAAACATATTTAGTCATTTGAATGCTTCATATTGACGTTTAAACTATAACACTTAGGCATATCATTAATGTGGTGTGTAGGTCTAATTGAGAGCACATTGGTGATGAGCATAGATATATATACTGTCAGTATATTTATCTATGGGTGATGAGTAGGTGTAGGTGAGGTGAGATGAGTAGGTGTAATTGAGTGCCTGTCACTTTAAGAAATACGTGAGAGTAATTTAGCCTCCCTTCAGCCTGACGGTTTAAGGCTAGTCGCTAGTGAATAAAAGTTGTGCATAGTGCAAAAGGATATGTGGCTGCAATTCATTATGTTTTCTATGTCATTAGATAAAATAAATGTTCAAAAAACTAACAAGTCGAAGACAATCTTTCTGGGATCAAGTGTTGACGCGACCTGAGCTAGCAGGATAGTTACCAAGGAGCTCTTTCCAGATGTAAAAGTTTGCCATGGTTGCGTAGCCTATTTGCGTATTAAAGCGCAAAGTGGTTCTATCTCTCTCGCTCTCTGTGTGTGTGTGTGTGTGTGTGTGTGTGTGTGTGTGTGTGTGTCTGCGTCTGCATGAGGCTATGTCCGTCCGGTCAATAGCACCGCATTCACGCCACTTTGTGATTATACTAACGTCATCAGACAGGCTGTAAAAGTGTATGCGGGAATTTCTCGCATTATGATGGCTAGAGTTGCGGGACTTGAACAAATTATGCGCAATACCCGCAATCCCGCAGTGAAATTTAAGCCCTGATCCATTGCGAATGACGACGACGAGGAGGCTAAAAGAAATTGGCTGAAAACCTGAGCTTAAAACATCCCCTGAAATGTTGTTATGTAGTATGTTATGTATGTTCATCATCACTGCGCCAACTGAAGAAAACCTTTACCCAAAGCTTTATTTGGGTTATGAGAAGCCACCTGAAAAGAAGCAACGAAGAGTCGTCAGGATGAGTGTCGACCGTCAAGTCTCAGCAACAGGTAAGCTAGCCTAGTAGGCGGCTAAATTTGGTATTGACACATGTTTTTTAATGCAACATTACGGTAACATAGAGTATACACACTGTGTTAAAGGCATCCTTGATTTTCTACGCTTCTGTCTTTCGTTATACTTAAGGGGAAAATTCCGGTATTTAGCACTTTGAGTCCCTTTTCTGGTTTGTTTTGGATGAACTAGAGTGGTGGACACCGAAATTTTGACGACTGGTCCGGTCTCGACTTTTCTGACTCGTTTTGAATCGCCTTTGACTACTCAGAGTGGCTGCCAACAGGCATACTCAAGCAAGTCCTAAAACAACCCTTAACGTTCGTTTTCAAAACTGTGCAACTCACCGAGTGGTTATTGGTGTTCGTTGATTATTAAAGTCAAATATATTGGCGCAATGTATGATTTCCAGCCGTCTTATTTGCTATTGTGGAACTATTTTATCAGACACCTCACAACCGCGTATAAACTTCTGCTCAATATTTGAACCTGAAGCATAGACGGTGGCGCAGTAATATCAACGTGCAATGAGTCTTCCAACAGAAATCAATGAGATTTTACAAAATGCCAAATAAAACACGACAGAAACTGTATTTCACTACGCTACTTGTTTTGGAACATCAACGAACACCACTAACCACTCCGGTTCTACTTGGATGCCCTCATACAATCATAATGCTATCTCCCGACCGTTGCACTCCTCAAACAAATGACGCTCTGCCACCTGTACGTTCAGGCCAATCCAAACTTTTTTCATCTGTTGTTCCTTGTTGGTGGAATGAGCAGTTCCTACTAGAGCAGGGACATCCCTCTCCATCTTCAAAAAACTCCTGAAGACCCAGCTCGTCAGAGAACATCTCCTCTCTTACAACTAGTCTTGCTGATCCTAGCACCTACCACCTGACTAGAACTGACACTTGACTGTTTAAAAACAGCACTCACTGATGCACTTACTTCTATTGTACTCTCTGATGCACTTATTCCTATTGTAGGCCTACTCTACCTTTTTAGAACCTGTCCTAGAATTGTTAAGAGAATTGCTTTAAAAAGCTTAAACTGTTTACCATGTTAGTAGCTTTGGCTAAAAATGTGTCAGCCTAATGTAATGTAATGTAATGTAACCAGTATTCAACACTCTTGTCTCCTGTCTACAAGGTTTTGCACCAGTCAGGTCAGTAACACACTAAAAGCATTGGATAGAGGTCCATGTTGAGCACAACAAAGACCTCATTCCATGGCTGCCCCGTGACACAAAAAAATAAACTATACCACAGGTTTTTCTGCAACATTTCCCTGATGTAGATGTGTATTTTTCTATATTATGTTGATATGTTCCTATATGTATATTGTTGGCTCTATTGTATAGTATGTGCCCATATTACTATTTGTCTACTGAATGTAAAAGTTACTATTACATGTCTATTTGTTACTTCTACTGTACATGTATATTTGTTGAATGTATAGAGAGCCAACCTACCAAAGTCAAATTCCTTGTGTACCGTAAGTATACATACAGTAACTGCGGAGGGCAAAGGTATATTTATCTTGCCGTTTTTTTTTTTACTCTGTGAGGTTGTGTTCCTACAGTGCAGTGTAGTGAATGACAGACGGCGATTTTTATATCGATCTTGTATTAACCGGAAATGAATTGAATGTTTCTCAATAAAAAGAGAATTAAAAGTGCATAGCTGGAAAAGTGCTATGTCGGCGTGAGGAGTTACCAACTGTAAGGGTATGCAGTGCACTTGCTGGCCCTGTTTCTTTGGTAGACCAAGGAAGGATTTTACTCGTACTAAACAATTCAAAGGATGACTAAGAATTTCATTATCTTAGCTCTTCACATACAGTAGAATGAACTTGCATAGCTGATCTATTAATCTAGATGCATACAAAACCCGAGGGTTATCCATACAAGCTACATTTCAAACTCTCTTCTCCCTCATTAAGGAAAGGCTGTGGGGCTGTGGTGCAAAGTGGGAGAGTAAATGTAAGTAAACAGAATCCTCATTACTTTTAAATAACCCCATTAATTAATTGGTCCACATTAAATAATGATTTCAATGCCTTTGATGAAAGCTTGAGTTTTTGCTTTGAAAAGCCATTTCAGCTTTTTATACTTCTTGTTTATCCTCAGCTATTCACCATTTTTGCAGAAAGAAAGCAAATCCCTGCATCAAGGCCAGCATTTATAACAATAGCCTTATAACTAGGCCTAATCACATAGTGCAGTAGACAAGCAGAGCTCATAAATATGCCCCAAATTCCAACACTCATGTGCTGCAAGCCAGAGCGAGCCTTAAGACAACTGTGTGTGCAAGCTCAAGTGCACATGCATACTGTCCATCAGCTCTGCATCGACCAGCATCCTGACATAAAAAAAATATATATGTCAGATATTCACTCAAATGACAACCAACACCCCACAGACTAGCTTATATCTTAGTGTGGTGAGACTTTCATAGACTTCCAGAATATGGTAAAAATTCTGCCTCCTTTTCAGTTACACTTGCTATATCATCCAGTGGGCTATCAACACTTTAAAGGCTAGGCTAGGCTAGAACATGCATGTAGCGTTTCCATCCCTGAGCTATGTTCACACTGCAGCAGGCTTCTAGCTTCACCTTGGCCATGAAGCAGACTGATGGGAAGAGCCAATCATGAGGCTGGGAGGGGGACAGATGCAATGGCTCCGTATTAGATTGCAGTAGCCTAATAGGCCTGCGTCTGTGTCCTGCGCATGCAGCGCATGTTGAGAATTGTGTCATCAATAATTGGATCAATCAAAATCCAATTACTGATACAAAATACCAGAGTTTAAATTGGTATTTCTGTCAATGCAGTTGGGGCTGTCAAATATTTTCTTTCTCGATTAATCGCTGAAATTCACATGATTAAAAATTCTTTCCATAAGTCCATATTAACAATGTAAAGCAATTATTACCAATGTATCTCGATTGGGAGTCAAATGGATGCAGTGAAAGTTACTTTATGAACTCAACTTTAAAGGAATACGCCACCCAATGTCAGTAGTAATATATGTTCTTACCTTAACTTTCACAAGTTGAGTCATACCTCTCCCGTGTCGGTACGTGCACTCAAACGGTCTGGCGTGCGGCGCGAATATGTTAGCATGTTGCTTTGCTAGCGGGCTCAGACATAGCCATAGAGGGAGGAAGATGGCAGTAATCAAACACATCCACGTTTTCCCTACTTAAATACAGTTGCACGAGTAGTTGATAAAAATGTGTACGGTCACACAACATGAAACGTGCCGATTTTCCAAGCGAATAAACAGGAGAACTACAATGTGTGACACAATAGCACTTGGGAGTACTTCAACCTAGCGTAGTAATATTAATTAACACCTAATTGTAGATCCTATCCACCACAGAGTTCAGCCGACCCTCAGCCTCCCCCTCCGAGGCACACACAGTCATTTTCATAAATAGAGACAACCTGCCTTGCTGGTGTTAGTTTGAGCTGACTTAGCAAAGTAGCAGGAAGTGGTAAAGTAGATTGTGAACAATCATGGTTATAACATGCATTGTGAAGGGTTGTGATAACAAGCAGAAGTATTATAGTGATTTCATGTTTCATAGAAATTCCGCTTCGCTGCAAACGGCGGAAAACATGGCTGGGATCTACAATTAGATGTTAATTAATATTACTACGCTAGGTCAAAGTACTCCCAAGTGCTATTGAGCCACACATTGTAGTTCTCCTGTTTATTCGCTTGGAAAATCGCCATGTTTCATGTTGTGTGACCTTACACATTTTTATCAACTACTCGTGCAACTGTATTTAAGTAGCGAAAACGTGGATGTGTTTGATTACTGCTATTTTCCTCCCTCTATGGCTACATCTGAGCCTGCTAGCAAAGCAACATGCTAACACATTCGCACCGCGCGCCAGAGCGTTTACAAATATTTACTCATATTTTCATTATCTTTGAGTTCAGTTCAAAACAAGGAACTTTTCATATTGAGAAATATGCACAATTGCATGTGCAAAATGTAGCCTAGGCCTACAGCACATTTCAATGAAGTGCAAAACAAACAGAAATAGCCTAGTCCATATACATTAATTATGTTCAGTTCAGTTAACTAGTTCAGTTGAAAACGTGTAACAGTGGAGTTTACACAATGTTTAGTAGATTATGGCTTAAATTTGAAGTGCTTCTGTGATATTTTTATTCCATGTCGACTGTGCCGATTTTTTGACAAGCGTCCTTGACAAGGCAGCCAGAGCTTCTTTTGCAGCTCAAGTCGGCGGTGGTTTGTACAGTAAGTGTCATGAATGTAACAGTTCTAAAATTGTGATAGCCTTGTTGATAAACTGTGTATTTCTTTTATGTCTGAAGCATTAACTTCAATCCTCCGTTGGCCAGCCTAAGCAAATTGCTAGCAGCAAGCTGGCAACACCGAAACCACTGAAGGTAGAGAGGAAATTAAATAATTTAAACAAAGAAAATCACAAATGAGGAAAGACGTATACAAAGGCTGAATGAATGTGAGAATTGGAGACAGACACTGGAGAAGGAAATTAAGGAATCATTCCGCGTCAAGATCAGACAAAATCCAGGAAAATGGTTGCTGCACCGTCTCAGATTTTGCTGAAAGCTTGTCCAGTGTTTCCCCTACAGTGTATTTAACTGGATTTTCAGCGCCGCTGCAACATAATATCACGAGATTCACTTAACACATTGTAAAAGCACAACGGCCAACGTCATCTCGAAATTGTTTTCTGAAAGTCTTGAGTAAGTTAAGTGCATCAAACCGCGACTTAGCCTCTCATTATTCAGGACATATATGCGGCATGATGTGTCAGGTGATTACAAGCCCAAAGACAAGTCTGCAGCCCATATGGCTAGCCTACGTTCTGAACACGGTTACATTGTTTAGCTATCCGACTGATGGGGTCTTGCTCCGCCACAGTGTAGCCTATGGTGTCATCGTTCACTTGTAGGTTACACAATAAATAGCCTACTTATAGGCCTGGTGACAATAAAAAATGATATTAGTTATATTTCATCCTTAAACTGTTTGTATGCCGTGAATTTTTGTAGCCTATGCCATATGTTAAGCTTGAGCAATTCCTCTGATCCAAAGCATGCTTTGACACATTGACACTAATGTGAAACATGCATCCTCCTCTCCTAGCCTACATCAAATAAAAGAAACCAATTCATGATTACCGAAATGAATTTAACATGGGGGGAAAAAAGTTTGTTGCGATTTAGCCTACTGTTGTGATGCGGTTCTTTCTGCTGATTGGATTTACGTCCGGTGTCGTCAACTCTGAGAACTCTTGCTCCGGCTGACAATTTTATCCAGAGAGCTGATTTCCCAAAGATGAGCCTCCATCAACATTCAACGACAAATTATTAAAACGTAAATAATGCAATAGAGTAAACCAATGTGCTACAAGGTGTATGGTCTTAACGTTAATTGTAGCCTAGACTTGTAACGTTAGCGTAGGGCTACATGTAATGTTTGTATGGGAAAGCTAGGCGAACAGAGTCTAGGCCTGTTTAAACTTTCTGATAGTTAAAGGAAATATGAGCATATGTTGGCATATAATGATAGCCTAAATTCTGTCCACTTAGCTATAATAGGCTATCACAAACAGACCTTTTCTACGTTTATGCATTAGACATAGGAGCCTACATTCTCTTATCAGAAAGGCGTGTTCTCATAACTTCAGCGTTCTCTTGACGGTGAGACGAACGGTCGCGACTTCAATCAAGTAGCCTAGGTCCTTTTCGAAGTTAATTGTGAGTGAGTTGTATGGTAACTGTGGGAGTGATGTAGAAGAAAAGTGAGTATTTACTTTTTTATACGTGGGTTTGTTGTTTTGGGACTGAGAAATAGACTACAAGGAGAGCATCTGGCTACGTGCATGCGTGTCAGCATTAATGGCCCCCCAACAATTCAATTCAATTACCAAAGAGCCTTAGAGATGTGCTTTGAAAAGCCCAGAAAAATTAAGTGCTCGCAGATTGGGTGTGGCCTTTGCCATTAAGACAAATTTAAATAAATTGTAAATAATCTTTTTCTGGGTTGTGCCATTTAATTTTTCTTCTATCATTTTTAACCAATAATGTAAAAGAAAGCTGAAAATGTCCACAAAAGAAACACGAAGGTATGATATAAAAAAAAAATATATATTTTTTTTTCCAGCAGCACCGCTTTTTTCTAGGGGAAACACTGTTGTCTACCTGATACTTATATGGAATTGTTAAATTCCAATGTTTTCATACATTTTTTCACCCTTGACTTTTTAAGTTGTACACTCTCAGAAATGCCTTATCTTGGAGGCCATGTTTGGGCATTAATTCCTTGAAAAGTATTATTCCTAACTAGGGGTGTCACGATTTCGATTTTATATTAAAATTACATCTCAATCTCGAACTTCAAACTCAAAGGTAGAATCGACGATGCAGCCACACCCCCAATGTCACGTTCAGCATGTATGCCAAGACGGACAAGCGCAGCCAGTTATAATATACACATCAACCTAACGAAATCAAAGCCCCTCTTGCTACTCTGAAATCTCCGGTGTGGAAGTATTTTGTTGTTCATTCACGTCAATTAACACTAACTTAGCCAACTCAACTTACCAAGTGAAAAAGATGATCTAGTTACAGTCCAAAATGACTAAGGTATAAAATGCAAATTGATAAGTACATATTCCATGAACACTAACCTTGGGTCTCTTAGGAGTGTGCTGAAACAATCAAATCACCATTCTGTGTTGTTTCATTTCATGTTCAGGTCTCCGTTTAGTCTAATGTTTGTTCTGTTTACATTACAACCTCGAGGTTGGAACGGTTTCAAAATAAAAAGCAGTTTAAAAATTCCTGGGTGATGCACGACAGCCATTATGCACCACAACGCTCACCACACATCAGCTTGAGGTGGAGAGTGAGGGGATGAATAAATGAGTCAATTTCACAAGGGGATGACTAGGGGACCAAATTGACTGAGTTGAATGAGCCAGGTTAGGAATTTAGCCAGGAGATCAGGGCACTACTCTATGCGATAAGTGCCCATTCTTTGTAATATTCCACTTCATCAAGGCACCCAATGTCATAAAGCAGCAATGAAGTAACCATTTGGTGCCTCATGCATGTAATGCTGGAGGAGGACACACCCGTATTAGATGTATCGTCATACAACACATGATTTGTCATCTGCACACCAGTTACCAGAACAGAAGTATCAAATGAAAATAACTTTAAGAACTAGGTTAGTCTCCAACAGAAGATTGAATTCAAAAGGCAATAGAAGTATCAATAAGGAACATTATGAACTAGGTTAAACAGAAGAGTCCATTTAAAAGTGTAAGATCTTACAGAACCACAAGTATCAAAGCAAAAACAACAAAGTTAAAGTCCATCTTTGACATTTTCCCCTCACATTTCTCCTAAATTGCCCATTTAAGAGCTAGGCTACTTTTAGCCTTGGGATTCTTTGTGAATGCGAGTCCAAATGAAAGCAACAGAGGGTAACACAGATTTTTACAATAAAATAAGTAAAACTGTCCAAAATTAAACATCCCTTCAGCTCAGAAGATAACGCCAAACAACCTAGAAACAAACACTAATAAAGTTACACATTAAAGTGGGGAGATGCTATTATCCAGAATGTGAAATAATTTCTAAGGGATTGACACCAGCCATTTGGGCTAGGGTCATTCCACGTTCAGTTCAACCAGGGCCCACGCACTTAGGTCTCAAAAAATTCTGAAAAAATTACCAGGTGTACCTATGTTACCCAGGAGACACACTGTAAAATTACTCTTATGTAAGATCAATACTTTCCAAGATACAGCCAGTTTTATAGGGGGAGGGGGTGTCGATTTTGCTCGGCCTCTTTTTTTTGTCAAAGTTCACAAGCCCACAGCGCAAGAACTAAACCATGTAGGAGGCTCAAATTGTGCATGCTGGTACATAAATAGGAATAGTATGTAGCAAAATCGTCAAATCAAAATTAAATCGCTAAATCAAGAGCCTATGTTGAGTAAAATTATGTCTTCTGAAGGCTTAAACAGAGCCCAGCCAAAAACTCCAATAAAATTTGTATCAACTTTGAGGGACAGCTATGACCATGCAGGATTATCCAGACCAAACGTGACGATTTTGCTACATACTATTCCTATTTATGTACCAACAGAGACCTAAGTGCGTGAGCCCTGGTTGAATTGACGTGGAATGACCCGCTACTGTTTTTCCAGTCAATAAGGGATAGGCCTAAATATTACATAAGCAAACATATTTCCTATCCTGAAGTGAAATGGAAGAGTCAAAACACATGGCAAAATATTCAGAACCGTGCTTTGTAGATCAATTAATTTTAAACATCAACAAAGACTTCACCAGAGTTTCACCAGAATTTACAAGAGAGGAAGTCAGAGCCAGTTTCTGAGGATGGAGGGTACAGGCCTACTTTTCCTAGATGGACATCTATGTACCACACAATTTAAACACTGTGTGCCTTCCAATTTCCCAGTTGGATAATCTGACATCTGATGGTCATGGTTTTGTTGGAAATTAGAAATTGGATTGTTACAGTTCCCACTGAATACTGAACATTAACATTAACATTAACAGTTCACTGTATAGACAGCCCAAACTATTAATACATGAGGGCAGGAATATTTGTTGATTTGCTTCACAAATGATCACAACTAAGCTCAGGCTCCTGGAGCTGGAACTGGAGCTGCCGAAAAATTTGGAAATTAAACCTGCCCAATATCCTACCAGTGTGCACGACGAGTGCCCAACCAATGACTTGCAGTCATCCTGTTCCGTTTCTGGTGCCGGCGAGAGTGCCAGCAATCCTTGTAACTCTTGAATTCAATAAAGTATCTATCTATCTATCTATCTATCTATCTATCTATCTATCTAGTCTTGGTTCATTTCTTACTACACATCTTACTTCAACCGCAGAGCACTATGAATTCTTCAAGTCAACTACAACTGTCATTTTGCATTTGGTAACAGAAAGTCATGTAGTCTGATAGGCCATTAAGAAGAAATATTTGTCCCAACATTTGGGATGATCTTTCTGAATACAAGCTATGATTTTCAATTTACTCAAACACATGTATTCCTCTCGCCTTCCATGAACCATCATGAAGCAAACACATTTTGCTTCAGGCAACTTCAGAGCACACAAAATAGTGTGTGTGTGTAACAAACAGATATTTTCAGTTGGAGAACCCACAATTAGTAATTTGAAACTCTGCCCACAAGTGTCCAATTCTCCTCCAATTCTCTGGAATCAATCAAAACTCCCGCAGGAACTCCCCCGTTCCCCTTAATCTCCTGCTTTTATTACTTTCCAGACACAGCCTGCCCATTCTACCCTGCCCCCATACCTTCCCCTCCCCCTTTTGTGGTGGTCTCCAGGAAAGCCTGTGATGTTTCAACGCAGCACAGACTCTCGGTGCTACAGAGGCCTTTTTACCTCATATCATCCCCCTAGCAAAACAAAGCCTACCAAGACCAGCCCAACAGAAAGCTTTATTGTTTTTGGCATAATATATGCACACGAGTTACCTGTGGCGCAGTACTCATATCTCAAATAACTTATGCATCCATTGCAATGATTTAATCATGACACGTATTACAAATTAACAACGTCCATTGATGTCGCGTTATACACAGAGATCCTTGCACTGAACATTCCGGGTTTTTAACTGGGAACATCCAAGGACTTCGCCTTTCCTTCAATTTAACGTTACGTCCCATCAATGTCGTTGCATTTGTTATTTAACGTTAGCACACTGAAAATAGCTTGATACCTCGAAATGACAACAGCAACGTTAGCAAATTTGCAATCAGGCTACCATATTGTCGGCGAGCTGCGGCCATCTAGTTAGCATTTGCTACTACTGAGATGTAACAGGCTTTTTTTTAGCACGAGACACAGCTTGTTTTAATACCGCTCATCATTACGTTAACGTTGTCCAACGTTACTTAATTAATGTGCGGTTGCCCAACCAATGACTTGCAAAGTTACGGACTTCTATCTGACGTTAATAAGTTTACTGTTAAGTTACAATATAAATCGTTTTTCTTTTTTTCCATCCAAGCTAGCAGCAGTGTCATTACTTCTTTAGCTTCAAAAAGCAAAATGAAATTATCCGTCTTTAATTCCTAAAATGCTACTAGCTGCACGATCTCTTTAAAGCCCCAGTGTTCAGGTAATAACAGCTAACTATTAGCTAGATAGAAGCAAGATAGCGATGCATGGGCAACTTACAGCTAACTTATAATGGAGTCGTTTAAAAAGGTGAGTTAGTTATTTCTTCGGGGTGATTATGACTATGTATGCTACCCACACGATTTCCTTCTTGTTGTATCAAATATGACATGCTACAATTTCAAACACATTTGACCAGCTCAACAAAGCATAGTTGAGCCAACGTTATCCACAAGCAGACAAGTGGCTAAGAAACGTTAGCTGTTAGCCCACAAGCCACTTGTATCTGGTGAGACTGCAGCAGCTTGGGGGTTAACGTAAACTGCATTCCAGAGCTTGCCTTTGTCGACATCCAAACATAATGTCAAGAAAACAAAGCCTACTCGCAATTTATTGTCATATTCATAATACCTACAATGATTAACGTTGTTCGAGGCATGAATTCGTGTTTGTATACGTTACCTTTGTCGACATGAACGGCCATGTTAAGCGGGTGTAGAAAGGTGAGACAGATGAGAGAGAGCAGCAAATCTGCTCCCCGCTCGGCCATCACTTTAAAAAAAAATAATCCTCTCAGAAAATCCCTCGAAGAAAATCCGTATTGTGACTGAAGTCCCTAACACACGCCTTTTCCTAGATAATAAGCCGAAGAATCTTCCCGAGTATAACCTTTGCAATACGTGAAGACATTCGGGACCAGTTTTTTTCCTGAACAGACCAAACGAAACATCAAGTTAGGTAGCCTAACGTTAACGTTAGTTGGCTCGCCCGGTCTTCGTGTAGGTAGGTAGTCAAACACTCACGCGAAAGACTGATCCTCTAAATTGTTCAGCCGTTTGAAAAAGACTCAATCCATAGCGATATGACCGAAAACATTCCCAGAGATTAGTAAACACTTTCCACTACGGGATTAACGTTATCATTTGATTTATGAGGGGGGAAACAATGCTAAGACTTGCATTCCAAGAACGGGGACGAGGGGAATCGTATGTTAGTCTGAAAGACGATCACTTATCCAATGTTAAACGCAGCCTGCTTGCCACGAGCAACAGCAGCGCAGAAGAGCAGGAATTCTGTCTGGAGAACGGGAAAACAAGGGCTGGAATACAGGGGGCTCTGCATTGCTGACGCAAGAATTGGCAAGTACTAAGGCATGGGGTGGCTATCTGGAAGCAAGTTTCGGGCGAATTAGGCATTTCAATAAGGTATTGCTTGCACGTAGGCCCAGTTCCAAATATTGAAACTGGAAATGTGCTGAGTCCCAAAATTCTGTAGGCTAACTTCAGCTCAAGCATTCTAAAAACAATCGGGCAGTTTTTAACATAACATTTCTTTAACCACCCAGTAGGCCTCATTCACCAACCGTTCTTAGACACTGTTCTTAAAACCCAGTCCATCACTAACCTGGCTATAGGCTAGGCCTAAAGCCAGACTCGAATTCTTATCAATTTTTTTGTCTGACGTTACACCATTGGGAGTTGAGTGTTTCAACCCAGCCTAGAAGCCAGCCCGAATTTACCCCACACAACATGAGGATGCCTAATGCCTTAAAGATGCAGTCAGGGATTGCGCAGAAAGTCGCGTTTGTTTATGTCTATTTTATACAGACTATGGTTTATGTTTATATTTAAATTATTAGCAGATGGTTTTGTCCAGAACAAAGTGCTATACATATATTTTAACCAAAGACCAAGCGAAACACCAGAGAGGTCCTCCAGTATTCCAAGAGAAACTCCACACAGGGTTTCATTTTTGATTTGGGGACAGCGCTTATTTTGGGACAAAATATTATAGGCCTAATCTTATAGAAATATTATAGGAATACTAGGCTATAGGAATTTGGGAAGTACTGACTACTTTAGAAAATACTATAGCGGCTATAAGGAGGTATTACAGAACATCACATAAGTATTATACACTGCTATATAAATCTTATAGGATTATAGCCTATTCCATCAACCTCGCTAAAGCCGGCTAAACCTTATTGCCATAAGGCTTGCTAATTTTAGTGAGTTCCGTTCCATTAGCGTGGTTTATCCTATTAGAATTTATGCCACATAACTAGTCTGGTCCATATGTGTTGCAAAAAAAAAAAAAAAAAAAACAGTCGGAAAACGAGTTCCAAAAGACGGTGCAGTCAACCTGTGCTTCATGTTCTCATCACTTGTAGCCTACAACTTCAAAAATAGAAGTCAATTTTTTTTCTGACCGTGTCACCAAGCATTGATATGATACCTTGCCATTTAGTTGGGCCATTCTACAGAAACGTCCATTTCTCTGTCCTGACACTTTAGCCTACAGATGTTACATTTTGAAAAACACCTAATTGTTGCAATTTCTTTGTAGGCCTATTTCTAAGTAAAACTATATGCTAATTGAACAATTACATGTTTTTGAGCCAGCAAAGTGGAAGTATTTATTTTTATCTACACAGTAGCCAATCAGAAAATAACTGTATTGTATATGGGTAAAATTTAACGCAACAACCAATGAAAAACGCGTATCCTGGAATTGTTGAACGTGAATTATTGAACGTGAACCTGTTACCTACTTCTTCCAAGTTTCGTTCACCTTGGAGCTTCGAGCATCAGTTCATGGTTTCAGCACATAGTAAGTCGTCTTTTAATGTTACAACAAATCCACAACTTGTTTGACACAAACAATGACAACGTGACTGCTGCTATAAAGAATGTTTCCCAGATAATTAGCATCAGTAGTTCATGACTGTCTGTAACTTAGGCAAAAGTTTCACAGCCTGTTCATTGACAACACTTGCTCAGAACAAGTAGCCTATGCCTAGTCATACTTTCGTTCACACGATGACTGACATATTGTCACATTCTAAACATCTCTCTCTTTCCAAATAGGCTTAATCATTTTATTAGCACTAAACAAATTAAAGTGTATTGCATAGCCTATTGTTATAGGTCACTTTTAAAATCACGTCATATTATATAATTATATCCTGGCCGTGGATGCATTAATCATTGCATCTGTATTCAAAAATGTCGGGTAGAAAACAATTAAGCATCCTCTCATTCACCCTGAGAGGAAAGCCCCCTGAAAGGTCCAGGTTAGTGGATGCTCAGAGGTGGTGAAAAGGCCCATTATTGAATTGTCAGTGCCATGTGTCAAATCATTTCTTTTGCAGATCTGAGCAATTATAAATTATACTTTTGCCCCATTTTGACTTAGGAGGGCATTGCTCCTACATACTTTAGCCAATAATCAAACGTCTGCTCTCTTTTGGAAAGCTGAGACACTGTTGGAAAACAATTAGAATAACTGTGTGATGTACTGTCACAAAGTTACAAAGGCTAGATTATTCTTTCATTTTTCTACCGGATAACAAGCATCTTTGAACTGACCACATTTCAGCCCTCTAGGTCTTGACTTGATATGACTTAAGTCCTAGCATTAGGTATTGTCATGCTGTGCAAAAGTAGATCAATATAGAATGACAACATATGTACTTTAGACCATTATTTGCCAAGGTATGCTAATGCATTTGGTAAAATGCCCGAAAACTCCCGAAAACTCCCCATATAGGACTTTGGGTTATCCAAAATGCATACTGGCAATCAAATGCTTACTGCAAATGAACCCCACATAAGCATAATCTTGGCCTCAAATGAAAGGTAATACTCTGAAGTTTCATGCTTGCCTTTGGATTGTAGGCTACTTCAGGTTCTGATATGACTACAGTAAATATGGAATAATTACAAAAAATACAAATCTTTACAATTTCTATTTCAATCCAATTGGTGTGTATAAGACGGGCTATATTTCTTCACAACTAATATTGGATCAACTGATAACTGACCTGGGGCTGTATGCTAGCTGGTGATGCTAGTTGTGCGTCTAAATCCTCACACCCCTAACCTTAAGAACGCTTCTAACCGCTGAGTTGGAAGCCTGGGCTTTTAGCACAGTGGTTAGAGCGCTGGCCTCCCATGCCAGTGTGTGTTGACCTGGCGGCGGCGGGGATTGTCGACGGGGAATGTCACTCTTGCCTGTCCTCAAAACTTGAGAGCCCTGAAAGTAGACCAAAAGAATAGATTAACAAAAATGGAAAATATGTCGTAAAATTAAGGGGAGGATAAAGGATTCCTGTTCGATTTACAAGCTCCGTCTACAGGATTTTCATTAAAAGAACATCGAAAGAGAGAAAAAAATAGATAGTTGCCTACATAAATTGGAGAATAATTAGCCTGGGAAACCCAGAAGAACTTCTGGCAAATTTGGGATTTGCTCTGCTAGTCTGTCTGGCAAAGAGCCCATTCCAATTTTCCTAAATCCAGGCACCAATTACAACCGTTGAGGTGGGCTTTACAGTACCGATATTGTGTTGGTTGAAGCAGGGTTTTTAAAAAAAAATCAAAGATGGCTGCTGTCAGGGAACAGTGCTTGTTTGAAGCTGCTATCACGTCGATTTTAGGCAGGGAGTCAGAAGAAAGTTTCCCGTACTGCTCCCTTATGTTGGAATGTGCGGAAATGTAAAAAAAATGAAGGGATACCTATATGTGATAGTTAATTTTACAACATATTTTCCATTTTCGTCAATCTATTGTTTTTGTCTACTTTTCTACCCCCTGCATGAGCGGACATGAAGCTGACCGATGCCTCTCTTGAATAAACAAAGGATGCGGTTAACTTAAGTTAATGGAACGGCTTCAGCCTCAAGTGAAAGTCTGTGCTACTTCAAGCCAGGCTGTTGTTAATTCCACCAATAAGGCCTTTATGGTAAAATGGACAGATGGAAGCCATTTTTGCCGGGAGTTTGCCAAAAAGCACGACTCTCAGACCATGAGAAGTAAAATCATCTGGTCTGAAGAAACGAAGACTGAACTATTTGGCCCTAATTCCGAACGTTGTGTGTGGAAGAAACCAGGCACTGAGCTGCACCGATGTTTGTCCTTCTTTACGCTTTTCTCATCCTCTTAAAGGAACTCTGGATGTCATTAGTGACCATTGGGTCCTTGGTTACCTGTCTGACCAAGGCTCTTCATCCCGGATTACTCAGTTTGGCCGAGCGGCCAGATCTAGGAAGACTGTTGGTTGTTCCAAACTTTTCCATTTGAGAACGATGGAAGCTACTGTGCTCTTGGGCAATGCTGCAAACATTTTCTTCTATCCCCCAGATCTGTGTCTTCACACAACCCTGTCTCGCAGGTCTATGGACAATTTTCTCGACCTCGTGGCTTGGTTTTCACTCAGACATACATAATCACTCTAAAAAATGCTGGGTTATTTTTTCAACCCAATCACCGGGTTGACACTATTGGGTAATTTTGTGGGATTGTTTCGTTTTTTTTACTCATGTTGGGTTATTTCTGTAACTCAGCTTGTTGGGTTGATAGTTTAGGACAGTGCCCCCTCCTCTCCCCCAGAGTAAACTACCCAGCACCAGGGTGACTTTAACACAGCTGCATAGCTATCAACATGCAATGGAAATCAGGCTATTTCAGAAGGTATATCCCACCTTTGCTTAAATAACTCCTAAACGGTTTTGTTCAGGGCTTAACTGTGATACAATATCTTTGTAAATTACGTTTGATTAAAATATTTCATTCATCGGTCCCAGCTTTCCCTGCTATTTGGGTCGTTATTATGTCTAACATTTAAATGAACAACATTTCAACACTAAATGAATGATCCGTAACTGAAGCCTATCATCGGATGCATATTACATGCCTAGTAATATGGGTAGGCATTCAGCGTGTTTGAAATCATTAATTCCCATCTTTGCAGAGAGAGGAGAAGTTTTGTGTGAAAGGAATTAAAGGCCTGTCTCATAGACAGATAGATGGTACAGTTCGGTGATTTTGGAAAATAAAAACCTGGGCTATAAAGCCCGTAATTAGCTTTACGGAAAGTGTGAAAGTTATTGTGAGTAGTGAGTGACTTGTACGTGGAAATCCCTCTCTATACATCTGTTTTTTTTTTTCTTTTAATAGTGAGATATCTATCACACTGTAAGAAAATTTCCCGTAAAAAAACAGGAATCAACTGGCAGCAGAGTTTCCAGGAAGTTCCTGTTATTTAACGGTGCCCTGGTTTAACATTAAGTTAATGTAAAATAACAACATTAATTTCCTGTAAATTAACAGGAAACAACTGGCAGGATTTCCAGGAGCTTCCCGTTGTTTAACGGCAGACTACCATAACATTAAATTCCTGTTAAGTATATAACATCATTTTCATAACAAGAAAAAATGTGATCTTCACGTTAGTTACACAACAGGTCTTTAATTTTTTACAATTACAGGAAACAAGTGCCATATATTGAGTTCATCCACTCTCAAATGACCATTTTAAAGATAAAAATCAATTTTTTCACATCAGTTACTTATTTGTAGTTTAACAGATATTTTATTTCACAGCACTTACTTGACAGTCTTAACAGTAAAGTAATCTTTGAAAGATGAAGGGACATGAAGCAAGATAATAGTAAATAGTAATTCAGGAACATGTAGACTGACTATAATCGTATTTCAGGATCAGGGAATAAGACACAGAAAAATTATCATGGAAAATAAAAACATCGCATTAGGCTCGTGTATCATGTATGAATGTAAAATGTAGATACATAGTAGTATTTTGAAAATCGGATTTCAAAGAACAGGTAATAGGATACAGAGGAATTACAATGGAAAACAAATACATTGCATTAGGCCCGTTTAAAATGTAGACACGCTTATCTAGTAGTATTTTGAAAAATCGTATTTCAAAAACAAGGAATAAGGTACAAAAGAATTATCATGAAAAACAAAAACATCGCGATTGGGCTCGTGTATCAATTATGAATGTAAAATGTAGACACATTGATCTAGTTGTATTTCAAAAAATCGGAAATAAGGTACAAAAGAATTATCATGGAAAATAAAAACATCGCATTAGGCTTGTGTATCACTTATGTATGTAAAATGTAGACATGTTATCTAAAGTAGTACTATTTCAAAATCAAATAAGATACAGAATAATCATCACAGATATTTATCAATTATCAATATCATTGCATCGCATTGGCCTTGTGTACATGTGAGAATGAATAAACTGACAGATTATGTCCAGAAGAATTTAAAGTAAGAGATGAGTATAAATGATAATCAGGAGGGAATCAAGTAACATTCATGAGAAATCAAGTAACATTCACTTTACTTATTAGTGATTGTTCTTAGGCTTCTTCTGGGCCTTTTTCTGTGAGAGAGAGAAAGAGAGAGAGAGTTACAAAAACTGATAGGGTACACTAGGATTCATGTAGAGGAAAATTGTGCCAAAGTGAATGAATCGGATGTGAATTTGTAACGTTAACACACTTTCTCACAATGAAATTAACTAACATTTATTACTTACTGTAACTGCATTTATATTTGATTTAATCAGTTGTATGAAGTAGAAGTATAGTGTTATGTGGTTATTACAGCAGTACTATGCATGATTGCTCTCTTCAGAGGGTGTAATCCTGCATAGTAGTGCTTATAACTACATAGTAGAACTACTACACCCCCAATACATACCACACATAAAACAAACTCTGGTTCGAAAGTGTGACATGAACTTACCTCTGGAAGAATTCAAGGGTGCACGCTGCCTCCTCCTGATATTGCAGATTCAGAATATAGAAGGTGGAGAAACATGTCGCAATCCCTGTTAGAAATGTGGCGAGGTTGGACCCTTCACAAACGATTAAGGATTCAATGCTGACCATCCACTTTTGATGATTACCTTGTCGTTCACCTGAAAAAAAGAATTTATCATATTCAATTTAAGATATAGATCCACATGTCAACTATGATTAGATTCCTTTTAGGATTTTGTCCAAACAAAATTCAATACAGAAAAAAAATTTAGTGTTCAAAAGTTGATTTAAATATGTATATGTTGATCATTATTACTCTAGTGAATGAAAACAAACATACCTAGTAATATCAGGCGAGGCGTCACAGGTAGGCTTGGAAGACTCAACATCAGCTACAGTCGCACATCCCTTAGCAAAAGAAAAGAAAGGCACTGAACAACTCTTCATGATGTGTGTGTGTGAGTGAGAAAGTGAATGTAATCTCTGTGAGTGTGTTGTGTGTGTGTGTGTGTATGTGTGTAAGGAGTGAGTGAATGTGAGTTGTCTGCAAGGTGAGTATGAAAGGTGTGTGTGTGTGTGTATATGTGTGTCTGCCATTGAATGATTAAAAGTGATGAGGCAGGTGTGATAAGATGTTTGTGTGAGGAATGTGTGTGCAAAGTGAGGGTGCTTGCTTTTGAAATTGTCTGTCTTATCAAAACCACATTGTTTATGGTTTCTATATATGTGTGTCTAAAGACCTAGATAGATAGATAGATAGATAGATAGATAGATACTTTATTGATCCCCAGGGGAAATTCAAGACCTGCATGTCTCTTTAATTTGGCAATCTGGAACACAGCATGGAAGGTCTATATCGGGTATATTGTCATGAATTTAGGTATGGCTCACATAAATAGACGCAGTGGACTGATGCCCACATATATGACATGTAAACATCTTCCTGTTGCATGCCGCTAGCTCAAATGAACTCCGGAGGAATACCATACACGTGTCATGCAACCACCTCTGCTATGGAAAGCTAGCTAGGCTACTAACTAGCATTAGCTTTCTAAACTGTCAACTGAAGGACTACACTGATCCGTTTGTGCCATATTGTTTATACGGCCACTGGTTTATTAAACTGATGATGTTAAGCAGACTTAGCTAGCAAACAGTGTTATAGCAGGTAAATCACGCGAGTTAAACTTTAAAAAACTACGCATACCCTACTCATACCAACACTTTTAGATGGCTTCAGATTGCAATGGAGAAACGTAAAATTTGATCAACAAGTGATAGCGATAGCATGGCTTAAAGCTTAAGGCTGGCGTGGTTTTGGCTAGCTGAATAGCACTGCTACTAACTTCGTTTCAGCAGGGTAACATTCAGAGATGTTGTATTATACAACTTGTATAAACATGACCAGTGTGCTTTCAAACGTTGTATTTCTTGTCAAAGATGACAGATAAACTCACCTTATTGTGTTGATGGGTTTGGGTATGATTCCAACGTATCGTCTTATCTCAGCAGACAGCTTCCCATCACCAGATCGAAGGTAACGTTAAGATAACAGGAAGTACGTGTGTTCCAGAATAAACATTACGGGCGTGGTAAATAACAGTGTTGGAGCCTGATTTTACACATTTGTCTTACTAATGACTGGAAAGTCCTGTTTATTGAAGGAAACAGGTGAATAATGTTGGAATCTGGGTGTAAATTTACAGAAACTTTTTACAGTGCAGTAAAGAAACTTTACATTTAGTGGCAGCAATGGGATGCTTTTAACTACATTTCAGAGAGTGGGTGCGCACATCCAAAGAAACTTTTCTGCAGGTGCCAGACAATAGTGTCAGACAGTAGAAAAAGTTTGGTCTGCACACTGCAACTGCTCCAAAATATAAACTTTATTAATTTAAAAGCAACGTTTCGATCCCCTTGGAAACGTTGCTTTCAAATTAATAAAGTTTATATTTTGGAGCAGTTGCAGTGTGCAGACCATGCTTTTAACTACAACCACTGGGTGGGAGCCATGATGCAAGAGGCTGCATTCATACCACACAGTGGATCCTTGGGACCCAGATTCGAGTCTGACCTGCATTCAGTTCCTTATTCCTCCCTATCTCCGTCACTCTCAACAGTCCTTTCCACATAAAGGCAAAACCCCAAAAATATCAACTATACTATCCAGTCACTGAACCATGTGGCTGGGACTCAAGTTGGTAGAAAGTTATTTGTCCAAATTATAACACCCTGGAACAGAGTTTACAAATGTGTAGTGATGTAATCAGTGATCGAGCGAAATCTTTGACTTTCGTGCACAATTGCATTTTATTGAGCAGGCAGGAATCTGTTTCAGCAGTTTCCTGCATTTTCCATTGCCCTAAAACATTTATTGCTGTGAATGACACAAGATCATACATACAAATGCAAATCCATTAACTGTATTTTCAAATCCTACAAACTGATGGGAAAAAAAAAACATTATTTAATATTTTGATAAATTCTTACTGAACTAGACAGAAGCTCACATTAAATAAAATAATAAAATGGATTAACATTGATGAGTGGAAGGAGTCTAGTTCTCATGTGATGCTTGCTACAAGCTGAATGAATAATAGTGACTTAAAGTCATGATTTAAGGAGAAGGAAAATGGTGATCTCCATATGGCACTGATAAACTGATGATTAACTCCTACTGGCAGACATACTGTGGGGGATTAGGACTGTATTAGAAAGCTGTGGCAGAGTTAATGCGATCATGGTAAGCACTGAAACCTATTAACTTGGGAAAGATCTTGTTGAAGGATTAGGACATCATATGTCAGATGGACAAAAACGATTCTCCAGCAATCATTGCCAAGCTGCATTTCATCATGCTAAAATCAATCTGTTCCACTCTCGAAGTGTGATTAAATCAATACAAGGTAAATAGTATCATGTAGGGAAACAAGAACAATATGCCCTTGGTGCAAAAAGAACCTTTCATATACACACACACAAGAAAACATTTTTGTCCAGCTTGTTTTATCAAGCTTGCTCTTTAGTACAAATGTAAAATTACTTCTTAATTTATCTATTATTAGCTCCATGTCATCTATTTATTTTAAACATTTGAATATCTTAAATGTCTGAAGACTAGTGAAACAATTAATACAAGGTCTTCAGTCATTACTTTTATTGATAAATGTGAGGTGCAGATCCCCCCACCGTTGTGAATTTATTATCGCTCAAATTCAAGAGGAGGAATATCTCAATGGCAATAGACATGGCAGTGTAAGATTTATCAACATATTGCTGCAGTTCTTGGTCTTGATCAATATTGAAGTTCTTGATCTTTCATAGGTGGTGCAGTATGTACAGTAAGTAAAATGGTTGATAAAATAAGTCAACGGCATGCCCTAAAAATGAAGGTTAATGGTGTCTTACATTCTCACCATTGAGTGTAAACTCTAAGAATAAAAACTGACAGATGGCATGACACTAATGAAATCCAGGAGGGATTGACAAATGTGGTTCACTGAATTCTTACTTATTTTTTCTCTTAACAACAAACTATGCAACTATACAGCCTTTGGCAAAAAATATGGAATCACCACTCTTGGAGGACATTCATTCAGCTGTTTTATTATTTAGAAAAGACAAATCATAGATGTGCCTCAACCTTTATTTTTCTGTAAAATATGAACATCATGGCTTTGTGAAACAGCTCAAAACAATTAACAAAAATGGTATAATTTAAGGCAATTTATTTTTCAGATTATGTAGAGGAAAAAACTTGAATTACTTAATCCTGGAAAAAAAAATGATGGAATCACAAACCTAAAACATCACAATTAGTACTTTGTTGCACCTCTTCTAGCTTTTATGACCGTTTGAATTCTCTGAGGCGTAGACTTCATTAATGTAGAACAGTATTCTTCATCAGTCAGGTTTCAACTTTGTCGAACAGCAGCTTTTGAGGGTGCCTTGTCAAGCAAAATTTTCTTTAGTTTCCACCATTAAATTTCAATGGGATTGAGATTCAGATTGTTTGCTGGCCATGTCATTGATTGATATGTCTTTCCTGAAGAAAAGTTTTAACATTCTTTGCTCTATGGCAAGATACATTATCATCCTAGAAAATTACTTCCTCATCACCACAACTCCTTTCAATTGATGGAATGACAAAAGTGTCCATAATCCCGTACACTTGTGCATTTACTGTAGAGGATATAAAATGACTGCCATCTCCCCTGGTCCTTTTCCTGTCATGCAACTCCATATCATTACTGTGACTTTGGAAACTTTCTTGTTTTCTTCAGGCAGTAATTTTATATCCTCTACAATATGATCTGACAAATAAATTGGCTTTAAAAATAAGATTTTTTTTTTAGCTATGTTTCGCAAAGCCTGAATGTTTTTAAGGCACATCTGTGATTTTCTAAGAAATAAAACAGCTGAATGAATATCTTCCTAGAGTGGTGACTAGGGCAACTACTTGTTTCAGATAGGCTACCTTTATATTATATTAATTGGTCATTCCATGTCAATTCAACCAGGGCCCACTCACTTAGGTCTCAAAAAAATCCAGGTCAAAAAAATGACCAGGTGTACCTATGTTACCCAGGAGATACGCTGTAAAATTACTTTTATGTAAGATCAATACTTTCCAAGATACAGCCAGTTTAACGGGGGGAGGGGGGTGTCGATTTTGTTCGGCCTCTTTTTTTTGTCAAAGTTCACAAACCCATTGCGCAAGAACTAAACCATGTAGGAGGCTCAAATTTTGCATGCTGGTACATAAATAGGAATAGTAATGTCTTCTGAAGGCCTAAACAGAGCCCAATAAAATTTTGATGAACTTTGTGGGACAGCTATGACCATGCAGGATCATCCAGACCAAACGTGACGATTTTGCCACATACTATTCCTATTTATGTACCAGCATGCAAAATTTGAGCCTCCTATATCTTTTTATCACTATTTTGTATATGGACTTAATTAAATAAATTGTTCACATCACTCTCTGACGTTGTGGCCAGACTCACATAGAGACGGCAACTCAGTTCTGTCACACAAGTATTTTTCCCCGAATTTCTGGATCCTCTGCTTCATCTGTCTCAGGTGGTCTTCCTTTTTTGGATGTTATGGGGCCAAAGAAGGCACGAGCTGTGCAGCAAGAGGAGAGGGCTGTCAGAGAAGAGGGTGAGGGTGGCGGTGTCCCAGAATTGGCCAGTGTGGCCAAAGATGTGCGCAACAGAAACAAGAGGAAAATAGTGTTCCATTGAAAATAGTGTTCCATTGAAATTGTAGCCTATGATCTCTTGCACGTTTTACTGAAATAAGGAGGAACACGAGGAGTCCTTAGGGGCTGCTATTAACTATAAAGAATGCTTCTGCAATCAAAAGTATCTGCAGCTAAGACGCAAATCAAATAAGCCTGCATGTTGTCTGCTTTTTTTGTTGACAGCACGACATTTGAGATTACAAATCATACTTTTTAATTGGCTAAGTGGCAATGTGACAGAGTCTGTTAGATCTTAGATCGCACAAATATAGGTTAATCCATGTCCCGTGATCATTTAGCCTATATTTTATTCAGGGAATGTTATTCCATTTTACAAGTCTTCATAATATTTTCTTGCGATCGACCGGTGGACAGCGAACGGTTGGGGCAGCCGTGGCCTACGTGGTTAGAGCTTCGGAATTGTAACCGGAGGGTTGCCGGTTCAAACCCCGACCAGTAGGAACGGCTGAAGTGCCCTTGAGCAAGGCACCTAACCCCTCACTGCTCCCCGAGCGCCACTGTAACAGGCAGCTCACTGCCTGCCTGGCCAGCTGCTTCCCTGGCAGACATCTTTATGGCGGCCCGGTGTAAAACCCGTCCCAAAACATTTTCTTAACTGTGTTCTTAAGAAGGTCCTACAAAAACTCAAAAAGCAGATTCACAAAGGTGTTCTTAAACCTTAGAATCGTTTGCAGTTTCGTTCTTATCATGCTGAATTCCATTTCTTAAGTTGACAGGGCGTGCTAATTGTTTATTTAGCATAGGGCGTAGGGCGTTTACCTATGCTAAATAGCATATTTAGCATAGGTAAACGCCCTATCCCCATAAAAGGGCATGAGACAGCAGGGCCGTGCACACACAAATTAAGGCTGAGGCACCAGCTTTCATTTCTACCGTATATTGTACACTAAGACAATTTGATTACCGTATATGACACGTGCTTTGAAGTGAAACCACTGCTGCAGAAATTGAACAGTAAATGAGTCGTTATATATACAGTGCATACAGAAAGTATTCACAGCGCTTCACTTGTTCCACATTTTTTTATGTTTCAGGCTCATCTTAAAATGGATGCAATTATATTTTTTCTCATCAATCTACACACAATACTCCAACATGCCACAAAAAATAAACAGGTGTTTTGTAATTGTATTTATTTTTTTTAAAAACAGATGTACCACAAAGTGGTACAAAATATGACCGCCGCTCAGTCCTGCACATTCTCTCCGCAAAAATAAATCACACTTGTCAATTTGTCTTCATCTCCTACTCCATCCCCTACTCTTGCAACTTTTGTGTATGTAAATGAGTGTGTGCGTTTAACAGTGTTGTAGTCAAGTCACTATGGCTCGAGTCCAGGTTCGAGTCTCCAGTATTCAAGTCCAAGTCATTAAAAAAAAAATCCTAGTCGAGTCACTATTAAATACAAAACTGACAACCTTTGGGGCATTCATGTCTCCATGCATTTGGCGTCATTAAAGTTAACGTCCGTTATTGTAGGAACATGGCGTGACGTATGACATGAAGCAGTAACATTTCATTGCACTAATATACATATTACAATTATAGCCTAATGACATTACAAAAAAAGTCGAGTCCTCATCTCAATTTCCGAGTCTGCATGGTCTGGATGTACGAGTCCGAGTCCAAGTTCGAGTCATTCAGTGCTCAAGTCCAACAAGTCAAGTCATGAGTCTCTAAATTTAGCTCATGACTCGGACTCGAGTCCGAGTCCTGGATTCGAGTACTACAACACTGGCGTTTACCTTTGTGCAGGGTTGGACTGGGAACAAAATTCGGCCCTGGCAATTTTCTCCTGGACCGGCCCACCACTGGACCGACGACCCCAAAAAAATCCCCTGATGATTCCCCCCATAAAAAACAAACACCCAGTATTATGCTGTAGAAACACTTCATAAACTGAACCCAAACATTAAACATTTAGATTTTAGATCTATAGCCTAATCACAATAACACGGGGGTCCGGGGGTGTCTCTCCGGGATTTTTTTTAAATTCTGGTTGCTAATCACACCATTTTAAAGTGATTTGAGAGGGACAGGATTCAGGGATAGGCAAGACAGTCTCATATTCTGTCTGTCTCACGTCATGTTACCCCATGCATTAAACCACATGTCACTGCTTGACTAAATGAAAAATATAGGCTACTGAACATGGGACATCGTCATAGTTGACAGAAATTACGTTTTGTGCCAACGTGTTGTAGAAACACAACCACGGCCATTCATTTAATTAACTTAATTTGGTGCAAATCTCCTTTACTTTGGTTATAGTCCGCGATTCACATTAACTGTTGGCTATCACCACAAGTATAGCCTACTAAACGTTTTTGCCCAAGTTTGTGTGCCGTCATCACATTTTGCAAAATTAGGCTACCTTCGTTACTAACCTACCAGTTGATGGCCTACTTTTTACCTGCATCGACTCGCGATTGATTGTGCATCTAATGTAGCCTAACACTCAGTGGAGAGACTTCCACTTTCCAAGTTTCACTTTCACTGTCGTTCTGAGCTAAAAGGCTAGGCCTACTATATGGGAAATACTTTGAAGTTCCTTTTGAGTAGGATCAACTCCAAAAATGAATGGATTTTCTTTAACCTGTGCTACACTTTTCCACCAAGTTGTGCAAAAATTGTAGACTGCCCGTAGTTTTTTTTTATGTTGACAGAACCGCACTACAGTAGCCTACATGGTGCACTAAATGGAAGCTGGTAGCGCGTGCAACTAACGTCTATAAAAACAATATATTTATGGAATAAAACTAGACCTCCCACAAACCTAGCGGCTGCTTGGACAAATCCACTTGAGGGGTGGGGCAGGGGGGCGCGATCGTAACACACACTGAACCTGTCATGAAGAGACCAAAATGATTGACCTGTCACCCCCCAAGCCAAATGGATGCAACTGTATTTATAGGTTAGGCCTATGCACTATGCCTACATGACGGGTCGCAAATAGGCTAAAAAAATAAATAAAAAAATCTCGGAGGTCACCGGCCCACATGTGGACCGGCCCACCGGGCATTTGCCCGGTTGTACAGATTACCAGTCCGAGCCTGCCTTTGTGTATATGTGTGCTTCTCTGTGTGTGTGTTTTCGCTTGTGAGTGTGTGGGTGGGGGTAATGAGGTGCGTGTGTATGTGTGCATGTGTCTGCTTGCCTGAATGTGTGTGTGTGTTTTATGTGTCTGTGCATATGTGTGTGTGCCTGCATGTGTGTGTTTTTATGTGTGTGTGTGTTTGTGTGTGTGTGTGTGTGTGAGAGAGAGAGAGAGTGTGTGTTTGTGTGTGCGTGCGTGTATGTGTTTGTGTCTGTGCGTGTGTGTGTGTGTGTATGTGCGTGTGCCTGCATGTGTGTATTTTTATAAGTGTGCGTATTTGTGTGTGTGTGTGAGATAGAGTGTGCGTTTATGTGTGTGTGTGCATGTATGCGCATGTTGGTGTGTTTGTGTTTATGTGTGTACGTGTGAGTCTGTACGGGCGTGCCTGTGTGTGTGCATGTGCGTGCGTATGCCTGCATGTCTACTGTGTGTGTATGTGTGTCTTTATGTGTGTGTATGTGTGTGTGGTTATGTGTAGGTGTGTTTATGTGTTTGTGTGCCTGCGTACATATGTGTGAGTGTGTGCGTACCTGTGTGTGTGTGTGTGTGTGCATGCGTGCGTATGTGTGAGTGTGTGCGTACCTGTGTGTGTGTGTTTATGTGTGTGTGTTTTTTTTTTTGTGTGTTTGCTTGTCTTCATGAGTGCGTGTGTGTGCATGCGTAGTGTACATTCACTAAAGGTACACATACAGTACATTAACTTATTGTATGGTCCCCCATGAACAGAATACCACGAAACTTGGCATGCATTCAGAGCGTGTCATAATGATCCTACACTTCAAATTCTGTGCAGTTTTGAACCTGTCAGCCAAAGATACCTGCGATTACAATGCCTAGTTTTTGCTTTTTCATTTTTAACTAGGTGGCGCTATACATCAAATGAGTGGATATGGGATGAGTTGACATGGCCCCTGGAGGCCAACATACAAATTTGTAAAAAAATGTTTGGGTTCACCTACCAAAGCCATGGAGCATAGTTAGCAGTGACCTGCAGATGGAGAACCAGCCTTGCAATTTGGGTCTCCTCGATCCAGAGACATCTCATGAGAATCACAAACATTACCTGGTCAGTAGATTGTCTTCACCTGTTGCTAGTCCTTTGACTCAACAACAATCGCACATGTACCATGTCCAGGGGGAAGGACTCAAGCCGTGAGAAATATTTACAATGGCAAGGTAAAATATAGATATTTTGTGACTCTAGAGGGAGCTCAAAAAGAAACAATTTTGCCGGGACAAATCACAAACTGGCTTGTCCACCTGGTGCGCTATTGGCAGGTTTAGCACGATGGCGATAGAGAAGCGACGGCAAAGTCTCTCTCACAACCATCAATCCAATTAACCTCTCGACGATGCTCAATGTCTTTTTTAGGTTAGCAAACATATCGATCGAGTGGGTGTACCACTCACTTTCATGTTTTTTTTTGCACAACCTGCAAAAAACGCCCAATGCCATTGCTGCTTCTGCATGTCACGTACAGTATTTCTGCCCTTTTACGTGTATGTATCACTGAATATTCATTTCTATACAAACCAAGACGGCAGATCTCTAAAGAAATGCAAGCCCCCACCCCATAAGTGTATCTAAATTAGCTATGTACCAAAAATTTAATTTTACCGTGACTCGAAGAGTAAACAGTGTTGTAAGGCTGCGTGTAGGCCTACAAATCCACTTGGAGCTCCAGTGGAATTTTGATTTTGCGACGAGTTCTCTTTTGCCATTCTCTTCTACGCCTTTATTGTGAGTGGGTGGAAATAAGGCACCCACTAGCCCAGCATCAAACTCTGAGCACGGTAAAAAAAAAAGGAATTTTAAGGCAGTGGTGCTTTTACGATACAAACCAACACGTTTGTTGACAAGTTTCCTGCCTGGAGGAAACTCAGGAAAGTCAGGCGTAATAATCCAGTCACTAATCAATTTGTCTGCTGCAGCTCAACCTTGTTGCTAGAAGTTAGCCTACGGGGACTATTTTTAGGTACTGCGTGGTATCATTGTGCTGCTGCGCCCATGGTGTTCATTGATTATTACACTGGAATGAGAGTATAGTTCCATGTCAAATCAGCCTAGAAAATCGCCACGTTTCATTTTCCGTTGGTCTTATTACACTTTCTAACTTGAGAGGAGATGAGTTTTAAATGTGGATGAACTGGAGAAAGGTAAAAATCAATTGTTCAACTCAAGGGGAGGTGGAAAATAAGTGTAATTCCCCAAATGGTGGAATATCCCTTTACGGCTTGTTGCAGTGGAGTGTTTTGCCACCGGCACAATGGAGGTGGTTTTAAAGCACGCAGGGACAGCTGCCTGGGCTAGTCTAGTGACAGATTAAACTTGTCAGTCCAGACCTCAGCACAGTACCCTGAGGCTGCGTCCGGGGATACCATCAGGACCAGCAGCCTTAGGCCTAGTCCACACGTACCAAACCAATCTTTTTTTCCTCCGTCTTCCCTGGAACCGTATCAAGAATATTTGCGTCCAAACGGATCCATCTCAACACGACTCAACACGTTACTTCATACCCCAGGCCTATAGGTGGCACTGTGTCTTTACAGAAATTCACCAAAACTTGCAAAACTTGCGCTTTAAAAACAGACAGAATAGGCTATGGCAAAAGGGCTAGTGCAAGGAAACCAGAATTGTTTGTGTGGACTGATGGTGAACTGTCAACTGTATTTTACACTTTATAAACTTTATTTTACGGTTTGTGAAGGGTGCAGTCCCGTCCTTTATTTGGCTAACACAGGTAGGCCTACTAATCCCCTTTACTTTCTTTGGTTGTAGGATAGTCCATGATTCACATTAGTTTTGGCTATCACCGCAATTAGGCTACTAAACGCAAGGCTTACCCAAGTTCTAGGCTATTCTGTCGCCACATTTATAATATTGCTATAAAACCTTCGTTAGTAACAGTCAATACTTTTTCCTGCATCAAATCGTGCATTCGCATTCAGTGTGCTACCATCGGCTTAACGTGAGTTCTAAGCGTCTTTGTATGCTTATATCTGATTTCACTCGACTGTGAATGCATGTATATATGTTGTAAGACATGTAAAATAAATGAATGACACTGGCACTACGCACAAATTAATGTAGCCTAAACTTACACCGCACTTTCCTAATAACTTAAGTTCTCTCGCGTCACTGACAGTAGCTAGAATGCATAAAAAACACCGGGAAAAACAGTGTTCAGTCCACCAAGTCATAAGCTATCGGTGCCGGCGCAGCATCAGTTGTGATATTTATCTTAACGGAGTGTAATCGTAGGTAATGTCATGTATGAAAACTAGTATTGTTAGGCAATACTATAAGTGCAAGTCCAGGGCAGCTGAGATGTGGCGATGACATCATCGATACGCAAGCAGGATGTGCGGTTTGGCTGTCTAAACGAACTCAAACGGGCTACGGTTTCAGATTTCTCCACTCTGGGACCAGGTTTCAGAAAAGTGCGGTTTCGGGCAGTGCGTTTACAGGATTCGTTTGGACACTCGGCCAAGACGAAGCAAAACCTCTGCGTTTAACCTAAAAAGCGTCTCCGTGTGGACAGGCCCTTACAGTATGTGCATTAATGCCACACACAAATCGGTGGTAAAGAGTGTGAGGGGCTGGTGATCTGCAGAGACCACAGCCTTGATGGCCACCTCTTTGTTGTCACTATCATAGCGGCCATAGAAGTGGTTCAGCTCATCAGGCAAGGAGGTGTCGGTGGGGGGTGGGAGTTAGTAGTTTTGTCATCTGTGATGGCCTGGATGCCTTGCCACATGTGTTGGGTTAGGGGAACATGATATTTGGTGGAGTGGGTGACTGTGAATGCACTGGCCGATTGGATCCAACCACACCAACAAGGAAGGGAATAGGGGTAGGAAAAAGGTCAACTGTCAAAATAAAATAAAATAATAATATGTAAATAACCCTAGGTTAGGTTTAGGGATGGGGGTTAGGTTAAGGGGTGGAGGTTAGGTTTAGGGATGGGGGTTAGGTTAAGGGGTGGGGGTTGGAGGTTAGGTTTAGGGATGGGGGTTAGGTTAAGGGGTGGGGGTTGGGGGTTAGGTTAAGGGGTGGAGGTTAGGTTTAGGGATGGGGGTTAGGTTAAGGGGTGGGGGTTGGGGGTTAGGTTAAGGGGTGGGGGCTGGGTTAGGGTTAGGTTAAGGGGTGGGGGCTGGGGGTTAGGTTAAGGGGTTGGGGTTGGGGTTTGGGCCAAGCAGCTGGGTGGGGTTAAAACTAGGGACTGGGGCTAGGGCCAAGCAGCTGGGTGGGGTTAAAACTAGGGACTGGGGCTAAAAGGAAAAAGAAAAAAGTGCATAGAAATGGGGCTGGGAGTAAGGGATAGACTAAACATTGCCACATGTGTTGGGGGTCAGAGTTGTTCTTGAAGTGATCTTCAATCCTTAGCTTGCGGTTGTGCTTGGCCATTTTTATGCCCCTTTTCAGGTTAGCCCTGGATGAGCTATCTGCCTGAGCTGCGTCCAGTTGCACCTGATCTGAGGAGTCTGACCTCACTGTTCATCCATGGCTTCTGATTAGGGAAAGTGGTAATCCGTTTGAGGGTGGTGACACGGAGGAGGCGTATGAATCAATGTCCATGTTGGAGTCATGGGTGGCCTGAGTTGCAAACACTCAAACACTCTGCTGAAGTGCAGTCAGCTCCCTCTGGCCACACTTTGACTGTCCTTAGTGTTGGTTTCACACGTTTGATGAGTGCTGAATAATTGGGCAGTAGAAACAATGAGAAGTGATCGGAGTGTCCTAGATCCTGTATGGTCTTTTAAGGCAGCGCTGCATGGAAGGCACTAGGTTAGGGTTAGGTGCCTTGAAGTCGACAGTCGCAGCGCTGCCTGGAAGACAACGTTGGGGGCTTAAAATACCATCGAGCATCCTAGATGGGGAAGGGGAGTGGGTTTGTGTGCATCAGCCATGTTTGTGTAGATGACCTGTAAATTACTTGCAGTTCAGGAAAAAAAGAATGCTATTTTATTGCTGCCATCATGGAAATTGCAATAAATTAAGTGAAGAGACAATATCTCACATTGACAACGCAACAGCGTATCTTTTATTCATTCTCTCAAAACCGTTAAAACAAATATGGTGCTGCCCGTGATGTCAACAATCAAAGGTGCGCATCATTAATGAGACAGCATCCCTATAACACAGAATGAGATCACACATTGACGTGTAACACACTTACCACAAGCATATGATAGCTTAGAGGGGAGGAGTGGGGATATTCAGTTTAGGTAAAAAAGTGATGCCATGGCATGTATGCTGATCATCAGATTGTTGTGGACCAGCCAGAACACAGAATACTGCTTGGACTGTTAATTTCCGGCCATTTGTGCTATAAATATAATCTATAAAATGTAATGGTTGTTTGAGTTAATTGGCTTGATTTTAAAATGTTGCCATGCACAAGCCAACATATGAAAAGTCTTGTTCTGTTGTTCATCCTTGAAGTCATCAGTTTATTCTGGAATCCTTTTCCCCAGAAACTCATCTTTTCCCCAGAAAGTCATCACAAAATCTGGATATATTGCATGAAAATCATGGGAGATATTTAAAGAAAAGATCAAAACAACAGATGCCATACAAGTCTCTCAAAGCTTGGTTCCTATAAGAGAGTTGTGACATTCACCGGCTAAAGCAGTTCTCCTGTTTGTTTTAATCCTGCATTAAAATTTGATGCTAATTTGAAACATGAATCAACAAGTCATTGTTTGAAAAGCAGCTGTTTAATGAGAAAACACATTTGTTCCTTCAGTAATATCAGAAATATAAAATAAAAATACATTCATATTTCAAAATTTTACAATATGGTAAGTTCTACGTAAGGTAAATCATTTAAGCAATCTTCCTTCATTTCCTTAAATGAATTGAACGCATATATTACTTTGTTCATAAAGTTACATTTAAATACATGTTCTTTTGATTCAAATGTATTTTTTTACATGCAAGAAAGAAACTGCATTGCACACATATGGGAAAGTGTAATAGACAAGTTTCATGCCATTTCAAGCATTCTGACTGCAGACTGCAAACTACTAACATATAGTAACATGCAGTGTCAATCTTTTTTGACTGCCTTAACAGCTCTTACTTTGCTCAAGGATACCCGATGGATGCTTATGGTGCTGATACATGTCAGCGAAGTGAATGAAGCAAAGTTATATGTTCCGTTCATTTTCAGTTGGGGGCAGGCGATGGTGACGTAGAACAGCGAATTGGGTGAAGCGAGCAAAAAAGTTGGGTAAAGTTGAATTTTATGCAAATGAACAAATTTCGCAGGCGGCTACTAATCAGATTGTTTGCTTTTGCTTTTGACGGTTGGAAAATTGCAGCACTATGGGGTCCATGTATGATTTATTAATTTGTTTTTCCATTTAAAACAAACTATCAAAAAACTAAAATGTTTTTTCTATGTCCGTTTCTAAAGCCAAAATGAAAAACAAGGATAGTCATTTTATTCATTTTCCAATTTTGTACTCAAAACGAAAATGGACAAATTGGATAACAAGACAAGCTCTTACGTTCCTTTGTTCGTTTTGTTTAGCCTACTTGCCAGAACACAATTGGCGTGACCTGGAAATCACTGTTTTTCTCATTTTGGTTTTAGAAACAGATAGGCTATAGAAAAAATAAGTGCATTTTTGTTTTTTGATTGTTGGTTTTAAACGGAAAACCAAATGAACCAATCAGACTATGGCATTGTTCGATCAGTTAATTTGATTGAAAAGAATAGCTTGGAGGCCTTTGTAAAGGGTTGCTGTTGTTGCTGGTACATTATACATTTAATCAGGGGCTTAATTTGATGCAGTTAAAGTAAGTGGATAGCCAACTAGCTGGCTAGTTAGCTAATTAGGTTAGTTCTGTCTGTCACACCGTCTCCACACATTATGACATGCCCACAGACAGCAAAGTATAAGCGCTTCACTTCGCTTGCATGTATCTGTACTGTTACCGTTTCAGAGGATTTACTATAGCTACTGATTCACCTTGTGAGTGTCTTGAGGATCTTGGTTTTAATAGGCCCATTGAAGAGTTAAAGCAACACCAAAGAACTTGTCGCACCTCTGTCGCACGCACGCTATTTGTTTATCCAGCTACGGCTTTGCAAATAACGATGTCCATAGACAAGGTAGAATATGTTGCATGATTTTATGAAATTACGATGTATTGCGACATCATGCAAGTCGAATTTGTAGTTTCTTATGTCTCATTCCATCGAACTACAGATCCGCTACCCGATCTGGCAAACTTACATAGTGCGGTTATAGCCGATAGAGGGCCGCGAAGCGAATGCAGAAGTGCCGTTCACCCTGTTACGAGTTGATGAACCACGGAAACAATTTTGGAAACATTATTTTAAGGTACAAAAAACTCTTTGGTGTTGCTTTAAAGGATTTAAGTTAGTCATTACACAACTGGGTCTGACAAAGTAACTACCTTCATGTAGTCATGCAGGGTAGCTACAGTGTCTGACATGAGGATGGTAGAATCAATGTCAGTAAAATATGATTCAGTGCTCACCAACTGTGCTCAACTAGATCTTTAAAGAACAGGGGTCAGACCAGAGTGAATGTAATGTTTAGAATAAAGTTTTTGAAAAATGTTCACATATAATCTCATCATCCACTATGTATATGTGTATATACCGGTATGTTAGCTCTGAAGGGTAGTCTCTAGTTGACGCATACAACCTGAATTCCAAAAAAGTTAACACTTTATAAAATGTGAATCAAAGAGTGCTATGATTTTCAAACCAGATCAACCCTATATTTAATTGAGAATAGTTCAAAGAAAACATATCAACTGTTGGAGATAAAATTGACTCATGGAAAATGGAATGGAAAATATAAGCATATTTTGAATTTGATGCCAGCAACACATTTAAAAAAAGTTGGGATGGAGGCAACAAAAGGCTGCAAAAGCCAGAGACGGGGATGAAAAAATGCTGGACTGCAATAAAACCAAACCTTTTTTCTGTGAAGAAAATCATTGTATGTGCTCAAGAAAACATCAGATAACCATTGTCTATGAGCATCATGACGATGATGGTGTAAACTAAATTGATTGTCTGACCCTGAGCTCATTTAAAATGGACTGAGTTAAAGTGAACAAGGTCCTGTGGTTAGACCAATCAAAATATGCAATTATTTTCAGAAATCATGGACTCCTGGGCTAAAAAAACAGAGGGACTATTCAACATATCCAACTTGTTATAGAGCTCAGTAAACTTGTGCTCAGTTCAAAAACCAGCATCCATGATGGTGTGGAGGTGCATTAGTGCATATGATATGGCCATTTTGCACACCTGGCAAGGCACAATCAATTTTGAATGATGTACACAGGTTTTGAGCAACATATACAGTCATCAAAAAACAATAAAACTCCTTCAACAGTTGATATGTTGTCTTTGAACTATTCTCAATTAAATATAGGGTTGACAATTTCTAAAACAAAGTCTTCTTTTTTTAATTCACATTTTACAAAGCATCTCAACTTTCGGGTTGTAGTTAGCCAATCTTAAATGGAGACAAATCGCTCAATAACCAATTGGAAATTATTCTGTTTTTTACAAATATGGTGAATAGTCATGTTAAATGTAATTATTTCTAACCACTTCCAAGTGTGGCTTGAACAAAAATTGTAATGAATCCTGACTTTTCAGACAGTGACGTAGGCCTACAATCTCATTAGTCTAATCTGCAGTTAATACAAATTACTGAACAAGCTAGACTCCCATCTTCACACCTGTTGCCACCATAAAAATTTACTCCTAATGTAATTTCTAACTTAATCATAAACATAAGCCAGAATAATCTGTTAGCATACAATGGCCCATCACTCATTTCTGTAACAATCCTTCTAAATAATGTACTACAAATGTAACAACTCTATAATGTAATGCTAAACCTAATGTAAACAAAGAGGCACAGGGCTTTAGACTGATGATCAGTAAAAGTAACCAGTAAAAGTAAGGCTGTACAATCAAACATTATAACATAATATGGCATTGCCCTAAATCATTGGAACTTTGTATATTTGAATTTAATAAGATTAAGGTTTTAAAACAGTTCATATGTGTACAGACCCAATGACCTTTTGTTAGTATGTGATGGCAACATACTAGCGTGCAGTCAGAAAAATCAATAGAGAGAGAAAAACAGCAAGACGGGGAAGGCGGAGTTTGCAACTACTAGTTGCTCTGAAAGGCATTCTGAGCAGCTGCAGATGCAGCACTTGATGCGGCACTCTGGAAGGTTTGGTTACTGACAACACCATGAGAAAACTCCTGCTGGGCTTTTTGAAAGCTGGCCCCAGTTCTCCTGTATTTGCCATGTACCTTTGGAAAGCAAAAAGAAAATAAATTTTGCATCAAATACACAAGGGCCAAGGTGGTTTCAAACCTCTTCCTGCAGCTACCATGTCCTGTATTATCTTATTATATTATCACTGCTGCCTGCATACTGATTAATATCAATATAACATAAAAGTCCCTGATTAGCTAAATGTGATGTGTTCTGATTTCTACTTTACAGGCTAAAAAGGTCTCTCCCCCGGTCTTCCTCTCTCTCTCTAACAAAACCCAATTCCTACCTTTGCACATTTGTTCATTAACTGGCTACCCGTTTGCAATTGTTCCAGCAGGTGCCTGAGAACATTCCCATATGTTTTGATTTTGCTGGTGCATCACTCCAGGGGCCTGTACTACGAAGGGAGCTTAACCTACCCAGATGTAACCCAGGGTTACTTTGTTAAACCGGGGTTGACAAAACCTGGTTATCTTAAGTGGTGTTAATCGGTACTACGACGTTGATTACGAAGTTGATTTGTTGAGCCGGGTTAACCTAATTGGAGTTTGTGCTGTTCACATAAAAGGGGGTTGCAGCCAAGTCACCACTTTCAATGATGACGCGATCACCTTATTTTACGGATGAATTATTATGACAAGTTATGAGGAATTAAAACCCACTCTACGACAAAAATCAAATACGTCGGCAGTGAACAAAGCAAGGCTGTTGGCAACGTATTGCAGATCGGGTAGCCTAAATGCCTAAAAGTAAAGTTTTATTCCCACATGTTCTTCAAAGCCTTTATGTGCAGGGTACAGTAATATGACATTCAATTCAACAAGTTTGTTAAAATTGTGATTTTAATTTATTAGGCCTACTGTAGGCTATGTCAGATTTATTTTAGGCTATTCTCGCTCAGATTTTCAGCATACTGTAGGCCTATGTCCGATTTATTTTCGGACACAAAGTATTTTTGCATCACCGATGGAATACATGAATGTCCACGTACAGGCATTGCTATGAGACGTCTTCCTAGATCATCTGACAAAGATAACGAATTCCCTTGGCTGACAATATATATCTTCATAGAGAATATCGTCCGGGTAAGCTATATATTATATATATATATATATATATATTTTTTTTTTTTTCTGGCGGTCTCTAAAACCTCTCGCCCTGCGAAGAGAGTCCCTCACGATTTGCGCTCCAATGTTGTATGGATCATCCAGGTACGCCGACATGTCTCGGGAGAAATTGTTAGTGGAGGGGTGGTACTTATAAAGGGTGTGGTTAACGGAAACCTCGGGTTAACCAAGAACATAACCTGGTCGGAGCAGGTTTGAGATGCAGCGTAAATTGCCATGGCAGCATACCTTGGTTAAAACCTATCCACCTTTCGTAGTACGGGTTAATCGGGAAGTTACGCCACACGTGATCAAGTTACTCTCGAAGTTACCCAGATAAGCCAGTAACCCCGCTTCGTAGTACAGGCCCCTGTTCTGTTGTTTCATTTGTAAAGGTTTTAATGTGTGGTATGTAAAATGTTTGATTTTGTTACTACCCCTTGACATGTCATAATCCTGTAGAGGACCTGATCATATGGCAACTTTCTTACATTGAATGAAACATATGAAAATGTAGAATTACTTTTGAGAGAGAATATAACATACCGTTTTCAGCAAGATGACAGACAATACAGCCGACACTGTGAAGAAGCCAGCCACTACCATCATGAACACAGCCACAGCCAGGTTAGTCCCGATCACAGAAATAGAGTATATCCAACCACTACCAAAAAAAAAAAAAAAAAAGACAAATAAGTTGAATAATAATGTAGCTGTATAAGAACATTAGTAATTACACTAACCCTCTGGTTAATATTTAAAATGTACTTCTGACTGATCACCCCGCTCTACCGCTCTCCATAACATTGTTGATGATAAATTATAGTATAAAACATCAAAATTCAAATGTATTTATAGACAGTGACATTAGCTTACCAGCCAAAGCATTTAAAGAGTGGGGAGAGGAGCACACACATGTTCTGAGACAAAGCAACAAGCAGCAATCTATGTACCCTAGTTTGGGAGACTATTTTACCATGTTCAATCTCGCCAACAATTGGAACACTTCTACAGGAAATGTGTTTGTGTCACAAATGCTAAGCAAATTCACCCAGAACAACAATGACAAAATGTTGGGGGATGGACTGGTCATTCCATGTCAAATCAGACAGCATCCAAGAAAATGGTTGCCACACCATCTCAGTCTTTGCTCGAAGTTTATCTACATAATGGTTAGGTCCCAAAAAGTTTCCCAGCCTTGTTTTTTGCAATCTTTACTCTCAAACTTTGTAGAATGGAAGACAAACTTGACTGCAGACTCACCACAACTGGACCACACCCATTAACTTAATATTTATAAGGCCAATAGATAGATAGATAGATAGATAGATAGATAGATAGAATAGATTTAGGTTATTTGATATTATGGGTATGGTTAGCGGCCATATGGTTAGCTCTGTCTAAAACTAGTTGAGGCAAGCAGGGCTGATGCTGGGAGGGGCAAATAGGGGTGGGTGCTGCCCTCTATGATGCTATGATGATGTCAGAACTATAATGAAATTTCTAGGAATCTGAAATTGGATGATTTTATACTGACATTTTTGTGTATATGCTGAATTTGCATTTGAGGGAGGAGACATCACTGTTTGAGGTTTACAGTCTGCCAGCTCCATGTATTGAACTGTTTTTATTCAACTATGCCAAGATAAATACAGATCAACACTCCATGGCATCTCTAACTGATTCAGGTATCTGTTAATTAATGTCGAAAAATGGGCTGCTGAACACCACAGAAATTTTGGACTTTGCTGCAAAACCCTGGCAAAGATATGGCAAGAGAAGAGGAGAGAAGAGAAATCTCTCACTCAGACACAGTCACTGGAGTAACTAACCTGTTTCCCCAGTATGGAATTCCAACACTTTGGATGATGTACACAATCACTTGGAAGGAGAAGATGAAGAAGAAAAAGAAGAAATTAAAGGAACTGTCCGACCTTTTGGAGAAAGAAAATGGACAGGAATGTCAATTTACACGAGTTCAGTAGAAACGTAACTCACAGTAGAAACAAAAGTTAGATGGAATAGAACTTACTTGAAGGCTTTGTATACAGGTCTGTACCAGCAGACGAACGCCGCTGGGCTGAACAAAATGAACCATAAGATTGCCAAGCCAAAGTCCACCCCATGTGAGGCATCCACAGTGAAATGAGCCAAACAGGCCAGGATGTTGAGGAAGAGGGTGATACAATGGTCTGGAAAGCAGAATTAAATGCATGTCTTATAATTTGTTATTTTTCCTCTTTATCTAACATCATCTTTTAAACTGGAGTTGTTAGGGCCTGGTTTAATTAAGACGACAGGTAATCTTAATTTTTTTGACAATTTCATACATAGGTGAGATGTTAAATTCCTAGTGCTAAAGGTAGGGGATTTCACACAGCAGCCAATAAACAAATCAAGCCTATTTACCGTCAAAACCAAAATCACTAACAAAACATTTGTTCTTCATGTTTGCAAACAAAGCTGATAATCTGTCTTTTCTCCTGTGCTGTGGACTTGCCCCAAGTGCACCTTGAGTATGCTTCACTCCTTCTTGTGGATTCCACTTTCGACCTGTTTTAAATGCAGGGGCAGTGCTCCTGATGACTGGATCCTTGGACTGTGAAAGAGTCATGTCTAGGCTGGTCTGAGCACATTTGAACCCCTCCACTAAGCTGGTCATTGGTAATTCTAACATTCCCTTTCCATATAATGCTACAGTACTTAGTTAGGAAATGGCTTGGAGTGTCACGTTGTCTAAGGCCATATCCCCAGTTTTCACACCTTTAACGACACCAGTAAAAACTAGACTGCATTTCCGGCGGGAACTGCGAAAGTGTGCTTGCCCTGGTCCGGTCAGCAACGTGAGCAGACAGTGGCATACGCTATGCTGAACCTGGCTTGATCCAGGCATTGTAATGGTGCCTTTCAGTGTTGGAGCAGTGGCAATATCCCAAAAGCTCTAGGAGAGGGCTATTCAACTATTGGCTTTGCGGGTTGAATGTGATTTAGAGGATTTTACCTTTGGCCTGCCTTCGAATTTAGCTTCTATGACTGAGATCAAATCAATAAAATAAAATGACAGCAGTGATTGGCTGCAAAAAAATAAATAATGTCACGCGGTCTTGGCGCCTCTCAAACTGGGCTATCAGGTAACCTACAGAGGAATTGAAATTATGAAATATGACCAAGGCATTAAAAAGCTACTTGTTTGTCAGGATACTTTTTCACTGATTTATTTAAAAAAAAAATATGAGCTATGAGTGTGAATGTTATATATTCCATCCCACAAATTATGTTTTACTGGTTTATTTGACAAATAATCTATATGGATTTGCTCTATAAAGACCGTATGTCTGTTTGGGATTGTTTTGTGAGCCTGGGGTTGTTTTGAGAGCCTATTGATGTAGCCCATCTCAGAATAAAGGAATACTTCATATTACTCTAAACCACCGCCTGGAAATCAACTGTATACTACTGTCTACATTGCACTATATTTCTTGACCTGTCTCTGTATGTTTCATCACCTTTCTATACTTTGCCTCACATTGCAACACAGCTCAGATCTTTGGTTGCTATGAAGGCCAGTCGCTCTAAATGGATGGTTGCTATGGCCAAAGGCCAGTTCTATCTCTGCCGCTGTCAAGCGGGCATATCGTAGAATTCTGATTAACCTTATCTTATTTAAAACATCTCTATTTTACTTATCCCACTTCCATACAGTGGGTCCCATTAAGAAGTGGCCACTTCATTCAAGGCCACCGTGATTCACAGCAGCATTAATATATTAATCTGTCACCATATGCCTATGCTTACGTTTGCAAAGAAAACATTTTAATTTGATCCACATGAAACGTTACATTTCATGTACATGTTGACAATGAGTAGGCTAGTTTTGGTTGTTGGTGGTGTTATTGCATCCCTTAGTTATGCCTACAATGCAAGTTCCCTTAAGCTGTCACAGACGTAGGTGCTACTGTACTTTTTAGGGCTAAAGTGCTTCGTGAATTACTGTTAGTAAAAAAAATAGCCTAAAGTTACATCGTGGACGGTTACGAAAGTGCAAGCATCTCATATCAAATGACATGGCATTACGCTTAAACAACATAAATCCCAATTAGCAACATACATCTCCTCCCTATAGCTAGCCACACAAGAAATGAATGATACTAAATCTCTGCTTAGCATACTTCTCCTTTAGCATTCTAATAACAGAAGGGGCACATTTATGTTGACCACTACAACATGACTCATTATGTCTGTAACGCTAACTGTATAAAACACTTACTTTCATAAAGGACGACACCATCCAGCACATGGAAACCCGATATTTTAGGTTCTTGGCCACAAACTCAAAACGTGTCTCTCTGAAGCCCTGTTCTAGAATCTTTGCTCTGAAGGCTGTGTTGCTAGGCGACATCAAATAAACGAAATGATAGTCTTTCAGTATTAAATGTGTGCGCAGGATTCGACTGGATGGTGTGTGTGGTTTGTAAGAATAAACAAGAAATAACATTTCCAATAATTTCCCATGATAAATTACATAATATTTGCACCTTCCTTACTTGGGAATCTCACAATCGTATTTCAAGTAGGCTACACTAGTGAAATGTAATATAACGTTGCTACCTAGCTGGCCCAAATGTAGGCTATTTAACATTAACGTGACATTGCTTGTTTATTCTTTCGGTCAACTCCATGCTTTTAGGAAAACAATCTTTTATCATAGTTCCTCTTCAATGAGGCGATTACCAGCTCGCTTTTTGTAACAGAGATAGCTGTTTATTGTCCCTAGGTTTACAGAAACACCTATTCATATTAATCGTAGCCTATGGAGTGCTGCCGACCACTGTTCATTACATGGCCCAGAATGCCTTGCATGTCTTTACAACAAAACAACACAGTAAAACCTAAATGCCCGTAAACATATGCATTTGCATACTTGTAACATTTTAATAATACTCTCCCATCATGATATGTAACAATAATGAAAAATTTAATTTGAATACCGCCAATGTGAAAACAACTCTATTATGTAAGTATATATAGCTACTGTTCTCCTTGCTATTTCAGTTCGTAAGTCCATACTATCCCATGGCAGAGCAAGGATTTCATGATTGGGCAAAGGTTGCCTGGAGACATTGTGTCTGCTCTGAGACATTGTGCATACATGGAAGGCATTGTGATAGAAGGTGAATGGTGAAAAGGTGAATGGTGTGAGTTACCAAATACCGCGGGTGGTTTGCCAAATGATGGAAACTTTGGAATATTTCTTTTTTTTTTTGCCTATGCACCCTCACACTGGAGTCCCCAGTTCATATACAAAATTTGGTATCGATATGTGACAGTGTTCTGAGATATGGGCGACTTCCTGTTTCGAGCTTTCGCCGCCGATTTCGCTTTGGCTGTGGCAAACGCCAAAAATCAAAAATCTTTCCACTAACATTTGTGAGGCTTGGTCCAAGGATAATGTATCGCCAAGTTTCGGGCGCTCGACCAAATTTGTGACCTGTGAAAATTTAGTTTCGCTTTCTGTTCAATCCAATATGGCGGACGAACGGCACGCCCACCTGACGTCATCTTCGCGACCAACTTACACCGGTACTGACCGGACGTTTTAAAGTTGGAACGGTGTCTCTGTCTCAAAGGGCCTAGGGCGCTAGGGGCTGACAAAAAATTAGGGAGACGGGGAAAAATAATAATAAAACTTAAGAAGAACAATAAGTGTGCTGCTTTGCAAGCACACTTAAATATGCCATTATGCATTTGCCAGTTTGTTCTGACAAGCAGAGTGTCAGGTCCAGTACGGTGGCTGGGTTCAGGGGTGGGGCTATGTTGTCATTGAAAATGCCGGTTTTGCTGTCTACACGGCAAAAGTTAACCGGCAGTTTAAAAAAAAAAAAAAACAGCCTCATGTGGACTACATCATTAACAATTCTCTCAAATGTCTCAGGAAATTATTGTACGTAGCAAGAGCCCAAACTGTAAGCACCACAAAGAAGGTTTTATTGATGGAATGGGTAGCCTCAACAATGAATTGTTTAAGCTCCACAACCTGTTCTCAGTCACTAAATGTGGAATTGTTTCACCTGCCTAAACTCTTTCACAGTTTTTTCCACAATAGACAGAATTAACTCTTTATCAATGTAAAACTTTTCTTCTGCCAGTTTCCCCTTCTTAATAGATACACTTCTAAATTTACTAGATTTCACTTTCATGTTTCCCTTGGAGAAATATAGCATACCTTCATGTGTATCTGGCTCAGTGAGACGACATATATTTATTATATTAAACAAAATTGCGTTTTTTGTTCCCATGCGTGGAGTGCCAAAAACACAATATTGTGTTTTTAGCTTTATTTAAAATTATGAAAATAGACACTCTAACACACCTTATGTGCGATTTTGGGGACGATCAAAAACTCAGGAAAACGCACAATCTGGACATTTGATCATAACTCGGCTTTTGATGGTTGCTGCTTTGGGTCGAATCAGTGACACATGCACATCAGGTCAAAACCAGGCCATTTATTTTCATGGGTTTATCACTAGGTGGCAGTCTCACCAGGTCTCGCTAAGTCACTTCCCAGAAACTTTATAGGCAACAGTTCATATAAGATGCTATATCTCCATTTCTAAAAATTTTTTTTGTATTTGTATCCACTGAGAGCTTAAAGTCTCACCTTTCAAACGAGCCATAGTATGTGTCCATAGCTATAACATAGAATACGCTGTGGCTCTACAAAAATCGTCAACAATGATCTAGATTGCTGGCACTCTGGGCCAGCAATCCAAAAAGCTTCCAAAAACAGCACGGCATTCAAAGTGTTAGGAGTCATATAGCACTACAGAGAATATGGACTTACACATCCAGAGGTAGTACATCATCTTGCAAACCCTTTGGTACTCCACAGGAATTTCTTCATTGAAATCCTGATAGAAGCAGGGCTTTATGGGAAAAAACTTTGGGAGTGGGGGCCAGTTGTTTTCTGGACCTGTGAAATTTAGATTAGCCAACTTAAAACTTAAACCTCGTTGTAGAACATTTATTGAAGTTATGTTACAATCCAAAACAAGTTAAACAGAATTTAGAAGAATTCTTACCCATGGAGACTCCTCTGTTCTTTAGCGCCTGTTCCTTGCGTTCTAACTCTGCTGCCTTCTTCTCCAGCTCTTCTTGCTGTTTGAGGAGTTCTGCCTGAGCAGCAGCTGCTGTTGCCTATGCCAACATAAGCAACTATGTTTTAAATGGACTTTGATGCACTTTTACAGTAACGTTTGAAGTCATCTACTGGCCTGTGCTTGCATGAATTGAAAAGTAATCACGCGATGCCTGTGTATACACATCTGTGTTTGTTCCTGTGTGTATGCCTGTGTGTGTGCACCTGTGTGACACATTCACTGAAATGTGTAAGTTGCAACACCCCATGGATGGAATCAGTGGTGGATTGACACAGCCTGCTAAGCCTTCTTTGCAAGCCTAACTATTTTCAAACTGAAATTATTTACTGATTTTATAGCCATATCAGTATGATTATAGCCATATATCAGATTTCGTTGAGGTGGGTAGAAATCTGGACTCCCAGAATCTATATTAGGCTGTGTCCATATAGTGTTTTTAATGACAGAAAGACCCTGGGGAGAGCGTCAACCCAGAGTTTTATCAAAAAGACGTTTCAAAAGACATAGAGAAGTGCAGTCAAGAATCTTTGGACATTCCTACATTGCTTTGTTTGTTTCTACGACAATAACAGCGTAATTAACTTGCTAATGTCCCAAGTAGTGTGCTGGTAGACATCTCACAAATCACTTGACTTAGGCTACTTTTTTTCTACAATAACAAGGTCTGCCATCAATAATCATTATTTCCAGTTATGATAGATTATCTTTACCCCATTGTCACACAGTCACACTAGCACCTTTTTGAAAAGTTCCAAATATAAAAACGAGGGTTGGGCACCGAAACACAGTTCTAATATGGCACCGGTGCCGACGCAAACGGTAGTAACTGCATCGAATAACAACGTGGATTTCGGTGCCTCATTTCGGTGCTTAAATAGCGTTTTTTTATTTAGTTATTTTATACAAGGCATCACTGCATGTCATGCGCCATCTCTAACGTCTTGCTCTGATAGCAACACATCCAGATACAGTTAGCTAACATAAACACTGGATGTATAAACCAGAGGGTGCACCACATAGATGAGTGGACAGAGTTTGACAGCTTGCGTGAGCACAAGTAGCTTACTTATATCGCGAGCTCCTGTCAAAATCTAGCCGTGGGCCTAACTACACACAAGCAAAAGGCTATGAAACAACATCAACAGTACACGTTACACAATATCCTTGCTAATGCGCTAACTGCCATTTATTTGAAATGTTATCAGCAAAGTTGTAAGGTGAAAACTTTATTTCACAGTGTGTTCTAAACAACATAATGGCATGATATTAATCTTTCATGTGCATGAGGCCCATATAGCATCGCAATGAATATGAAGATCAGGTTAAAAGTTAGCTGGCAAAAGCATAAATATGTAGGTTAGGCTACATACCTGATGTCACTGAGCTGTCAAAGAGGCTACGAAACCATCTCCGTAGTTATCGCTAATTAAACTCAGCTGACTGGAGTTAGTGCATAGCCATAGTTGCTGTTAAAATGCCTACTAGGCTAGCGCTGGGAATCTAAACACTTCAACACTGACATGTAGCCTAACATGTTCAAAACTATTGTGTGTTATGGGTTAAGACATGAAGTTTCTTTAAGCATTTGGGAACACACTGAATTAACTGGAAAGTAGAGTCCCTGTTAGATTAGCTTGCTTGCAAATGCCGTTGTCCATGACCTGGCAGTTCTATGGCAAGCGGTTTTAACATACCTTATGGCAAACCGCCTAAACTTGAAAGCAGAGTGTGTGCATGCATGGCAAGCTGTTTTAACATTTAAATGTATTATTCGTAGGAGCAATGACATATTGATAGTAAATTGAATATAACAGTTCAATTTCATGTACAAATTTGTCTTATCAATAATAAAAAAAGCAATTCATGCTTTAGACCATTTTAATTTAAAAACAAAGTACCGGTTCAGGCACCGTTTCGGCACCGGCACCGTTTTAAAAGTATCGATTTAGCACCGGTATCGGATAAAACCCAAACGATACCCAACCCTAATAAAAACTTAGGTATGAGCTACACCAGGCGCATAACTGAAGCATTCCATTTGCGACGCGTAAAATCCATTTTAAAAGACTGGTCTATTTTTTTCCGAACATACGCGCTGCTATTACGTCTGGTGTAGCTACTTCCATTGATTATAGTGGCAGCTAATTGTTGCAGCAGACGCTACTCAAACAGAGCGCTTCAGTTACGCTCCTGGTGTAGCTCATACCTTAAATCAAAGTCCTTTTAGGCAAGTCCTTCTCAACTCGGCGCCAGTATTGCAACTCATTTTGGGCACTTATCAGGGGCGGAATATGTGTAGACGACTGCCATGTTTGCGTTACAAACTAACCCCATACATTTCTATGGGAAATTATTTGAGTGCTGAGAGCATTGAGTAAATTAACCATGGGAACTATCATGTGGAGCATCACAGATTAGTTGCGACAGTGATGGAGAAATTTTCTGGAGGTTTCTGAAACCACTTTTTAACAACCATGATGACTGAGGCAGATGCAGTGTGGTTTAATCAGAATAGCAGTACAAAAATAAAAGCTTCAAAAATGAATAACAAGAGCTGACCTGCGGACTGGGCTCTGAGGAAGGCTGCAGAACTGCTGGCTGGGAGGAACCATCAGAGATAGGGATGGTAGTTTCATTGTACTTCTCCTAAGAGCCAAATGATTTAAGCCAAAAGTTAATAATGGGGAATTGTCATTTCGTCATTACGAATTCTGTTCTACAAGGGTGTTTTCATATATAGTCCTTTTTAAAAGAACCAAAATCAGACCACATAGTGGACCAGAAAGTGGACCAAAACAAAAAGGGCTCTGGAAAAAGGATTTTCTATTCACATTGATAATTAACAATATGCCTTCTTAGCAATGGCAAATCGAAGAGGATAAAATAGGCTACAATGCAAAAAGTGAAAGTGAACACAGGGCACTTTGTGTTCACAATGCACGGATTAGGTGAACCGCACCGCGGACTTCAAAGCGAACCGTGCCGAGACTACCTCCTATCTTTGTTCGGTTCGCTTTGGATGGGTCTGAGTTTGGTTGGCATATGTTCACATATGCACAAAAAAAATGTTCGTTTAGAAGGTTGAAAGGGACGAAGTGTGAAAACACCCTAAATTCTGAGTCTCAATAGTGTGGCAATGTATGCAACATCCAAGGCCCCAGTTTAACAGTGAAGACAGTTTACAGAAATGGCCTATTCCACTTTAACCCTCAGAACTCCAGCGGCACGGATCCGTGCTGCTGACGCACCCTTGGGAAATGACTAACTGTAACAGACTTACCCTCGTTGTCCGGAGGTGCCACTGGTCTATGGAAAGGGGAGGGTTCAGGGATCATGCTAAGCTAATTGGTTTTCTGATCCATGAAGTAGAACCAATGTTAGTCATTTTAAAAACATGTTGTTTTTTTACTGCGACCGGAATGTGTCAGACATTTGAAGAAAAAAAATAAAAGAAAAAAAACACAAAACATCATTTTATCATTATTTTTGACCAACAAACCAACCAGGAAATAAACTGAAATGACCATAGGATGTTTACTACCCGATGTGAGTCACGCATGCCTCACTTTACAACTTTGTCACTTTGCGACGTAAATATTAAAAGATCTAAATTGTCATTCTGCTCCTGTCTGCTTCCGAGTTTTGCTGTTAGCCACAGAATAATGACATAGGTACATTACATAGCAGTAATTTATTATTTAGCCTAAAGCATCACATTTTCACGGCATGATCTCTGATGTCAGTTCTAGATTAGAAGCTGAAGTAGCCTACAAGAACCTGCTAACGAGAAACTTCTGTGATGGACCTACAACACAAGTTAGCAGTCAAACACAACAATGTCTGTCACTTGAATGGCGTTTTGAGCGAACGTTAGCAATCAAACAATCATAGATTGGCGTTATGCCGTAAACCGTTTAATGGGCATGCGTGACTCACATCGGGTAGCGACTCACATTGGGTAGCGACTGTGTGTATGGAAGTCATTTCCTGTCCAGGGATGGGTAGATTAACTAGATCAGCAACAGCGCCATCTATCCATAGACTCCAATCTACCCATTGCATTACAGAAAGTAAAGGTGGGTCTTAAAAAATTCGAATATCGTGGAAAAGTTCATTCCCTCCCCCTAATTTAGTTTCAAAAAGTGGATCTTTTAAGAATTTCATGAGCTGTAGCCGTGCATTGTACATATATATATGAAAGATCCACTTTTTGACTTGAATTAGGGGGTAAAAATGAACTTTTCCACTTTTTATTCTAATTTTTTGAGACCCACCTGTAGTGTCAACATGACTTTGAGGAGGGATCTCTCTCTGACTATGATAGTTGTAGTAAAAAATGTAATCGTATTTATTTCAGAATAAGTGTGTAATCTATGCATTTGGGCTGTGCCACGACGAAATTGAGTCCAATTCGACAAAAACAAAAAATGGGTTTATTGGATATTCATAATCCACAGACCTTAGGGTTTAAAACAAGGGGTCATTTGTTCAATTCCATTTAGCCAACCCAGAGATATTGGCTAAAATGTGAAAGCTATCCTCGTCTCAGCAAAAAAACAAGTTTTGAGAAAATCAGCTTTAAAGTTTGTGAAGTGTAAATGAGCATATTATGTATACTGTATTTCCTCTCAACCACCACAATATGAATCCTGATAAAGTTCCCTTGGCCTTTGGAATTAAAATAGCCCCAGTGCTGTCTCTTGTCCATCTCTGTTGTCCGTTCTCCAAAGAAATCCGTAGCCAAAGATTGAATTGCTTCAGAATCTCATTGTTTAATCCGAAAGGTCCAAACTACACAGCGCAGCTTCTACATGTAAATGCTCCATTCACGCAGGCCGCTAAACTTGTGAGGCATTCGTATAATTTGAGAGGTAGGCGATAATGTTCGATCAACTTCTGAAGACAACAAGGACTATAATAGCCCAATTCTTAATGCATAGCCTACTCTTTTTGTTTTTAAATAGGCCGCCACCAACTCCAAAACAAATTGAATCGGACCAATTGCGAATCTCTGTGAGGAATCTGGTCAGCAACAACTGTATGTTTAGGTCACTGTTTCTCATCCTAAATTTCTTGGATAAAATAGACATTTTCTTCAGAATAATTACGAGTGGAAAGCCTATTTATGATGACTCCTTTAAGAGGCCAAAAGCCAAAACACAAAGTTATCAGACCAAAAAAAACTGAAACCTTCCTGTTCTCACACAGCAAGCATCTGAACAATTATTTCTAGGTCATTTTACAGTAAGATACATCTATGAGTGATAGATAAGAGGTAAAGGAATGTGTTCGTGGCGAAATTAGAAAATGCATAATTTTGTAATTTTTCAACCCTCTCTGCATTCAAATTGCTATATCTCAAAATGGATTTCCGCAACACTGGACTCATTTTGTCCTGGCACTCCTCATTTGTGTTTTTTGCCAATCATTTATTTAAAAATAAATCAATTAAAAATAAATACATATATATTTTTGCTCATGATTGTGTTGGAGTTGGTTAAAATTAAAATGTGTTGGAGTTGGTTAAAATGAAAATGTGTTGGAGTTGGTTAAAATGAAATGACAATACTGCTCATATCGCTTAGGTTGTGCTGAAAAAAAATTATATAAGAATATGCACTTTCCTGACCTCTATAAAGTCATTAAAACATGTAAGTAATGCAAAAACCTGCAAAAATTGCTGAGTACTAGGGTTAAACACCAGAGATAAATTAAACTTATTTCTAAAAAAAAAAAACACATTTGTAGCAGGGAAGCAGAAGTAAACCTCTGTTATGGGCTAATACAATTAATCTATCTATCCTTGAAGTCAACACGTATCCTGCCAGTCTTTTTCTTAAAAAAATGTTTTTTGAAAGACTTGAGCATCTGGGAAGACGTAGTCCAATTTGTACAACTTGCTAAGTCAGCAGTGAATGAATGTCATCCATAATGTAAATACAACACACTTCCACCTTTTCCACAAAAGATGTCACTTCTTGGCTGCAAAAGTAGTAAAAAGAGTAGTAGCAGTAAAAAGAGATTTCATTCAGATTGGTCCAAATCTTACCAATCCGCTAGCGGAGAAAGGGTTGTATTCCTGAATTCCATCCATGGCTGTGCTGGTTACTTCAACAACTGATGGATCCTGTAAATATAAAAAGATTTTGATTACCACAAAGAATCTAACATAAAACCCAAAAATGCAGTAGCCTCACTCTCTGCAAATTTGCAGTAGGCCCATTACTTTTTATTTGTATATATATATATATATATATATATATATATATATATATATATATATATATATATATATATATATATATATATATATATATATCATATATATCATTCTCCACTATCCTATCATAATAAAGGCATAAAAGCCCAACAATATATAAGATATATATATATATTGTTGGGCTTTTATGCCTTTATTGCGGATAGGATAGTGGAGAATGACAGGAAGTGAATGGGAGAGAGTCAGGGTGGGATCCGGAAAGGACCACAGGGTGGGAATCGAACCCGGGACATCGAAGTACGGTGCAAGTGCCCCAGCCAGTTGCGCCACGGCCGGCCCATTACTTTTGAACAGATATTGACTAGGCTACACTAATACAGTCTGCTTGTATGACTGTCACAAATGCCTTCTTTTGTGTTCATACAGTAAATCACTGAAAAATAACATATGGTAACAGACCATGTTTATATCTGTATACATTAGCCTGTGGTCTAATCAAGTCACATTCCATTTCTTAGCTTTACCTAACCCCTAGGGCTTTAACTAATTTACCCGCTTTTGCTATTCATGATGCCATAGAACAGGTAAAAGACAAGGGGCCTATTATGACAAGTGGATGGTCACTGGCAAATAGTTTAAACAAATTTCGGGGTTTGTCCAGTCCATATTGGGTGTGGTTTAGTTATGAAACGTCTGGCGCACGGCGCAAGAAGGTGGGCCTTATGTTTCTTAAATCACTCATGGGTGTGTTTTGGGCGTAACATCATATAAACCAATGAGAATGGCATCTGCCATTCCCTTTAACAGCACGGAACGCAACTTCAAACTGTGCATCAGTATTTTGACAGTCAGTGGCGCATTTGAAGGAATCTGCTTGCGTGAAGGAATCTGCTTTACATGAGACTGTATGGAAGTTATTCCACTAAACAATGCTGTACTAAAACCTTGCATAGTATAGCCTTCACACATTTGCACTAGTCTATTATTTGAACTCATTGGCAAAGTGAAACTAACTTCACCGTGGTGTCAGTCAACGACAAAACAGTTCTACATAGTTACTTACTTTCACTATTGACTGACAATCGGTTACCATCAAAAACATAGGCTGGAAAAAGCAACACTTACCCTAATAATGTTCGAATGACTAAATGAACTAAACAAGTTCAACACAAACAAGTTGAATCAAACATTCTTTACAGTGCAGCTGATCCACACATTGCCATTGACAGCGGTCTGTTACACATAGCAAAGGACCTCCGAACGTTGGCGTTTGCACCGATTGGGCTACCGGTCAGGGATGGCGCTTGAATCACGATATGAATGCGAATCAATTTTTTGCACACCCCTAAAAATAGGTGTGAAAGCGCCCCAACTTATTTCTAAAAACAGTAGACCAATATGCCTGAGTCAGCGTGGTGGCACACCATGATGTGCATATTGCAGTTACCATGTATGTTTTAATGTTTTTAATATCGGCCATTTGGTAATAGTGGTTTGGGGGATACCACAATTTTTTTTGTCACGAATTGTAATGTTTATTGCACACATAAACCATAACAAAACAAATGGCAGTACCAAACATAGATTTGTTTGCCACCTTTAGCACATTGTGCATCCACCACAAGCCTCTAAACATAGAGGCTTCAATGAATAAAGAAAATACTAGCCATTTAAGTAGCCTACAGTAGGCTACCAAAAATAGTACATAAAACACATGGTATAACTATGGTCCTGATACAGGACTCCTTGAACATCTCCTTACATAATTAAAACATGTCAATCAACATGCTGCAGCTACAGCTTCAGTCTCTAGAGAAATAGACTTTGTCACTTGCCAATTTAAGTACAGTATCAAAAACAGAATGATTTCTTACACTCTTGCTTGCCCTTTAGAGAATTAACAGTCAACTGCCATGTAGTTCGGTTTGAGACTGAGTGGTTGGCTGATGCTCGTCACTAGGCCTAGGCCTACCCAATGTTTTTTGCAGTAGCCTACAGAACATTTCTTAAGTTATTTCTCCACCACTGGCTCATTTTATCAAACGGGTGCTTTCTCTACGTCCTCCGCAAATTAAACCACAGGTAGTTTGGTGGAGAGCGTCTGCAATTAACAAAATACGATTGACAACGTTGTGATAAGTAGGCTATACTAACTTTACTTTCAGTTAACTTGAATGCATCAAAGTTGTCTAGGCTACACCACGCCAGTTGTAGTCTGCATTCAATCCTTGCACAATAAGTGGAGCAGGCTGAAGCCAACTTATTTGAGGGAGAGCGGTGCAGGGAGAATGCGTGCTCTACCCTGTGCACTGCAAATAATGCATCTACCACAGGCTAATCTATATTTTAAATAAGCAATCGTGTGCTGCTATGGAAACAATAAGTTAATATATTAGAGATATTGTGAGTAACGCGGAATGGAAGTTACAGTTATTCGGTAACTGTATTACTGAAATTTGAATTGTAATGCATTACCTTAGCCTACTTCGTTACCTTCGTTATTGCAGCGTGTAACTTTGTAACTCGTTTCCCCCAACACTGCTAGTAGGCTACCTGAGTTGTCATCAACATCAAATTTGTTTATTTCCTGTCGCACGAGTTCGACGATGCTGCAGCCTCGAAGGCTTTCTGGACTAGGCTACCGCGCTCGCTCCACAAGTGAAACACGTGACTAAAAGGCGCTTTGTCATTGGCTGAGGGTGAAGCCCTGAACTTTGTGAGAACTTGGGAGCGCTCTGAAACTCAGAAGAAAGTAGTAGTGTACAGTAAATTGATGTCTTGACTTAAACCTTTTCTGTTAGGTTTATTGACAGTATTGTTAAGTTAAAAATACGAGGCAATGCAGATTAATATTAGGCCTATTGCTGTAGTAGCCTAGGCTAGGCCTAGTGATAGTTTTAGTTTTATCCTATAGTTTATCCTACAGCAAGAACAGAAGAAATTTTGAAGATTAGATAAACTGGTCCAAAACGGACCCCGGGCCAGATGAGCCTTTATGAGTCCGTTGCGGGTCCGCGGCGGATGTAGGCCTATGTATCAATTTGCGGGTCCCAAACGGACCCGCCGCGGAGGTAAGGTTTTAATCGCGGATGCAGCGCGGAGCCACGGCGGGTCCGCGATCCGCCTTCGTAGCGGATCCGTTCCTGAGAGCAAGTGGACTCCGATGCCAAAATGCAGTGGCGCAAAAAGTGGGTATGCGCTATATGCGGCGCATAGGGGCGTAGCACCGTGGGGGCGCCAAAGCCATGGTAAAAATAAAACAAATAATAATAATAATAATAATAATATATTTGGTATATACTATATGTAGCTACTGTTGTACGTTTCTAAATCATTTCTGCATTTCCTCAATGTTAAATAACATTTTAGAGGACTAACAGGCTATCTCATAAGATTCCATCATAGAATTTTGACATAGAAGAGGGAGTGGGGGCGCCGTGATCGCTGAGCGAGCAGGTAGTGCTAGGCCTACGAGTAGTGAGTTGCCGTCTATATGAAAAAGATGGATACGGCAAAAAAGCTGTCGGGGGCTAAACATAGAAAAAGAAAGAGGGGAAAGGAGATGGCATGTCAAGGGATGCGACAGCAGTTAAATAAGTGGATGGTGAAAAGCAACAGGTAGGATTTAAAATGTGACGTCTGTGCTTGGAGGCTTGCAAATATTCATGTTAACAGACTAGCGTTTGCTAAGCATATGCCGATTGAAACATAACCTATTATATTCAGATAGCTACGTGGCTACCATGCTCATACTACACTTTTAATGGCAAACTGCAAACAGAATAGCGACGCTAGCAACAACTCATTACATGTTTCCATTTCCTAACAATCCTAATATTAATAGCTTAATATTGTGCTGATAATATGTGTCAAACAAAGGTTGGATCAGCCTTATCCTTTGTGAGCAACAGCTGGCAAAAGAACGTTATGAGAACCGGTTAGACTCGCTTAAAGTCTTAAAGTGACAATGTACCATTTAACAGTTCAAATTGGCAGAATTTCTTAAAAATAATAATTTACACTAATAAATTACGTAATTTATTGGCCTTTTGTTTTACTTTAATTGTTTGTGTGTTTTGTGTTTTTTGTTTTTTTTTTTTTTTTGGGGGCCAATTTGTTGTTGCATACTAGAGATGTGCGGATGGGCTATTATTACAGTGCATGAAAATGCACTGTACTGTTCTTCCTAGGCAACTTCTTATTATTATTATTCCGCTTACCACTTTTTCCACACGCAATTTCTCTTCAACAGTTTAACTTAGAAACTTCATTCAAACTTTGTAACATAGGTCTTCAAACAGATCGGGTTGGTATGACTTTTCAACTTTGAAACTTTTATACTTTTTAAACTATTAAAGAAAAACTTTTTAAAAATCCCCATAGACTTAACATTGCCGATTATGACATCATAATACGGCCATTAAGCAATTAGAATCCTATGGCAGGTGTTCAGGCCACCTGCAGCCTCAGGCTTTAAGCATACAATCTGGGTCAATTAAAACTACACATCCTATTCAACTGTTTCCTCTGCCCAAAACTGTTTCAAAATAAAAGTCCTCACTACTCAATAATCCACTGTTAAACAATGTAACTCATTAAACTACTGAACTTTTTACATTCAACTTTTAAACGGTCTACTTTTAAACTATCATTAAACTATCTATCTATTAAACTAGCTGTCTATCAACAACTTTTAAACCATCTACATTCACCTTTTAAACTTTTAAACTATATACATTCACTAGCTGTCTATCAACAACTTTTAACTTGTCATCAACTGTCAACACTTTTCATCAACTATGACTCCTACCCACTGTAGCTAGTTAGCATGGTTAGCAAAGTTAGCATGTTAACATTGCTAGCATTGTTAACATTTTTAACAAAACTGCTAAAAATGATTAACTAGGTTAGCTAAGTCACATGGTTAACATAGTTAACATGCTAACATGTTAGTTAACATTGTTAGCATAACTGCTAAAAATGATTAGCTAAGTTAGCTTGGTTAACTAAGTCACATGGTTAACATAGTTAACATGTTAACATTGCTAACATAGTTAGCATGTTTAACAAAACTGCTAGAAAATGTTTAGCAAAACTGCTAGAAAATGTTAGTCAAGTTAGCTAAGTAACATGGTTAACATGTTAGCATTGCTAACACTACTATAAAACATTAGCTAAGTAACATGGTTAGCAGAATTACAAATCTTAGCATAACTGCTAGCAAACATTAGAGCCATTCCAACTTTCAGTTATCGTCAAATATCTACCTATACACAGCCATTAAACTATTTGAATAACAACATTTATTCAACTTCCAGTCTGTCAAGAACTTTTAAACTATTTACCTTCAACTTTTAAACGGTCTACTTTTAAACTATCATTAAACTATCTACTAAACTAGCTGTCTATCAACAACTTTTAAACTATCTACTGTCCATCAACAACTTTTAAACTATCTACATTCAGCTTTTAAACAGTCTACTTTTAAACTATCAACTTTTATTAAGCTATGCAGCCACCATGTCTATCCTAGCATCACCGTAGTAACCATCTCTGTATTATCTGTTTTAACTATACATGATATTTTACATCACTACTTTAGCATTTTCATGCACTGGTAATTCCTTGGAATTGCATTTCTAGTTTCAACCGTAACCGCATAGCAAAACTTATCATCCATCCGCACCAACGTTTTTTGACCAATTTTCAAAACCTCACCCGCCCGCCATCCGCTGGTTGTATTAATGTATATGGGTGATGCGGTGCTGCTGACGTGAGGCTAAAGCTCTTGCCTGTTCTAGAAAGACTGATCCAATGCAGCAAATATATTAAAAGGCTAAAGTCCTACATTGGCTATGTTGTAGCCTATCCCCAGAATATCAGCAGCAAACTCAGTCTCTGTCTCGCAAAAGTCTCCAAATAAAATGCACATCGGCCTGTAGCCTACAATTTTATCATTGTAATAAAAAACGCAATTTGGCACATCATTTCAACATGCTGCTATTTAGCCTACTAATTAATGCCTATTGTACTTTATTTTTTTGCAAAAAGAAAGAAATCCTTAATAAAATAACAAGTCATTCACATTATAGGCTACTTTACGCACTGTAACCCACCGCACAGCAGTGCAACGTGCATATTCACATTTTTAGTAACAACCGCCAAACTTGCTTGCTTGCCTCACATCTAAGTTTTCCGACTATTTTTCTTACCTTCTTTTTTCCGCCGTGGATGTTACTGAACTTGTAGAAGTTTTAGCTCTTACGTTCTGAACATCTCGCACTGCCATTGCCCGATGTCAGTTCTGAGTCATATCACTCCATAATCCGTCTCCCTTTTAAATGCCTATTCCCTGAATGGTAGGCTACAATGACTATGTGTTTTATATATATATATATATATATATATATATATATATATATATATATATATATATATATATATATATATATATATATATATATATATATATATATATATATATATATATATATATATATATATAATATCGAAACAAAATAACCCAGTCAGTCTCATCTAGGCTACGAGATGTTTAGGCCTCCTCCAATACTGGCAGCTGGGCTCATAGGGTTGCAGATTTGCTTAGTGGCCTACCAAGGCTCTGCAACGCGACGATTAAAATGGATGATGAATCATCGGGTCAACTTGCACTGTAGCCTATTCTACTTTCTTATTGCACACTGGAGAGGAAAACATGCTGGTAGGCTACGATAGGCTACTTAATTTAAACTTTGTTACCTTAAGTGTGTGTGTGTGCGTGCGTGCGTTCGGGGTTGCTCAGTGAAACATCGAAATACACCAGTTCCGCAACACCGTCTCTGATAGATAGCCTAAACAAAGCAGCATGCATAGAAGCAACTAGGCCAAACTTCCTGATGAAAATTTGACTATTTCAAAGTGTGCTTGTTTTTTTTTCGGATGTAGGTAACACAATTTAACAATGTATAGGCTATATTTTTTTCATTTGATTGGTTTAACCGCCACCCGCCCGAATTTAATTAAAATATTATATTTCTTCACGTCATCCGCCCGATCCGTGGTTTTTATTTACTTAGGCTGTGCAAAGCACAGGCCTTTATTTGAGGCAGGCCTTTATTTCTTACGTGCGTTCTATTGTGAGATATGCGCTTGTTTGGAGCAAAAACAGAAGATGTTTGGTTTGGGATTGAATTTACTTTTGGACTATTAGATTATATTTCTAAATGTTGGGACTGATGAGCACTGAAATCTGCAGGGGTATTTGATGGTTCATTATTAAGTTTCTTGTAGTTGAAAGTGTCGGGATTTCCACCGCTGTTTATTTTTACACATATTTGTGTTAAAAAAAGTGCTATAAATATAACAACTGAAACAAGAACAGTGAATTAATGTGTGCAATTTTAACAAACACTAGGCTAACACTGAAGTGCAAAAGAAAGTGCAAAACAACAAGGGCCCTTTGGTAATTGCACTCTTTTACGAATGCGGACCATTTATGCTTATTTTCATGCAGGCTGTCAGACTGTTGCCCTGCAACCTGTTCCGTAAATCTGTCTTGATCTATACACGGAGAGTGAATTAAGTTTAGATTATTTTATACTTTTGTGTAAAATGTACAATTTTGATTAGAATGTTTGGCGAACAATGATAGATAACGCAATGAAATTCAACCAGCAGATGCTGCTGTTCGGACGCATCACACAATTTGGAGGCATATCCTACCCGTAAATCCTGCAAATTATGGCCAGGATGATAATTGCCAGTAGTATTATTATTAATTGCTAGTAGTATTAGTAGTGGCTATCAGTCACAAGCACTAAAATACATTGTTTCAATTTAACTCAATGAAATTAAAGTGCTCTTCTTAATATTTTATATTGTTGGTTGGTTTAATACTGTTGCCAATGAAAAGTCGTCCTAATGGGTCTCAACACGTCGCTCTCAAGCTAGTCGCTTGGCTTTTGAGCTTGCCAGAAGCTGAAGCCACTACATTTAAAACACAGTTGTTGCCGCGAGGCATTCCAGCCTACGAATTTAATCAAACAAAAAAGTAGGGTAACGCTTTAGAATAACATGTGCTTATTAGGTATTAACAGTGCATAATAAGCAGTTAACAATTTATTACTAACAGTTAGTTAACTGTTGTTATCCTTTAATAACATTAACTAACGGTTAACATGCCGCTTGTAAGTGTTAATAAGCAGCCTTTTAAGTGACTTACAAGCATATTTGTTAACAGCTAACATGCAGCTTGTAAGTGTTAACAAGCAGCTTGTTAATGCTTGTTAATGTTGTATAAGACAAAGAGGTGGATAACTAATACGCTTATAAGACCTTTCTTATTTATTTGTAGTAAATTTTGCAGCCCCCCAATCTAAAGCGAGGACCATGTAGCCTATAGCTCCACAAGCCCAACCTTCTATCTCTACTGCATCTATCTGTCTAGCTTGGTTTAGCTGTGCGAAATGCACCTTCAAAATTGCTGCAGTGAGCAGGAATTGAACCCTGGTCTCCTGAGTCATAGAGTGATTTGCTACTAACTGAGCTAAACTAGGCTACTTTACTGTAACAGTATTGATGAAATTGTTCATTTTGTTCACAGCTATGCGCTGACAAGTGACTAGCAGTTGAGGAGCTTTGCTTAAACTTAATATACTGTTGCAAGTTCACTTGAGTATAAACTATCCACTTTAACTAATGTCAGTAATGTTGTTCATCTAGTTGTCATTTTAAAGAAATTACACTTCTCCATTTAAAATGTTACCTTAGATAGGCGGCTAGCTAATTCGCTAGCAACTGGACAGTAACTGACAGTAGCATGGTCTGATATCAAGTTATTTTGTTTACAAATTTTCCCCAAAAACCCTCAACAAATCCAGAAAGACATAATGACCAATTTTTGGTAAAATTCCACAAGTCTCCCATTGACATTGATGCAGCAACAGACCACAAATGTTCGCCTCTGTTCAAGGCAAAGGTTTCAAATCGATCATGAACATTCGCCCATGTTTTTTTGCGACATTGAACTTGTCGTCTTTAACTCTCGGTTGCTATGTAACAAAACTATAAACAAAGCTGGCATAATATCAAAGATCCTTGATTAACCCCCTCTGATAATATCTTTAGACTGCTGACAAACTGACTGTTCACTGAACAAAGATTATGGAAATTAAACGCCACTTTTTTTTTTTAATCAGAAACATATTTGTAAAAGGTATAATGGTATGATCTAGAACATTAACAGAATATAGAATCAAGATGATCATTACATTCAAAGACAGGAACGTGGCTCAGTCAGTAGCACTTCACTCTTTGCCACAGGAGACCGGGGTTCAATTCCTGCTCGCTGCAGCAATTTTGAAGGTGCATTTCTCACAGCTTAAACAAACTAGATAGATGCAGTAGATAAATAGAGATAGAAGGTTGGGCTTGTAGAATAGGCTACATGGTCCTCGCTTTAGATTGGGGGGCTGCAAAATGTACTACAAATAGGTAAGAAAGGTCTTATAAGCGTATTAGTTACCCACCTCTTTGTCTTATACACCATTAACAAGCAGCTTGTTAACACTTACAAGCTGCATGTTAACTGTTAACAAATATGCTTGTAAATAACTTAAAAAGCTGCATGTTAACCGTTAGTTAATGTTATTAAAGGATAACAACAGTTAACTAACTGTTAGTAATGAATTGTTAACTGCTTATTATGCACCGTTAATACATAATAAGCACATGTTATTCTAAAGCGTTACCAAAAGTAGGCTAACTCATTAAAAACCCTAATTTAAAAAAAAAAAAAAAACACACAACCTCAATTTAGGCTACCGTAGGACTACTTGGCTATACACAATAAGGTTTCCATTAAAGCGCAGCGCTAGCCTGGCTAACGCCAAACCTCATCTCATTGAGATGGGGTCTGGGAACTACACATTCATTTTCTCGTATTTGAAACGTAGTTTACGAATCCCCAGAGCCGTTTATTGGGCGCTACGAATGTCTATCAAATGCGTCTGTACGTAGCTCTTAACCACTTCGGTGTGTAGTCATCGTCTTGCTGTCCCCCTCCGTTCTGTGATTGTTTTCATCTCAACGAAGGAACCAAAGTCCATGGAATCCAGGCTGCCTAGCAGCGTGAATAAAATCGCGCGCATAAGGCAGCATGGGAAAACCCAGGCTAGCGCAGCGCATGTTCAATTAATTAATTAAAGCGACTGTCTGTCTTGCAATAAACACAGCGGGTGGAATTCCCGACACTCTTTCAACTAGCTTACATGAAACTTAAGCACTGAAATCTGGGGGGTATTTGATGGTTCAGTATTTTATCAGTCCCAACATTTAGCAATATAATCAAACAGTCCAAAAAGGTAAATTAAATCCCAAACCAAACCGAAAATCATATGCTTTTGATAGCCTACAAAACAAAACGCATGTCTCACAATAAAACGTAATTAAGTAAACGTATGACCGCGCAGATCCCTTTTCACCGTTTCGGATGGGTGCTGGATCAGAGGAAAGAGTTCAAAAGTAAGAGAGTGATCCGCACACCATATAGCTCCCATGGAAGGTTTTTTATTATGCGTGCAACGTTTCGAGCCCCTGGCTCTTCCTCAGGCAACCAACAATAAAACCAACAAAAAAACGTTTTACGTCACAATAAAACGTAGAAATAAAGACCTGCCTCGATTAAGCCTGCCCCAAATAAAGCTGTGCTTTGTACAGCCTAAGTAAATAATAGAACCCGGTCATAATTTGAGAATTTACGGCATTTAAAACCAATTCATGGCACGTTTTTTATTATTATTTTGTATGCGTTCTGCAGATAAGGGAGACCTTGTCACGGTTTGAAATGAAAGGGAGAAAACAGTAGGCCTAGAGTAACATGGCGGACATCGCTCAGGCTGCGACCTATACAGCGGGGAAAATAAGTATTGAACACGTCAACATTTTTTTCAGTAAGTATACTTCCAATGAAGCTATTTGCATGCAATTTCCACCAGATATTACAATTAACTTAGATAATCCACCCATATAAAAAATCCAAACAATAAAGTCCATAGGTAGAGTTATGTGTAATAAAGTGGAATGACACAGGAAAAAACAAAAAAAACAAACTATTGAACACGCCTGCTGAAATTTAAAAAAAAAGCTTTGTGGAAAAGCCTTTATTCATAATGACAGCTTCAAGGCATTTCCTGTATGACAAAAACTAATCAGTCACAGTATTCTGGTGTGATTTTGGCCCATTCTTTTAAACAGATAGTCCTTTAATATTGAAGATTTCAGGGGTCCCTCTTCCTGAATCCTGATCTTTAGTCAACTTCCAAAACTGTTCAATTGGATTGAAGTCAGGGCCTTGATTTCCTTTCTCTGAAACCAATTGAGAGTTTCCTTTGCTGAATAGTTTGGATCATTGTCCTGCTAGAAGGTCTAGGCGATATGGACAAAAAAATAATATCTCAATATTTTTTTTGATTTTGACGATAACGATAATTAGTCAATATCCTTTAAAGAATTGTTTTTGTTAAAGTCTGAGTTACTTTACAGCCCATTCTTTATTTAACAGCATCATTACAATAATAACCAATAACCAAACCTGTGACTTTTTAACCAAATCAACCGATGCATTGTCACTCGATGACACATTTCCAATTCTGCCCCCACTTGTGTGTGTGGCAATGACATGGTCTAGCCAGCTACATTAGAGAAGATGAATAGGCCTAACAGTTTCCTAAGAGAAAGTCTGAAGCTGAAGTTCCTTTCAAACCTTTGCATAGGATTCACTGTAAAACTAAGCAGACCAACAGAGTACATCTCAGTTATTTCCTTTGATGTTTAGTTTAAGAGCAATCATAGGCTAGCATTCCAAGTTACAGAATAGAAACGAATGCGTTAGCTTATGGCTAATGTATATGAGAAATCCCATAGAGACGGTTAGCATAATCGGTAACCGTAGATATTTAGAGCGAACTTCAGTCCATTTACAAAAGAGTTACATAGTTCTTTGTTTACAACTGACTATTAAAATACTCAAAGGCTAATGTTCTCTCTCCATATAATACCGTGTAGGAAAAAATGTGACTGTCCCATCAATGCTACTTGAACAGAAGTAGCTGCATAAAATCACAAGTAGGCCTATACTCTTGCTGCACAAAATAAACATTAAGGCGTGCGTGTGACAACGTTGTGACCCACTAGTGATCACGTGACACTTGCTCTGCTGCAGCCAGGGGCTTTTCCCGCATACACCTCCTGGGAATGTAGGAGTCTTCAATGCGTGATTTCAAGTGTTTTTCCCCCCATAAGTAATTTAAATACTCGATAATGTCAATTTGCAGATCGTTAAAACAACAATCACGATATTATCGCAGACAATATATATCGCCCACCCCTACTAGCCATGTCTCATCCTCATCATCCTGGTGGATGTAAAGATTCTCCTGGAACAAAATGACTCCATTCATCATCATGATGCCACCACCTCCAAACCTCATTTTGGTATGGTATTTTTAGGGTGATGCACAGTGCCATTTCTCCTCCAAATATAGTGTGTAGTAGGACATCCGAAAAGTTCAATTTTGCTCTCACCAGAATACATTCTCTCAGTATTTCATAGGATTGTCCAAATGCAAACTTTCAACGAGGTTTGACATGTTTTTCTTCAGCAATAGTCATGCGGGATGAGCGTGCATAGAGGCCATGGCGGTGGAGTGCATTACCTATGATTTTCTCTGTAACAATTGTACCTGCTGCCTCCAAGTCTTTCTGGAGCTTTCTCTGAGTGGTCCTTGGATCTTGGGCTACTCTTATTACTATCCTTCTGACTTCCTGGTCAGAAATCTTGCAAGGAGATCCTGTGCATGACCAGTTGTTGATGCAGTGATGTTCCTTCCACTTGCAGATAATGGCTCCAATACTGCTTGCTGGATGATTCAGAAGTTTTGAAGTGCATCTGTAACCAGTTCCATTGATATGTTTTGCAACAATAAGGTTGCAAAGGTCTTGGGAGGGCTCTTTGCTTTTACCCATTATAAAATGTTTCTTGTGTGACACCTTGGTAACAAAAAAACTTTTTTATAGCCCACCAGTATGTACTAACCCAGTTTATATCAATTTGCTCAGATAGGAGGGATAATTTCTCTTAAATACTTTTGTACAGTTTGTTCTTTGCCATTCCTGGCCTTTGTGTACTGATTTTTCTTAGCGTGTTCAATGCTTTTTCCCTGTGCCATTCCACTTTTTTACTCTTAACTCTACTTTTAGACATTAATGTTTGGATTTTTATATACAGTGATGGCCAAAAGTATTGGCACCCATGCTAAAGTTGACTGAAAAGAGGAATATAAAAATCATCTTTTGGAAATTGATCTTAATGCCTTAAGTGAAAAATTAGGAAATATCTAACCTTTAAGGACACCAATTTTCTTGGTGAATGAATAATGTATCATAAATAAATAAATGTTCTTCCTTAAAATACAGGGGTCATATTCCCACCCCTATGTTAAATTCCCATAGAGACAGGCAGATTTTTATTTTTAAAGGCCAGTTATTTCATGGATCCAGAATACTGTGCATCCTGATAAAGTTACCTTGGCCTTTGGAATTAAAATAGCCCCACATCATCACATACCCTTCACCATACCTAGAGATTGGCATGGGTGTTATTTCAGTTAGCCTATTAGCTGGTTTGATTTGCATTGAGCTCAAGTTAGTGCCGTCAATAACTCCTAGCCTACACAACACTCATTAGCGAAATCTAAGAGATACGTAGTAGGGTAGGCTATTAGGAAAAAACTGATAGCCTATATCACCTCCGTTTTTAAAGATAATTCTGTTGAACACTGATATGCTACAAACATGTTAAACAGCTGGGAAAGGCTGTGGTCAATCAGAGATTTCAAACGAACGAGGGAACATGTCGCAATGTAACAGCGCCGTTTTCCCTTGATGAAAGTGAAACCACGAGTTTTCCCACATCTCAACTTTGGCCAAAGTTTTCAGAAATAATTGTTTTTCATAATAATTGTGATAAAACCTCATTAAATAATATGCATTTTCCATATGGGGTCTTAAAAGCCATGCATCTTCTAGCCACAGCGTTTTTGTTTCAAACATAAGCCTAATCTAAGCATGCTTAGATGACGTGATGGACAGGTGAGCAACAGCGCGTAAAGCCCAATTTGATTGGTCCGCCCGATCTAGGGCGAGCATACTTGCTCCACAATGGAGCAATGCCAGACCGAACTTCCCGACCTCAAATGTTGTGGGCGGGACTAAGTTCGGAATGGCACCTAGACTAAGGCTGGAATGCCTCGCAGCAAAAAATTGTGTTTAAATGTAGGCTAGTACTGCTTCAGCCTCTGGCAAGCGACTGGTAGCTTGAGAGTGACGTGTTGGAGACCCCAGTGTAGAACAACGACTTTTCATTAGCAACTATATTAAACCAACAAACAATATAAAAAAAGCTCTTTTATTTCATTTAGTTAAATCGAAATAATGTAGGCAGAACATTACCCCAGCTTGTAGGCTATTTGGGGGCTGGCCTTTATTTGTCCGAATCTGAGGCCCAGCTATAAATAGAATCCTGACCATAATCCTGACCAAAAGAGGATTTATTGTATGCACGCATGTTTTAGGCATAGTGCAAGTCCTAATCTCTGACTGCGCAGAACTTGTGAATCAATATTTAATACATTTTCCCAGTGGTGACAGCACCACGAAAAAGTACGAAAAAATGTCTGACCTGTCATTTAAAGACATGTTAAATTAAATATATATTGATATACAAATCGCAGGACTAGCCAAACTATGAAAATAAGTGTGACTTATAGTCCGAAAAATACGGTAATTAGTTGTGAAATGTTTCTCCTTTTGTTGTCCGTCATTACACAACTTTTCCAGCCTTTAGCTGCCCCCGTCCCAACTTTTGGTGCTTATATTTTTCATGAAAGTCAAATTTGTTATTTGAATATTTTATATGTTGTCCATGCCCTTTTGCAGCTAAATATGGGTTTACAAGACTTACAGATTTCACACAATGTTCCAACTTTTTTGGAATTTGGCTTGTATATGATGTAAGATGAACCACTAGTTCAACTTATTCCCCAGGCTCTGATCCAAGGTGCCCCACAGCAATCATGGGAAAGTGTTGTGTTGAACCGCGCACTAGTCAGGACTCGAACCCGCAAACAGCAGCACAGACCAGACCAGTTACACTTATTCACATCTTTTTACATGCTGCTAACATCTGAACTTGTTGTGAGACTGATTAGGGTATACCTGAAATGCCAAGAAAATAGGCTACTATGACAATGCAAACTCAGAAGGAAAACTAAATTTAGGGTAACAGGAGAAAAATTATTAACGGTTTCCAAGATACCAGTGGTGGCTTATGGACATACTCTTCTGAGACTCAACATTAATTCTCTGATTTCACATTCAAATACATGTTTCAGTCTCAAGAAGAAAACTAATAAATGGGTTTGATTAATCTGATTAAGAAGTGATTGACAGGACAAATGTTATGTAACCTACTGTGTGTATGGTGAGGGGAAAGGCCTAGTCCATATAGCCTAGGCTACTACACACACTGTCATTCTATTAGCTAAGCCAAGGTTATTGTTTCCTTAATGTGAAAGAAGTTGTGGAGTTGTATAAAAACTGATTGAACTGAACTGGCTGAAATAAACATATAGGCCTACAGCCTTTACCCTAATATAGCCGACTGACCTTTATGCCTAGTATGGCCTACAATAGGCCCACTGTCATCTGGGAAAATAGGAATAAGAAGCGTTACATTATAGGTCCTGCAAACAAGTCATGTCCTGTATAGATCCTGTATCAATTTATAATAGACCACCTGCAAATATGCCACATGTCAACAACAGCCAAAATGTAACGCTAACATAGTCCAAACTCAAGTGTTGCTTATCCATTAGCAGCCTTATTATTTCGCCTACCGCAGTATATATTAGCCTACTCGTCATTTTATGACACTGTCGCTACAATTGTAACGTACATCCCAGAGCGTGCAAAGACTACAAATAAACAAGTTAGCCTAAATTGTGTGTGAGAAGCACATGAATGCACGAAGGCGATCCAGTATTGCTAACGTTAGGCTACATCATGACTTTTCCAGACAAGTAGGGCAAGTATTGTTGGCTTAACGAATCAACCAACCAGACAGGTTTCTATCGAAGTAGAGTTGGGTTAGGCTAAGCTATAGAGCAAAAAAATCGTAGCCTACTTTGTTTCCAATATTTCAGTGTAAATGTCAATTAGACCTACCTTGAAAGGATTGACGTCCACAGGATCCACAAAAGGATTATCATCAAATTCGGACATATTCTCACATAAACTAATAGTTGCCTATCCTACTTCGATGCCAATTGTGCTCACAATTCTCACAACATAGCACTTGCCACTGCGTTTACAAGTGAAACAAATAGCCTACGCCTAACACGTCATCCAGGTGATATCAAGTCACACCGGATAGGCGTAGTTAAAGACCAAGCCTATAGCGGAAGCGCATCTAAGCCTAGCAACAGGTGCAATAACTTGGAGGTGTGTCTGAGATTTTGGAAGAGTTGCGTCGGAATACACTAGCCCGCCTCCATTGCGTGTGCGGAACGGTTCGGCGTCCAGGGGGTCGGCCTATTCCAGAAATGTGGTTTAGGCCTACTAACTCGTACTAACTGGGTATGTTAACCCAGAGTAAGCGGTAAACTTGGTATTTCAGTTCCAAAATGATAAGGTTATGCAAGTCACTATGATAATATAGGCTGAACTTAACCTGGTAGGGTAGGTTTTGATCCTACTTGAAAAACATTCTCCATTCTTCTCTACATTTCTACGAGAGCCATATAGCTAGAAGATATGTGGGATCTATCTATAAGGCTCTGATTTCTACTGTAACGCATCATGGATCAATTAGAACAGAATACAGTAAAACTAGAAAATGAAATTCCAAGGGTGGAATTAGGCTACCATTGCATACAAATGCAAAGACTGTGTAACAGTATGTTAATGTTAATACAGTATGATAATTCAGATTAAATAGATTTACAGTACGCCCCCCCCCAAAAAAAAAAAAAAAAAAAAAAAACTTTGATAGGCCTACCTTTAAATTACTAATATAAAAAATACTACTAATTTGATGCAGTTCAACTCATTAATAAATGGTCATTTTAAGAGCATTGTGTCTTGTGTGTTTGTACTCCTCACCTGGTTGCCGTCACACCCACTTGACACCATCTGAACAAGTTTTGGTCTCATCAGACCACAGGACATGGTTCCAGTAATCCATGTCCTTAGTCTGCTTGTCTTCAGCGAGCTGTTTGCTGGCTTTCTTGTGCATCATCTTTAGAAGAGGCTTCCTTTTGGGACGACAGCCATGCAGACCAATTTATGCAGTGTGCGGCGTATGATCTGAGCACTGACAAGGCTGACCCCCCACTCCTTCAACCTCTGCAGCAATGCCGGTAGCTCTCATACGTCTATTTTCCAAAGACAACCTCTGGCTATGACACTGAGCATGTGCACTCAACTTCTTTGGTTGACCATGGCGAGGCCTGTTCTGAGTGGAACCTGTATGGTCTTGGCCACCGTGCTGCAGCTTAGTTTCAGGGTGTTGGGAATCTTCTTAGCATAGGCCATCTTTATGTAGAGCAACAATTCTTTTTTTCAGATCCTCAGAGTTCTTCAGTATGAGAGACTGATAGCGATAACACCTAATTTAATACACCTGCTCTCTCCCCATTCACACCTGAGACCTTATAACAACGAGTCACATGACACCGGGGAGGAAAAATGGCCAATTGGGCCGAATTTGGACATTTTCACTTTTGTTGCCAGCCGTTTAGACAAGAATGGCTGTGTGTTGAGTTATTTTGAGGGGACGGTAAATGTACACTGTTATACAAGCTGTACACTGACTACTTTACATTGTAGCAAAGTGTAATTTCTTCAGTGTTGTCCCATGAAAAGATATAATAAAATATTTACAAAAATGTGAGGGGTGTACTCATTTTTGTGAGATACTTGGGTGAGACATGTGTGTTTGTTGTGTTAAGCTGTATAAGCTATAGGATGCCAACATTTTTCCTCGGGATGAATCTATCTATTTTTAAAAGATGTAGCAGGTCTACATGGAAGTCAAGTCATTAATTATCTATCAAGGGCATTATTTTTATGATTTTCTGTTTCCCCGAAACCCCATCATTCTCTCATAGGGATTTTCTCTTATGAACCGGAATGTGTAAAAAATGCTAATATTTGAATAGCGTTTTGCGCCATGCGTTTTAGACCATCAAAATAGGGCCCTAAATGTTAATCAGACTGACATTTTATGCCATATAAAATCACCCTGCTTATGTTTAACGCCCCCGATCCCCCAATAATAATTAGTAATAAAAAAAACTTGGTTTGCGTTTTGCTTTTTTTAATGCACAACAATTTTAAAAATGTTCATGAAACTCCTGAAAACTGCATGATGATTCAAAGATAGGGAGGTCCAGATCTTGATTGCACAAATGGAAAGGAGCCAGCAAGTAAGTTTAATATGTATCTCTATGTTGGGGTAAAATTCACCAGGAGTCAATTCAGAGGTGGAAGTGTTGCCCTTGGGGCTACATCCTTTCTTTGAATATTTGCTGACACCAGTCCTGAAGGACCTGCACCAAGTGTCAAGCGGTTGAGACTGCACTCCAAAGGCTTGAAGCCAAGCTGGGCCACAGGGATCCCAAAACTGACTAGCTTCGCTTCAGACGTGCGCAGCAAGTCGTTATGAGCCTGACATGGTACAGAAAAGGTGCAATGGTCATACAACTTCATAGAATGATGTCAACATAAGGGTAAAGAAACAACCTGCTTAACCATTTATTAGGGAATATGTTTTTTTTTTTTTGTTTCCCCTGAAACATAACATCATGGTTCACTTAAACTTCAATGTTGGTACTAGTATGGTGTTAACCATTAAAAAACAGTTTTGTTAATGTAATTGTTGATGACAAACTGTAAGGATACAAATTTGTGACCATAGGATATTTTACTCAATGTTATTTTTTACACAGAAAGAGTAAACTATTTTACTATGACATTTGACCTTACTCACCTTACAGGCCCGAGCAAGTTCATATTGCAAGTCTTTAATGGTATTATTCTTCGTGTCCAATGTCTCCTGAATAGAAGTAAAACATTTGATTAAAGTCTTTGAATTTGAGAAATTGAAAGTCATTCTTAATGGGCTCTTTGCACAAAGGCTCTCAATGCGGTCGCTTTGTTCGCAGTGGAGCGTCAACTGTGTTGTAACGGCATCTTCCGTTATATTCTGTTCCTAACATCTTCACTCCGACACTGAATATCTTGTTTGACCAATAATACAAATTTTAAAAATCCTTCTTTGTTGTAACATGCTGAATTACTAGGTGCAACACCAAACTGGGTCCGTGTAGACACTAATTACATTAACAATAGCGGCAGGTTCAAACACACCTGGCTCCACCGGAAACAAAGCGGCTTTCGAGCCCATTCATCTGGGATAATTCTGTTCATACACAGGAAAAAACATTTTACATCTCTTATGCTATGACGAGTGGCCTCACACAATGGCCAGATCTTTCAACATCACATGTACTACACTATGATGTCACACTGTGCTAAATTGGGACACTTTTGGGAAAAGTTTGAGGGATTAGGGAGTGACTGGGATACAACACTTACTAATAATAACCTGCTAAAATTAAGGGTTCATACACATTTTAACCAATATTTTTCCATGACTTTTTGGCAAATTTCCATGACAATGTAAGAATGTCAGTTGACATTATACAATAAGAATAAAAATCTGTGTTAAAGTTTACCCCTTAAAAAAACACAGCAACTGTCAATTAACACAACTAATTGGGCAGTAGTGGAAATTGAATAGTGAATGCACAACTAACAATTTAATCTTTTTTTTAACCCCACTAAAAAAAAAGGGGGTATGGAGTGCTGACAAGAACAATCATGCACCAGGTTGTTCAAACAGTGTTAGGTCAATGCTTAAATGAACTGATTAAAAAGGCACCACAGAGAAACAAATGCAATGCAGAGCAGCTCTTTTTTCCTTTGCTGTCTGACGGTAACTGTTTAATTTGGAAATTAACGTTAGACTACTTGTTTTTTCTGCTTTCTCTGACAATTCATCAGCAGATTTTTCGAGGGCAAACACATCTGCCTCTTCTTTTTCAGACCTTGGAGCAAAGTCCTTTTAGGCAAGTCCCTCCTCTCGGCGACCATAATGTAATGCTTTTTTTGCACTTATCGGGCATCTATTTCAGCAGAAATGCACATGCGCAAGGCTTCATGACACCAACCTTGCTCCAGTGGCGAGATCACACCACATGATTGGCACAATGTATTCACAACACACCACATGATTGGCACAATGTATTCACATGTCGACTTGTTGCTGCGGAATATGTGTAGACAACTGCCATATTGGCGTTACAAACTAACCCCATGCATTTCCATGGAGGATTTTTTGAGTGCTGTCTCCTCATTAGAAAGTCTCTGCTTGGAGTTAGTCAAGCTCCTTCCGCTTTCAGTCTACAGCAGGGGACGCCAAACCGCCGATCGAGATCTTTGGGACTTTCCCAGTAGATCCCAAGAATATCAGGAAAAATAAAAAACGCAGTCACTAAATTCCTGCATGTTCGCCAACATTTACAGGGCCATGTTCAATGTCCCACCCGGTCGCTTTACACCTCTAAATGCATTGTGTAGTATATGCAAACCACACGACCCGATGTTGCTAAGTGACTTTACCACGTCAATCTGTACCTGCTGTTGAAGGGTTTCAAACACTTGCCAATTCACGTTCGGGCCATCCATCGAGATTTGGATAGCAAGTTGTTGAGTTTCTCAACAACATCTTTGGCGGTTGAATGGCCTAGGAACTCTGAACCGATGTATTTGAAAAATTAAAGCAGCATAGCTTACAAGTGCAAACGGAAATGGAATGTGTGAAGTTATTGGAATGGAAATAAATGTAACCACCTTCTACATACTTTTGAAGACAATTTGTTTTTGTCTGGTTTTGTCTAAGCGTGCAACAAACGTAGTCAATTAGTCAATTTATTAAGGGAGTTTGTCGGTCAGTTAGTCGGTCATAGGGTAGGCTCAGCAAAACGTTAGCAAAATTAACTTTGACAAGGCTGGCGGCTAGCATTGTTATCATCAAGAGGTGTGCTAACTCGTAAGCCTAACACCGGATTGTTTTGCATTGAGGTGCTATTTTTAGACTTGACGAACTCCTATGGTAGGCAACAGAAATTCCTTACTGCAGAAATAGTAGATTGATGCTCCTGCGTCAACAGTATAGTGCAGGGCGATATGTAGCAAAAAAAGGTTTGTAGGTTGGTTGTCACCGGGATGCAGAGCTAGAGTTCAGCTGCAGGAAAGCTTCCTCTGAACCTGCTGTGCGCCTTATGCAAGCATCACTTGCCCTGGATGGCCTCAATGGAGGGGAGTGAAGAACTGGTGATGCGTTGGGCAGTTTTCACCACCCTTTGCAATGCTTTTTGGTCGTGGGCAGAGCAGTTGCCATACCAAACTGTGACACAGTTGGTAAGGATACGCTTGATGGTGCAGGGGTAGAAGTTCACCAGGATCTGAGGAGCCGGTGGACCTTCTTTAGCCTCCTCAGATAGAAGAGACGCTGGTAAGCCTTCTTGATCAGGGTAGAGGTGTTGAGGGTCCAAGAGAGGTCCTCAGAGATGTGGACACTCAGAAATCTGAAGCTGGTGATACACTTCACTTCAGTCCCATTGATGAGAATGGGGGTGTGTGCAGCATCATCTGAACAATCTACAGAGAGTAGCTCAGTGCAATTAACACACACATTGGATGGCATCTTAATAGATGGCATGGCTGTTGTGCAGGAGATGGTTGTCAGGAAAAGTGACATAAACTGTTGCCAAGATCTGGCAGAATGCTTCTTTGAAAATGTTGAAAGTAAGGCACGAGGCTACAATGACATATAGGCTACTTATTATTTAACAACTATACCATCACAAACTCCATGAAAGACAGGATGAGACAGGTCCATACAATGGGAAAAGCACATGATAAGGGATACAAAATACAAGACTACACCAATCAAAGACTTCAAAGCTTTCCTGGGATCAAAGGAAACCAAAGCCAACCTCGTTCTCTACCTTGCTCATAAAGCTGTTGAACTATGTAAACTGCCAGTCACAGTTCACACACACAAAGGTGGCAGTAGCAGTAAATAATTTTAGCAAAACCCCACATATCTACACGTCACACAGATGTCTTGGTGCTTGCCCTTCGCAGGGTACCAGACATCAACAAAGACAGTCTCATTATCATGGGCACTGGAGAACGTTGGCAAAAGATACATCTTGATAAATCTTGACGTACCCTAGCGGCAGCAAATGTAATTTCCAGCCAGGGTAGTCTAGCAACTCTCCGTTGGCTTGTGAGGTGGAAAAAACAAACTTCGGTCCGGCCAATCACATTGTGCATAGAGTCGGTGGACCTATCGGGAATCCTATTGCATCCTATCCCATCAGGAAATTGATGGACAACCGTTTGTCCCGCCATTTACCGTTTATCCCGTGGGAAAGGAAAGGTTTCTGTTTCAAGTCAATCAAGTCATGATGTCATTAAAACACTTGTAGGCTTGTAGTAGGTCCACATCCATCTCCAGACGTGTTAGCTGGATGTGAGAAATTTGTGTCAGCTCCTCAAAACATGGTTTTCAAACAGCTAAAGCCCTTCGGTGGAACTCGGGAACTAGGGAAATGCCATCCCTATGATTGCCCTACCATCGCCTATTGCTGTCCCCATGCTCGGTTTCCTGCCCGTGCAGCCTGGAGACCCACTACTTGCCCGATGAGAAATCCTAATCCCTATGGACAATTCATCCCCTACACTGGACTATTTGAACTTACATGTAACACTAAATGGGATTCATGAATTATCATACTGGTTATGTAACCATCTAACCACTTTATAACATATACCTCAGGTGGCTCTAAATACCATGTTATTCTCTGTATATAGACCTTACTGTCCTGTAACTGACCACAGGCAGATGGGTCAGGCCCTTGAGTCGTGGATATGCTTGAGGTTTCATCCTATATGTTTCTCCAATTCTTGGGAGTTTTTCCTCGCCCCTGTTACTCATGGGCTCTGTCTGAATGTTTAACACTCTGTAAAGCGCCATGAGACAAGGGTAATGTTTTGACGCTCTATAAGTGAAATTAAGTTGAAATTGAAATTCTGAGAGCACACAGGCAAGCAAATGTTTGGGCACAAGATACAGTGCCTGCTCCAAAGATTCTTGACTCACTATCACTGGGATGGAGGCAAATTGTTGATGGGCAATGGGCTCCTGTTTTGTCAAAACTTCCACCAGCACCAGAGGCTGTTGTGGAGCTTGTGAAGTGCTGTTGTCTTGCCAGCCAATGCAGTAGAAGGTGTTCTTGCAAGAGTAACAACTGACCATTCACACAACTTTGCAGGTTTGAAGGCTCTGAGGAGATGTGCACCAATATTAAAAAGACAGTGACAGTGGTGAGGATAAATACTTGAGTGACAATGACAATGTTTTGTTGAACTCTTCAATAATGAAACAAGATGCAGATTTTAAAACAATTTTCAATTTTTTCTCCAAATTTCTTGGCAAATGATGCAATACATCTTTTGTAAATAGTCTGTATCTCACTTGTCTACCTTATTATGTGTAGATTTATCAAAATATTTGACCACTTTAAGCCTTTACATTATTTTTTCTGCATATATTGTCCGCCATCTTGAATTTTGGCACTGAAAATGAAGAAAAAAATTGGAAACAGGTTGTTTTGTATTCAATGGGGTCCTCCCATCACCAGTTGCAAAAATCTATATGAACTGTTCCTAAAATTACACGATTCCCCATACTAGTATTAGTTTGGGCGTTCTTTTTAAAATGTAGGCCTAGGCTAAATGTTTCATTCAAAGCAGTGCTTTCTCGTCTGCCTCCTTCAGTCACGATAGCCAGACTGCATTGGGTCAAATGTCACTATGAAATGCGATTAATCAGCATTCAATTTTTTAACGCCTTATTATTTCTGGAATTAATTAATCCAATGCACAACTTAACAAACCAAGTGATGGCAACAGGATATGTATGTCATGAAGAGTTCTTTAGTAAGCTGTTTTTTTTATACTAGTCAAGCAAAATGTCCTTTTCTAGCCTTTTGGAGATTGTTGTAAGGGCTGATAGCCTAGAAAGAAGTCTGACTGCATGTCATGTACAGTACATACTGTACAGTAATGAGCTAATGAAGCTGGTCTGAATAATCTTAAAGAAATCATTACAAGTAATCACACAGAATGACCCTAAACAGGTAAACAAACAGGCTTATCACATACCTCCAGTTTGCGGGTTGCCACACTGACAGCAGTGGGATCCAGATTAGACGCAGACAGTACTTCATTGAGCTGGGCTTCCTTTTTTTCCAGGGTTTCAATTAGGCCTCCTAATTTCTTCTCCAGCAGCAAGTTCTTAAAGCCACTTTTCTGTTGAACCTCCTGGATAGCCTTGATGAATTTCTGATAAAGTTCATCTCGTTCTGCTTGGACCTAAAGAGTATAGCAATGTATTCAATTTGTTTTACTATAGGATTATTCAACCTGGGCCTTATTTGTAGATCATCTTTAGGTTTTAATATTCACTACAGACAAACAACCAAAATGGGTCAAGTATTGAATTAGAATGGTAAAAAAGACATCTTAGAAAAGGCTATACAATGAAGCTTACAGGCATAAGGGAAACAAAGTAAACCACTCATTTTCACCACCATCATATACCAAGATAAACACGGCTTTGTTCAAGTGTAAATAAACTTTATAAAACGAGTTTTCACATGTCTTACCCCTTTTGGGTTTCAGACCAAGAATAGCATTCAATTAACTAATCAAATCAGTGGTCAATGGTGTCTTAAGCCTCCACCGTCGACTTCAAGGCACCTTACCCTAACCTTAACCCTAACCCTTGCCCAACCCTAGTGCCTTCCATGCAGCGCTGCCTGGAAGACAACGTTGGGGGCTTAAAACACCAAGTAACAATTCAGTGCCTGTTGTCCAGTAATCAGAATACTGCTCCCATTTAATAATTAATGAGTAGACCGAATGCTAAACAACAATAAACTTGTTATTTTGTGACTTGTGTATGCTTAATGTCAGTGCGCCACAATATTTTTTCCTAGTAGATAGTGTGCCACGAGAGATAAGTTTTGGAAACACTGACTTAATCAAACCCCTTTTCAATTTCTCCCATTTTATTGTTGGGTTGTATTCTATTCTATAATTCCTTAGCTCAGCCCTGATTGAGGCCTACTCCAGGACCAATCTGAGGCTGTTAGGGCCATAGCCCTAGACCAGTCACAAAGGTGGAAACCAAGAGTTTCGGTTTATAGTTTCTGAAGCTTTCCATCACGCCCCATTCACACTGTGTGTGTGGTGTGTGCATAGTGGCTGCATTAGCCTACCTGTGCGTTTTCATTTTGCAGCCCATGTTAACAGGTTACAGCTTTCACACTGCCTCCGTGAGACGTGCTTCTCTCAGCTGTAACCACGAGCCAGCTAGACTAAGTGCTAGAGAATAGAAGTGGTGCCTATTTTTCACGCAAGAGTGTTGGAGGCAGTCATGTGACAAGACAGTAGACAGTGAAAGATAGTAGCAACAGCCTTGCATCAGAGAAGTTCCTGGTGTGAATACACACAAAACCTTGTAGTGATGAACAGAGATGCAACATATCTGGTGTGAACGATGCATCAGACACCGGGTTCTACCCCATAGAGCTCAACAGTCCTGCCCTCCTACAATTCTGGAAGATTGTAGTTAATTTTTTCCATTCAGAATTGGATTATAAGCCGTACAATTTGTGAAATGTGTTTTATTCGCGATTTAATGAAAAAGTACTACACTACTCAAAATCCTAATGTGTAAAAGCAGAGCCTTTGATTGCTAGAGATCACCGTTGCCATGGAAATGTTTATGCCTGACTCCCGCCACTGCAAGATTGTTTACTCGCTCGACCTGCTTGAACCAAGATGTAGGAAGAGGCAGTTAGAAGCGATGCATGGCCATCCAATGAAAACTGTTTTTCTCACCTTTGAAAGTTGAATTTACTCAATGTAAATGGTAGGAAGTTAGTCATCTTGTTGTCTTACATTCATAAGGAAGCATGTTAAACTATTTTTTGGGTGGGCAATGTTCGAAATATATCATTTCGCAATGGCTGATGGGATGAGTAGTCCCTTTGCTCGGAAATTAAAATATGTACACAGTCTTGTACCTTTTTTAGTTTTTCTGTTTGAATTTGAATTAAATGTTGTATGATTATGAGTCATGTCATAGCTGGTCAACCTAAGGCAGGGTCTAAAACTCTTTATATATGGATTTTTCCAGATGTCGATTGGAGAAATGAATGGGAAACTTACTTCTGGAAACTAAGTTCTCGGAGGAGGGGGCGGGGGCTGTTGAGCTCTATTGTGGTAATCCACCAAAATTATTTTTCCTTCCCTATCCAAAATCAGTGAGGTGATTAGATTGCAGTAAAGTTTGGCTTCTCACCTTATTGAAACTCTGCAGAAGTACTTCATGTTCCCACTTGAGGTCCTTCATATTTTTGTCAGCAACCTTCAGACGAGCCTTGGCACCCTGACAAAGACATCACTCATTCATTTTCTGCCTCATTCTTTGCAGAAGTCAAAATACATCAATGCTACAGTTTCCTAAATACAGCATGTTCAGCACATAATGGTATACGGATGTGTTTATAGCCATTTGTTATGACAAAAACTGTGACCAAATATATTTGAAACCATTAGACAACAACGGCAGTACAATCCAACAACATTAACAGTGAATATAAATAAATGAATGAATGAATTAATTTTTATTTAATTCGACAAGTAACTATGCAAAATCTAAAATGTTAAAACAAAAGGTTGGTCATTCAGCCACCCTTAATCCAGACCTGAACCTAGAAGTAAGTAAAGTGACTGGTATATAGCAGTGTGTAGCCTCTAGTGGTGTTTTACTTTAAATGTATGGGGGTAAAATATGATCCTCTAGTTGCGTAAAAACATGAAAGGCCCTCTGTACACCCAGTGTTTTGGTTTGTCCTTTCTGAGCTACTGTTAACTTCATAAATAGAGTCTAAAGTTCTAAAATCGATTGCACAATCAATTGGACCAACCAACACTAGTTTCGAAAACTAAAATAGGGAATCGATTTTAACCAAATATGTACACTATTCATTTTAAACTAATTAAAAAAAGATAGTATACATTTACATATTCTTCCAGCTGCAATTCGTTTGCTTGCATTGCTATGACTGTTCTATTGAATTTCCCCTTGGGGATCAATAAAGTATATATATATCTACTTAATCAGCTGATTCTAATTAACACAACTCTTCAGGTAGAGCAGCTAATTAGTGAAATCATATGTGTTAACTTTTACTTTCTGAAGCCGGACTTTTACATCTCTGGTTAAGGGTAAGTATAGTAAAAGTATATAAGCATATATACACGCTTTTGATCCCATGAGGGAAATTTGGTCTCTGCATTTATCCCAATCCGTGAATTAGTGAAACACACAGCACACAGTGAACACACAGTGAGGTGAAGCACACAGTAATCCCGACGCAGTGAGCTGCCTGCTACAGCGGCTCTCTGGGAGCAGTGAGGGGTTAGGTGACTTGCTCAAGGGCACTTCAGCCGTTCCTACTGGTCGGGGTTCGAACCGGCAACCCTCCGGTTACGTCCGAAGCGGTAACCAGTAGGCCACGGCTGCCCTAGAAGTGACTTCAACCACATAGATTTGTGCTTGTTATCTGACATTTTGTGTGGGTAACATCTCCGGTGCCGTGAATAAAGCTGCAGTCTCACACCAAGTTGTCTTGGATTATTTCTAACCACAGCCTACCATCCTAACCGCAGATCTGCCATCATTTCATGTATTAGTACTAGCATTGATTTTATTTGGATTTTTAAAGAATTAAAATATAAAAAGCATATTATAAAAAAATATATTGTAAAAAATATATTTTGACATGTATCTCACCACAGCAAGCTCATAGCTCTACATGCATTTCATGTGTGTGTAGGGCAGACTGTCATGAATCGGGCAATACAATTGCCATGTTGGAGGGATACTCTGGGGCTGAGCAATTTACAGAAATATGTGGTGTGTGATTTACAGAAAAAAATGCCATTTTTTATTTAGTGATGAAAAATGACCTTTCTGCGCTCCATATCTGTGACACGAACTGATCTGACTTGACCCGAGTTTACTTGTTAGCCAGTGTGTGCCTAGGTGTATGCACTCATAATGATTCTCAACTTTTTACTGCATTGCCATGAACAAAGTAAAGGCAAAAAAGGTGTTTCTTTGTTGAACAAATTGGGATGCAATGTGAGCCTTGAATTGGATGGTTAAAGTGGAACAGTAAAATATTAAACTATAACAGTTGCATAGTAGCCTGTAGGATATGTATATTTAGGACTTGTGCATACCGCTAAGGAGGCCTTATCCTTCTCATAGTTAGCCAGCTTTTTCTGGAGTTCAGCTACATCTTCTTTTGCCTTTTGCAAGGGTTCTGTCAAACGCCTTTTCTGTAGTTGCACCTCAGCCATCTCCTTCTCTAGGCGCTCCTCCTTCTTCTTCATCTCCTCTACTTGTTCCTATAAATACACAAACAGAGGCTGATGGGATCTGCAGTCCTATGACAAAGTTAACATTGAACAATCAAGTATAGAAACACATTTGAGTGCATTTTAATAGGTTCCAACATCACCCACAACTACAAATTGATTACCTTACCTTCAGTGAGTTGATAAGGGCTAAATTATTAATTGTAATGTCATTATAGTAGTTCTTCATGTCACTGAAGGCTTTCTCGTGGTTCTTCATCAGTGTACTGATCTGAGCATTTTTATTCTCCTCAAGAGCGTGGTTTTCGGTTTTCCGCCTTTGGTCTTGTTCCTGACGCAGAATCTGCATCTTTTTCTCATATTTGGACTCAATTTCTAAATAATACAGAAATATGACGTTAAAGTATTAAATTGAATGGCATATTCCCTGGAATGCATATGCAATGTACAATTATTTCCCAAAATTACTTTTATACACCCTTACTGAATTTTATTAAAAGTTTTAAATTAACAGAACAAGTGACAACTACACCTCTAACAAGCCTTTCACAGTCATTCCTTATGTTGGTGATCTCCTCTTCATGTTTCTGTGAAAGGTTTAACATAATTACAGTGGCATGTCAGTCAAGTTACAATGGCAATGAAGGCAAAGTCAACAAACAGTCAATGTCAACAAAAATATGGGTCTACAAACCAGTTTTATGCTCTTTATGAGGCTTTGTTTGGACAGCTCATGATCTCTCAAGTTCATCTTCAGGGATTTCATTTCTTTCAGCAATTCACTCTCCAGTTCTGAATATTCCTCTTGCATTACTTTGGTTATCACCACTCCTTCTGCTTTGAGCTCTGACACACTGTTTTGGTGTTCATAGAGCAAATGCTTTACTTTCTGTTTGTAAACCTGTACAACAACAGAATACAGTCAAAATGAGAGACATTTTCACCGAACTACAATAAACAAGGAAAGGAAGAGGATAAGGAAAGTATAGAGCCGGTCATCATACTAGCCACTTCTACAAGAAGGGAAGACATACAGTGCCCTCCACTGTGTTTTGGTGATTTATTGTAATCTCACAATGCTATATAGCATAGACGTAGCGAGTCCCTACCGAGAAAAAAACAGCCATGCAACTTCCAAGAGTGGCCCCGCCAAAACTCGCGAGAATCTGAAACATTACCTTGTCAGTAGATATAGTTATTTGGAGAGTTTTTGCCTGTTGTTAATCCTTCACCTCCACAACAAAAGCATTTGCATTATGTACAGGGGGGATAAGTCACGAGAAGTTTGCTATTTACAATAGCAGAGTGACATATAAATACATCGCGACTCTAGGAGAGTGTTCTAAACTCGCACCAATAAGGAGCATCCAAGAGCAACAGGGGCAAGGAAAAACTCCCTTACCAAGGAAGAAACCTTGGGCAGATCCACGGCTCAAGGGGCTAACCCAACTGCCAGGGGTCTTGGTGTGTGTGTTGGGGGGGATGACAAGGGAGATGCGATAGTGTGCTGTGTATGTGGGGAGAGGGCAGTGTGCAATATGGGTGTTGGAGAAGCTTCCTCATGAGACAATGTGCTGTGTATTGGGGGTGCAGTGTGCTGTAAGTATGTTGGAGGATGTGTGTTGGAGAAGCTTCCTGATGGGGGCAGAAAGGCTAGGCAATCAAGGACATGGGTATGGGTAGATAGATGGAGGAGAAATCAAAAATAATAAATAAAAAAGTTCAGTGTGTGTGTGTGTGTGTTTGACGTGTGATGAAATAAGAAAATAAAGAAAAGGTCTGTAGCATAGGGAGAGGGATGTAAAAGTGCTAAAAGTCATGTATGTGTGTGTGTGTGTGTTCATTTGAGAATGAAATGTTGTCTCATTCCTGCCTGATATAGGACTTCAGTTGCTCAACAGTATGGGGTATTCTTAATCATGTTTTTCATTCCATGATGCACCTAATTTGACAGGTCTGGACTGACCTGGACTCTTCCTCTATGCAGAAATAGCCTACTGTTTTAATAAGTGCAGAATTCATTTCGGCATTGTATTCCTTGAAATATTCAAGGTCTTCCCTATAAAAGACATTGCCTGGATAGCAGTATATGTTGCTCAAAACCTTTATACATCATTCAGAATTGATTGTGCCTTGCCAGATGTGCAAGATGCCCATGCTGTAGGCACTAATGCACCTCCACACCGTCATGGATGTTGGGTTTCAAACTGAGCACTGAAACAAGTTGGATAGGCTGGATACTTGGATAGGCTCTCTCCTCTTTAGCCCAGATGAATCCATAACGGTTTCTCAAAGTCGAGGACTTGTGTTTGGTAGAACGAGCCCTGCCGAGTCAAATCCTTCAAAGACAATCACAAGGCTTCTTCTTAGCATTTGGAAAACACACAATGGAACAGACTAGCGAGTGTGCAGTAAGCTGCTTGTGTGCGTTTTTAAAAATCATGCCTCCTGCCCGCTTCTTTTTGAAAAACAATGAATGCACCAGTCATTCATTCACCAGTCAATTTGCAAATAGAAACCTCAGAGCAGCAACTATTAAGCAAAATCGTAAAGAGAAAAGTGTAATATTTAGCTCGCAATAGCGCTTATTAGAAAATGTTTAAATACCCTTCCTAAATGCCTTATTTACACAATTACGGTGTGAGAGTTCAAAGTTGTCAAAATGATGAGGCCATATTTCATTTAGGTTACTTTACATAGTGACAATAACACAGTGTTTACATTTAAATACATAGTGAACTTCCTTGTTTGGTATAGACTTTAAATCTTCCACAAATGTTTGCACAGGATTGTGGGTGTTCCAAGCACGCAGAGGATACACACATGCATCCTCTAAAATTCTCAGAAATTCTGAGAACGAAGGACTCAGTACTTGATAGAATTTTAAAGCACCCTCGACATTGGAACAGTGGCAAGATTCGACGACGTAACATACTTGAAAAAGCAGCTTTGAAGGATCCGTCCTTGACTTTGTGACTCTGTATCATGTCTAAATACAACTTTGGCTCTTGCATGGTAAAGCTGACACTAGCATTTCTGAATTGAGTATCCAACTGTGCTCATAGACAATGGTTTTAAGAGGTTTTACTGAGCCCATTCAATGATTTTCTTTACAGAAACAGGTCTGGGCCCGGTCTCCCGATAACGATGGATACATGCACTTACAAGGGCTTTCTATGATTCATCTTGCGATCGTTCGTTTGGTTTTTCTGACTGTTTCCCGAACATGCTCGTAGCATAAACGCGCGTGCACTGCTCTTAAGGGGAGCTGTCCATGTTACTAGTTCTGAAATATCCTCTAATTTGATGGTGATGTCAGGTAACTGCACGTCACACCTATAGGCCTACCGTTTAAACTTCGGATCTACACATTAATTCACATCAATATTAAAATAGTCTAATAATCTGCATGTAAGAATCCCAAGTCAGCTATATACCACACACAGACATAAATAATTATTATTATTATTTAAGATTAGATTGTTGCACCGTTTATGTTTGTGTCACTTAAGACGTTTGAAGATAAGAAAGAGGTCGAGTAAGAAAGTGAGGAAATGTGTAGGCTTAAATAACATATCATCAATCATCATCATCATCCGTTTTTTTATTCAGGGAGAAATTGACTGAGCATTAAGCTCTTTTATAGCAATGCCCTGAGTTACAAAACAACAACAATAAGTCTAGGCTTAGATCTTGATGCAGCACAGACTAAACCACATGTTCCTTTCTCTTACCTCATAGGCCTAATAAAAGATAGCCTACACTTACATAAAGATAATGACAAACTATTCTGGCAACGTCTCGTTTCATAACTCGATTGTAGATCTACAAGTGTTTTCACGACGCTCTTAAGCTACGATGGTTTCGGGAAACAGGCGGCAAATCTTAAGAAGTTCACAAGAGGGACTTTATGACGCTCTTAGGCTTACGATGCTTTTGGGAAACCGGGCCCTGGTGTTGATGCAGTGCCATCTGAGGTCCTAAATCGTTTTTTAAGCTCTATGGAAATGTTTGCAAATATTTCTCTGGATTCTCTGAATGTTTTAATAATATTATGTCCTGTAGATGATTAACTCCCCAAATACTTCACAATTTCATGTTAACAAGCATTAAAATTACATTGTTTCATCATTTGTACACACAGGTTTACACAGAGTGATGAATACCCCTAAATGTTTATTTCTAAGAGACCCTGCCTCTCTGGGATGCTCTTTTTCATACCCAATAGTGTTGCCAGTTACCCTAAATAGTTGAAAAATATTCCTCATTTTGTTTTCTTTATCATTAGCCTACACAACTTTTCCAGCATTTTGTTATCCCTGTCCCAACTTCTTGAAACATGTTGCTGGTATCAAATTCAAAATTAACATATACTTTCCATGAAATAGTCAAATTTGTAATTTTACATTCTGTTTTTATTCGCATTTTACACAACCCCAAACTTTTTTGATTTGGGGTTGTACAATGTAACCCTTTGCTTTACAGTGGTAACTGATGTACATTATCATTTTAGCCTTGTATTTTTATAGTTGTTTTCAGTTGAATTATATGTAGATTATCCCGATCTGAGGTGTTGACGTTTGCGGGTTTGAGTCAGGGCAAGTGCAGGGCTGAGCCGCAAGGTTCAACTCAACACAGGTTACAGTCGCATAGGTGAGCGAATGCTTAAACAAGGTTAAAGCACCGGTAGATTTACACCCAGTGGGGGGGTGTGGTGATGCCGTTCCGTGCAAAACGGATGACGTTCCCTTGGCTTAACTGCCTAAAAGTTTATGACTTTGTCAAAATCTTTTTGCAAGTGCATCTTGGGGATGGAAAGTACTGTATTGCCCTTTAAAGGGTATATAAAATACATGTTTTCAGACCATATTTTCATTTTAACAATCTGGACCTACTATCTTAGCATAATTTATCATCACTACTAATTGATATATTGTGAGTCATCATGCCCTAACAATATATTGTGCGTCAACCATGGCTCCTCCCTTAATTTAAACTAATGGAGTATTTACTGCAGGTATGAGCAACTACCACGTCTGCTTGTGAGACTCGACTCCTTTTTAGATACGGATCTAATTGCACCGACACTATCAAGAGGTCATGTCTGAAAACAGCTTACGTTAAATAACTGTGATTTCAAAATTGACTTAAATAATCATCATCATGAGTTTTGCCATAATCAAGCAGACCTACCTTAATTTCAGCCTGGTGTCGCTCTTCTGCCTCCTCCATTTCCCTGTCTCTGTTCCTCAGCTCAGCTTTCTTGTCCTCAAAATCTCTCTTAGTGATCTCCCAAAAGGTATGTATCTTGTCTCTCTCCAGCTGAAAATAATTGCGCTCTTCCCTCTCTCTGTCCAACTCCTCTCGAAGGCGGACAATGTGTTCTTCCAACTGTAAAATACATGTAACTTTCAACATTAGTTTATCTGCATCAGTGCACCTTGTATGTTTCAACATTAATCTATCTGAATCAGTACTAAAATTCCTTGTAATTTCAGAATGTCTCCAGTTGAATGGTTGTATGTTATTTATTATGTACTGCAAAACACTGAAGAGTACTAAAAGAAATTAAGAAACAGCAGAGAAGACAATACTTTAAAGCCTACATTTCAGGTATACCGCTGCACATGTCTGACAAGTCTGAAGATCTATGGCTTTTTTTTTTTCCATTAACAAAACTATTATTACTAACCTGTTCCTTCGACATTTCCTCTGTAGACATGCCATCAACAACAGTGGGTGTTTTCCCTTTGGGACCCTTTTTACCGGGTTTCTTCTTAGGAGGCTACAAATGATCAAAGGTTAACATTAAGGGGTTTGCCAAACGGATAACCAAAACGTTTAACGTTAGGCACATCTTTTAGGTCTTTAACATCACCATGGAAGCCTCTAGCCCTAACAGACAGGCCCACAGCGGGCAAGAAACGTTAACGTTAACTGAGGCAGCTGCCAAAGACATCACGGAAAGGAGATAACTTAACGGTAAATTAAGTTATCCTAATGTTAACATTAGTTGTTTCAAGACACTGAGTTAACGTTATCAAGAAAGACGAACGTTAACTTTAACCAACTTAACGATGGTCAAAGCAACGTTAAATTTCAGCAGAGGTTCCAGACAGAGTTATCGGAACTCCCCCTATTTCCACCGGTCCCGTATTTCCACCGTCTTGCGTGTATGTGTCACTTAATATCCATTTCTATACAAACCAAGACAGCGGACTCCTATAGAAACGCAACCACCCACAACATAGGTGTATCTAAATTAGCTATGTACCAAAAATGACATTTTACTGTGACTCGAGGAGCTGTAAACAGTGTTGTAAGGCTGCGTGTACACAACCGCTTGGAGCTCCAGTGGAATTTTAATTTCACGACGAGAATTCTCGGTCTAACCGCCCATGTGCCATTGAAACGGTGTAAATAGGCGACCCATCAGGCCAGCACTATAACTCCGAGCGTGGTAAACAAAATCGGATATTTCAGGCAGTAAATCCTCCCGTTAAGAACCAAACCAGATTTTGTTCAAATCTACACAACTATGGCTACTGAAAAATGTAAGGTTCATTTAGTAAATGTTATTTTGAAGTGTTAAAAAACATCGTTGTTTTAGAATTTCTGAACAAAAGTGGTGATAATTGGGGGTGTTACGATATCTAACTTAACATTAAGTTAGTGCTAATTATGTTAACGCGAATCTCCAGTTTAAGTAACGCAGGGACATCAAGACTATAATCGTAACGTTATAATGATACCTAATGATAATGTCAACCGTCCCGTACTCCGTATTCCGACCTCTTACGTGTATGTCACTTAATATTCGTTTCTATACAAACCAAGACGGCGGATTCCTAAAGAAACGCAAGCACTTACATCATAAGTGCATCTAAATTAGCTATGTACCAGGATTTACATTTTACCGTGACTCGAAGAGCTGTGAACAGTGCTGTAAGGCTGCGTACAACTCAGCTTGGCGCTCCAGTGGAATATTTTGATTTGCGACGAGAATTCTCGGTCTAACCGTAGATGTGCCGTGAGAAAGGTTGGAAATAGGCAGCACAGCACTAAACTCCGAGCGTGGTAAACAAAATCGGATATTTCAGGCAGCAAAAGCCCCGGTAAGAACCAAACTAGATTTTGTTCAAATCTACACACCTATGGCTACTGAAAAATGTAAGGTTCATTTATCAAATGTTATTGTGAAGTATTAAAAATACGTACGTTACCTGTTATGCTATGCTAGTTATCTACCGATCATTTTATGTTGTTTAATCTTAGCTACTGGAAAAATGATCACTCACCATTTTAAAGACGTGAAGTACAACTTAAAAGTACATAAATATAAACGCTGATTATTTCAGTGAGATGCGGTTAAGAAATAAGGCAAGCCATTGAATTCTGACTAAGTGTTGCCAGCTAGCTAACTTGGCTTGTGGTCGTTTTGATGTGAACAACAATATGGTGTCATGGCAACGCTACTTGTACGGCTCTCACGCAAAGTCCCGCCTTATGCCTACCTCTGATTGGCTTACACGAGAGAGCTTAGTTTCCGGAAGTAAGTTTTTCTCCCTTCGACGTCTGGAAAATCCGTATATAAAGAGTTTTAGACGGCGTGACTCATGACAATACATATCATTTCGAGTGAAAAAACAGAGAAAAAGACAAAAGTACAAGACTGTGTCCATGTTTTGATTTCCGAGCGAAATAACTAGTTATCCCCTAAACCACCGCGTATGGCCGTCGCGGCTTCACACTCCACCACAGTAGAAGGCGCTAAAGCGGAATTTTGTTGGTTTGCAAAGATGGAAGTGGAAGAAGGAGGGAGGTAAATGACAAGTGAAATGCTGAAGTGTAGACGTCTGGTCAATTATCTTCAATCGATCGCTGGACACCTCCAAATCATTTGTCAGTCACAGATGCAAGTGAAATTGTTAGATAATTACATTAATATTGTATCACCAATAAGCACGACTGTTTTGGTCATATTCAAACGTTAGCGTTAACATCATCAAAGTATGGAGGCTAGCACAGAGCGTAATCCACCGCCATTCCCTGATCCAATGGATCGAGAAACAAATTCGAATAAATTAGAAGAGGAAAGTGACGACGAGGGTGAAGACATTTTTACTGGCAATGTAAGTAGGCTATACAATGTCAAGTTTATAACGGATGTAAATGCTGTAATCATTCCTGTTTGATAAGCTGTTCAGCTTTGAGTTAGCCTGCTCGAAGCTAATTCGAGAAAACCAAAGGGACAGGGCAGATAAACATTTAAGTTAGCTAGCAGTAACATTCTTATGATTGCCAACATCATTTCAAGTCGTTAGGTCACTTTGTTACATGAATGGGTGTGAGATACAAATTGTCTTCGCAGTTAAGATTTGCAAAAGCTATACATTGCACGGAATTCATACTAACGACAAGGGCAGTCGGGCGACTGCAGACCCTCGCGCCCCCATCGCCGAGTGCTATTGAAAGTGAAACCAAATTCCTAGCATCCTGATCTGGATGATCAGACTACAAAGTGATAACCACGTGTCGATTGTTATTTGGCACATGGGCAATTCCATGGGAAATTACATTTTTTGTAACATCCATAACGCCAATAAAATGTGATGGTATGGCATGATGTGAATGATTACATGAAATTTGAGCATTTGCTAATTTTGGCTGAAGAATGTACATGAGAAAAAATGCACAACAAATGAATGTTATCATTCACATCATACAAATGCCAAGGCATTTCACTGGCGTTATGGATGTGACAAAAAGTCCATTTTCCGTGGAATTGCCCACATACATAGAGATAATGTTGTAAAACATGTGGTGAAATGACATTTAGCTGCCCAAAGGTGTCCTGAGTATCACCAACTATTTATAAGAATAAAGAAAGAAAGATTTAGAAAGAATTTAATAGGCCTAAATAGATTGAGAGAGAAAAGTGTAAAAAGTTCCGTGTGTAAGTATGGCAATATGGCAAGTCCATGTAATGTAGTTTATGCATGTGTGTTCAGGATGCGGATGGCTTGAGGAAAGAACACATTGGCTTTCTCCGCTCTACTGTATCCACTCCCCCTCTCTGTGCCAGTTGACAAAGAGGATATGATGATGGAGGTTATCAGAGGTATTAAGGCAGACAAGCATGCTTTGACTAGGGAAGTTGGGATGGGATCCAGATGACATGTGGAGGATGGTCCCTTGACCAACATAGAAAAAAATGGTCGTCCTGGACCTACGGATCTCGAGATATTCACAGAAAACTGTGTCCATCCTAGTCTCCTTTTGGGGGTCCGGTGCGGCGGGTGGTTGACGGATCAAAGTGACGGTTCTTTGTCATCCTTGTGGGGCGACATGCCCACCAAGTTTCATGCAACCCCGTTTTTTAGTATCCTGGGAATCGTTCACACAAAATTACTGAAGGAATAACAAAAACAAAAAAATCTCTGACAACCTATATGACCGAATTGTGTTACACTAAACTTGGTAGCCTCACCTATTTCTGGTTAAAGTATCCTGTTGGGCGACTATACTGCTGTTGGGCGACTGCAAAGATCAATAAGGCAAAGACAACCACTGGATGAATATAGCCTATACCCTTTAAGAGCATCTTTTAATATTCTACAATCAATATGAGTTTGCTGCCAGTGTTTGTTAAGTGTGTTGTGTTCTGTGTGTGTGTGTATGTATGTTTTTATTTTACTTTATTCTCATCCCTATGCTCTCTCTGTATGATATGTGTCAAGGTTCCCTAGTCTATGAATTTAATTGTTTGAGTAATAGTGGAAGCATTACAGATTATTCCTTTAGGAAACACTCCTGGGCAGTGTTACACTGTGTGAGCAGTGTGTCAACGATGTCGCTTCTTAATATATTATAATGATTCCTCATGATAACGGATGTCCTCTATATCTGAATTTCATGTAGATTAAATCCACCTCTGGCACCCCAGTAAACCAGATACCAACAGACATCTTCACTGAGGAAGGATCAGGCACAACTCTACAGTCCCACAGAGTGCCCCAGCAGGATGCAAATGGCCTACGTTCTGAAGATGATCAAGACCTTTTTTCAGGTACATTTTGTATTGATGAAGGATGTTAGCAGAAACTGGTTTTGTAGAGATTAGATGAAAGTCCAAGTTACTTTCATGGTCCACATATCAGCAACGGAGGTCAAATTATTGTTAATTATAATTTTTTGCCGTTTCAGAAATAGACTTTTATTTTATGTAGAGATAGACCAATTAATTGGGCTAATTTCTGGCATTTTTTAGTTAATTGTCATCGGCCGATATCCAAGGATATTAAGCCAATTAACAGGCAGTTGCATCTGCGGGCTTCCCCCTTGTGTCACTTAAAGATTCCAGCCAGAACAACATTGTTCCTGGGATAAAACCTAGGCTTAACTTCTTACCATCTTTTTATGCTTTGTCTTGCAAATAGAGGGTAAAAACAGGCAAATATCGTCCCCAAAAAATCGGCAGCATATATCGGCCGACCCTGATTTCTAAAGATTGGCATTGGCAAGAAAAACCCACATCGGTTCACCTCTATATACAGTTAATGGTTATGTGGCGAACGACCAAATTGTGATTCAATCTGAAGTTCACTAAAGGTTAGCATCATGAACTGCGGCGCAATTGAAGTTATCACAACACTGTCAACCGAGGTAACTAATCTACCGTAAATCCTCAAATTATGGCCGGAATTCTATTTATAGCTGGGCCTCGGATAATAGCCGGGAGCGTGGTCGATTCGGACAAATAAAGGCCGGTCCCCAAGTACAAGCCGGGGTAATAATTGCCTACCAGTAGGGCTATCAGTCCACGAGCACTAGAAGACATTGTTTCGATTTAACTCTTCACTTAAGAGCTCTTCTTAATATTTTATATTGTTGGTTGGTTGGATATTGTTATCGATGAAAAGTCGTTGTCCTACACCATGGGTCTCAACACGTCGCTCTCAAGCTACCAGCTTGCAAGAGGCTGAAGCAGTACTGCATTTAAATACAGTTGTTGCAGCAAGGCATTCCAGCCTACGAATTTAATAAAAAGTAAATCACGCATAATTAAAAAATAACTCAATTTAGGCTACTTGGATACGCAATAAGGTTTCCATTACAGCACAGCACACATTCAATTAATGAATGAAAGTGGAGTCGAAATGCATTTCTTACCACCATGGTGACAAAGAAAATGAAGTATGATTCGAAATGTAAGGTGACTTGTCAAATTTGCCAAACAACATTTTGTGAGAAACTGTATGTTTCATTCGTCTCATGCTGTTTCATTCGTCTCGACCAGGAGGGAGAATGAAACATCACACACGTCCCACTTTTGCTTAAATAATTCCTGAACGGTTTTGGTCAGGGATGAAAATGCAACTGTATTTGGCGAACAGGACAGATGGACAGATGTAGGTTGCTAGTGACAAAATATTAGCTTTCAGCGTGGTACGATCTTTTTGAAAAATACACTTCATTAAAACATGTTTCATCCATCCCTGCTTCTCCCTATTTGGATCGTTATCTCTTAACACTCAATGAACAGCATCACAAGATGAATGATCCGTAACTGAAGCCTATCATCGGATAGCCTAGTAATATGGATAGGCATTCAGTGTGTTTGAAATAATTAATTTGATAATATTTCCCATCTTTACAGAGGAAAAGTTTTGTGTGAAGGGAATTAAAGGCCTGTCTCATATAGACGCTTGTCTCAAATAATTTTTTGTACATAATAATTTATGGTATCCAGCATCTCCTGGCTTTTTGTAACACTTTTTATTCATCTGTATTAGGGGTGCCAATAATAGTGGAGGGGGCTGTAAATGAAAATTTGACATGGTTATGAATGTTTTGGGGATTAAACTGTTATATTGCTTATGTCGAATTTGTGTTTTTGTTGGTGGCAGAAGAGGTCATTAAAGGAATTCTAGTTTTTGCATTTTAATTTTTGTTAAATCAGTGTTATTCAATAGTCCAAGGCTTCTGTAGATTGTTTGAAAAACTCTTGTTTTATTTTCAGAGGCAACTGTGGAGCTATCCATAGACAAGGTTAACAACAGAGAAAGAAAAGAAATGACAAGGCCAAGCCCTTCTGTACAGGACATTTCTTTCAAGTCTAGTGCGACAAATAAGTCCTTGGAAGAGGTAGGACAAAGAGATAGACACAAGCTGTTGAATCACAGTAACTAATATTGCCATTTCGACACATGCCATCTGCATTTTGCTGAAACAGTCTGCAGTTGATGAGGAACTATTAAAGTTATTTGAAATTATTGTCCTTTTTTATGTCATACTTCAGTGGGAAGAGGAAGAGAACAAAGACAAGTTTGAATTAAACATTGCCGTGACTAATCCAGAGAAAGTTGGTAAGACCCTTTATTTATACAGTACAGGTCATGGCTTCTAAATGTATGTCTGTCAAACAAAATGTGACTATTCATAGTTCTTAATGTTGATGTCTTATTGCAGGAGATGGCATGAATGCTTATATGGCCTATAAAGTGTCTACTCAGGTATGTAATGGCATGTATATATACAAATACATTTGTAAAATATTTGAATTTATTTAATGCACCTCACTTGCCTTCTTGTAGACCACTCTACCAATGTTCAAGAGCACAACATTTTCTGTGAGGAGAAGATTTAGTGATTTCCTGGGACTCTCTGAGAAACTTTCGGAGAAGCATTCACACCATGGGTATATTGTGCCACCACCCCCAGAGAAGAGTGTTGTAGGTGAGGAACTGAACTTGAAATTGAACATGGTTATCACATTGGTAGGTTGGTTTAAGTCAGCGGTTCCCAAACTTTTTTCCCCGCGTACCACCACCTACATCCTGACTCGGCTCTCGTACCCCCACCATCCGACACATAAAAACATAACACATTCTATTGATGCATTCCAGGCATCATGTTTATTAGCCGCCCTACATGATGACAAATAACAAAATCAAAATGCGCAGCTGGTCTATGAGCTCTCACACTAAATAAACAGTGTGGAGAACAACATTAGGAAACACAAAGAACAAAGAGAACATAGGCTTAAGATTTAAAAAAGAATAAATTAACACCTTTCCGACATTGCCCTTTTCATCTTGTGTACCCCCTAGTGCAAGCTCGCGTACTATCGGTGGTACACGTACCACAGTTTGGGAATCCCTGGTTTGAGTGAATAACCTGCCTCAAAAATGTCGTTTTGGGAACTATTTTAACTTGTGAGAATAAAATCAAAGAAAGTCTGCAGGAATGCTGTATTAGACTGACTGTGTCTTCAAATAGGGTAATTTAATTTCAAATCAGACAGAATCTTGTAAAATAGTTGTCTCCCAGATTTTGCTCAAAGTTTGCCGTACGTAATGTTTAGGTCCCCAAACTAACATCTGTAAAATGTTTTTGTTCAATTCAATTCATATTGTTGATCTTTTTACATATATTACAGCTTGTCCCAATTGCATGCGAGCAACCGATTTTGGTGTAGCATTGAGTGTTCTCTGCCCACTCTGAATCTGTTAAATATGCGGTTTTATTGTCATATTTTTGGTTCAAATTAGCAAAACAACACAAGCAACAGAAAGAAATGGGGCGTCCGACAAAACGTTGTGTTGCGTGGCACTGCACAGCACTGTGTTGCATTGCATCTAGTTAGAACATTCTAATTGAAAATAAGGTAATCTAACGGGTTTTCTCGCCAACACTCGGTTGAATTGCATACAGTTAGGACACAGTGCTAAATTCTCAGAAATGCTAAAATACGCAACCTCCCCTATTTTATATTCAACATATTCATCCCCATTTTTTTTATAGACCTCAAACATTGACACAGCTTTAATAAAAGATTGTCTTTAAAATGAAAGACAAGATTTGAGTAGGGATAGTTAACAGGCCTTGGTTTTGGGACCCACTCATGATCTAGATCGAAACAGTCTAAGACTGCAGGAACAACCTGATCTGATATGACATGGAATGACCCAATATTGACCTTTAATGTGTTTTGTGATTAACGTGCATAATGCAAAGAAGACAAAAGATTGGCCTCACTTCCTGTTTGGCGGCTTCACTGTCCATTTTCATTGGCTACATTAGATGAATGCCTTCATAAATCAGAATGGCAATAAGTAACTTTTGTGAGCATTGGTCTGAAGATCATCTGTGGCAAATTTTGTTATCTCTAGAGTCCTTCAAGGTATAAACTGGATGTAGAATTTTATTTTCAAGGCAAAAAAATCAACTGCTATTAGCGAAAATACATTACTGCTTTTTGCAGCTCCCCCTAGAGCGAAAATACATTACTGCTTTTTGCAGCTCCCCCTAAAGCGAAAATACATTACTGCTTTTTGAGGCTCCCCCTAGAAGTACCTGTACCAAGTTTGGATTTTATACATCGAAGTGTTGCTGATATATGAGTCACTGTTCCTGTTTGGCAGCTTTGCCACCAAATTTAATTGACTGTATTCAGTGAACGCTTTTGAAAATTGGAACACCTATATGTAATTTTTGTGAGGCTCGGTCTGAAGAGCATCTTCCAAATTTCGTGAAGATTGGACACATTTTTTTTCCAAATCCAATATGGCGAAAATTGACGTCATGGGGTGCGTTGAATTCGGCATCATCCAAGGATTCCAGTTGTTTTGCTGCTAGGACCCCAATTTACTTGCCTAATTTATGAGTACAGATAAGGTGTACAGGTACACATAATGTTACAGTTTTTTTCAATCGCTAACAAGCGCTTACCCATACTTCAGATACTTTTTCCAAACTCTTAACACAGACTCACACCTACAAAACACAATTGGCCAAATGGATAATTTTCTTCTCAAAAACACATTTTGTTAAATATATACTAACTCTTCATTTCAAAACAGAACACATATTTCTCTGCACACACTAACTTTACCAAAACACTGGAAATCTGACTCAAAATGAAATTATTCTGTCAAAGAATAACACTTGTTTTCTCTTCACAAGGTACATGCAGTCAATCAAAGTACACCAGGTTTCAAAATACTGGCTATTGTTGACATTACAAAAACTGCATAGACTTTTATGTTTCAGTTTTACAGGTATTTGCATGCAAAACATGCTCTATCCACAGTTTTTGCACTAAATTTCTTGGTTGGGAACTGTATGTCCACATGTAATGTGCACATTCAAAAGCATTCCAGTAAAAAGCAAATCAGGTTTTTTTTCCCTTTACTGTTTACTACAGGAGGTACAGTAGAAATACTGTTTACAGTATGATAGAACAGAAAAAGTTTTACAGTATTGCTTACAGTGAACAAAATATCCATGAAACACACAAGAGCATTCTGAACAAAAAACAACAGCAAAAAGCCCAGATAAAAAGGGGGAACTAAAAAAAGCACAAAATTACTGTATCTCATCTCTGCGATCTTTAGAGTTAGGCCACATGTTTTCATCATCACACATTCAACATCGCATCTGATATTAGTTTTTCTCAGTCGCTTTGGTGCTTTTCTCACATCACTATTAACATTTGCACAGCAGTTGGTGCAATTCTCAAAACAATTAGTGCAAACTGCAAAACATAGTGGATGACCTGCAAAAGCACGTCACTTGCTCAAAATGTCCATTCCTCAAAAGCAGGTATTCATGTCAATGAAACTGTCAATGTCATCAGAATGAGAAGTCTTGACACCATCGTTTATGAACAAGATAGTCAAATGGCTTTGTCATGTTTTCATTATGACAGTTCTCTCAGTGTTTTCCAATGCAAAAAAAGGTCAGAACTCGGTGACACTACCTGAACATGCTCAAGACGGCACTATACAGTACTTGTACAGCCATTTGAAAACTACAGTAAAGTTACACATTGCTGTAGTTAGGTGAGTACAAGATACTGAATACGTACATTTTTACTGTATGCTCTTTGCAATTCTACAGCATTGTGACAGAATTTGATAACTAGTTCAACAATTTTGTATGTAATGACTCAAGCAATGAAATTAAGACTATTAGCTTTATTGGGAACGACTATTCAGCATTCATAAGTATAGTTCATTTTGACTGACATGACATAAGCAAATGATAATGTTAAAAAACAGCAGAGAATTGTATGAAAGCAACTGATACATGTCCAAAAGTATTTGCAATTTGTTCAGAGGAAGGAGAAATTGCTACTATGATGTGCACAAATGACTAAATGTGGAGGTTGAACTAATAGTTATGAGAATTTTAATTCTGATCTGAAAAAAGCACCAAAGCGACTGAGAAAAACTGTATCCAAGGCGATGCACCTGAGATAAAACCATTTGCTAGCAGAATCAGAGCAGAAGCAGAGGTTTTGATATAGTGTATCTAAGGTTTGGAGTATTGTGTTTGCTATTGTGGGATGTTGTGTGTTAACATTAGTAAATACTACAAAAACAATCCATAGTTTTGTTGGGAGGTATAGCTTGTCTGTTAAGAAAATGTAAGCATTGCGGAAATGTGTTCACTGACTGCAAATTGTGTGAAAACGACATGACGTGTGAATGGTATGGCCACGAAAGACCGATGCTGTGCTAATTGTGTTTATAGTTTTGAAAATGTGACAACTGGTTAGACAAACGCTTGTTAGCGACTGAAAAAAACTGTAACTGATTGCTTTTTTGACACAGTGGTCATTTGATGCTTTTAAAAGCTTGGGAGTAAATGGCCTTACATTGAAGCCGGTCGTGTCATAACAGGGTTTAGGGTGTATCTATTTTTCTTCATAATATTTGATATTGTGATATTTGCCTTGCTAGGAATGACTAAAGTGAAAGTGGGAAAGGAGGATCACTCCTCAGCAGAGTTTGTCGAGAGGCGGAGAGCAGCACTGGAGAGGTGAGTATCTTTGTGGTCATTCTGGAAGACAAGTAATGTCCGCACCATTTTTGTAGTAGCCTAGAAATCTAGAGTCGGTAAAGTGGCTTAACATAATTAACATAATGGCGGCGGAGTTGCGACGGTTCCGTGTGAATTCCCTGCTACTACTAAAACAAAGATGGATGCTGCTGCTGGCGAACAGCGGACTTAGAATCGCGACTCGAGTTAAGCTTTTTTTAAGTTGGCAAAAATTCAACTAGTCAACTAGCTCCACTGGTGGGAAAACGCATGGGATTCATAAGTTGTAGCGCTATCCTATTGCGTGCAGAGGGAATTTGAAAGACAACCGTTTATCCCGCCCCTCGGATTGAGCACTGCCAATGGTGAGTTCCCAGACCCTACATCTTGATGTGGGTCTGGCTCGTCAGGCTAATTTTTTAACCCAATTTAGAAATATGTTAAATTTGTTGAAATTTCGGAGTGGCAGGGGCATCTGTGCTAATTTCATCAGACTCAGTCATGCTGGCTCCAGCTTTTCTGGGTACTGTGCATCCTGATAAAGTTCCCTTGGCCTTTGGAATTGAAATAGCCCCACATCATCACATACCTTTCACCATACCTAGAGATTGGCATGGTATTATTTCAGTTAGCCTATTAGCTGGTTTGATGCTCATTGAGCTCAATGATATGGCTGGAGGCTAGCGTTATTTATCATCATCTAGGGGTGTGGTAACTGGTACCTCTGGGTTGCTTTGCATTGAGGTGATACTTCACACTTGACTTCAAACTCCTATGGCAGCCTACGGAAATTCCTTGCTGCAGAAATCGCAGAGAAGGATGCTCCTGTCAACAGTTCCATCTGGGCGTTTTTTTTTAAACATAGGCTGAATGTTCCATTCACTGGACCAAGCGACTCTTTTTCGTTTGCCTCCTTCAGTCAAGTGCGCTGGGTCAGAGGTCACCACAAAATGTGATTAATCAGCGTTAATGTTTACATGTTTTGTACCCTTCTCTGCAAGTGTCAGTTAATGCTCACAGAACAGGATGGTTAAATTCCTAATCTTTAACTTGTAATGCTTATGGCATTGTCCTTTTTATAGGTACCTGAAGAGAGTTGTTTCACATCAGACCTTGCTGCAAGACCCAGATGTCAGGGAGTTTTTAGAAAAAGATGAGGTTCGTACATCTGGAATTTTGAACATGATCTGCAAAAAGTAGGGGCTGCCATTCAGGCTTTTCAGTGTTCTGTGTGTTTCTGTCAGTGACTTGCCTTCTACGTCATTCCTCAGCACCATCCGGCCTCTACTAGGAATGGGTCATGATCTTTGAATAACTGAATAGTTGATTTACTCAATATCGATTTGTTGATGTGATAATTGTCTCAAAAAAAATAAAATAATAATAATTTCCCCATGTCTTACGTAATGCATTAATGTAACTAGAAGATGCCATTAAATCTCACTGTACAAGTATAGTCTTCTTATAATTGTGCTGATACTTTCCACATTTTGTGGTAACCAAGAATGTTTTGTAGAATATCATAAAACATGCTTGGTGAGTTGAGGTGAGACTTGAGCAATTATGTTGTTGTGTTTAGGTGTTTTTGGCTGTGTTGGTTGTGCTGTGAAGTAGTGCCTTTATGAATCTCTGGTACAACATGCGGCATAGGGAGGTGTTGCAGCTGTCACCATTTAGTCATGTGATCTGGTATTCTGCATTCTGTTGTGCTATATTGTTTGTTTGTTAAATGTGGTTTACTGCTGTTATGGGAAGTTCCCAATCAATATCACAACATATTGTTCTGTGCAATGTTATAACTAATCTTAGAATAGTTGGTTTCTTATAAAACATTGTTAAGCATGTGGTGATTGAACAGAATAACAATATTAAGAGGTTGGATACGTGTTTACAGTTACCAAGGGCAGTGAGTACACAAGCATTGAGTGGAGCCGGCTTCTTAAAGATGATCAACAAGGCATCAGATGCAGTTAACAAAATGACAATCAAGATGAATGAGTCAGACAATGTAAGTAATGATATTATTGTAAAATTACAAGTACAAGATTAGCATGCAATTCTAAAGTGTATTTTGACATTGCTTGCTCTGCTTTTTTCTGTTTTGGTACACTGGCTCTTATAGTGGTTTGAGGAAAAGTTTCAGGAGGTGGAGAATGAGGAGCAGCAACTAAGAAAGCTTCATACAGTGGTGGATGCTCTTGTCAATCACAGAAAAGGTGAGTGCTTTCTCTCGGATATTATTGTGTTGCTTTCTTTCAGATATTATTGTGTTGCTTTCTCTCAGATATTATGGTGTTGCATAGCTGGTTGGAAAGGCATTTTGTCAAGCAAAGTGGTCATCATCAGGGTTTTTTGCTTGCCTATGTCACTTGCCTAATTATTTTTTCTGTTTAGAATTGTGTGTGAACACGGCTGTGTTTGCAAAGAGTATGGCAATGCTGGGAACCTCTGAAGACAACACTGCATTATCCAGAGCTCTGTCCCAGCTAGCAGAAGTGGAAGACAAAATGGAGCACCTACATCAGGAGCAGGCCTGCAGTGACTTCTTTCTCTTCGCAGAACTGCTAGCCGACTACATACGACTGCTAGGAGCCGTGCGGGTCAGAGTTACACACACATAGCCCATACACAGTGATTGTGTACATTTGTTACATTTTAGTTATAGTGTCTGCCAGAGATGTATTCATACCCGTCTCCTTTTAGAACATCTGAGTAGTACTGCCTGGCCTTTAGATGCCTTTACAAAAGTGAATAACTTATTTGTACAAGGCCTAGAAGAGCACACAAGTGGAAAGTATTGTTAGTTGTCACTACCTTGTCTCGCATCTTCAATTTAATGGTGCCGTTGGTTGGAGGGGGAAGAGGGTAGACTTTGAAAACTTGAAAATAAAATGAGTACAACTTTCAGGTCCCTCCCCAAAGGCTGGGCAATTACCTGAAAATGGATCGAAACTGGCATTTGGAAAGTCTGGACTTAATCTTGCTCATGTTAATTAACCTATTTATACTTTCCCCAATGCCTGCAGGTTTTCCCTTGTTGTGTTCAGTCTCTTGCCTCTTGCTAACTTTAGCATGACTTCACTCACAGGGAAGTTGGTGGACTGGATGTCATGAACGCAAACACAGAGCCAACAAATCTCAACCAGAGCAGTCTAAAAAATGTATAGTATTGTCAGAGTGGGCAGTGTACATTTTTTTCCAAATAACTAATTGTTCATAATCTCATTTGAGGTAAAAGATTGACATTGATTTGAAGTCGCTCAGTCCAACACTTCCCCTCCTGCACCTTTTAAAAATGTGGCACGATTGCACTTCCAAACAGACATTTTATTTTAATAGTGTTGGAAGTTAGAGGAGAAAAAACATTGTATATCATACCAAGATTCCTGCATCTCATCATCTTGTAAAGGCAGTGAAGGATAAGGGTGTGAAAGTGGCATTTCTGAAGGTGGCAATTCTAGAAACATTTTGATGGGGTGGCCAAGCTGGAGCAAAGACTCAGAGAGGGCTGGCACATAAACATAATGTGAAAAGTAAAATACATATTAAAGTCTTAGAATTAATACTAAATTAAGTGATATTAATAACCAAGCTGTTATTTTATGTAGAATAATTGAACATAAGCAATTTAACATGATGTAGTAGCAAACTTAAGTTTTTTTAGAACATCTCAAGCACATACAGTAACTTGGTACTGTAGATGCAGTGCAACAAGAAAGTATTTTCAAGTAAAGCAGTAGCCAATTAGAATGAAGTTTTCCACCATATGTAGGCTAGATGTGCATGGATACATTACAATGGAAGAAACTGGTTCTTAAGCCCAGACTGGACATAGCATCGCAATACATACAGTACCCATAAATATAGCCTTAATAATTTGGCCATCATCAAATCAATGTGAAACACTTGGTGTGGCTAAGAAAACAAATCTACTTTTTTATGCTGACATTACCAACTACCACATCTCCGGTGGGGTGGCCAACTGAATTCTGGGGGTAGCCTGTGCCTCCCATCTTACTCTGCCCCTGGTAGGAGAACATTTTCTAAAATGGAAAAATAAAAACTATTAGTTGGCTTACGGCAGAATTCTGAAAGACTTTATATTTGGCAGTGGTAGTTTTGCATTTTGAAAATTATCTTGTGAAGAGGCTACTTGTTAGGTCTTGTAACTTATGGTATTATCCTCAAGACATTAATTGAATTAATATAAAATTATTAGTGGGTTGTGGTTGTTTTTTTTCTCTCAGAATTCATTTGACCACCGAATGAAAACTTGGCAGAAGTGGCAGGATGCACAGAACACTCTACAAAAGAAGCGGGAAGTTGAGGCAAAACTTTTGTGGGCTAACAAGCCTGACAAATTACAACAAGCGAAAGAGGAGATTACAGAGGTAATTATTTAGCGTTTAGCAAGTTATGAACCAACTTCAGTGTCCGAAATGACTGAAACTTTTGAAACTTCAAAATGTTTTTCTTGTGGTCATTTTCATAAAATCACAAAACCCTGTAAGATTTTGGTTGTGCCGCCCTGTAGATATTGTTGGTAGGTATTAATTTGTGATGGACTATACTGGCGACTTTACAAGACTGGTATTGTTTTGAAATTAATGTTATTCCTCTTAATAATGGAGTTTCCAATAATCATAGAATTAGTATAGAATCAACAGCATGGAAGCATATTAAACACAGGTGAGTTTAAAAAAAAATAATAATATTGTGAAAAAGTTCATTTTTGTCCCTCTAATTTATCTCAAAAAGTGAATCTCATATATTCTAGATTCATTAGATAGAAAGTGAAATATGTCAAGCCATTTTGTGTTTTCATCTTGATGATTATGGCTTACAGATCATGAAAACCAAAAATCAGTATCTCAAAATGTTAGAATAAAGAGGTTATAATACAGGAATGTCGACTTTTGAATAGAAATGAACTTATCTGACTAATTTGACTAAAGTAGTTCATTTATACACTCAATACTTGGTCGGGCTGCTTTTGCACAAATTACTGCATCAATGTGGTGTGGTATGGAGGCAATCAGCCTGTGACACTGCTGAGGTGTTATGGAAACCTAGGTTACTTTGATAGTGGCCTTAAGCAGGAGCGCCACTAGGGTTGTATTCTATAGTTAACACCATACGTGCCCCCCCTCTCCTTATTGAGCCTAAGAAAAACCTTTACATAAACTGGAACAGAAACCCCTTCTTAATCACGTCAACCTACCCATGTCATCCCTTATCACAGTGTTTCCCAAACTTTTTTTCTGGGGACCCACTTTTTAAAAATGACAGACCATCGCAACCCATTTCACTTCAAATCTACCCTGCAACCACCAATATTGTTTAAGGCCACAGGTTCTCCAACTTTTCTATGCCTTCCCCAACCATACATTGCTATAGGATCTAGATAGATAGATCCTGCTTTGAACACAGTTGTGTTGCATTTTGAGCACTATCAGCGTGAAAAATTGGAAATGACTACTGAAAAGATACGTGGTCGTCATTCGTCAGCATAGTAAGCTGTTCCTGTATTTCTAAAAAAAAATGTTGTAGGCTACGTTGCGTTGCAGACAAATGGGTCCATAACACTGTGGACGTCAATTCCGATGTAAACAGCAAATAACTCAAGTCGTTATATTGCATTGTTGTATTGTATTATATTGTATAGTCGTTATATCAGAACAAGAGGCTTTTGCGCAATAGCCAGAAGAATGCGCCTTTACTTTGCGAGGTAGAAAACGAGAGGAATAGTGTTTAAAATGTCCATTTAAATTGTAGCCTAATGCACTGTGCATTTTAAATCAGAAATAAGAATGTGAGGAGGTTGCTATTAACTTTAAAGATTGCATCTACAATCGAAACTATCTACATGCAAATTGAATGGCCTTATGTCCGGTCTATGGATGTCTGATTTAGTTGACAGCACGGTCACTAGATTTTAATCGATAAAGTTGAGGAGCTGGTATCTGTTAATGTGCGTGCAAATAGGCGGATTCATGTCCCTTGTAGTTTGCAACTGCGAGGTACATGGCAGGCGCCCCACAGAACGGTTTCATTTTGAGAGGTAGATATCCATGCTCTGGCACCCCCTCTGCGATGCGTTCGTCCCCTAGTTTCATGCGCCAGTTTCATGAGCTTTTATGACAAAACTGTTACTGTGGTAGTTAACAAACTACATCCTAATAGAAAACTGTTAGCTTTCCTGGTATCAAATGACAAATGGTATCAGTTGGGCCTATAACACAACATTAATTGTGCTGGCGACCAAAATAAAATCCTCGACCCAGACTTTGGGAAACACTGCCTTATTAAATAGCTACCACATGAAGCGTCTAACTTTTACAACACTGGTAGGCTGCGTGTAGGGGTGTTTCAAGCTTTTTAAAAGTTCTGGGATGAGGGAGATTTCTCCCCCGGGAAATTTTTTAAAATTCTGGTTGCTAAACACACTATTTTAACGCAGTTTGGGAAGGACAGAAATACCTTTACAGAGCAGCGGTTCTGGCTCAAATTAGGTGAACATACCTTATGCGCATTATAACTACTTCACTGCCCAACCTGCGAAAAAGGAAAAGAAAAAATAAAACCAATGAGTTTATGCCACGATTTGCAATAGAGAGAAACAGTTATGGTAACCTACTAACAATAAGGATTTGCTCATAACACTCTAAATACATTGCAGTGCTGTTTTGGTATCCAAAACTTTTAGATGATAGGCCTACGCACAGTCAACGACTTTTAACACCCGCACCAACCCGACTTGTCATGACGTTCCTTAGCCCCAAAAAGGTTGAGAACCTCTGCTCTACGCATTAACTGAATCTCTGTTCCAAACAGTGCTTTATTTTTTTTTAAATAAGCCTACAGAGGAAAGCAAACAATTCAACATTTTAAACATGTGTAGACCGTGACTGTAGAGGACAATCTCTCACTGCTGTCAGTGTCAGCATTACTGCTAAGAACAGTAGGCCTACGTCTTTTAACATTACGGTTAAACACCTGAAAAATATTAAGCTGCTGCTGTTGTTTTCTTTTCATGACTGATTGATTTAGGCTATTATCCTATGAATGAATGGAATGTTGTGTTTTTAGCCAGAATTGACCCATCCAAACCCACAGCCGAAAACCGCCACAGGCCAATCTTTATCATGTCATGACAATGCTACATTTTCATATTTTATAGTCTATGGTTTCCATGCACTCCATATTCCGGTTTTATTCGGAATAATGCCATTAAATATTCAGATTGCACATGAGTCAATAAATATAGGCTAGTTGTCACACAAGTTTTTTTTTGTTGTTGTAGGCTAATATTGAATGATTTCACAAATAAAGGCGTGAAAAAATTGTACGCACAGTGTGTACAGAATTACGCCTGCTGACGCCACTGGCCTTAAGGTCAGCCGTATTTTTGGGTCCGGTGTCTCTCACTTTCCTCTTGACAATAAACCATAGATTATCTATGGGGTTCAGGTCAGACAAGTGTCATTCTTCCGGCTATTGCGCAAAAGCCTCTTGTTCTGATATAACGACTATACAATATAATACAATACAACAATGCAATATAACGACTTGAGTTATTTGCTGTTTACATCGGAATTGACGTCCGTCAAGCACAGTAATACCATGGTAAGCAAACCAGTTTTGGCACTGTGGACAAGTCCTGCTGAAAAAGGAAATCAGCATCTCCATAAAGCTTGTCAGCAGATGGAAGCATGAAGTGCTCTAAAATCTCCTGGTAGAAGACTGCATTGACTCTGGACTTGATAAAACACAGTGGACCAACACCAGCAGATTATATGGTACCCCAAATCATCACTGACTATGGAAACATCAAACAAGACTTCAATCAACATGGATTCTTTGCCTCTCCACTCTTCTTCCAGACTCTTGGGACCTTGATTGGACCCTGATATCCAAATGAAATGCAAATTTTGTTTTTATGTGAAAAGAGGAGTTTGGATCACTGAGCAACGGTCCAGTTCTGTCTTTTCTTAGCCCAGGGAAGACGCTCTAACCTGGTCTCTGATTCAGGAGTGGCTTGACACTAGGAATGGGACACTTGTATCCCATTTCCTGGACATAACTGTGCATGGTGGCTCTTGATGCAGACTCCAGCCTCAGTCCACTCCTTGTGAAGTTCCCCCAAGTTCTTTTAATCAACTTTGCTTGACAATTCTCTCAAGGCTGCTGCTATCCTTGTTGCTTGCACACCTTTTCCTACCACATTTTCCCTTCCAGTCAGCTTTCCATGAACACCCTGCCCTTTCAGCAATGACATTCTGTGGCTTACCCTCCTTGGAGGGTGTCAATGAGAGTCTTCTGGACAACTATCAAGTCATCAGCCTTTCCCATGATTGTAGTTGTGTTTACTGAAGCAGACTAAGAGATTAAAGGCTCAGGAAACCAGCATTTCTGTATTATAACATTTTTATTCTAATATTTTGAGAAAGTGATTTTTGGTTTTCATGAGCTGTAAGCCGTAATCAACAATGTTAACAACCAAAAAATGGCTTGAAATAGTCTATATATGTAATATATAGATATTTATATAATATATCTAATGAATCTAGAATATATTAAATAAATTAGGGGGGAAATTTGACCGCTTATCAAAAGCTGTACAAGCTCATGGTTATTAATTTATGCTGTTTACAGTGGGAGGCTAAAGTCACCCAATATGAAGGAGACTTTGAGAGGATCTGCACGACAGTTCGCCAAGAGGTTCTCAGGTTTGAGGTAAGACAATTTCCTGCAGATGTGTAGAAATTATATAATAATCAATGCACAAATGCGTCTTCATCATGCTTGTACTAAATTGCAGAAAGAAAAGGCAAGGGATTTCAAAATCCACATTATAAAGTATCTAGAGTCTCTTCTACTCTCTCAACAAAGGGTGAGTCTCTTTAAGTGTCATGATCATAATGTATAACTATGAATAAAAGTGTATAAAAACTTAACTATATCAAAGTGTCCTTACATAATGTATAACTTGTATTTGAATCAGTATTAACCAACTATTTCTTGTGCATCTAGATCATCAAGTACTGGGAGGCATTCCTACCTGAGGCAAAGGCAATTGTATGAGTGAAAGCACTACCAAGAAGAGACGCTTTGAGCACACTTGACTAAACAACTTGAAAATAACAGAAACCTCTTTTGAATCCTGTAATTTTCTTCGGTAGTTGTATGGTGTTGCTCATGTCTACTTTCATTTTCCAGGTTACTCAGTTTCTATGCCTTAGAGGGAATTAATACATAAAAACGAAACAAAAAGCTGTTTTTGGTTGCACATTGTGTGTAAATCCAAGAGCTGGAAAGAGCAAGTTACAAAAAAATGTGTTCAAACATGTGGTCAAGCAGAAGATTGTATTGCAGCAAATAACCTGTACAACCTGAAAACAGCTCCTGTATTGTGGTGAAGATCTGTTCGCTATGTACAAGTTTATAAAATATTTAACGTTTTTACACTTCATTTGTGATCAGCTGAAAAGCATTTGTAATATTCTAGAGACATTGGATAAATGGTAAGTGGCTGTTGTTTTCCCCCCACAATATTTTTTGCTATAAGGCTTGCTTCTTTACCAGACAAAGAACACTGGGCTGGGGGAGCAAATCACATACAGTACTTAAATATTTTGATTCCACATTTGATTCAGCAAAAGGCTGTTACAGTGTTGAGAATGATTTCCATGCAGTAAACTAAATGGTAGTGACATTGTGTTTTCAAACTCTGCTATATTTTAGACTGCAAATCCGTGCTCTAACCAGCTACTGGTGTCTAATTTCTGCAGACTGGGTGTTCACCAGTTCAGTTACATTCCTTGTGTACTTTCTTATAAGAACAGGAGTATTATTCCTAATAAAATTATACATTTTACTTGTGTTTATAAGTCATACTGATGCATTATTAAAGAGTTGTGTTGCTAATGCCCATCAGAATGAAAATTTTCCCTTAATGACAAACTGTAATTAATTAGAATCACCTTCAATTGTATATCCTGAGGGATAAGGAATGTGTTGTAATGCATGTCAAATGTTAGTAAAATCATTGTATTTATTTGCATATTTAATTTTTACATTCCCTTTCCTTTGCCATTTTAAAGCATTCAATATATACAATCAGAGAAAAACAAACAAATTGTAACATAGAAAAATGAACAAAGTTCATAAAATTTTACAAATACTTAAATCCTCAGAGTGAAGAGAGAGAGAAATCATTTTACTTAAAAGGTGCTCTAAGCGATGCCAAGGGTGTTTTAGGCTAAAACATTTTATGTCAATTACTGCAATTACCTAACCAACTGCTAGCTGTCTGTGTCCTGAATACACTATAAAGTAGCGAGCTAGCTCTCTGTTTTGTTTGAAAGTCAACAAAAAGTGACGTTATCTAGCATCGCTTAGAGCACCTTTAACTACAGTAGATTCCCATGAAGATGTCAAAGATTGGAATTCAAAATATATTATGGAAACACTCAATTCACATTGTAACCTTTTTGGCCTGACTCTCACAAAATGGCAAATCACTGTTGATAACTGAGGGAAAACTAACTGTACCTATCCAATACCTTGCAATCTGTGAAAACAGAAAGTTGGTCAACTGCTGTGCAGTAATAAGGACTGAAAGTCTGTAAAGTATAGAGAATGTTAAGAACTTAGTCATTGATCAACTGAACAGAAGGTAGCATCACATTTGACAATGCATCTTAGGATGCAAAAAAAAGGTAAGTCATGAAGCACTACTAGCTGTTCCCTTTTAGTGTGCTCCGTAGACATAGCCACTTTTAAAAGTGTCACAATGATTGAATGTAAACAGAATTCACAAAATAACAGACACTTTGTTGCCACTTTGTTTCCACAAAGTATTGAAACGGTTTACCCTTTGTAGAAGGGAAGGTCAAGACTTTGTTCCAAGCAACACAACATTCAGTGGGCATCCACTGTGGTCACTGCACTGTGAAAAAGGCAACCAGAAACACTTCTTATCCCAACAGTTTCACACACACACACACACAGATGCCATAGCACCTAATGGTTCTCTAGATTCCTTCAGTAGATTTCAGCGATTTTCTCAGTAATTCAGGGCTATGTGGCAAACATAACAAAACCAACTTGGTAGGTATGCAAGGCTATTGTAGCCATGTCAAGTTTTTTTTTTGCCAAAAGACAAACAAACAAAAAAAAAAAGGTAAAAACAATCATATTTCGTTTTTTCATCCCTGTTTCATCCAAACTGAAAGGTTATGGGTGTGGGCTTTATGCAAATTCACAGATCATCCTCGCCATCCCACGTGTCTTCTTTCCGGTGGTATGACCGTCAGGAGTTCTCATCCCCATCATTGATGACGTGACTGTAGCCAGTTGAGGTCTCCCTTTGCCGGCAGAGCACAACGAAGAGGAGCAGGACGAGGAAAAAGAGGAGGCATGCACACACTGCCAACCCAATCACAACTTCTGAGGGAGGGAAGGCAAATACAGTGTTCAGTAACATCAGGAAGTCACAATGAAACGATCAACATTCCTGAAGAAATGACACATGGCCTAATAGTGATTAATAGACATTTTCACCAAGTACATAGAGGTGGTACATCCAATCATTTACTTATGGTAGTCAATCAGTTTTAGGGACAATTGTACACAGAAACTAATCAGCTACTTGCAGAGGTGGAAAAAGTACGAAAATATTGTACTCAAGTAAAAGTACCAATACCTTGATTAAAATATTACTCAAGTACAAGTTAAAATACCGATCTGAAAATTTACTCAAGTAAAAGTAAAAAGTAGTTCATTTAAAATGTACTTTAAGTAAAAGTTACTTAGTTACTTTTTTTTTTTTGGGGGTACCAGAACAACCAGTTTTACCAAAGACTTTCTAATGAGGAGATACAGCATTCAAATAATCCTCCATGGTAATGCATGGGGTTAGTTTGTAACAGTTGTCTACACATATCACAACCCTTCCGCGGCAAAACGTCAACATGTGAATACATTGAACCAATCATGTGGTGTGTTGTAAAATACATTGAGCCAATCATGTGGTGTGCTGTGAAGACATCGTGCCAATCATCTGTTGTGATCTCGCTGCTCGAGCAAGATTGGTGTCGTGAAGCCTTACGCACACGCATTTCTGCTGAAATAGATGCACGATAAGTGGCCAAAAAGTGTTGCAATATGGCCGCCAAGTGGAGGTACTTGCCTGAAAAGGACGTTGAGAAATGGAGATCTATGTGAAAAAGGAGAACTCCGGTGATTTAAGTTTGAGCAGTAGTTGATTTTCAAAGTTAGTTGCACTCATCCTTGGGTCACTTTGCAGTGAACAGTAATCCAGCACAACTGAAAAGCCCCTCACAGGCAGCTGAGGCAGGCAGGCCAATATTGAGTTGCAGAGAGTTTTTTTTATATTTGGAAACGAGCAGAAGGTTCAGCAGATTAAAGGGCGTCCTACTGGGGGGGGAAAGTGGGAAGTATAGGGCCCCAATGGAGGAGAGGGCCCGTGAAAAGTGGAATACAGGGGGCACAACATTTTCACCAGGCATTAGTAATAACTCAGGTAATCCACACATAAAAAAATCCAAACAACTCCATAAGTAGAGTCATGTAATGAAGTGGAATAACACAGGGGAAAAGTATTAAACACGCTAAGAAAAAGCACTAAGGCAAGGAAAGGGAAGGAACGAGCTGGAATCTGTATAGAGAGTAGTTATCCTTTCAATCTTTGCAAATTAATATAAGCTTGGTTAGTAGCCTACATATTGATGGGCTATAATTATAATATTGATGGGTTTTTCATTACCAAGGTGTCACACAAGAAACATTTCATGATGGATAAAAGCAAAAAGCTCTCCCAAGACCTTTGCAACCATATTGTTGCAAAACATATCAATGAAACTGGTTACAGATGCATTTCAAAACATCAGAATCTTCCAGTAAGCAGCATGGGAGCCATTATCTGCAAGTGGAAGAAACATCACTGCATCATCAACCGGCCATGCACAGGATCTCCTCGTAATATTTCTGACCAGGGAGTCAGAAGGATAGCCAATTCCAAGAGCCAAGGACCACTCGGAGAAAGCTCCAGAAAGACTTGAAGGCAGCCAATTCAATTAAATAGTTCTGGAAGTAACTAAAGATCAGGATTCACAAGAGGGACCCCTGGAATCTGTTTAGAACAATGGGCCAAAATCAGACCTGATACTGCGACCAATAAGTTTTGTCATACAGGAAATGTCTTTACAAACAAAGGCTTTTCCACAAAGTATTGAAGAAATTTCAGTAGGCACGTAAAATACTTTTTTCCTGTGTCATTCCACTTTAATATACAAAACTCTTATGTTTGGATTTTTTATATGTGTGTTAATATAATGTGTGGTGAAAATTTCGAATAGACTCACTGGAAGTTTAGGCTAATTACTGAAAAAATAAATAAATAAATAAATAAAAAAAAAACGTTCAATACTTATTTCCACCATATATTTATTTAACCTGAATATTTTAACTTCCAAATTAAATGTCAAAATGAATGTCGAAATTTAAAGTTTGACTGACTGGATTTTGTATACAAGACATAGTGAAAACTGTGTAAGGTCACTCTCACTCTCCCTTGCTAAAGAGCTAAATTGTTTAGTCCGCCTGCACGATTCATAAGGTAGTCTATCTTTTGTTTATTTAGTTGAGCATCGCTAGTAGTGGATCGCTAATTGTTTTGCTGCTGGTGCAATGTCTTTCCCCAACAAAGCCAAGTCAGGTTACTAAAAACAAAGGCCAAAACAGGAAAAAGAGAGACATAAAAATGAGGGGAAACAACTGCTAATAAACTTATTTCCAAAGAAAGGTGAGCACAAACGTCAAAACACGAAATCCCATGGTGTTTGCTTAAATATCTCCGCAATCATTAGTGCTAAAACGAACTGAGACAACCGATTGGAATAGCGGAAAATACACTTTCATAGGTTAGGCTAATATGATGCATTTCGTGATCCAGTCAAGACTGCATGGCGCCAGCTTGATTCATGTCCTGTTGTAGGCTACATGCTGATCATTATCACTTGGCTAGTGGTTTAGGGTGCGATTTTTTTCTCTCCCTTTCCGTTAGTCTTTTTTTTTTTTACTCAAGTAACGGATGGGATTTTTGATGTAGCGAAGTACAATACTTCACTCAAAATGTAATCAAGTAAAATTTAAAATACCGATTTTATAAACTACTTAAAAAATACACAGAAAAACTACTCAATACAGTAACGTGAGTAAATGTATTTTGTTACTTTCCACCTCTGCTATTGCAACACAATTACATGTTTATTTCCAAACGGGACTATTAGAAGTCCATGGGATTCAAAACAATGTTAGCTGGCCTACCTGCAAGTGTAGTGAGACCATTGCAGATTAGCCTGGGAATACCCATACAAACCTTTGGCAAATTTGGGATTTGCTCTGCAGGTCTGTCTGGCCAAGAGGCCATTGAAGAATTAAATACACATGCAGGCACGCAAATGCAGTTGCTAATCCAGCATGGATGTATATTTCTTTGGAATTAAGTGAACTGCATTTAAAAACATTCGTTTACAATATTGCTGAACTTCTAAAAGGATTTGGCAAGAGCTTAATGTACCCATTTAAGTTTAATTTCACTGCTAGTTACGCCCCTGCTTGAAGTCGTAAGTCAATGACTAGACCAGACCCACTCTCAATTCCAAATGAGAAGGTCTCTGTGCTAAACAGGCTAACTGCAGATTACTTAAAATGCAGGACACTTACTGGATATGCACCCTCTTATCTGAGCATGTTTCAGCTCTATTTTTCTACAGATGTTGCTTTGGACACTTCAGACTATGAAGAAGAGTTCCTCTGATAACCTTTCAAAGTAGACCCTCTGTGCAACAATCACTGCACAGTGGTGTGGTGCACCACCACAATTGTCCTGGAAGTCCTTTGAGTCTGAGTAATGGTATGGTGTTTGAGATCTGTTTGACGTCAGCTGTTGTTAAGATTGAGGTCGATGCCTTTTTCCATGTATGGATAATCCTGTATGATTAGCAATCTGTCAGCTTTTTTTCATATAGAAATTGTCTTTGCCGCAATGAATCATGAATTATCTAACTTCTGAAGTCATTTAAGTGTCATTTAAGGAAGCACCACAAGATGGAGCCATATTAGCATGCCTGTTTGAAAATGAGCAGTGTAGTTTTCAGTTTCATCATAGGCAAATACTTTCAGCAACATATAAAAAGTTGGCATGTTGAATAAGGAAATATTCAATCTCTCTTGAAAAGACAAGAATGTAAACACTTTTCAAGATTGAAAACATTTCCATTCCAATCCATTATAGACAGAATACCAGCTGAGATCAGTTACATTGTTTTTTAATCAGGGCAGCATGTGTTCACATAATTGTAGAAGGGTTCTAGACTGTTGTAGAAAGAAATAGCTGATCATTAATGCAATATATACAATCTAACTAATCTGATATCATTTTAAAAAACTAACTGAGAAAACATTGGAGAACCCTTTTCCCGTATCACAGATATTCTCAGTAATACTTGAAGTAAAGATGTGAAAATACTAACCTGTGTCTTTTACTGTAGTTACCACTTGACAGTCCTTCTCCCAGTCAGGTGTTATGACATCCTTAGTGAGACGAATGAAGTCTTGCAGAAGACAATACTGTTCACAGCTGGGCAGGGCCAGGGGATAGGGTGATTTACTGCTGTCATTGCGGTAGAACATGGCCACAGTGAAGGACCTAGACAACAAGGCAAGTCCAGATATTTTCACTGACATGACCATAACATGATTTTTTTTTTCTTCTTCTTTTTGACACTCTTACTTTATTACATAGCAATAAACAAGCTGTGGAGCTATTTCACCAGAATATCCTTCCTGTTGTATTTTATTATTAGAGAGAAACGATCACACCAGTACTTTATTAACCAACAGTATTTCATTACTAAGAGGAACGGTGTGTTGTCTTTTCAATGAGGTCACAATGATTGTTAAAAAATCATTGTGCTATTCCTCTGTGTACATCTAGAGCATGGGTCCGCAACAGGCGCCAGTAATATTCTTTTAGTCTATTCACCGATCAGTCCACCGTGCTTAAACAAATATGGAAAGAACCCCAGAACGCAATAGGATCTAGCCTAGCTAGCCTACTCTGTGTGTAGCCCTCTACCAGTGCTTCAATGCTGCGCTTTTATACTACTGTCTGGAGCGGATAGGCCACCTTGAAGGTGCCGCTCCGTCTGGGGTAGGCTAGTGCCGTCTGATATTCTTTTAAAAAAGCGACACCGTTGCATATCCAACACCAACAGCATATCAGGCATATATATATATATATATATATATATATATTTGTGAAACCGGGTAAGATGAACGCCAAATTTTCTTTCCATTCCTCTTAATAGGCTCTACGTTCGTGGTAAAACTTCCCTTTTTTGACGTTTTGACCAAGACAATTTCTCCCAGTTAACTCCTGTAGTTACCAATATTGAAAAGGAGAATAAAACAAGAGAATAAAACAGAGTTAAATAAGACCATTTAATTACTCAAGTAGACCATCAATGGACCCATCCATGGTTTATTTTTAATTTTTATCCATTCTCCCTGTAGATGTGTGTGGACCGGAGCTGCGTTTAAATAATATAAGTACTATAGACTGCTCTGGCCTGCCGCCCGCCATCTATTGGCCATGAAAAATACTGGCCCGCTGCCAAAGTTACTTGCCGACCCCTGATTTAGAGGCTCAAGCATTTTTTTTTTTCTTGTCTTAAATCTGGAAATAATACGTTTTGGGGGTTTATTTATATAGCACATCTTTCATGCACAAAGAGCAAAAAAATTCGCTTTACGCATAGAATTACGTTAAGAAAAATGGAAGGAGAAAAATGGAGGAAAAAAAACACATTAGTTCATCGGTTAAATTTAACCAACTGAAAATGTCAGAACAGACCAAAAATCACTGAACAGACCAACCCGGTAGCCTTGCTGGCAGTCTAGAGCACACTGGAAGCACAGGTCAGCAGCAAGTGGACTTTTGACAGCCACAGATCATAGATGCTAGTTTGTCATCACTCCAGACTGTGGACCCTAACTGTGGACCTTAACAGAACAGCTGAACGAGCTCGACTTTGCCAACAACCTAGCAAGTCAAGTTCTAGAGACCAAATTCATAGCAAATGATCAGTACTTGAAAAAACAGACATATAGATAAATATGGGACAGACCAAAGGTATGAGGATCAATAACAGTAACATCAAGATCAGACTGCAAGATGGAGTGGTGGAGAACGTTATTTACATACTTAGGAAGTGCAGTGGATATAACAGGGTGTTATAAACATTTATTTTTTTGCTTTTCAATTACTCATGGATGGTATTGTGTCTCAGGGCTCTTTGGATCAGTGAAATCAATCTCAGACACCTGTGATAATTAGTTTGCCCAATCAAACTATTAGTGAGCCCAATCAAAGAAAAACTATTTAAGAAGGATGTTCCACATTATTTAGCATGCCATAGGTTTCAAACAATATGGGAAAGAAAAAGGATCTCTCTGCTGCTGAAAAGCGTAAAATTGTGCACTACTTTGGACAAGGTATGAAAACATTGGATATTTCCTGAAAACTTATGCGTGACCATCGTACTGTGAAGAAATTTGTCGCTGATTCAGAGCACAGGCGGGTTTGTGCAGACAAAGGCATCATAAGGAAGGTTTCTGCCAGACAAATTCATAGGATTACGAGAGCAGCTGCAAAAATGCCATTGCAAAGCAGCAAACAGGTATTTGAAGCTGCTGGTGCCTCTGGAGTCCCGCAAACCTCAAGGTGTAGGATCCTCAAGAAGTTTGCAAGTGTGCATAAACCTACTATTCGGCCACCCCTAAACAATGCTCACCAGCAGAAACGGTTGCAGTGGGCTCAAGAATACATGAAGACTAATTTTCAAAGAGTTTTGTTTACGGATGAGTGCCGTGCAACCCTAGATGGTCCAGATGGATGGAGTAATGGATGGTTGGTGAATGGCCACCATGTCCCAACAAGGCTGAGACGTCAGCAAGGAGGTGGCGGAGTCATGTTTTGGGCCGGAATCATGGGGAGAGAGCTGGTAGGCCCCTTTGGGGTCCCTGACGGTGTGAAAATGACCTTGACAAAGTATATAGAGTTTCTGACTGAGCACTTTCTTCCGTGGTACAAAAAGAAGAACCGTGCCTTCCGTAGCAAAATCATCTTTATGCATGACAATGCACTCGCTCATGCTGCAAAGAACACCTATGGGTATAAAAGGAGAGAAACTCATGGTGTGGCCCCCATCTTCCCCTGACCTCAACCCTATTGAGAACCTTTGGAGCATCATCAAGCAAAAGATATATGAGGGTGGGAGGCAGTTCACAGCCAATCAGCAGCTCTGGTAGGCTATTCTGACATCCTGCAAAGACATTAAAGCAGAAACTCTCCAAGAACTCACAAGTTCAATGGATGCAAGAATTGTGAAGGTGATATCAATGAAGGGGTCCTATGTTAACATGTAACTTGGCCTGTTAAGATGTTTTGATTGAAATAACTTTTGATTTAATTTATATCACCTCCTAATGCTGCAAATGTAACACATATCCATTTATAGTTCTTTACAACCTATAAAATGTCTTGAAACTCATAATAATTTGGAACAGCGCATTTTGAGTTCATATGGTATTATAGTCATCATTGCGAGGTTTGTTCAATAAAATTCGAATTATACTGACTGTCATTTGCATAAACTATTTAGGAAAATCTGAGAAAAATGTAATTTGTATAATAATGTGGAATGCAGTGTATATGGAGGACGTGGAAATGGAGACGTGGAAAAATCCAGAGTTTCATCAGAGGAAAATACTGAAAGTGTGGTTGTTGAACAAAATCAGTAACAAAGAAATATCAGCACAGCAGTAAAAACGCTATAAGTAAGTTGCGTAAGGGATAATGTATAGAACGCCAGTCATTATCGGAAAATAAGTCCCAACAGGGGCGAACAGGACCGACGCGCCAGCGGAAAAATAAACTCCACATGATATGACTCTTTACATTTATTTGTTACCATTTCATCGTGGCTTTTGGTGAGAAACAAATAATTCGCAACACATGCTGAACTTGAATCAAACATTCTTTAGAACACCGTTGATCAACCATCTGCTTTCACTTTTGAATGAAGTTCCAATGCAAGAAGTGACTGTACTAATTGCGGAGTGATATGAAAGACGTGAATTAGAAGCACAAAACCCATTTTCCTTGACAGAGGTCTGTTATACTTAGCAATAGTCTGTTTTTGAGGAATAGCACACCAACTGAATGGAGCATTCTGCAGCATTATGAAGAGCAGTGTAATAAGATCATATTTAATGCTTCATAGTCAAGGGGGTTAATACAGATACAAATACAGATGTTCTTTTTTTCAGAATTTTTTTTGTTTGTTGCCAACAACAACAAAAGTATTATTATAACCATATCTGGTCCATTTCCCAATGCTAATCAATCAAAAGAACATTTAAACCTTTCCCTAAATAAACGTGGCATATATGTGCAATAAAGTGCATACAAGCTCGAAAATAAAATGTGTAAAATAAGTGTAGCATACCCATTGTCCTCCTGGTACAATTCAAATATGTGACATGAGGCGTAGGGGGGCTGCTGCCCATTGAACACATCCAAAGCTGCCTGCAGGGCCACTATAGTGGTGTCATGCTGTAGTGAGTAAAAGACATTATTAACAGAGGACGTGCAGTGCTTTATTTATCTGTTTATTTATCACAACAGAAAACTTACTTTCATCATCATACTTTCTTCAGTTGCTGATAACAGCATTTTCAGAGGCAAGTATCTAGTAGTAACTACTTACAATGACATCAATAAACATTACTTTAAACAGTTTGTGTATGTTAATGTAAAGTCATACAACCTAAATTAAAAAAGAATGCACTAGCATTTCCAACCACCCAAAAAAAGGCAGGCCGATAAGACATATACTGTAGTCCAAGAGCATTAGCTCAAAATTGGTAACAAGCTGAATTTTTCAGGATATGTTCAGAATACCTTTAGGAATAACATACTAAAAGTCCCCGTGAATCCCCCTTGTGCTTTCTGAGATATTCAAGATGGCGTCCAAAATTGCCGCTATTTGGAGATTTTACCATCACTCAGGCTTAAAACATAATACAAATGCAATAAAAATGTTTAAATATAAGTTCTCTCATACAAGGAATCCAAATTCACCATTGACACACTGCTAAAATTAAAGTTAACCAAGATTACAAGGTCAATGTGACACAAAATTCACATAGTGTACCCATTAAGCCCAGGCACCATTTAAGCCCATTTGTAACTTTGTAATTTTTTAGAAAAAGAGGGGCCTGTCTAATGCTATTCATTATTTTGTCTAATAACACAATGTCTTTATTATGTTAGTTTTTATTTGGCACCAAAGTCGCTTCAAAACTTTGGTGTTTTCGAACCCCTCAGATAGAGCCTCTTTTCAATTATTTTCAGCCACTGACTAAGTATGTAGATTCATATTATGTAAATTGGGAGATTATTGTTTGTTTTGTGTGTATAAACAGGTAGTTCAGTGTCATTTTTTACCATTTGGCTTTATGTAGAAAGATGAGTTATGCTAGTTAGCGCAGTGAGCAAACCATTGTCAATAGTCAATACATGTAGCCCTACTGATATGTAACGGGAGTATTTTGCTCTCCATAAATATCCACTGCGTTGTGTTTTTAAAAGAAAAGTTGAAATAACGCAACGTGACGTTCGAACTGGGTCTTACTGAATTTGTTTATTTTCGTACACAGGCTATCACATTCAGGTGCTCCTGTTGCGTGAAATCTGACAAGCCAGCCTGGGGAAGTGGGACACTTAGTTAAAAGTTCATTTTCGCGAAGCATAGCCTCACGTCACACCTACACCACACCCCCTTACCCTTAGATTCCCGTGGGAAAATAAAGAAAATACAAAAACTCCAAAAAGAAAAGCACAACTCATGTGGGGAAATTCAGGGAAACAACATTAACCCTGCTACAGATACACTGCTTAAGGATTAAAGATGTTGAGTGTACAAACTATATGTTTTCTGATTCATTTTACAAAAAAAAAAGAAAAAGGATTTGGATGGGTGAAATAATATTTTAGCCCACCTTGGAAAAAGGCATTTTTTGAACATAAAAAAAATGCTTTTTTCCAAGGTGGGCTGAAATGGTACAGTGACCCAAAAAACAGCTAGCGCAAGCTAAGTTAAAATAAGAATTCCTTGTTAATTCAGAGAGTTTGGCAAAAGAGGAATAACTATGATGGCAAGTTTTAAAGCATATTTAGGCTACAGGCATTTCTTTATACATTTGATCATGTTTATAAACCTTAAATGTTTATAAAATCTTAATGTCTATGAAAAATATGTGAACTTAGAAGGTTCAAATCTCTCATGTCGACAAAAACAACAGATTTATTATTTAGCAGCTGCATTTTACCAGTGACAAAAGTGATTTTGCAACTTTGGTAGCTCTTGGTCTGAACACATAGTTAGACAACAATGAGACAGAAATTTTCCCTCTATAACCGTTATAATGTAATAGCACATAATATTATATATAATGCTGACTTCATATAATGCAGCACCAATGCCAGCTTTACTAGATTATGAGGGAGAAACTGAAGAATCAACACCAATTTCTGATGATGAGGATGATGACTGAAGTGATTTATTATTATGAAATGTCTCCATTCAATAAACTTATGATGAACTTGACTTACTTACCCTAAAAAACATATATTTTTACCTTTTAATTACATTTGTATCAGGTTTTAAGCCTGAGATATGAAAAAATCTCCAAATGGCGGCCGTGGCCTACTGGTTAGCACTTCGGACCTGTAGCCGGAGGGTTGCCGGTTCGAATCCTGACCAGTAGGCACGGCTGAAGTGCCCTTGAGCAAGGCACCTAATCCCTCACTGCTCCCCGAGCGCCGCTGTTGATGCAGGCAGCTCACTGCGCCGGGATTAGTGTGTGCTTCACTCTACTGTGTGTACACTGTGTGCTGAGTGTGTTTCACTAATTCACGGATTGGGATAAATGCAGAGACCAAATTTCCCTCACGGGATCAAAAGAGTATATATACGGGGACTTTTAGTATGTCATTCCTAAAGGTATTCTGAACATATCCTGATAAATTCAGCTTGTTACTCATTTGTTCTATGTGTAACCCTATTGCTACTGGACTAATATGCAAACGCAGGCTGTAGCAGCGAGCATGTAAACAAAGGTCTAGCTCACTAGAAAAGTTTTCATCTGTGTGATGCTTGGCAACCATTATCGCTTAAGTACAACCTACAACCTACAATCTACAACCTCTTGGGAGTTGCTTCATTACTGGCAATCACCATTCATAAACTGTTGCATTAACAGACACTGCTAGCACCACATGAAAATCTGCAGAAATGGTTTAGCTTACCGCTGAGTATACAGTCATCTTCAGAGGATCTTTAGAATCTTGAACAGCATGTGCAGACATGTTAACAATAATCTGGTTTAAGAGGAGGCCTGCAATTTGAAAGAATAATAACAATGCCAATATGTTAATCTTGCTCCTTTCAATTTAGTTGTTACCAGGCGAAATACAATTTTAATGACAACACACTTTCAAAAGTTACTACTACTACTACTACTACTTCTTATTAATTAACTAAAAGTCTGATCCACTTTGTTCGAGATTATTTCTTGGTCTCTCCATCATTCAGGCTCGTGCCACTGTTGTGAAGAAGGTTGGTGGCTGCTCACTTAATTCACTCGTTACAAAATATCGATACGGCGCCATCAAGCCTATACAGGCTTTTGCTTTTTTTCTAGACCGCGAATGTAAGACGACCCCACTTTTTCAGACATAAAATGAAAAAAAAACCTTGTCTTATACTCAGGACAATACAGTACAATCCCAAATAACATTAATCAACCAAGGAAAACGCTGTTCACCAAATCATGATAAGCGATTGGCACTGCGCAGCATTAGTTTGTGATGTTTACTGAGTGTAATCTTAGGTAATGTCATGTATGAAAACTATTACCAGGCAGGCAACAGCCTAATGAGTGTCAGGTCGAGTGCAGTTGGGTCAGAGGTAATGGGTTGGCTATGTAGTCATCGAAAAGGCGATGGCAAAACAGTTTTCAAAAAAAAAAAAAAACACAACCCGTTTTTGAAAAATATCGTTTTTGGTCGATATTTTTGTTTGGTGGAAGCAAGGCCAAAACTTGATAAAATTCGGCATGACTTGCGACTCGACTTGGACTACTATTCACTCAAACTAAATTTCCTGATCGTGGACCACTCAACCCAGAGACACTTTCACTTCAGCGACGAAGAAAAAAAATAGCGGAGACAATGTTAGGCCTACTAAAGATGCCACTGGTCCGTAGAGTGTGCTCACAATGGGAGTTCGTCTGTCATGCTGCAAATTAAATAGCCCGCACTCTCCCTCTCGCTACACTGTTGCGTTTTAAAAGCGAAACTGATGCCACAACCTGTCTGGGTTTGCCGAAATAGCCTATGCTACAGGCTGCATTTATTACAGTGGTCTAGTCTACACTGTGCCCATTTAGAGACAGGAGCATAGGCAGCTTGCCGCGACAACAGCAGTCACTATCAGGCGCGCCAGCAGGAATGAATGTCACGGTACCCATCCACTTGCACGACACTTCTTTTTGTCGTGTCACATTCCACTCTAGTCCTATGGGTGGCGTCGTTTAATTTTTTACGCTACCCATAAAGCATCCCGGGAAGGCAGCTGCATTTGAAATAATGTAGCGCGACAAAGCTGGCCGAGGCCCATCTTTATGCAAATGATTCCGTTGAACGCGAGGCGACTCTCCAATGAAAGGACGAGGTTGTAGGTCCTTTGTTCTACCACAACGGTGCCTGTGAAACTTTGGTTCCGCTTACAAGACAATTAATGTTTTAACGGTCTCTTCCACGACCACCTAGTAGTCCATAAAACAAACGAAACTAGGATTTGGATGAATGTATTGACTGTTGGCGTTTCTGGTAAGGATTACCGGTACCGATCCACTTGCACGACACTTCATTTTGTCGTGTCGCATTCCACTCTAGTCCTATGGGTGACGTCAAGCCACTTTATTCCGCCCGCAAAGCATTCCGGGAAGGCAGCGCTGCATTTGAAAATATGTCGCGCGTCAAAAAGCTGGGAGAAGCCATAGACAGTAACGGTACCGATCCACTTGCACAACACTTAATTTTGTCGTGTCGCCTCCCCACGTTTAGTCGTGTGTGGACGTTTTGTTTAAAATGTCAGTTACCAGCTCATACTCAGTTCGTTTTAACGTATCTTTAGTGTTTTTCCACAAATGGACCACAATATTTTAGGCATGTACTTAACAGTATACAACACATTAATAGCCTAAACAAGCCATTTGGAAATCTTGTTTTATTTACAGTAAAAGAAATGGACGAACAGACTCCGTCGTTTTCAATGGGAGGGCACTGAGTCAAATAGAACGATTTTTCAGTTGGTCCCCCCAGTACTGCGCAGACTCACACTTAACTTTGTGACTTTAGCCATCGAACTGAATCTTGTAACTCGTATGATAGATACACAGAAATTCTTCTCACACTTCCTTCACCTTCAAAGTCATCAAAGTTAAACATTTATTTATGTATGTATTATTAATATCATCCTCACCAAGTCGTGTTAATGTTGAAGCTACCATACATGATCATCTTCAAAAACAGTCATGCTAAAACAAAACAAAAAAGTTATAGCCTTGAAGCTAATCTTCTTTCCACTTTCCCGACCTACGGTCAATCCATCGAAAACCTCTGAAATGATTAGTGCCTCTTTAAAAAAAAATAGGTTTACTTTTTTATTATTATTAGGTTGCCTCTGTGTAATTCTTTACCTTAACATACGGTCGTGTATGCTAGGTTTTGCTTATGAGTTACCGTCATAGACAGTAAGGTGGACTGAGCTTCTTATCCAAACAATACGGTTATCTCCCTACGGCGCGAAAGAGATTACGTCAAAGCTAGCTTCCCTCCAACCGAACAAGCTAACCATTCTTCTTACGGGTAACCAACGTTACGGATGAGGTAGTGGAGTCTGTTTTGCCTTTGTAGTATTTATGTGGATTACACAGAAGCTACAATATCGGCACAGGATATATGTTATATGAAGTTATGGTATTTCAAAAAAAATCCTAGAATGAATGGGCTTCTATGGGAGTTAGCAGAGAGGTGGTCCCTCCAGCCTACGTCGATTCTTCTACTTCCGGGAATTCGCCTGCCCCCTTGTTGGAGAGTCGCCTCGCGTTCAACGGAATCAATTTGTCGCGCTACATTATTTCAAATGCAGCGCTGCCTTCCCGGGATGCTTTGCGGGCGCGTTAAAGTCGCTTGACGTCACCCATAGGACTAGAGTGGAATGCGACACGACAAAAAGAAGTGTCGTGTTGGTAAATTAGCTTAACATTGTGTGTTGATAACGGGCAACCATAGTAAAAGAAAGCAAGTAGCCTAGCCCACAACTTCTGTAATTGCTGTGTGCGTTTGTTAGGCTATTATTCCCTCTCCTGCTCAAACAAAAGGTGCGTACATTAAAGTTGATTTTGACAACGTGTTTCCAAATTTTAAAGAAATTTGTAAATAGCCTATTGTCGAGCAGTTAATGGGATACTGCACAGTTGTGAAGCAGTTGGGAAGTTATGGTGGGCTAACTTTGTGTGAACACAAACGGGAAATTCTCTCTCGTTGAGTTGCCTGATGATACGCATAGATGCACAGACTAAACGGTAGGCTAGGTCATCAGGACATAAACAAAATGCCTCAGCCTTTAATAAGCACAATATGAAGTGGGCTAAATAAAAACATGATGTTGGAATAAACACCAACAGTATTAAGGTTTTGCACCTACGTCATAATGTCATGTGACCGTTTGTTTACAACTAGAGTGGTAGGCAAGGCACTGCAGAGAGTGGTAGGCAAGCCTACAACAGTCGGGTTGCATAGGCTACACAGTTACAAATAGCTTAATTTTATTGAAAAAAATGAAATTTTTTTAATATCAAATATTGACCGGGATGCCGACCACTTGTGTAGGCCCTAACAGTTGGTTTTACAATAAGAAGCAAAAAGGCGACGAACGACCGTTTAGTCTACCTATCCTCGTGGTTGTGGAGGATGATCGTTAGCAGCTGTGAAGTCTTTTATTCTCAAGATGGCCTAATGGTGTAGCCTACTGTCTACGAAGACGTAGGCTAAAATACAACTATCTACAGTCATCCAAAAATGAATTGCCAGAGATAGGCTCAGCATTTTAAACATGGCAAGATTATATAAAAAAAATTCTAATTTGTCTCGTGAAATTCGTGCTTGTGGACATCAATCGCCTATCTTCTGTCCTTCTATTTCAAGTTATCATGAGTGTCATTTGATTATATAATCACAAAATACATGAAAACAGAATAGGCTTATGTGCTATAGCCTACAGCTCAGTTAGGCTAACTCCCGTATGTCAAAATAAACTGATTTTTGAGCTGAACTTAGCCGAACCTAGGCTACTGCTTCAGTCATGTAAGAAGCAGTTTATGAATTATCTTTACCCGTTTAATCAAGTCCACATGACTAAAATAACAGCATATGGGCTGAGCTAGCAAAACAGCCTAATATAGCCGATGCTGCAATGAACTAGTAAAAAAGTTTCATACAATTAATGAACTTTATCACTCACATTCTGAGTTTTTCTGGGTGGTTATATATCCATGCAGATCGTCTTCGAATGAGTCATCGCTGTTATATGTTATATGTTACAGGATTCATGACTTTAACGACATTAATGTTACATGACTGACGCTGGCTATGTAGGCTACCGTTTTAACGTCTGCTGAGTCTACTGCTTACCAAAACCTGTTGCTGTTCAGTTCAAGTTAAATTATCAAATATTGTTTGATTTTGTGTCAACTTTCAGAGGGAAGACATGTTCCTTTCTGGCCAAATTTCACAGCTTCTAAGAAAGTCTATCGCCTTCGCGGTAAACCGAAGTTTTGAACAGAAAAAAGTTAGGCTACCATAGGCTGCAGGTTCTCCCATAACGTTATCGATACAGATCAATGCACCAAATCAGGGCGATTTTAGCGAAATAACGTTCCTGTGACAGGCTATCAAATATTGAACAATGGGATAACGTTTCATTATCACCTTTATTGATGCCTGAAATGTTGACATTGCTGAAATACAGAGATGTAGCCTACTGAGAGGCAGCTGCAGACAATGATGTTCAATGGGTTCAACTTGTCCCTAACCTACCAGGTGGATGTAAACAAAGCTATAGAACCTAGAATACGTCACATGAAAAACATGAATAGTGAACCATTAGCTCCGCCCCTGAATTGCGCCGTGGAAGCCTAGTAGCCTAGTCCAGAGCTATCCGTCCAGTCTGCATGAGAAACTAAATAAAATATCACATTGATCACGGCCAAGATTGTCCTATTTTGCCACCCAACTAAGTGGATTGCGTTAATCACCGCGATTAATTTTTAAATACATAATGTGTTACAAAATATTAACGCAATTAACACATTGTGTTTTCCTATTTCCTTTGTGGGGGACTGATCCGTGCTGCCATTACCACCACAGGCATGCACTGTGCACTGTGTGTAGGGCACCAAGAGACAGAGGAAGGACCAACATTTAGCCAATAAATAGTAGCTTTTGTTGTGGAAAATTCCACCTCTGAACCTCTTTGAACCAATTAGCACTCTGGAACCAAGTATCCGATGGACAGCGAAGACGAGAATCGCGGAGAGCCTGTTGATCCTTTTATTCACCGTATTGCAGTGAGAATACAATCAGAATAATGTTTAGACTGAACTGTCAAAGGGAACACAGAAACATCCTGACAACACTCAAAGCACATTCTAAAAACAATAGACGTTCATGTGCATTCCTGGCTTTGTAAATGGGAAACACAGTGGTTTGGACTGAGCAATAAATTATTTCACACTGTAGAATTCTGGGGTATTCTTACTGTATTCTGATGTGTTCATATGTTACATCTGTGTGTAGTATACAACAGGGAGAAGTCCATATTATTGTACATAACTGTGCCTTAGGCCTGTGTACCAGCAGGAAGGTCATACAGGCCGATGTTTAGGAACATCCGAGGAACATCGGTGATAACATGGGCCGAGGGAGACAGCATGTCTGCCTATTCAGGCTAGTATCTCCATCTGGCCAGGGCCGGGTTTTGTACACTGGTTGGCACCTGCCACGTTGGCATGATTGACGTTTGTATGTTTTAGTATAACAGGCTTTGTCTTAGGTTTTGACTTGGAGACGGATCGAGGAAGCAACCCAAGGAGCATCTTCTGTCAGAAGGCTCAGCAGCCGCTTCTAATAACAACCACAACTGTTAGACTCTGCACAGTTTTACTGTTTGAGACTTAGCCTGTGTTCTGTTATTCATTGTTGTACCATCTACAATAAATCATCATCTAATCGCCGATCCTGATCCCGCCGTCAAGCTTTATGACCATCTTCAATACAGACATTAGAACTAAAACACAACGCAACAACCAGAGAATCCAACAACACAATCAAAATATGAACATACCTCCTTGGAGCCGACACTTCTCTTTCTGCTTATAGACTCCGAACATCATCTGAAAGCCGAAGTTTTTTAATCTCCTCAGTGTCTCCATTACCTCAGGAGTCACCCATGGTGGGATAGTCATGTTATGTTTGGACTGAATGATAAAAAAAATAATAACATGGGACATTCTGTGTTAAATAAGATCGAATCCAGAAAAATGTCTGCAGCACCAATTCAGATTTTGTTCAGATTTGTCAATATAATAATAGTATTATTATTATTATTTTACATGCCTAATCTGGGAAGCAATGCTTGGGTATTAATAGCTTGAAAATTGTCTTTAAAACAAATGAGCTTGAATGTAACTGCATTCTTTGGTCATTTTCTTCAGACATGATCAGACTGTGATGAGCTCAGTTCTGCAGATAGGCAGGTGACCCATGGTATCAACATCCATTAAAATATCTACCTTTACACATCCATGAAAGTATTTGTCTATCAACATTCATTAAACTATCTGTCTATCAACATCCGTTAAACCATGTCAACCTAGCAACCAAGATGATTACCCTAGTAACCAGCATAGCAACCACCATATGTGTCTTAGCAACACCTTAGCAACAATAACAATTACCCTAGCAACAACCTAGCAACCACCACTGTCAACCTAGGAACCAGCATAGCAACCAATATTATTACCTTTGCTCCTAGGCACATTCCATCCAACTTTCTCTCCATCCATCTACTTCAAACTAGTTATCCACTTATTAAACTATTTGTCTATCAACATAAATTAAACTGTTTGTCTATCAACGTCCATTAAATTATCTGTCAACATCCACTAAACTATTTATCAACAGCCATCAATATCTGTGTATAATTCAATTACTACTTAATCTCCATAGCAAGCAACAGATTACCCTAGCAATAACCCTAAAACGTATAACATACTGTAAATTACACTAAATGTAAATCCCCATTCTCTCTCTTCCCCCCCCCCCCCATCTCTTTTTTGCATTATCTGTTTAAACTATAAATTATATTTTACATTTTGTTTTTGTCATTTTCATGCACTGGTATTTCCTTGGAATTGCTTTTTTGTAGTTTCTTTCTTTCTAGTTTCTTTCCATTTTCCTTTTTCTCAGAATAATTTTGCTTCCCTTCAAGGGTGGATTTTTCCTTATTGTTTTCAGTGTGAGAGTACAATAAATCACCAAAAGATTATTTTTTATACCCGTTTTTACTCAACTTTACCAAAGGTGGCAATAATTCTGGAGAGTACTGTAGCTAAAGCACGTGGAGTGAGGGAGCACTGTTCTGCCCACTGTTTTTGCTGAGGATCTTGCTCATGGCATCACATCAGATAGATCTTGCCTTATTATTAAATTAACATGCAGACAAACACTAATAATGCACAGAACCCCTAACAACACAAACAAGCCCTGCTCAAACACTCTAAAACAAACACTGAAGCCCAAACACTCAGTCACACTACACATAGCTCACCATTTAAATTAGAGCTCTATGTGTCCAGCTTTAACAATCTATCAACTACTCCATTCATATGCAATATTAAATGACTATGCAACATTTATTCTCATGGTTATGACATATTTGGATTCTATTTATAATTTCACAACTGGATACAAGGCAAAAAAACATGATGTGTAGTTAGGTAATTTAACTTTCAATAAGATCCCAATTCTAGATACAGCAGCATTGTGAATGTCATTGTTAAGAGGAATTCCTATATTGAGCTACCTTCATCGTAGTTGTCAAATCATTTAATCACACACCTGACATCAAATTAATGGGATGTAAACCAGTGGCAGTGGGAGCATGACAGACATCACTAATGTGCATCACCACTATACTAAAACTATAAAAATAGGAAGAGGCATCATGTAGCAATTTCTTTGGTAATTTCTTTGTATATTTATTATAGCAAACATGGAAGATGCCTAGTGATAACTACTTCCTTGTTTTCTTTGGCCATTTGAGTGTCACAGATTCTCTATTCCTCTTGGTTTCTAAATAACTGTGGATATCCAACTCCTTAATTAGATGTTTATTTTATTAACACAGCAGATTAAGCAGATCGCTGTGATTTGATTAATCTTTACATTCCTAACTCCGTAATGAGGTTTGAGAACATTAAATGCCTTTTAGACTCTGCATGGTAAAAACTTTACTGCACGTCACAAGTTCTTTCAAGGGTCAACAGTCACAAGACCGCAGTGACCAAATTCTTTCATGCTTGACAGCTTGTATGCAATGAGTGACACTGTTCCTTGCAGATTCATCAAATGCATGAGCAGCACTAGGTGATACTTTACTTGAACAAAATGCCCAGTTGTGAAAAACTGTTTCTGGTACTGTTCTGGTTTATTTTTGACAGGCCAAATGTATGCGAAAAGGGCAAATATAAAACATGCCGGTAATAATTATCATACAAAATGTATAAGGAGATCTATGTGTTGACAGCCTGTGAAACACTCTATTAACAGCCTACTGTACATTTTTACCTCAACAGGATGTCGCTTTCCTTAGAGGGACATCCCAACTGCCATAGGCCCACCTCTCATCAATTACAAAGTGTCAACTGACGACTTCATCGGGCTTTAAGCTACATTTCTTTGGGAGAAGTCTTATGTTTGTGACTTTATTTAAATTTGGCTATTTAGTCATCTTCTTGAACTTAGCACTAATAGGGCATTGAGCTCTGGATACAAATTAGGCAATAAGTTTGCTACTAATTATATTGTTGATGTATGAGTGAATTTTAATTAATTATGGTGATTTACTCAGCAATTTTTTTTCTTCATTTGAGTGATATTCTTATTCATATTATGAAGCTTATTATGATGTAGTGAACAGGGAGGTTTTCTGCCTGTTTTTGTTGATTTAGGCCATTTTGCCAGCTGGTGGCTTCTAATAAATCTACCCTTTGCCAATTTCATCTAAGATTATAAATTATCGTTGGTAATGTTGAGGTGTTGCTCACTTGCTACTCTTTGATTTACTTCAATGTTATTGTTAATTTAAAGGTCAAACTGATTTGAGGACTTCATTCTTTTATCAACCTACAGTAGGTCAGGTGCACAACTGGTGCATTTGCATTTATAACAAATTGGGAGAGGTAACATAAATTCTCTTAAAATAAAATCAAACGAACAAGAAAACATATTCTAGCAGAAACCCTGTTCTGGAATAGTAATAAAGACATAATAAAACAATAATCAATTTGGCTAAAATGTCTAGTAGATTTTGGACCTCACCTCACAGTACAGGGTGTCATGGACACTCCAAACACTTTCTACTGTGGCTGTGGTCAAGCCCGTTTCATTCCTCACCATTGCCAGGAAATCCTTTGTTAAACAAGAAAGAAAAGAGAGATTGTATGTCATAACACCACACTACTCCTAACTTTATTGGGGCACACACACACTTACTTTGTATGTTTCTGTCATATTGCGGAAGAAGTCAGAGTGCTCAGTTTCATTCATAAGAACCTTGTAGCGAGGGCAGTCATCAATGGGAAATGAAAGTAACTAAAGAGAAGAAACAATAGTTATCATGACAGGCCTAGTTCCACCCAAATCCCCTAATCCTGCAACACCGTGTGAATACTTATATTCTCTCACCTTAATGACTAAATCATTTTTTAAAGGTTCCATATTATACTTCTGTTCAAAAAGTCAAAATAGACCTATGGGTTGCTCAAAACATGTCCCTGAAGCTGTTTGCAAAAATTCCCCTCAGATAACACATTATCAGCAGCTCTATTCTTGCCAGTTTCAGTCCCTGTCAGAATAGGCTGTTTCTGGGGCCTGTTGCCTTACACGCAAATGACCACTCCGGACTGATTCCATGTCTACGTCAACGGGCATCATGGTCGTAACGTAAGCCAGGGAATACGAGTCGGTGTCGGCCACCAGAAAGCCTCTGACTACCAATGATAAAATGCAATTTGTTATGCAGGACTAATAAAGAATGTGTGACAACATCATTGATGGTTCTGTTTGCATTTTCATAGTAAAGTTGTAAAGTCAAAAGTTTAAAAGCATTTGTGAAATTGGCTGCCTATTACCAGATGGGGCGGGGTCGCTTTCAGCATAGGCTAGGCTATATGGCCTTCGGCCTCCTGTCTACGGCCGAATTACAGCCACGGGGATATCGTTTATCAACCTCACTTCCATTCGTCTCATATTGCTTAAATATGGCAACAAGAACAAGACGTGTCCGGTCAGTGGATCTTCGAATGAAAATTAACCAAACAAAAAACCAAGGATTATTTGATTTCTGTTTTAAAATACAAAATCGAAAAACGAGAATCAATTCGTTTTCCTAATCAGTTTCAAAACATCAAAATACAAATACCGAAATTAGTCTTAAATTTCGACGATCATTATTCAATGAAGCCTATTCTTAGGCTAATCTGAGGAGGCTACCCAGAAGCTCGCATCAGGCTAACTTGGTAAAAATAGGCTACCTGTTAGATATGGCGGCCTTGGAGTGTTGCGAGGGATATAGAAGAGATGGTTAAAAAGGACATGTGTTATGCAGAAATTCCACTTTAACACTTTAACAAATAACTTTGGTTCACAAAGAGGTTACTCTGAGAGGAGCATCCAATGATTTTGCACCCAGCATAATTAGGCATCCACTAACTCGGGACCACCTGGAAACTGAGGTGGCAAAAGCCGTTTGCGAGGTAGCCTAGGCCCTAGGGGATGCCAGGCCTACTGCGGTCACGTAGCCTACCATAGGCCTACCTACTGTATGCAATCACTCATTTTACTTTGATGTATTTATTAGGTTGGTCCAACATACAGTACCTCAGAATTATTGGCACCTCTGCTAAAGTTGATGCCAGTAGAAAAATGAGGAAATATCCAACTTATAGGCTAAGGACACCTGGTTTGATGCTCAGGACACCTGGTTTGATTAGATTATGTTAGATTAGATTCAACTTTATTGTCATTGTGCAGAGTACAACAGAGACAATGAAATGCAGTTTGTGTCTAACCAGAAGAAAAGATATAGTGCAGTGTATACAGTAGTATACAGTTATTTTCAGAAGGTGGTTTAGAGTAGTATATAAGTATGTAAATAAGTAATATAAGTATGTGCAGTGTATTAGCAGTAACCTTATAAGAGCAGAATAAATATGGCTGTAATATGAACAATGTAACATCATGTACAGATATGTGCAATAGTGGCAGTATACATTATAGTAGTAGTAAGAACAATATAGATATATGCAGTGTATTAACAGAATATATTACAGAAAAACTGAATAAATATGGATATTTAGTATGAACCATATAAACAGATATGTACAGTATGTACAGCTATGTGCAGTGTGGAAACAGTACCATCGTAGTGCAGAAAAAGTAACATTATAATAGTATTAAGAATAAGTATGTGCAGGATGAAGAGCAGTAATAGTAATAGTAGAGCAGTAGCAGTAAACAAATAGACACTATGGATGATTGATGCTCATTGAGCTCAATGCAAATCAAACCAGCTATAATAGGCTAACTGAAATAAAACCATGCCAATCTCTATGGTGAAGGGTATGTGATTATGTGGAGCTATTTTAATTCCAAAGGCCGTGTCCTGAGGAGTTTCTGTTACTTGCAATATGGATAATATCAGGTGCGTAAAAGACGTTTGGATATTTTGAGTAGCCTAGCCTACTGCTGGAAACGATAGGCTACAACCAAAATGGAGGATCTTCGAGAGGAAATTCCTAACCTAGTGGGTGGGAATTTTCAGATGGGGTTGGGTATCGGCTTGGGTATCGAATATCGAGTATTGGTTGGAACCGGGACCATCTTTGCGATTTTCCCGGAATTGTTCAAAAGATTAAATTTCGATTCCTAGTTTCGATTTTCAGTCCGCCGACCGGAAGAAGAAACGGCTGAACACCAACGAAGAAGCGCATAGTTCATAGAATTAAAATTCATGGAGAAGGTCAGACTATTTCATTCAGAAAGCAGGGTTCCCGCGGATCCTTAAAAAGTCTTAAATACAACTGAATTTTGCGAAAGAGAGGTATTAAATGTGCGTATGGGACCGCCAGCGAGCGATGAGCGAGCAAGGGAGTGAGCGATGTCTCCATCCAGTTTTGTAAACGCAATTGTATAAGTGACTAGGCTATTAGGCTACGGGAGGAAGTGTAGTGGTTGCAGAGTGAAGATGTTTTTCACGGGTTTGGTTAAAGGTGTGAAAACGGTAATAATACAGTAGGCCTATGTACAAAATAATATGCCTGACGTTTTCGTGGTGAAGCTGAGGCCTGAGAGATAGACAGGTAGCCTACGTGGAATGAGGGAGCCTACGGTAGAATGAGCGGGAGAAAGAGTTTGTAAGCCAGTTAGCGATAGGTTGCCCATATGTTCGAATTTAGGCCGGACATATGGATTTTAAAAGCCCTGTCCGGCGTCTGGCGCAGCCTCAAGCCGGACACTCATTTGTTCTCCTTTTTGGAGTTGCGCTTGGCATCTAAAGTCTTTGCTCGGACGCAGCATCATTTCACAAACTATGGACGCGAAGACTGCTGGTCAAATTATGTGCAGTGCTTCGCAATCAGGAGGAAATACCGTATATGTCAAGTTGATCTGTTTGCATCTTTCCAGCGCGTGTTGCTGGCCTAGCCTAGGGAAGAAAATATCTGTCTAAGTTATAATAGCTTACCTGTAATATCTGCCAGCAGCTTGCTTGCCAGCGTTTCCCAGTAGGCTAGGCCTACTTCGCAAAAGTTGTGAAATATAACCGCATATTTTTTGAATGTCGGCGACTGCTACATAAAAAAAATAATAAGTGCGTTCATAATACGTGCATGCTTGAGATGAAACCAGCAGTTTTCAGCAGGATCATGCGAGAAGGACCTGTCTCTTAATTAATTTAAAACAAGTCAATGGTTTTACAATGTTTCAGTCCAGCTTTGGTTGGTTTAGATACAACTGGTATGCAACCAGCATTTATAGCTGTGAAGGTAATTTACACACAATTATTTTTCTTTCGCCAAAATATATTTGGTAACTTCTGTAATGGGGTGGGGGTTAAAATTAGTAGGGAAAAAAAAAATATTGCATAAACAGTCATATATATCTTTTTGCCGTGGTATAGTCTTAATTTTCATTTAGATGTCTTGAAAAGGTCTTAAAAGTCTTTAAATTTGCACTTGGAAAATGTGCAGATACACTGCAAAAAATGAATTCTAACCAAGTGATATTAATCTTATATTAAGATTAAAAAATCTATTTGGTATTGTTTTTAGTATGAAAAGACTTACCTAGCGCCCTCTCAAAAGAACATTTTTACTTAATTTAAGAAAACTTTGACTTATTTTAAGGACTCTTATCAAGACAAATTTACTCAACGCACTGGCAGACCAATTTGCTTGTTTTTAGGACAAATTTGCTTAACGCACTGGCAGACAAATTTGCTTGTTTTCAGGATGAGATGTCTTAAAATAAGTCAATTTTTTTTTTAATTAAGACAAATGTTTTCACAAGAAAGTGCTAGGTAAGTCTCTTTATACTGAAAACAATACCAACTAGATTTTTTTATCTTGATATAAGATTAAGAACACTTGGTTAGATTTTGTTAGATAAACAGTTTTTGCAGTGTACCCTGAGAAAGGCCGTTGGTTAGCTAGCTCATTTAAAATATCCTAAACTTTTTTTGACCCTGCCTTTAAAAAAAATCGGAATCGAGAATCGTTAGGAACCGGAATCGAAATAAGAAATCGGAATTGGAATCGTTCAAATTGAAACGATACCCAACCCTAGTCAGCACCCTATATTGCTCTAGGTAGTAACATTCAAATTTCCCTTGTTGTGACGTCTCAATAAGGGAGATTTCTGACTAGCTTACAGAAGCGCATAGTTTCTGGCATCAACCCCTCTCAACTAACCCACAAAAACTCATAGTGCGGTTTTGTTTAGCACCTATAGTGTTTGTAGAAGCATCAGAGACCCAAATGGAAGTACAAAAGCACAGAAAAAGTGAGTTTTGCATAATATGGTGCCTTTAACAATGCAGTACTATAGCATGCAGTTTGAACAGCAACTAGGAGATACAGTATACCTTAATGACTACCAAATGCACATCCATATCTGCATTACACTAAGCTTTGACGGCAGAGGTATACTTTTGCCACGATGCAGCAGTTTTAGTATGCCCTGTTATGCAGTACATTAGTTAATGAAATATATTATGAAACTACTTATGTATATGAGCCTCAGAGGAGGCTCGTCCATTGAGGAAAGGGAGGACAATACTCCCTAAACTGTTCAGGGAAATTAAAGTAATACAATATACATACATTTAACATGACATTGGATTATGTCTCCATGCAGGGTAGTGTCAAGCAGCAGTGAAGTGATAACCTTATCATGCAGGTAGCCAATGTTCATGTCACCTGAGTCGGACAGAAAACGGCCCTGCTTGCTCTGTTTAAGTTTTTATGCCCCTTCCAAACTGCGTTAAAATGGTGTATTTAACAGCCAGAATTTCAAAATTTTCCCAGGGAGACACCCTCGAACCCCGTGATCAGCACCACCTCTCACAAAATACCATCAACGTCCCTGCTACCGGTCTGTCAGAAATATGACAACTGTTGTCCAGTCCGTGTAATGAAAAAGTTTGGGAACCCCTGCTTAAGGGCACAAGTCCAACACCGGGAATTGAACACACAACTTTCAGGCTACTGCACGCTAGCCCACCACCCCACTTTCAATGCAGCAGAAATGTTCTTGTATTTTTTCCCAGGTCTGTGTGTTGACACAATCCTGTCTCACACATCTATGGACAATTATCTTGACCTCATGACTTGCTTTTCACTCACTGACATACACCATCAACTGTGAGACCTTATACAGATGTGTGCCTCGCCTAATAATGTCCAATGATTTAATTTAGGCAGGTGTACTCCAATCAAGTTGTAGAAGCATCTCAAGGATCATCCGTGTGTTTGGCCCTCATCTCACCTGAAGTCCCATCCCTACGACTGCCCCATCATGGCTATTACTGTCCTCCCTGCCCGGATTCCTGGCCCGTACAGCCTAGCGACCCACCACTTGCCCCACCACTAGTACGGTGTGTAGAGTGATAAAAGTTAATTGCATCTGATTTAAGATGAGTCTGAACCATAACAAAATGTGGAAAACTTCAAAGGGCCTTCCGGTTACACTGTAAGCCCTTTGAAATAAATGCTCATGGACAACAATATATTGTCCTGTATAGAATGTGCATAGAAGTCACATCACCACAATCCCAAGTTAGGTCTTTCTGCATTTGGTTTTCAATCATGCCTCATGTCTCTCCTCAGTGAGCTCATTGTGTGCATGTCTCCATATATCTGTACAACCTTCAGACTTTTGACACTTACCTTCTCCTGACTCTGGGGAACTGTGTGAACAGGTATAGGCTGCCACTGGACAGTTGGTTCAAAGATCTGTGAACCATTGGGTGGGTACAGCCCAGCTAAGTTCGACTCTGCACTCATCAGTGTTCGATCATAGTCAGTACTCCGTACAAATATCTACAAAAAAAAGTGAAGATTTTTTTAATATGCAGCAAATTAGTGAAAAGCATCTTATACCCCAATTTCCAGAACATATATTGATTTTTTTTTTTTCTTTTAAGACTGATAAGAATAACCTCAAGGCGGTTGTAGTGTTCACTAAGGAATCCTTGGTAACGTCTGCGCAGCATCTGTCCCAGTTCAAAGTGTTGCTTCATTCCTTCCTAAAAGAAGATGATGGATGAAGTCATGGCTACAAACATAATGCCGATTCACATCGGATGTGTGGCAACTATGGCTGTAATGATATGCGTATCGAAACCAAATTGTGACACTCATTTCCGCGAACCTGTGTCACAGCACTTTGCAGTTTACAGCGCTTTGCATTGTCTGTAGTGAACCTCACCACACTACCACAGAAGAGTCATTCTATTCTGAACATTGTCAGTGGTGTAAAATAGAGTTTGTTTTTGACATGTGTCTATGCTCTTTGCACGTTGGGGGTCACAATTTGGTGTTAATGCAAACGACTGTGTTGCTCAAAACTGCACCAGTAATTATGCTCTGAAACAACTGCTTGAACCTGTTAACTTCTGGAAATAGACCCTTGGTTGTTTTTACTCCAGAACATTTCTTTAATTCCAACATCCATATCTGTTTCCATCAGCACAGCCATTGGTTGTTTTGAATGCTTCATCGGTCGTCATATAAGCCCGTTCCATGCCGAATTAATGATTGTGATTGGTGCCTGTGTTTTTTGGACATTAGAAATGGACATCAATGGCCTCCTTGCCAGACTAACCTGCAGAGCGGATTCAAATTCGCTAACAGGTTCGTCTGGGTTTTCCCAAAAAGGCTTTGCCTCTAGCTGTCCTATGTGTGCTGCAATGCATGCAAATAGCAATTCAAATTGATGTTGCTTTATCTAAGCAACGGTAATGCTGAGCTCACAGCCTTTTTGAAATTGGAGCACTTTGCATTGAACAAATACAAATAATAGTGTCTCAAATCAGTCATATCATTCTTAGTCACAGCAAACACAAACTTGCATCATGTGAGGAACAACATACCTGAGTCAGCTGGCCAAATCCCTGAGGCCAAGCACTCTCATTATGTGGGTCAGTTGGGTAGGCTTTGACAGGGGAACGGTCACCATGCCGGTACAGCTATGTGTAAACGCAAAATGTTTCAATATGCCAAAAACAATACAGTATGTGATCTAATTCATGCATAACACTATGGGGTGATATTGCAAGACATGCAGTTAATTCAGACATTCAAAGTACAGCATTTTTTTCTAGTAGACATAGGCTACACAACTTCTACTTGTATACTTCTTTACTTACTTTACTTTGTACAATTAAGCGAGCTACCATAAACAAGAGGGGGAAAAGGATAGGCACGCCTGCGGTCAGCAAGACTATTCTAAGACAATGACAGGAATTGCAAACCCCATGACCTGTAGTGTCGCAAGTTACTTTTGACTCCACATTACATGTAGCAATAACCTACATAAGTGGCTAACGTTACAGTCAGGATTAAAGAGATATGTAGGCATGTTCACTTGATTCCCGTTTAAGAACCCCCTAACGTTACTCCTTACAAAGCTTACGAAGCTTTCATGCAAAGTCTGCAAAAAAAAAATGTAAGTCCAAAATGGAAACTAAATATGGCTAACATTAACTCAAAAACGTTAGCTAGCAAAATCATGTTGGATTTAGCAATAGTAACATTAAGGCAATAATCTAACGTAAACAGTGCCACACACCAATTGAGATGACTGCAAAGTATTTCGATGCATTTTTATCTTGTGGAGTGTGTTTCAGTGAAGGTTTAATCTAATGTCATTGTCTAGGAAGTGCTAACGCAAGCTACTGAGCAATTACACACCGCAAACAATGTTAAGCGCTTCAATTCATATCAATTGAGCATTTCACAGCTAGAAGCTACCTAGGCGATAAAGCAATAAGCAAATTAGATAAGTTCAGCCTAACAATAACGTAGGGTACTGTCCTAGCCAAGTTGAAGTAGCGTTGCTCAAAGTTAAGAGAGGTTGATTAACAATGATAAACATTAATCTAGGTCGTCTTCAATGTTAGCAGAGACTTACTAATGTGACGTATTTTAGGCGTCTTTCTCCCAAACAGACGTTCAAAGCAATATAAAATACCCACGAGAACCGTAAAAGTGACTGCGACATTCTTCGAAATCTATCGTTCTACAGCTGTGGCCACTGAGTCGCCAGTAGCGTGAAACTAGCGACAGTAAGGCAAATGTCAATATGGCCGCCATTCGCTAATCCTTCAAAATAAAAGTCAGAATAGTACAGCGGCTAGTTTTTGCAGAAAGCATTAAACTTGGCACAGTTATACTACGACCCCTAGTGATCAAAAATTGAAATGGACCCCAACACATAGCGCCCCCTAGTGGCCGCCATCTTGAAGTCAAATATGGCTACCATTCTTAATAGAATTGTTGATACAACTTCAAAATTAAACAAGATAAAAACGTATTTTAAGTTCTAACACTCAATTGTTAGGGTCAATGAAGCTATTGACAGGATTTCCAAACAAACTTGATATTGGCCATTTTGAAATCCAATATGGAGGATACCAAATGTGAAAATATAGACCATCTCTATTGTTGGGTGATTCTTCAATTGGGGGCAATTTTGCCATCTCAAATTTTAAATGATAAAATCAGGAAAATTTTGGTTTAAATTATGCCAAGACAATTAATATGAAGGTATAATGCTGGCCACAACCGAGTTTAAATATATTTAAAAATAATTTATATTTATTTGCCAACTGGCATTACAAAATGTCATTCCCATCACAACGTCAAAAACTTGGGGAAAAAAGGATCTAACAAGGAGACAATTTAAACTCATTTATGTTGTAAACATTGTTAACCATCAACAATAAGTATAAATTCAAAATGTTCACATTCAGCAAATTACATATATTTTGATATTTTCAGCATCAAAATGTGATTTTCCGTGTTTAAAGTACACTTTTGTTTAATTTCTGGAAAAGTAGTTTTAGATATTTTTTCTTTGAATATGTGGATAAGTATTTCATTAAGCTTTTCATGTAGCAGCTCAATATTGAAGATAAAGCTATTTTTAAAGTATTTTTTACTGTAAATTAAGGAACGTGGCGGTAATGACATGCTGTTCTGGTAATGACATAGTGTTTTGGTAATGACAAGCAATGAAAAAATGGGAATGTTTGAATAGACAAAAATAGGAACAAAACTAAACCAGAAACCTCTAATTTTTTTTCTAGAGAAAAAACATGAAACAATGTAATAAAACAGCAGAAAATATCAAAATACAGACCATAACTATGTTGAGATTATTACCGGTAGGAAAAAGATGGTATGGTTTAACAATGCATATTTCAGGCCTAAAATGAAACCATCTTGAAATGTCATTATTTATGGGTTTTTTTCTTTTTGTTGTTTAATCTGCATCCCTAGGAAGATACAAATAAATGCTTCACGGCAACTGGTCATCGACAATTCTTACGTATACTTCCAATGTTAAATGCGTGCTAGAGTGGACATCTGTAAAAGTTAAGGTTAAGTCAGTATAAGGTTAAATATTTGCATAAAATATTTGTAGGCCTAGCATTTATTATTGTTCCTTGACTGACAGAAAAAAGAGGTCTCCTATACTTTCCCCCTGTATTCTCTAGACCTTTCTGCTAATGTCTTGGGAGTCATGCTGGTTGAAAAAAAATAGGGTACATTTGTTTTAGGAAGTAAGGTATCTCACTTGAGTTTCATTGCAACATCACCCTATTAGGCTTCTTTAGCTTAATTTCTAAACAGATGATAAAATATAGATGGTGAAACAGAAAACTTGTCATTAGCGCCGTAACCTGTCATTACCGCCATCACCATCACGACAAGTTTTGTGTTGGTAATGACGGTTGCGGTAATGACATTTTTCATCTTTTTTCAGGAAAAAAGATGCTAGGTCATGGATTTGCTAACATCATTCATCAGCTAGTACAACATGAACTTTAAATACACATAAATAATGTGAATATTTCTTATTTTTTCATAAAAATATTGCTGCAACAGCATTTATGGTAATGACGCTGAATAAGTCTACTCCATGATCAGAAGGAACACATGATTAAATTACTTACTTTTTCAGACATCAGATATCACTCTTCTCTCATGGCTGACATGTGCTTCCCTGTCACTATTGATTTCCATGGTTACGGCACAAACAAGTCTTATCCTAAAAAAATCCTAGTAGTAATCATAGACTGTCGCGGTAATGACGGTATTGTTGGGGGACAATACTAAATTACAACAGAGAACAAAGAACAACAGATGAAAAAAAGTTTGGATTGACCTGAGCGTAACGTTAGCAGAGCTAGACAATGTTTGTCTAAAGAGCGCAACGGTCGGGGGGTAGCATGTAATGCCTGTATGAGGGCATTCAAGTAGGTGGGAGCAGTAGGTTTAGCTGGGAGGACCAGCAGTTTGTTTTTTGAGAGATTTAGCTGGAGGTGGTGTGCCTTCATCCATGAAGATATGTCTGAGAGGCAATCCGTGGTCCGTGTCGAGACCAAGGGGTCATCAGGTAGAAAGAACAGATAAAGCTATGTGTCATCTGCATAGCAGTGGTATGAGAAGCTGTGCGAATGTATAATCTGTCCCAAAGAAGTGTTGTGGCAAAAGAGAAGGGGGCCCAGTACTGAGCCCTGGGGGACCCCTGTGGTGGGATGGTGAGGTGCGGACAGATGTCCAAGCCATGATACGTTAAACGAGCATCCTGTGAGGTAGGATTCAAACTGATATGGACTGGGTAATATGTTAGGAACAAAAGGATGCGACTTCGTTATTTGGGAAAGAAAATGATCAATCCACAGAGGACTGAATTCAAAGACCCCTCGAAAATCTAAGTGGAAAAAATGACACGGCAAGCTAGTACATTTTGCTTGAATTTCAGCGCAGCAACTCATGATGGTACTCAGTAGTTCGTATGGCCCCGACATGCTTGATGGCATCGGAGGAACCCAGGGCCCACTGCACCAATACAGGGTCAGACAATGGGTCTGAAGTTTTCATCCTGATGCCTAAGAGTAGTGAGGGTGCAGTTGTCTTGCCCGTAGAGGTGTGTGCGTCCTTCCAAGGATATCCCTCCCCAGACCATCACTGGCCCACCACCAAACCAGTCATGCTGAATGATGTTGCAGGCAGCATTACATTCTCCAAGACATCTTTAAACGTCACATGTGCTCAGGGTGAACCTGGTCTCATTTGTGAAAAGCACAGGGCGTCAATGGCGAACCTGCCAATTTTGTAATCTATGGCAATTGAGCTGCACAGTGCTGGGCAGTGACCATCGGTCCTTCCAGAGGCCATCGGGCCCTCAGGCCACCTTTATGAAGTCTGACAGTGTGGTCAGAGACATTCACACCAGCGGCCTGGAGGAGGTCATTTTGTAGGGCTCTGGCAGGGCTCCTATTATTTGTTGTTGCACAAAGGAGCAGATACTGGTCCTGCTGCTGGGTTAAGGACCCTCTACCATCCTGCCCAGCTCTCCTTGAGCAACTGTCTACTGGAATCTCCTACATGCTCTTGAGACTGCGCTGGGAGACACAGCAATCCTTCTGGCAATGGAACGTATTGGTGTGCCATTCATAGCCAAATGTGAAACTAGTGAAAAATCAGTCAAGGAGGATAAAGATGGAAAATGTATCATTTGCCATCACCTCTAACATTCCTGTTTTTACAGACCTATCTCCCTTCTTCCTTTCTTGTCAAAGTTTTTGGAGAAAATGGTCTTAAAGCAAGTCTTGGACTTACCTTCCTTTCTACTTTCCTTTCTACACTATCTGAACTGGAATGTCTAGGAAAGCCCTTGACTGGTTTAAATCCTACCTTAAAGGGCACATGACCTCACCACAGGTGTGCATCAGGGATCAGTATTAGGGCCCCTACTTTTCTCTATTTACACACTTCCTTGGGTGAGACCATTCGCTCCCATGAATTTGATTATCACTGCTATGCGGACGATACACAACTTTACCTGTCTTAAGCTTTTGGTGTTTCCACCAGACTTGGCGCTGAACGCACTAGCAAGTGTCCTAAAAGTGCTGGTTCACTGACTAGCATGAGCCCTAATGTGTCAGGAGGGAGCTAAACTCATAACCCAGTTAGCAAACATACACTGGGACGGATCTGGGCCACACCTACCACAACGTCCGGCACGGATCTGCATAATGGACCTGATCCGGCGTCCAAACGCACATCGGTCCAAAATTGGTCTGGATCCGTTTGACGGATCTGGTACCAATAAGGGCTAAGACTGGCCCAGTTCCGTATGGTAGTCTGTGTTACTGACGTGTTCCAGATCTGCTTATCATATGCAATACGCGTCCGCTTATTGTGTGTGGTACGGACCCGTTTATCAGACATCAGCCGGCTTTATTTGACATGTGAAATGTGATTGGTAATTAATTATCCTGATAGAAATGTTTGCTACACATTTGCTAACAGGTTCATTATAGGTTCACCCAGGCTAAAGTTCGTAACGTTTTCCCAACAGCTCAACTGATAAACATAAGCTAGGCTACAAACACAAGAGGGGGGTAAAAAAAACTTTACACATAAGTGTCTTATTATTTTTTTATTTAACAACCTGGCTGTAGAAGTGCAATCCCAGACAAAGTTTAAGTTGTGTTAATTCCACTGTCCCCATCGATATTCCTCAGTCATCTCCATGGTCAATCTGAAACAACACAAAATAAACATTTTTCCTTTTTGAAAATAGGCTAAGTCACAATTACACTCGTTTTTTACCATCGGTAAAAACGTTATCACTGTTTCCAAAATAGTTATTGTGATGGCTGTTTTGCTTAAGCTAAGCTAGTAGCCCATATTGCTGGAAAATAATAGTATAACCAGAGCCCATTAGACATTCTCTGGTATAACCTTACAGTAAAGTTATCAATCGCTCGTTTGCTTGTTATTGTTTCTGAATAAACCAACAGAGATAAAAAGCAGATACCCTACCTTGAAAAGTTAGGCTGTCCTAGTCCAGGCTGGCAAATCATGTCAAAGATTGATAGTGAGCAAACCAAAGATCCTTGATTACGTTACTGCTTGGACTGCTGCATGCGTGGCAAGAATATGGGGTTGTCTCATAGCACTGACACAAGTCTGACACAAACAACAATTGACTACTTTTACCACTGCTAGGTAATAATAAAAATAATGAAACGAACATATGATCAATATTGAGCCAACTATATCTTCTTTTCCAGCCTTACTGTAGAAATGAAATGGTCATGGGAACATAGTGCACCCCCATGGTTTCTAAATTTGTGCCATTCCAAAATACCTTTTTTTTTCTTTAGCAGTTAGTTGACAATGAAGTAGGGAAAGGACAGTCAATTTAGCAGAAGCACCTTAATTAATATCATTACCACCTGGGTCTGCTGTGAAAAAATGGTCCTTGGCTCATATATCACAGGTTTGGGCCAAATCAGTGTTTTGTATTTTAAACGCATCTTCTGACTTCCAGTTGAGTTGCGGAAATTGGACCTGGGACAAATCTGTAAACCGGTGATAAAACAGCATTGCTAGCAGAGCTGAAACCTGTATCAGGAGCAGACCTGGCCCACAGTCAGATACCGTATGTCCGCTACAGGCGGATCTAATGGCTTTTATGCGGATCCGGCCCAAAGGAAATTGCTAAAATATAGCAAAATATTAAACTACAATAAAACAAAACAGACCTTTTCAAACAATCACTATAAGCCTTAAAATAAACTTTAGCATATGCTAATTGGCCCCACTCACCTCAATTGAATTAGGCTAACAGTAGGATGTGTTGGACTGGGTTATGTACTAATTTATCTAACTATGACTGGGTGTATGTACTAATTGATCTAACTCTAGGATAGAAGACAAATTAGCTAATTTCCCAAAAGGCAGCATATGTTTTTTTAAGAGACTTGACAGACGCTAGCATCCAAGGGTTTTAGCCTCCTTGCTAGCATGCCAGCCTCTAGGGGGCAAATTAGAAGGATTGAGCCCAGGCAAGTGCAGGGTTTAGTCACACAGTCAAAACTTCACACATAGCCCAAACGCACCCCAGTTTTTGACTCAGTGTCAGAATGTATGGCTACTTCCTTAAAATCTAACATGTCTGCCATTTTAATTATGCATGATTGTCTCATAATGTATTTCATAATGCTGAAAGATGGCTGTAGACATGTCATATTATGTGTTAAAAGCAGCATAGCATTATAAATGTAGAAAAAAAGGGCATATTTTGGTGGCCATATTTGAAGTCAAGATAGGGGCCACTAGGGGGCGCTATGTGTTGGGGTCCATTTCATTTTTTTGTCACTAGGGGTAGTACTATACCTGTACTATAGTACTATAAAGTTTCGTGCTTTCTGCAAATACTGAACGATTCAGGTAAAAATCTGGCCTTAGCCGCTGTACTACAATTTATTTATTAGTTTTTTTAAATTCATGAACAGGAACATTAATAATTGTATTGTGTTACCAAAGGTAGAGTAGCCTACATTTTTAAAATAATCAAATACAAAACATACCATGAAATGCTACATTATTTCTATAGAGCCTAGTGTTGAATAAAAATTGTGTGGCTGATAAAACAACAAGTTGAGCATATTTAAAGGTGGGGTGAAATGTAATGGAAATTAAAAGACTCGAGTGCTATAGAGATGCGCGGTTCGCGGTTACAGCCGCGGACTCCGCGGTTAAACCGCGGATCGGGCGGATGACGTGAAGAAATATAATATTTTAATTAAATTCGGTGGGTGGCGGTTGAACCAATCAAACGCATCACCCATATTAAAACAACCAGCGGATGGCGGGCGGGTGCGGTTTTGAAAATTGGTCAAAAAACGTGCGGATGGATGGCGGATGGATGATAAGTTTTGCTATGTGGTTATGGTTGAAATAATAGCCCATCCACGCATCTCTACTATACATAGATATTATACCAAGTTCGTCTTTGTTCACTCGCCTTTTAAATGTGCACAAGTTATTGTTTTCGCAGCCACACAATTTGAAGTTCAACAGTATGGGTCAATATTATAGTGTGTGACTCGGTCAAGATTTAGTACCTTGTACCTACAAAGGCGAATTTGGTATAAATATCTATATACATTCTATAAAATACTTTAAGAATGTATATAGATATTTATACCAAATTTATACTGTTGAACTTCAAATTGTGTGGCTGTGAAAACAATAACTTGTGCATATTTAAAAGGCGAGTGAACAAAGACTTGGTATAATATCTATGTATATTCTGAAAGTACATAAAGAGTCAATTTTACCCCCCTTTTAAATATGCACAACTTTGTGAATTGTTTTCACAGCCAGGAGGAGTTTGATATCAGACCCTTTTTGTAAGACATTTGCTCCATGCGGTGTGTGATGTAGTGTGTGCCCCCACCTCCTCCATATCACCTGTGCTATACAATTTATTGGAGAGACCTACATATCATTTCACCTGTATATTGGTTTATTTATTTTTTCTTCTGCATATTTTTGTGGTTTTAAACAGATGTGGGTAATATGTGAATGTTTTATCTGTCTTCTGTGAGAGGAAGGTGTTATAGAATGATGACATTAGCTCATTTATGAGCCTATTACGTGGTATTACTTATAATGATTGTTGTTCTACCGAGGTCAGCATGCCAGTGACTGCCTTATATATGCTTACCTATCATCTGTTCTGGTTTATGTACCTGACGAAGACCTGAGTGGTCAAAACATTGTATTAAAACTGGGAGCAAGTAAGATGGTGTGTGTGTACTATATATCTCTTCTTTTTCCTTGTATTGGCTAGTGTACGGCACCTGTGGAATTTTTAGATATGTATACATCAGGGGAGAAGGGCTTTAGTTGGAGGTGACCAATAACCCGATGGTCACTCTGATAGAGCTCCAGGGTTCCTCTGTGGCGAGAGGAGAACCTTCCAGAAGGATGACTATCGCTGCAGCACTCCACCAATCAGGCCTGTATATGGTAGAGTGGCCAGACGGAAGCCACTCCTTAGTAAAAGGCATATGGCAGTCCGCCTGGAGTTTGCCAAAAGGTACCTGAAAAGACTCTCAGACCAAGAGAAACAAAATTCTCTGATCTGATGAGACCGAACTCTTTAGTGTGAATGCCAAGCGTTATGTTTGGAGGAGACACCGCTCATCATCCTTGGCATCCTAAGGCTGTAACATAATGAAATGTGGAAAAAGTGAAGCGCTGTGAATACTTTCCATATAGGCCTACACTGTATTTCTACAGTATGCACTGCGTTCAACCCAGCATATGCCTACTTCATCAGGTCAGATTGGCGCAGTGCTGCATGAAGTCGAATGAGGCTATTGAGAAAGGTGTTGCGTGAGGTCACTTTCGTTTAATTTAAAGGATGTTAATAAGACAACTCTGCTACAATTAGGCTACAACATTTGCAGATACATTTACATAGTTGCAACAACATGTTTACATTTCGTGCAAACCGAATTTGAATCTAGGCCTACTTTATCTGAACGTTCGTTTGCAGGCTACCTTTATTTTGACGCCATATTGCCCGTTATTGTCGTGTAGGCTAGGCTACTGTTGCCAGCTCAACGGAACTTGAGTCGCCCACAAAGTACTTCTTCTTTGGTATGGGAGAGTAGGGCTACCGGAAACAACACTTTCCAAACACCGGCAAACGAAGTGTAAGATGCCACCAGAGCCCTTATTAGACATTCTCTGATGCCACCTACTGTAAGTAGGCTAGGCCTACTAGTTATGGCTCTATCGTAGCCTATGTTTCTTCTTCTTCTTCTTCTATGTTAACAGTTGCAATCCAAGCATTACGCTATCCTAATATCCTAGGCGTGATTTCATTATATCACATATCAAAACAAAAACTAAACTTGCAAGATGAGTTTCTCTCAGGAATAATACCATAATAGCTTTGATAATTGCGTAACAATTCGGCTATATTCTATCGTTTACGGGTTATTCTTCAACTACACCTTTGGTGTAGGTCCTGGACATTTTTAGAAAATGTATCTTTCAATAAAAATCTTTTTGCATAGTTTTATCTAGCCTAGTCGATCTAGAAACTTGCCCTAATAGTGGCTGTGATGATTTTACTTAAACAATATATATTTTTGCCATTTTATTCTAAACATTTAACTGTCATTTACATCACACAACAAAACACGTTTTTTCCAGCAAAAATAGGCCTACCTTAACATCTACTGTTCCAAATGTTTTTTTTTTTTTTTGTTACACAAATATGTGCCAAATGTATGTTATTTTTTAAATGTTTAACTTAAAACCCTTATCAGAAAGTCCTACTGGATTTAGTTTTTTTCCATTACAATCCTATTGGATAGTGGAAATCCTAAAGGATTTATTGTCATACCAACAGGATTCCAATAGAGTGTGCATTGTGATTGTTAAAGTCCCATAGGATTCTAAAGGACTGGAGGGTGGTTCTATGGGATTTGGACTTTCCAATAGGATTTTCATCATGACTTTCCAATAGGATTTTTTTTCCCCCAATGGGTTTATTTGTTTGGCTTATACAGGATTTTAGCCTCTTTAGCTTACTTTGAACTATTATAACTCTTAAAACCTTTTATTGAAACAACTGATCATGGCTATATGATGCAAAGATGAACTGAAAGTACAAGTCTTCATTAATCAGACTTTATTTATCATTTGTGAAGACATACAACAAAAGCCATTGGCCTGTACAGCAGCAAGAGAGAGGGAAAAGGGTACACATGAAAGGGGAGTTCATTGCAAAAGATTAATCTATTTCAATGCCATTTGGCTGAAGTGATGCATACATCATTTTCTCAAATTTCATAAATACGACCTTTCTGACTATGTCACTGTATTTCACTGCAACTTTAGCGGGGGTTGCACTAATCAATTTCAAATGCCCCACAGTCTCTGATGCAAAAATTGCAATTTCAGAATGAAAAAGTTGAATAACCAATACAGGCACATTACTTTCTAAGCTGATGATAGATAGTATTTTCCCAATGCTTCCGTTTTTCAGTTCAACTGTATAGCTATTGTGTCTTTGCATGGTTCCATATTTTTCTGTTGTGAAAACTTTGCCGTTCATCACTGCACGATGGTAGTACTGTGCAACAGTTGTGCCTTGAGGTCCCCATATAGGAGCTAGCAAAAACTGCTCCACATTATCAATTTCTTTGTGGTGTGGACATCCAAGTAGTACTATATTTTGTAACTTTAGAGCTTTTGATCTTAAAGGATATCCAGCTATCCAATCATGTACCATCTTATCAATTATATGTGTTAGATTGCTATCACTTTTTGAATTGTCCAATAGAATGGGTAAGGACTGTATCAGAGAAAATCGAAATGCTATCTGCTGCGGTATTGATTGCGTGCCATGGCACAAACGTGTTAGTTTTTGGTTGTGGCCTTCGAAAACAAAGGCTGAATTACACCACAAGGGCCCATGTAATTTAACTGAAAATTCAAGGTGGGTCAATTGATGTATGTTGTATGACATGTGGGAGATTCCATATAATTGTTTGACTTGGTTAACAAATTTTTCTATATTCTGGGATGCACAGGCCAAGTCTATTTCTGATACTGTATCTTTAAGAAGGAGGAATATGGAATTGACAAGCCATGACCAATGTTTTAAATATTTGTTGGGCAAGATTAAATTCAAAACAGGCAAACTGTAAAAAAGCAACCAGCTACGGCATTCAGCCGCCTTCCATTTTTGTGCACTCTCCACAGTGCGTGGCACTCTGGGGACATCAGATGGTGGTGTCAGGGATAGCAATTTTTTGTCAATTTTGTTTTTAGCTGTTCCAATGTACCAAGGGCTCTCATGATATTTACTATTAAACCAAAGATCTAAAAAATGTTTAGTGACTCCAAGTAGTACAGCATGCATATAGTCAACGGGAAAACTTTTAACCATGTCAAAGCCAAATCCAGAGCTATGGAGTAATATTAAGGGGGAAACCATTTTAACACCAAGGACATGCTCAACATTGTTCTCAACAGCTTCTTCTCCACAATTAATGATTTGCTCATGAGTTCTTAACTGAGCTGGAACATTGTCATAGACGCGTGTGAATCCACGACCTTTGGCCACAACTAATCCCTCATTAAGACAGCATCCACAGCCATAGGATCCATTGAATTGGTGGATGCCTTGGAGCATACATTTTGCCACTGCATCACATGTACAGGCAATAGGGAAAACCCTTGAAATGTGTCTCAACCCAGTGTGTGGATGCTTCCAGGTTATACCATTTGTATTTGTTGTTTTTATGTCCTGCACAAATTGGTGGAGAAATGTCGACATATTAGACTTCCCTCGCCCAAATCAAACACCAGCAAGCAGTACATTTTTATACCGGACTTCAGCAGGCAGCTCATTAATCACACAACGAATCGGCCATAGGGAGTTAAATGAAGAATTAAAAATGGGCACACCATCACAGCTCCACAACAAAGAAATGTCCCCGGGTCTGTAATTGGTCTCTCTGAGGATATTGCCTGGTGGTGCACAATCGCTAAGACGTTCTCTTTGGAGGATGTCCCTGATTTGGTTTTCTATAGAGAGACTAATGAAGAAATCCCCCTCTTTGACATTGTCCTTGTTTGTGTCATCACCACAGTGTTCACAAAGTGACGTTTCTTTAGCTAAATTTGCACCACAACATTTGCAAAATAAATGGACTCGTATGTCGTCTGATGGGTCTTGAATAAATTTCTTGAATATGTGTAGAGAGTGTGGCAAGATATTGATGGGTGGTAAAATAACATTTAACAATTTTAGTAGATCTTCGATGGCTTTAGATGGCAAACTGTGTCTCAGGGCAAAGGCCAGGATTAAAACTATGCACTGTGCCAATGTTACCTCTGAACCAGGGTGTAATGGGGAATCCATTGGAGATTTGTGTGGGTCTGTGTCTACATTGGGCATATTGAGATCTGGGTAAAGAGATCTAGTTTGAAAATGAATGTCTGAATAATCATCCGAATTTTCTTGGGCTATATCTCCGTCTTCATCAGCTGTGTTGACATTAGCCTCAGTTGATTGGTTGGTCCGCCATTTACTGGTCTTTGGCACCTCACTTAAATAGTCAGGATCTAAAAATCTAAATATAAGGTTGTTGCATTGGTCAATTATAACTTTTTGTGACAAAAATACAGCAGGGCATAGACCTACATAATTACCTTTTATATTTGCCCCTCTTGTATTGAGTCCTGTCCGCTCCTGTTTCCATTGGAGCAAGCCTTAGGCTATACTTCTAGGAAGAAAACTAATGTGAAAGTGGATATGGTAAGAGTATAATAACATACATTGTGAATAAGAAATTTAGTCTGCTATTTTAAGACAGAATTTTTTTACTTAATGTTCATATGTGGTCTAATGTTTTAGAAAGTGTGTATTTGAATTCTTTGAATGTCCCCTATAAAGTATCAATAAAGTATCTATCTATCTATCTATCTATCTATCAATCTATCTATCTATTACTATCAATAATTACAATGGGCCTCAATGGGGAACAGGAAGTCCTGTCAATGGTTTGTTTACAAAAGTAGACTTATGGGGGGTGAAGAAGCGCTAGCATGTCTGCATTTTTTTACAGTCTGAACTCGGAGCGCTCACCTGCGCGCTCTGCAGACAGCGTTTGAAGTAGGTCAGCGTTCGATGTAGGTCAGCAGCTGTCTACGTCAAAAACAGTCCGTTAAGTCGTCGACTTCAAGTAGAAGCTACGTCGTCGTCGGAGACAAGAGGACCAAATGACAGTAAGTAACGTTAGGCTACTAATAGCACTATAGTTTTGATTAAAACAATACAATCACTGTTTTTAAGCCCCAGCTATCTGCCTTGTAACAGTTCAGTTTACAAAGTACCCCAAAAACTACGTTTAGGATAAAACAGATCAGAGATGTAACGTTATATCTGGGATAAACGATGTTGGTTAAAGGTTTAGCTAAAAGCTAGCCCTAACTGTTAATGGTATTACAAAATCCCAGTGATGGCAGTGACTGTTATGTTAAAAGTATTTACCTGAGTTAAATGTCGGGCACTTTCCGGCTTCCATTCATAACCGTAGCACTGCAGCTTCGTTAGTAATGTTAACGCATAGTGTTAAAGTTAGTTAGCCCAATGTTATTGTCACGCGATGTAGCCTATCGTAACACCCCCAATTATCACCACTTTTGTTCAGAAATTCTAAAACAACAATGTTTTTTAACACTTCAAAATAACATTTACTAAATGAACCTTACATTTTTCAGTAGCCATAGTTGTGTAGATTTGAACAAAATCTGGTTTGGTTCTTAACGGAGGATTTACTGCCTGAAATATCCGATTTGTTTTACCACGCTTCGGAGTTATAGTGCTGGCCTGATGGGTCGCCTATTTACACCGTTTCAATGGCACATGGGCGGTTAGACCGAGAATTCTCGTCGTGAAATTAAAATTCCACTGGAGCTCCAAGCGGTTGTGTACACGCAGCCTTACAACACTGATTACAGCTCCTCGAGTCACAGTAAAATGTCATTTTTGGTACATAGCTAATTTAGATACACCTATGTTGTGGGTGGTTGCGTTTCTGTAGGAGTCCGCTGTCTTGGTTTGTATAGAAATGGATATTAAGTGACACATACACGCAAGACGGTGGAAATACGGGACCGGTGGAAATAGGGGGAGTTCCGATAGTAAGTTACAACGTTTCATAGCATTGCACGCGACAATGTATCATATCGTAGCCTAGTCTAAACAGTCTTTCCCTTCACATTTCTCCCATCTTTTCCCAGAAAACTATGTTCATGTTAATCGAATGGGTTAGAGATCCCCCAACCTGGGATGTATTGCCTGTAAAGAAGGTAATTTACGGCGAAATCGAGGTTGGTAATGTATGCGATGTGGAGTATTTGGAGGAGTCAAGTCCAGCCAGAATTATAGAGTTAGGTTGGTATTTAAGTCTATACACACTACGAATCAATATAGAAAATAGTAACGTTTTATGTTGTGTTCACAGATGCCACTTTTCAGGAACAATGTCTTGCTAAGAAACCTCTAGGAACTGTAATGAGTTTTTTTGTTGTTGATGTTGTTTTTGTTGTTGTCTTTATCAGGGAGCAGAAACACGTTGCTAAAAGCACTGGGAAAACTGGAGAGAGACAGGGCAGGAGGCCCAACAACAACATCCGGGCCAAGCGGCCGTGGTCAGAGGGAGAAGCGCCCCCCTGCACCATACTCACCTGGTGGCACCACCAGTGACAACGATGAGGTTAGTATACGTGAAATTCAACAGTATGGAAACAGATGCTGCTGAAGGAGTGATATGGGCATATTGATGGAAGGTGTTACTGATTCCATGCCAGGGTAGGCTTATAAAAGGATGGTGGTTGAATCAGTATCTCAGCCAAGATGTGATGGTTATACACTTGTTTCACAGGAGAACCCATAGAACCCAATTCATTTGGTGACCAATTCAGAGTAGAATGTCTATTTGTCACACATAATCATATTTTCTCATGTCTTACAGTGTGTCCCCATGAAACGCAAAAAGAAGGAAAGGGAGTCCTCATCAAAAAAAATTCTAATGGAATACTACGTAAGTGTACAGACATTTTGTTTGTGGTTTTTCAGAGCTGTAGCCTATGTGGACTATAATTTGTGTCATATGATTTTACAGTGTTTTCTAACGCATGGGTTCCCAAAGTGGGGGTCAGTCTCTGGCACGGTTATTTTGGGGGTCGCGGGTTCAAAAGTTTGGGAACCCCTGTTCTAACGTATGCGGTTCTGTCCTCCTCTCCACCCCACAGGCCGGTCTGGCAAAGTCCTCTGGCGATTCAGTAAGTGAACTCGCAATGGTTTTCAGAGCTGTATGTGGACTATTATTTGTGTCATATGGTTACAGTGTTTTCTAACGTATGTGGTTCTTTCCTCCTCTCCACCCCACAGGCCGGTCTGGGAAAGTCCTCTGGCGATTCAGTAAGTGAACTCGTAATGGTTTTCAGTGCAAATCAGCGCAAATCGTGCAGCCCTACTCATCAGACCAACTCATCCTTTTTTCTCTCTCTAGGATTCAGCTACAATCAATAGCATGTCACACCAGCTTGATGAGATCTACAATATATTAATTGATATGAACCATAGAATTAGCAGGCTGGAGAAACATATAATTACAAGTAAGACTCTCAAGTTGTTAAGTTACAAGTACTCAAGTTGTTGTTTTTAAGAGCTCTTCTTAATATTTTGTGTATTATGATGGAATTTTAATATCTAATTTAAAACTAAGTGGGTATTAATTAATGATTTTTTCATGTTATTGTACAGACCACAAAACGCCTATGCCAGCAGGAGCGTCAGTACCACCAACAGTGCAACACCCACTGGCTGCACCAACAACACCAGTGCACCAACCAGCACCACCAGCACCAGTGCGCCAACCAGGACCACCAACACCAGTGCGCCAACCAGCACCACCACCCCCATCAGCAAGTGCAACTACCATCTGCAGCACCAACAACACAGATGTATGTATTGGGCTTGCGTGGTACACTTAATATGATAAGATAAAATGGCCATGTTGGTGGCACCCATACAGAAAAATAACATATCCACATATATGCAGCTTGAACATATTCCAGTATAAGCACATCTATGTTAAATACATATATTTCCATCTATGTTAAATATATTTCCATGTATTTATCAATATATTTCCAAATAATGTATTAAATATATTGTAGCCATCTATTCAAATATATTTTTTCCCTTGATTTTTCTGTATGGGCAGTAGGAATCACAATATCACCTGCTCATTAACATTAGGATTGATTATAATTAGGGCTGTCAAAATAACACGTTAATTGCAATTAATTAATTACAGAAATATTCTAAATGCTAAAAAATGTAACGCTGATTAATCGCATTTTATAGTGACATTTGACCCAGTGCAGTCTAGCTTTCATGACTGAAGGAGGCAGACAAGAAAGCACTGCTTTGAATGAAACATTTAGCTTAGGCCTATAAAGAATGCTCAGACCAATATACTGTCGACAGGAGCATCAATCTACTATTTCTTCAGTAAGGAATTTCCGTTGCTTACCATAGGAGTTTGCCAAGTCTTAAGTAGCACCTCAATGCAAAACAATCCAGAGTTAGGCCTACGAGTTAGCACACTGATGATGATAATGCTAGCCGCCAGCCTTGTCAAAGTTAACTTTGCTAACGTTTTGCTGAGCCTACCCTATGACCGACTAACTAACTAACCAACAAACTCCCTTAATAAATTGACTACATTTGTTGCACATTTGAAACAAAAAGTTTTCAAAAGTATGTAGAAGGTGGTTACATGTATTTCCATTCCAATAACTTCACACATTACATTTCCATTTGCACTTGTAGGCTATGCTGCTTCAATTCATTTCTTTGTTCCTACTATTGAACTGCTATTTATTATCCTGGACTGCCACCTACTGGATAGAAAAGGCAATAACCTAGTAATTATGTGAATTAAAATCTACACGTTTGAATGGCCAAAAAAAAAGATAAATCATAGGTGTATTTCCACACATTACCTTGGTGTTAGGGTAGCCTATACTCTGCACATACCATTGACAGTGAGTGGTAACTTCAGTCATTTGCATTTATCATGCTAAAAATCTGACACCAGGCACTATGCTGATGCCTATCAAAGGGGAAATTATAATAAAAGAGAGACACGTTGAACTTTAAGGTCTATAATGTTGGTTTGGCTGTTCATTGATTCACTCATCTGCCAAACTTGTTTTTAAGATATGTTCATAGCAAAAATGGATGCATGGAAATAATTTAGATTAATGTCACAGAGTGTGTAATTAATTAGATTAAATGTTTTAATCGATTGACAGCCCTAATTATAATGTCTCCCTTTACATACAAAGTTTACATACTGTACTATGTTTTTTTTTGTGGTTTAGGGAGCATAATACTAGGGATGCTATCTCCTGCTAAATGTAATTTTTGTAGAGGTCTGTGGAATTGTTTTTGAGTCATATCTAACAACAGTTGTGGCTGACACAAGTGAGGAGTAATAACTATTTTATAATCAAAATTCATGTGTATATCCACAGGTTCATATAGGACTTTCCACTTCAATAACCCAGCATCAATATGGTTCAATCAAGTGGTTTAATGCTAAAAAGGCCACGAAGGACCTTCTTCTGGCCGTGTTTGGGAGGAGCATACTTGCCAGCCACTCCTACACTGGCAAACAGTCCAATGCTTTCCGGACTAAAGCAGCTAAACCCCAGCTTAACCCGGTCAAAGTGGGCGACATTATAAGTGAGTAAAACTTTATTTCTCCCTCACAATGTAATGGTTGATATATTGACTTTAAACTGTTTATACATTATATACAGTACCCTCCACTGTAATTGGCACACCTGTTGTTAGTTTCTGCATTATAAGTGAATGAATATAAGATTTGAAAAGCTGAAAAAAAGCCTATGTCCAATTAAAGCATATCATAACAACAGCTAACTTGCAATATAAAGCACATGCTAACGTATTCCTACACTTTCCCGCTGTTTTTGTTTCCACAGATTACATCACTAAACGGTTTGGGGTCGACCAGGGGGAGGTAAAGAAGGCCATCTCCGAGAAATGTGCGGATCAGGAAAAGATGGAGAAGAGGTGGACACATTGACTGACACACACACACTGATTATTTGTAACAGTAATAATTATGACCGCCGCACAGCGAAGCGGCGGTCATATAGGTTTAGTCAGATTTTTTTTTTTTTTTTTTTTTTTTTTATTTTTTATTTTTCGCGATGCCCAAATTTCCGTCCAATGATTCCCGGGACACTGAAAGACCGGGGTACACGAAACTTGGTGGACATGTAACCCCACATGGATAGCATGGAACCATCGTTTTTCGTTTTGATCTGTAGCCCCTCCGCTGAATTGGACCCCCCGAAAGGAGGGTAGGGCAGACACAGTTTTCTGTGAATATCTCGAAAACCGTAGGGTTTAGGAGGACCATTTTTTTTTGTATGTCGATCTCAAGGGGCCATGTCAACCCATTCCATAACCACTCATTTCATGTATAGCGCCACCTAGTTAAACACAAAAAGTAAAAAATGAGGTGGTGTAATTGAAGGTATCTGTGACCTAACATAGTCAAAACTGCACAAAATTGGAAGTGTAGGATCATTATGACACCCTATGTATGCACGCCAAGTTTTGTGGAATTCCGTTCATGGGGGCCACACAATAAATTAATTTATGTTACTATACACCAACTGGCCTGTAGGTGGCGGAGACAGTTTTCTGTGAATATCTCGAGAACCGTGGGGCCTAGGAGGTCCACCTTTTTTTGTATGTTGGTCTTAAGGGGGCATGTCAACCCATCCCATTACCACTTATTTCATGTATAGCGCCACCTAGTTAAAAATTAAAAAGCAAAAATGAGGTGTTTTCATCTCAATATCTCTGGCTGACAAGGTCAAAACTGCACGAAATTAAAAGAGTAGGATCATTATGACACCCTCTGAATGCATGCCAAGTTTTGTGTACTTTCGTTCATGGGGGGCCTTACAATAAAATAATTTATGTGTACATTTAGTGACGATACACCAACAAGGATTCGGGGACACTGAAAGACCGGGGGGTACACAAAACTTGGTGAGCATGTACCCCCACATGGATAGCATGGAACCGTCATTTTTCGTTTTCATCTGCAGCCCCCCCGCTGGACTGGACCCCCCGAAAGGAGGGTAGGGCAGACACAGTTCTCTGTGAATCTTTTATGGTATGTTGGTCTCAAGGGCCCACATCAACCTGGCTCATAATCACTCATTTGTGATTTGCCCCCCGTAAAAAAAAAATGAAAATCAGTAGGATTAAAAAAGAAAGCCAAAATAAATATTCATCATCATCATCATGGCTGCATTTTCAGTATTGGCGAGAAGTAGTCGTTTGTCCACTAGATGGCGCATCGTTGCAGTGAGACGTAATTTTGTTGGAAGTTAAAAGTGGGTTGGAAAAAACAATGGACGCTTCATACAAGGACTGTAATTTACGCAGCGAACATCTAATAAGGATAGGACGATGTTCACATGAAGTGTAATTCCCATTTCTTCTTGAAGCGAAATAAATCTGAGGATGTTTATCGGACATGCTTGGTTTTTACTGCAGAATGCGTTAATCTTGTAATATCAATAAGGACCTAGGTAATGTTACCGTTAGCGTTGGTTGAGTGATGGAGGCATTTGATTTATTGCATTTGTAGAAAACTATAAATGCGGTTATACCAAGGAAATGTATAGCAGCACTGTTTGTATCATTCGACTGTCATTTATTGCACGTGCTACAAAATCATTCTGTGCAATGGAAGATTTACCAACGTTACACGGTCTGATACAGTTTTGCCTATACATCATTGAGACTGAGGCGCCTGTTTATTTTGTTTTAAGTGCGTGCAGGGTGTGAGAGGGGAATCGATGTGCTTTGATTACAGCTTGGTAGTTGTAGTCTGTGAAATTAAAAGCACGGTGTGTGAAGTATCCAAACAATGACACCTTCATTTCATTATGGCTGCTTTAGCAAAACACCTTAAGCTACTGTGTAGTGGGTCCCATTTAGAAGTGGCTACTTCATTCGCTTTCCTTGACTCATGGAGCTGCGTGAATGTTATTACAACTTTTCGCCACGATATGACAGTTTAAGTCCGCTTGATACTGTAATTAAGCCATTGGTTTCCAAAGGAGATTTTATTTGTGTCACCAGCATAGCCTATTGACAATTTATGTTGTCAATAGGCCTACCTTATAATCCTACCTGTAGCTTAGGGAAGCTAACAACTTTCTATTAGGATCTAGTTTGTTAGTTACCGTTTTGTCATAACTCCCTGATGCATTTTTGCATTTAGAATAGCCAGAGCGTGTATATCTCAATCGGGAAAATTAAACAATATCGGGTGCCTATGGACTAGGCTGGGTGAACCCAGCCTGATCTGCCCGCTATTTATTTTTGATTTCTTAAAAGATTGAGCTTGGTCTGATGAAAGCCAGACTAGCCATGGACCTCAGTTAAACAATGCAAGGGAACATGAATCAGCCTATATTTGCACTAACAATAACGGACAAAAGCTTTTCAACTTTGGGCCCGTTAAAATGTGTATGAACAGTCTAGCGGCGATTTCATCAAGGCCCATTTGGACATGTCAGTTATTTGCACCACTGGTTAGATGTAAAACAGCATTTCGTTTCAGACTAGGCTACTGTTACTTAATTTGTGCATTAACAATAACGTTTCAGACTACTGTTACTTAATTTGTGCATTGACTATAAAGTATTACATGAACTAAAGATGACTAAAATCTTATGTAGAAGAAGAAACATTCACAAAAATCCATCCATCCAAAAATGACCTTTGTTTTTGATAGCTGTTGAAAACGGCATGGAACTGACAGAGATGTTTTTGTTTATAAATACATAAAAATAAATAAATAAATAACATTATGCTGATACCTTTTGCTTTTCCCAAATACAATGTAGCCTACAGGTGTAAGTGACCTTTCATCAATCCAGTTGCAATGGATGAACTGTGATGAACTGCCCTACTTGTGATTGTTTAGAGATTTTAAAGGTTTTATAACAATTCTACATCTTCTTTGGCTATTCTACAATCTATTCACCTTTTCAGCACCAGTAGGGTACTTTCTGTGCAGCCGCACACACACACTCAGGCATGCCAAACAAGCATACACAAAAGTTTCAAGAGTGGAGGATGGAGTAAAATATGGAGACAAATTGAAGTGTGATTTATTTTCGCGGAACGGATGTACAGGACTGAGCGGCGGTCATATTTTGTACCGCTATGCGGTACATCTAGTTTTTGTTATTGTTGTTATTTCTTTGTTTGTTTGTTTTTTTGTTTATTTATTTATATTTAATAACAAATATAATTACTTCATGTCTGTTATTGGGAACTGGTTTATTTAAATTCAATATTGTTTATATAACCCTATAGGATTTAATTTAGTAACATCCTATAGGATTTAAAATCCTGTAAGTGTTTATCTAGACTCCTGACGTCTACCACATGTAACCACATGCCACCACATGACTCCTGACATGTAGCCGTCCTACCACAAGCTCTTTGAACCCTATACCCACGAGCCTACTTCAGTCCATCAGCCCGACCATCGCACCAGCTATCACACATGTGATCAATGCTTCGCTAACCTCTGGCACATTTCCAACAGCGTTCAAAACGGCCCGGGTAATACCGTTACTTAAGAAAACTTCTCTCAACCCTACTCAAGAACTACCGCCCTGTCTCACTCCTGCCTTTCCTATCCAAAGACATTGAACGAGCAGTCTCAAAACAGGTCTCTGATTTCCTTTCACAGAACAACCTTCTGGATCCAAATCAGTCTGGGTTCAAAAGCGGCCACTCTACCGAAACGGCTCTGCTGTCTGTAACAGAAGCCTTAAAGGAAGCCAGGGTGACCGCTCAGTCATCAGTACTCATTCTGCTTGACTTATCGGCTGCCTTTGACACGGTTAATCACTGCATCCTTCTCTCTATACTCTCTAACATGGGAATCTTCGGCTCTGCTCTCTCCTGGTTTGAATCCTACCTCATAGGACGCTAGTTTAACGTATCATGGCTTGGACAGCTATCTGCACCTCACTGCATCTCACCACAGGCAGGCGCGCGGGAACCTATTTTTGACCAGGGGTGCTGAATAACAAAAATAATGGATGTCCGACGACCCCCCCCCCAGCTGATCCATGCTTTTTTTGAACGTGTAAATCGCATAGAATATAGGCCTATATCAACCCTAGGCCTACACACTTGATCGCTATCACATTGCTGAAACCACACTACGGTTTTTACAGTAACTGACTCACGTTCACGTTGATCTCTATAACTGTTAATTTTTAGTAGCCTATATTCGAACCTATCCATAACCCTTTTTTGCTATTTGACTCATCATTTCACAGACAAAAATATAAATAATGTCAGACAGCGAATTAGTAATTATTTAAAAAAATATATAATCATTTAAAAAAATCTATCTCCTGCCAGCAGGGGGTGCTGCAGCACCCTCAGCACCCCCCTTCCCGCGCCCTTGACCACAGGGGTTCCCCAGGGCTCAGTGCTGGGCCCCCTTCTCTTTGCTACACCACCTCCTTGGGACAGATTATCCGTTCGCATGGCTTCTCATACCACCAGACATATCTACATGGATGAAGGCACATCACCTCCAGCTAAACCTCAAAAACTGAACTGCTGGTCCTCCCAGCTAAACCTACCATACACCATGACATCAACATCAAATTTGACTCCCTGTCTGTTTCACTTACCAGGGCTGCACGACATTTAGGAGCTGTTCTCAACAACCAACTAACCTTCTCAGATCATGTTGCCTCAGTCACCCGGTCGTGCCGTTTCGCACTCTACAACATACGGAAAATCAGGACTTACTTGATTCAAGATGCTACCCAACTCCTGGTTCAGGCAATAGTCATCTCACGACTTGACTACTGCAACGCTCTCCTGACAGGTCTCCCAGCCTGCACAGTGAAACCATTTCAGATGATCCAAAATGCGGCGGCGCGCCTGGTCCACAACCAACCCAAAAGGGCACATGTTACCCCGCTACTCATCCAGCTACACTGGCTACCTATGGCGGCCCGCATCAAATTCAAGGCTCTAACGCTTGCCTACAAAGTAGTCTCCGGTTCTGCTCCCACCTACTTGAATGCCCTCATACAGACATATGCTACCTCCAGACCGTTGCGCTCCTCAGACGAACAATGTCTAGCTCTGCCACCGGTACGCTCGGGCCAATCCAAACTTTTCTCATCTGTGGTTCCTCGTTGGTGGAACGCACTGCCAGTTCCTACAAGGGTAGGGACATCCCTCTCTATTTTCGAAAAACTCCTGAAGACCCAACTCTTCAGAGAACATCTCCTCTCATAGCACTACTTACAACTAGTCTTGCTGATCCTAGCACTTACCACTTGTCTTGAACTGACACTCAACTGTTTAAAAACAGCACTCACTGATGCACTTATTTATACTGTACTCTACCGTTTTTTAAATGGTCCTAGAATTATTGAGAGAATTGCTTTAAAACTTAAACTGTTTACTATGTCACTTTGGTTAAAAATGTGTCAACCAAATGAAATGTAATGTAATGTAATGTAAAACAATAATCCCAGGATTCTATTCTGTACAGTAGCCACCAGAGAGGCTCTGTTTACATGGGGTACGTTCTATTCCGATCAAGCGCTTTAGAATCTTTGATCGGAATAGTCGTTGTTGATGATGGTGGGATACTCTACGTATGGCTCAGCAATGTACAAAAAATTTAATCTGCTGATAAATTATAGTATACATTAGAATGCATTATGATTTTGAAATTATATGAAATCATTGAAATTTGCAATCATTTCAAAACCGGATTACTTGGCAATGTCTTATTTTACAAAGGGATGCTTTATATCCTCGTATTCAGTAAGGTCTGCTGTTTATTTTGATATATGGTTTGCTTGTGAGATATTTCACCGAGAGTAATGGGTGTGCAGAGCTGTGTGCATGTGTGCTTCTGTGTGTGTGTGTTTTGGCTTGTGAGTGTGTGTGGGGGTAATGGTGTGTGTGTGTGTGTGTGTGTGCATGCGTATGTGTGTGTGCATGCGTATGTATGTATACATGTCTCCTGTGTATGTATGTGTGCACATGTGTGAGGGTGTGCATACCTCTGTGTGTGTGTGTGTGTGTGTGTGTGTGTGTCTGTGCTTGTGTGTGTGTGTGTGTGTGTGCGCGCGCGTTTATGTGTGTGTGTGTTTCTGTGTGTGTGTTTGTGTACAGTATGTGTGTGCCTGCATGTGTGTGCATGTATCTTTATGTGTGTGTTTGCGTGTGTTCATGAGTGTGTGGGTGCATGCGTAGTGTACATAGTGATATGGGCCACTCTCAAACATAGATGTAAACAGGCAGTCCAGAAAATCAAAAAATGATATAGGCGGAAAGATAGAACTGTGCATCAAGGCCTGCCGGTGTAAACGCAGTCTTAGATACAGAGTTAAGCTTCAAGCCCCATATTAGTAAAGTTACCCAGATAGCTTACTTCCACCTGAGACACATTGCCAAAGTGCGGCCTTTTTTAACTCAACAAGATGCAGAGGAATTTATCCATGCCTTTATCACTAGATTAGACTACTGCAATGCACTTTTTACTGGTCTCCCAAAAAAGCATACAAAGAAATCAGAACTCTTAAAGAAATCTGCTGCTAAATTTGTAACTAGTCCAAGAAGGGAGAGCGCATCAACCCTGTGTTGGCTGAACTGCACTGGCTCCATGTTTCTTATATAATTGATTTTAAGGTTCTGTCAATTACTTACAAAGCTCTTAATGGCATAGCATCTTCATATACTCTATCTCTGAGCTTTTAATATATTATCATCCACAAATTAACCTTAGATCTTCCAATGCTAATCTTTTAATTGTGCCTTAAGTGCTCCACAAGCAAAGCAAAGAAGCTGCTTTTATCCATTATGCACCGAAGCTATGGAACACCCTGCTTCTGTATATCAAGCAGGCAAATTCTGTAAACATATTTTAAAAAGACTTGAAAACATACCTGTATAGAGAGTTAACTCACTTTTAGATTGTAGCCTATTTTTTCACATTGTTACATTCTACTATTTAGAGGGTCTTCCTATTTTCACTGCATTAGTTGTATTGTATGCGCTGTTGTATGAATCTCCTTACCATTATATGAATTCTCATTTTTACTTAATTTGAAATCTCTGATGTTTTATTTATTGTTTTGTTTGTTTGTTTGTATTATTACAATCTTTTCTCTATTATTGTGTTAAATGCTCCAAATGTAAAGCACTTTGAGCTGCATTTTGTGTATATTTACAATAAAGCTTATTATTATTATTATTATTATTATTATTATTATTATTGTTATTATTATTATGTTGTATGCTGAAATGGCGATACAGTACATTTGAAATATCTAGTCACATAAACAGAAAATGTATCATAAATTCACCATGCATTGCATGACATGGCTCAAACTTCATAGGTTATTGAAAATTATGGCAATGATATTCATTTGCCCACAATGCATATTTTGCATAGCGCCACCATCTGGCAAATATATGAATGGCTATTACACTGATGACACATAATCAATTTTGACGCACTTCAGTGAGAAAGTGCTTTCAATGTATAAAACTCGCAACATTCTTTAACACACACACATGTGAGTGCATTGTTGGATTACAACGTGTCACAGGTTGCGAAACTGTAGGTGCCCGGGCCCATTGTCACCACTTGCGGCTATATTTATATACTGACTCTGTAAGAGAACATTTAAACAGTAGCAGTGATATAATGGGAGTAGGCTACCAATCATGAGAAGTAAGACTGTGAACAGTGCAGTGGGAAAATAGAGGCATTGTTAACGGCTGCCTTCAGAATAGCTTCTGACATGGGAAAGAGTGGCCAGTAGGGGGTCTGCAAGAAGACAGACCCTTATGCAACCGTCTCATGAGTATTCAGAGTGGGGATGTAGGCGGCATAAATGCGCTAAAAATGACAGGCTAGAGTGCACTAGTTATAAAACAAAGATTAAAATGAAAAATTAATTTCATTTTTAACCATCATCTCACATTTATATTTGCACACATACAGATGGAAATGAGACTATGTTATCCTATCTGAATCCCAAATGTGCCTTTACTTGTACTTGTTTGTTTGTACTTGAACTTGCTTGCCCATGCATGAACTCCATATACACCTACATTTAGACATAATTAAAAAAAAAGTATCACTGATGACTTTTGTGACATCACCTTAAAATAATCTACATACTTTGTTGAGCTGTAGTTTTCTGTAGTTTTCAAAAAGCATAGGCTGTATGCACCATCAAGTCCTCTTTTATCCCAATGAGTGAACTCTTCAACATCAGTTTTCACAGCTTGGTTTCAGCTGTGTGGGCGATGGGTGAGAGGGATTCTGAAGCGCCCTTGTTGGTGAATTCATTAGCTGCCGGTCCACATAAACACCACCCTTGAACACGTGGACTCATCTCCTAGTGCGTGGGTGGAGAGTAGAAAGGCCATAGATAATGTATGGGGCCTCTCTTTCCAAACACTTACCTGATGGGCTGATGGGCTAATATAACAAAAAGCAAGAGGAGTGACTTTTGAGGCAACACTGCATCTGAAATAATGTTTTGTGTGGGTGGCTGAGTGCGAGAATGCCAACGTGACATGAGGCTTTATGGTAAGCATTTGTCTGCAGGGGAAAAAAACATTATCTACCCCAACAGCTAAGGCAAAAGTACTGGGTGAATATGACGTCTGACAACAAAACTCCAGGTATTTAACCTTGAAATGAGATATTTGACAAAATGATGAAAATTGCTGACTTGTCTGGACCCTTTTGATTGAAGTGTTTGTTACCAACCCAGACTACCCTTTATCGTGGAGTATTCATTTGATTGGTATGCTTTAGTAGACTTGCTTTGAAACAAAGATAAACATACAGTGTGGACATATGAGAGAGGATGTGCTGGAGAACTTACTGTTCACAAATGACATAGATCCTTTACAGTGAAATATTTAATTTGTATTATAATCTTCAACAACGGAGCAGTGTAGAAGTCAAAGAGTATTGTGAGTCTTGGACAAACGGAACAAAATATCTTAAAAATAGTTTCACATACTGTAACACACATATTTACCTGGTGTTACCTTCTGTAAGGTGTAGATTATAGCATTATTGTGGTTAGCTCAGCTGTATTGGCACAGAACAATGCGAGTGACTGAGATGCATTCAAGTAATGCTAATATGCTAATGTTAATAACATCGACATTCCTTTGTGCTGGCTCAAGCCAGCAAGTTCAATCACAGGTGCAATCACACCTAATGAACTTTGAAAGGGAGTATGACAAGGATGGGTAGATGGCTGGCTTGATACCAGTGGGAGTGTTGTTACACAGGATCCAGTCTAGTGGGGTAAAGTGTAAGTGTGTTTATGAGGGAGTTTGTGAGGTTCACAATACTTAATACCACAACACATAATTAGTGAAAATAGCATTCTCAATATCCAACATTAGGACATGAGAATTACAGGGAATAACATAAGCTTACCCATATAAAGCAGTGTATGAGGCTATCATTTTACCTGTACCACAATTAAAAATAAATGACAATAAAGTAACCAATGTCTATCTAAACAAGCAATATACATCAAACAATGACGACACTGAAGACAAGCTTCAAAATGTAATTTAAAGCATATTTTAAAGGAACCGTATGTAAGAAATGTATTTCAATTAATCATAAAATGGCCCTGATATGTCACTAGACATTAAGAAATCATGTTCATTTCAAATATTTATATCAGTGACAACAGTAGTCCGGCCAGGATATTGTAATTTAAAAAGTGAAGTTGCAGCCCTCAACTGATGTTGATGTTGTGTTTTGTCATGTCATGTTGTGTTTTGGCCTGATGCGCCACCCTCCACCTATCTACTAATCACAAAGTCAGTAGTGTTTCGCTATCCGGATTGGAAACCTCGAGTCAGGGGGGAGGGGGAGGGGATACACTGCTCTATACAGTCATTTGAAAGTGATTGCAGTACCATTCTTGGCCACAATCTTACATATGGTTCCTTTAACAATATGAAACAAAGGAATATGAGAATCACATTCAGTCAGTTTATACATTCCTCAAAGTAGAAAGCATAAGGCAGATATTGTTCACCCAAGTAAGGAAAGAGGTGTACAACAAGCCCACACTGGGCTCTAGGTCAAACTTGTGTGACCAACAGGGTGTCTTTATGGTCACTAAACCAGATAATCTACACTTTACCAATCTGTATGCAGGCTGCCCAATGAAGGAACAGTCTTGGAGCTGATGTTATAAGAAAATATACTTTTATTAACAGATAACAGACAGACACGCATTAAACAAATAACAAATTTTGCCACCAGGGCAACAAACAATGTTCCGCATAAATTACAGTTTGACCTAGAGCCCAGTGTGGGCTTGTTGTACACCTGTTCCCTTACTTGAGCTTGTCTTCAGTGACGTCATTGTTTGATGTATATTGCCTGTTAGTCAGGTAGAACCCCAGGATAGGTGTGACATAAGGTACTAATGCATTTTTTTGCATAAATTGATAGTTTAGGGGGTGTAGAAGTAGCTTTTAAGTAGTTTTTAATTACATTATTTGCCACGCCCCCTTATTTTTTTTTGACCATAAAAAAATAACTAGATGCACATTACTGTATAAACCCATCATGTATGGTATCAAATGAAAGCTCTTCTCAAACAGAAATCAATTATGTCAATAAAAACATGCTAAAATGATTTCAAGTCCCTCCAGAGAACATAATAACTGTAAAGCCTGGTAAGGTCACACCGCTGAAATGGTAGGCTGAGCAACAAATTGTATTAACCATCAACAATTAGTCAAATAGACAAAGTTATAAGGAACAAAGTAGAACTTTCTCACAGATTCTGAAAGCAACTATATACAGAACATGTTGCCAGGCTGGCCTTGTACACATCACAAACATCAAATGTCTCCTCCAAAAAACATTCATTCAATCAGACATTTCTCCCTCGCTGTCATCAGTATCCTCCACTGAAAGTGTAGCCATCTTCAAATTTTTATTTGCACACTGTTCACCACCTTTGCCATGGCAGTAGGTGGTGCATGGTAGTCCATCTGACTGACAGCAACAAAAGGCCCTAGAGCATGCTGGCACTGCCTTGCATCCACAAGCAACAAGCTGTAGAACTGTTTTGGGTGCAATGTCAGTGTTGCCATGAACAGGCACAGGAGGTGTTTTTTTTTGTCAGCTGCTCTCCACAGAAAGACTTGCAGCCATGCATGCTTGATGTGTTCCGCTGCATATTCTCTTGTTGAAGGAAGACTCTTTATTTTAGGAGGGTCTCTTTTCTTGGTGAATAGCATGTATCTCAAGTTACTGAGGCTTTCAACAGTCTTTTCATAGTAGAGGCAAGAAAGGAAATCCATTCCTGCCTTCATGCTCATCAGCTTCTACAGTACATCTGTAAAATTGATTGCTGAGGTTTTCCCTTTGCCATATGGATATGACAAACCAAACAATACATGAACAGCCAACAAATCATAACATTTGTCTCCTAATTTTGCAGCCATAGCATTAATGTCAATTACTTTGGGCATCCATGCCTACTGGTTAGAGAATCAGACTTGTGACTGAAGGGTGGCCAGTTCGATTGTGTATGTGTGTATTCGGTGATGATTCGGTGTGTATGTGTACTCCTAGTGTGCTCACTGCTCTAGGGTGTGTATGTGTACTCCTAGTGTGCTCACTGCTCTAGGGTGTGTATGTGTACTCCTAGTGTGCTCACTGCTCTAGGGTGTGTGTTTGAATGGGTGTACACTGTTAGTGTGGGTGTGTTGTACACTACCCCCGAATGGGTAAAATGCAGAGCACAAATACCTTGTATCAGTGTCCCACATTTCTAGGATTAGGGTTAGGGTTAGGCCTGAGGTGTGGGTTAGGGGACATAGGGCTGTGGGATAGGCATGCTCCCGCACTGGTATATGTACAGTAAGTATACTTGGGCAGCCATGGCCTACTGGTTAGGGCTTCGGGCTTGAAACCAAAGGGTTGCCAGTTCGATCCCTGACCAGTAGGAGAAATGTTGGATGGGGGAGTGGTTGAAGACCATGCCCACAACCACGGTTGAAGTGCCCTTGAGCAAGGCACCTGACCCCTTACTGCTCCCCGAGCGCCACTGTAGCAAGTAAACACTAGTGTGTGCTTCACCTCATGTGTGCTCATTGTGTGCTTCACCTCACTGTGTGTTCACTAATTCATGACAAATGCAGAGACCAAATTCCTTGTAGGCCTATATGCAAGTATACTTGGGCTATAAACCTGATTTACATTTGTTATTATATTTGTTGTTGTAATTCCAAATGATACGTCTCATTCCTTGCAATACTGGAAGAAATAATTTTCTTGATTCTGTCCTCTCCTCCTGTAATCAACTTTGCAGTTTACTCTGTAATTAAGGGGGCAAATTTAAGGACTATTATAGTTATGTAATGTGCACTGCTGACTAACTGGCAAGTACCTCATAACTCAGACTAGTTTGTATCAATCCTGGACTGTGGTGTCTGTTTTTAAAGCATTAAAAATGTTAGGATGAAAAATATTGTTGTCTGTAATTCTGGGGGGAAATCCAAGGACAGTTATAATTAATGTGCTAACTACCTGGGAAGTACCTCACAACATTGCTGTCAGACTTGCTATAATATTCATATTAAAATGAATTACTATTGAATTATTGTATTCCTGTATGTATTAAGCTACATGGCAGTTCCATAATTTAGTTAATTTAATACAAAACATGACACGATTTAGAGGTATAAGCTATTATGAAGCAAAAAGGAACCTAATTTGACCTTAAAGGTCACTTTGCAAAAGGTATTTTGTTCTCTGGAGGGACCTAAACTATTTTTTCTACTTTTTTATGGCCAAAGCTGATTTCTGTATGAAAAGAGCTTTAATTTGATACCATACATGATGGGTTTATATGTTAATGTCTATTTAGATGATTTTATATGATTAAAAAGGGGTGTGGCAGATGATGCCATTTTAAAGAAAATGCTCAAGGGTGCCTGAGCGGCACCCGTCAGATTCTGAAAGGACACCCCCTTACCTATCAATTTATGCAAAAAAGTACCTTGAAATTGAAAAAAAGTACCTTGAAATTGCATTAGTACCTTATGTCACACTTATGCCCAAATTCCACAAAGTTCTACCTGACTATGTTTAGATAGACATAGAATTTGGTTACTTTATTGTAGGCTAATTTATTTTTAATTGTGGTACAGGTAAAATGATAGCCGCAAACTATACTGTTAACTTATGTGATCATTCAATAATCAATCATCAAACAATATTGAAACCTAAGCAATTGCACCCTAGACTAAGCTATGATTTTAACCATATAAGTCATATATTAGTCCTTTAAGGCTGAGGCTATTTTCAGTGTCATTTTACTATTAAGCTCTTTGGTCATTGTAAGGGCAATCTATTATGCTAGGGTATATCGTTTTCAAGACAGTATGCTTCCCATATCTGCGAAATGATGTGATCATACTTATGTCATCCTATATGTCAAGGAAAAATACTTTGTGTCTGATGCATTACATTACATTTATGTCACCTGAAGCATGATGGTAGAAATATCTATCCAGTGCATGTCATTATCAACTTTTGATTCTTTGATATGGAAACCATGTTCATTATTTTGGGCACATTCATAACATTCATTACATTCATTCATTCATAACAGTCAAAACCGTAAAATGAACACAAGCCACGAACTGAGACAAGCGAACAGATTGGTTCGGATTTTTCATGAACCATGCCACCCCTAGAAACTAGCCTACTGCTGCCATTACTTCGGATGTTGACGATGGGAAACAAATCTACTAGAGCCAAGTGATCTAATGCCATTTGGTCTTAATCAGAAAACAGTGAGAGTAAATGTGAAAGCCCTTTCAATTCATCACATGTGAGTTGCTGTGTAATGCCAAACAGCTTTGACAGATGTTCACTGCAGTACAAGACCTGAAATCATTGGCATTTAAAGGACCACCTCACTGGGACAAAAAGGGCATTATGACAAAGGTCAAATCCCTGTTATTCCATTCCAATCATCACATTTTTATATAAACAAAACAAACTGTCCAAAATTAATATCTGAGAGCTCAGTTTTTTAGATTGAACATCTGGGTTTGTATGACTGATTTATTCACAATAAAAAAACAGACACCTTATGTCTTGGTTGTCTAATGGTTTAAGGTTGCTCGCCGCTGCACCTGTAGTATGCTCTGCACCGCTCGCCACCCATCTCTGGTCGCGTTGCAGCCATCTTGTGCACCTCCTGGTGGCCCGCTGATATCAAGGCCTCTGAAAAGTGGGTTTGTAATTCTTGCACATCTTTGTTGGCTTCTTCAATTACTTGAGCTACTTTTAGTGCCTTGTCAGATGTCAGCTCAGATTCTGACAATAAGTCAATAACCGACGCTGTAAGCCTATTCTATCATCTCCAATTCCACACACCAGTCTATCACCATTTCCCCCTGTTTTCAACATTTCAAGAAAACACCTTCACCCTCTGTAAGGCCTATGCCTTCATTTACTACCACCAAACCAACAACCCCTCTCCCATCCCCAGCCTAGGACGGACTGAAATAGCTAAGAGCCTACCTGTGGAGGCGGTGCTATGATCTGGGGTTGCTGCAGTTGGTCAGGTCTAGGTTCAGCAACGCTATGTGCCCAAAGAATGAGGTCAGCTGACTACCTAAATGACCAGGTTATTCCATCAATGGATTTTTTCTTCCCTGATGGCATGGGCATATTCCAAGATGACAATGCCAGGATTCATCGGGCTCAAATTGTGAAAGAGTGGTTCAGGGAGCCAACAGGAACATTTTCACGACAGAGTCCAGACCTTAACCCCATTGAGAATCTTTGGGATGTGTTGGAGAAGACTTAGCACAGTGCTCCGAATCTCCAGTCATCAATACAAGAGTGTGGCAAAAAAATAATGCAACGCTGGATGGAAATAAATGTTGTGACATTGCAGAAGCTTGTGGAAATGATGCCATAGCGGATGCCATAGTGAATGTGAATGTATTAAATAACTTGACATGATACTTTGGATTTTGGTTTGACAATTGCTTGTATTTGTACTTAAATGATGTGCTCCATGGCCACCTCTGATCACTAGTGAGTAATATAGTGAACGAGTGAGTACATCTGCACTTGCAGTGGTCCACGGCCCTTAGTTTAATAGATACGTATATTTAAGGCCAGGATTGTGTATTAGGGTGTGCCCGACTGATTGAAGGGCTGGTTGGGCCAGTTATGCTAGGGCTGATATTTTGTCCCAGTCCAGCCTTGTGCCCAGCACACACCTTCTCCCCTATTACAATAATAACCACTAGCTGCTACTATCATCATTGATAGAGGCTGTTTTATAATTTATGTTTCAACCTTCATTATGAATCAAAATATTGAACAAGGTAATTTAAGTCGATTAAACGCTGAAGCACACTTCATGCTTGAGCCCTTTATCAGAATTTCTGCGACTTGTTTGCAGTCACGTTATAAGTTCAGCTATTTTCAACCTTTTGTCCAAATGCCTTTCATTTGCTAATGAGGAATGTTGTACACATAAAAGGGAGAAAAACAGCTCAATTTGGGAAAATTACTGCATGCTTTGATCCATGTGGAGATGCATTAGACATTATTATCATTATGTGGTCTCCACTACAGTAAATTGAAAATAACTAATATGAAAACAGCACTTATGTGACAGCTCACTCACAGGCTTACCTCCATAATGTAGTTTGCTATTAGCTCTTGACTGTACTGTTGATGCACTCAGATACTATTTTAATGAAAGTCAAGCACATGCTGTGGCGATGGACTTCTCAGGGATAGGTAATAACAGCATCAGGTCTGTTCAAGGAAATTAACTCTGTGATAAAAAAAAATACAGTAGAAAGAGAAGTTTTACATGTAGTTAATTTATTACATTTATGGCGTTTCATATTAAATGCAAACCACTGCCATCTTAAATGACACCAACATTATCACACAGCTGCTGTCATACTAGTAACTAGGCCATAATTCCCATACTATACATTTCTAACATGAAACTTTGGTGTAGGGTACAACTGGGATGATTGAATCGGAGGAAATTAAACATTCTAGTTTTCCCCGATGATAGACAAACATCCTTTGGACAAAACATAGAGTAAGTTAACCTCCATCTATCAGCCAAAAACGTTCCTATTGTATCCTTTTATCACAGAGTTACAGGCGATAAACGATTTTGGATGGTCAACGTAAACTTCATCAGTGGTTTCATTTTTTTGATTATTAAAGACTGTTTTCATTTAAAGGTTCAACTTCATGCTTATTCCATTTCCAGTAGACCATTTAGTGCTCTAATCCCAGACTTTCACATTGCATGTTTGTTTACAAGGGATGCAAAACAGGTTATAATGGCAAATGTCTATGGTGGGATGAATGAAACAGCTGTTTGCAGAATACTGAATAGGCAACTTACATCGAAAAAAGAGTGGTGTTTTTTTTACAAAGCCTGTTTGATCTGCGTCTATGACAGATGGAAGGGTAAGAGGCACAGTCTTCTGGATCTTTTTCCTTTTTAGCTATAAGGGTTATGCAGGCCTGGTTAAATGTTTGTGGGAGCCCTCCAGCTTTAAATGACTGATAGGACAGAAGACAGCGTTTTATACGGTGCAGGTGTTGGGGTTTAAGCATACTGTTTATCAAACTTTAACATTTCAGTTGAGAGGTCTAGCCGCTTCTTATTGAGGCTTCTATTTTTATTCGCTACAAAGGATATAATTTGGCATCTTAAATAGGCTTTCAAAGTGTCCCACACGGTTGGGCAGGAGACTTTAGAAGACATGTTTGTTTCAAGACAGAAAGATATTTTACCTGATACCCACATTACAAATACTGCATCAGATAGTAGAGCAGAGTTTAGCTGTCAATGTCTCTTTGCCTGACCAGTGCCAGGGAGAAACAGACCTAGAACTAGAGAGGCATGATCTGATATCACAATGCTTTGAAACTCACAGGAGCGGATGTGTGGAATAAGCTTGTTATCAACCAAGAAGTAATTCTGATGTAAGTGTGGTGGATACTGGAAAAAAAGAGTATGCCTTTTTCCCAGGGTGAAAATATATCTGAGGCATATATCTGAGACACCATATTTAGAGAGGAAAGACTGTATGTGGCTGGTTGATTTGCGTACTGCTGCAGGATTGGAAGAGGATTGGTGTAACACTGAGTCTAAGCACCAGTTAAAGTCTCCCCCAAGTATCAGGGAATTTGTGCTAAGATCAGAGAGAAGTGAAAAAATGCAACATCAAAGTTTGGAGCATGAATATTGGCTAATACTACCTGATTATTAAACAACTTTCCTATTACAATAATATATCGATATGTTGGTCCTTGATGACACTAGAGGGCTCAAAAGGTATACAGTATTTTTGTGTATTAGTGCTCGAAGTACTCACCGGTACGCAGTATACATTTTACTCTTAAGCGTACCTGCACTTTTTCTTGCTGTTATGTATTTGGGTAGGTCTCATGTGCTGGTCACTGTAGTTAAGAATTGCTGTATTCTTTTGCCGGCCACCATAGTTAGGGAAGGCTCTCTTGTATGCCCACATTTGGGAAGTTCGGCCAAATACTTTATGTTGATTGTAAACATGCAGTTTTCTTTAATAAAGGTTCCTGAATATTAAGCCTGGTGTCTCCTCTTCACTCTACAACAAACATATCATTGTGGATTGATAAATGAGGATGCGGATTGATAAATGAACTAACTACGTAAAACTGAAGGTGCAGTAGCCTACGCTCTACTACTGAATGAACTTTCTGTAAAGCTTTTTTTTTGCAGCGATGACGCATATGAGTTTTCAGGGGAGAAAGGAATTTTGTGGCAAGAGTACTCTGAAAGACTGGAATGTTTTTTCGTAGCTAACAAGCTCACGGAGGATGCACAAAAAGAGCGGTCCTACTAAGCGTGTGTGGATCAGTGACATACTCCACTTTATATTATATTATAATCCCCTGCCATCTCCCATTGTGCAACATTTTAATTTCCACAACTGTAAGCAGAAACCAGACCAATTCATTGCCAGTTATATAGTAGAATTAAGGAAGTTTTAAGTTTATTGTGAGTTTGGTGACTCGAAAACATGCTAAGGGATCGTGTGGTGTGCGGTGTCCTCAATGCTAACCTGCAGAGTTGCTTGCTGGCAGAACCTAAACTGACTTTCAAAATTACTGAAGAAAAAGCCCTTGCAGGCAGCTGAGACTGACTCTGCAAATGTACACATGCTTCGACCTGAGCAGGTAATACAGGAATCAGCGGATGTTCACCAAACAGTACATCAGCACTGGCGTGGATAGAAGCCTACAGATGATAGGGAATGAAGACTCAGGTGCGGCCTGTTCACTAATCAGTGTGGACACTTTTCACAACCTTTGGCCTACACATACCCCCCAGCTAATGGGTGAGGATTGAGTCCTAAAACAATGGTCAAACGTACCATTGAGAGCACTGGCCAAGATCCTTGTTGAAGTGGCGTATCAGGGAGTGACACATACCCTACCCTTGTTGGTAATCCAGGGCCATGGCACAAGCCTGTTATGGCGTGACTGGTTTAGTGTTTTGGGCATAGATGTCAGTGGGGTGTATCAAGTTACTCGTTTGTTGAGACTCTGTGGTGATTACCGCTGCACTGTTAACACCGCAGTCAAGACTGATGTCTACCCCCTGCCAACTGTGAATGAGATTTTTGCAAAGCTTGCCGGTGGGACTGTTTTCTCAAAGCTAGACTTAAAGCAGGCATATCAACAACTCCTTGTGGATGAGAGTGCTGCTGAGTTGCTCACCATCAACACACACTATGGATTGTTCCGTGCCCTGAGATTACAGTTTGGTGTATCAACTGCAATGTTTATTTTCCAAAGCTTCATGAACACTCTCCTAGCTGTGTGGCAAGTGATATAGTTTTTAGGGGGCTTTCGGCCCCGATAGAATAGCAGACTACCCCACGATGGGACTTGCACCCAAAGATATAATTCAGATATCAGTACCCTTAACTCAGAACTTTATTTATTCTCACACTGCTCTCACATCTATTCTCTTCTGTAAATTGTACACATAAAACAGGAAAAGGGCAGGGCTGAGGCTTACCGGTGGGAGGGCAGTGGCTAATGGATGAGTATCTGAAGGAGGCACCCCAATCAGTTGTGCTTGGTAACACCCACACACAAGCAACTCAGTGAGAGACAAATGTCACAGCACACAAAGATGGGAATCCATCACCACAAGGAACTGCTCCCACTTTGGGCTCTCAGCACCTAAACAGAGAGACGCACAAGGGTTACACACAGCACACGCTCACACATATACAAAGTGTAACAAAGTAAATCACAAAACAAACAATAAAAAAAACCCAACAAACTGACACACTAAGAATCAGCAGCTTCACAGCTTCCCCTTAGTGAGGGCAAAACAAATTAACAAAAATTGAGTGCAAACAGAAAGACAATCACAAAACAAAGAGGTCAACACTTTGGTGATCAGCAGCACTACTGTAGGGAAAAAGGCCTCCAGTCAAGCATAAGAAACAAAGAAACAGATAAACATACAAACGTACAAAAAACAACGACAATAACATATGCAACGCAAAACAGGGAAGACGGTGTCGGTTCTTCAGGCACCCATCCATTCATATCGAGCAAATAGCACCCAAATTAGTTCCAGTGAGATGCTAGCCCAAGGCCTCCATACGTAACCCTGCTAGGAGAGAAGAGAGTTTAGGAGCTGTACACAACTTTACCAATATAAACACTGGCCTTTGACAGGCTTTTTAAAGATCCATTTTTTGTGGTTTTGGTGGTATTGCTGTTTTTACACTCCTAAAATCATTTCTATGAGATACCACATGTCTGTAATGTCACGAAAACTATTACTCAAGCAAGCAGGGAGTTCATCCCTCTCCCAGGGTCAATTGTGGTCTCTGGGCACTAATTTGATCAGTTCAGATTATCCACTCCCTGAGAGAGCAGCCTGCTGTACAATAATTGCAGCATGGTAGGGTTTTAGGAAGGGCAGCCCATCAGTGAAAGGCATCAAATACAAGTCATTGGGTCTGTCTGGTCCTCGGAGTGAAGGTGGGGTAGATGGTGGAGCTATTAGTCAGAATGATACTGAACAAACACCTGGAGATGTTTGCTGGTGTTATTCTTTCAGTGTCATACTCATTTTTATCAGTATTCACAGAAAGACACAAAACAGGCTCTGATTTCCTTTGATTGTACAGAATCAATGGATATGGCAAGTGAAGAAGTTTGCTTGACCTTATCATGAATAGTAGCCAAAAACAACAGATACAGGGACAAGGAGCCACAGAACCCTGCAATTCTGTGTACAAATAGGTAATGTTACTGTATGTGCTCTTAGGCTATTTGATGCTTACTCATGCATGTTTGGAAGGTTATGGGGTGTAATTTGTGTCAAAATGAATTAGGATGGTTATAGAGTGAAATATTGTGTCAAAATGTACAGTGTATGTACATAGTATATATTGCAAACATTAGATAATTCAGTAAAATAATTGTGTTGTTCTCTTCTCCAAAAGTCATGTCCTTGTTAAAAGGCTCTGTGTTGGGTATAGCGTTGTTAGTAGCTTACCTCTGCATGAATGAAGTCTTAGCCCTCCCATTGATTTCTTTACATTCAAAAAACAATAAAAGATGGACGCAAATTAACAATGTAAACTGCAACCTGAATTGACATTTATCTAGCTTTAAATTAACGTTATAGCTTTATATAGCTGTAGGCTAGCTCAGTTGGCTCAATGGAGTTTTAAGCCCCCACCGTCGACTTCAAGGCAGCGCTGCGACCGTCGACTTCAAGGCACCTAACCCTAACCTTAACCATAACCCTTACTCTAACCCTAATCCTAATCCATGCCTAACCCTAGTGCCTTCAATGCGCTGCCTGGAAGACGACATTGGGGGCTTAAAACACTATAAAACGCTCAGTTGTTGCTTCGAATCAGAAAAAAAACAGTTTTGTCAAAATATGGGGCTGTCTTCTATTAAGATGTATGGACCACCAACTAAAAGGAAACAGTCAGATAAAGCAATTTCTTTAGCCTTCCTTGTACCTATCAAGGATAACGGAATTTCAGGCTATATATTTGATTATGACTGCTGCACTAGCGAAGCGGCAGCCATATAGGTTTAGTCAAAGGTTTTTTCCCTTCCGGACCCGGCCCCCCCGAAAGGAGGGTGGGCAGGACACAGGACACTCAGGCACACACACACGCACGCACACACACACATAAACACACACGCGCACACACACATTCACACACACACATATGAACACACCTACATGCACGCATGCACGCACACTCACGCACACTCACACACATACATAAACACACCCACACACATAAAAACACACACACATGCAGGCAAGCAGGCACACACACACACACATACACACACACACACACACACACACACACACACACACACACACACACACACACACAGAACACACACACCATACATAAACAATCACACACACACATACACACACACACACACACACACCATTACAACCCCACACACACTCACAAGCAGGGGCTCACCATGATATGCGCTCACCATGATATGCGCTGATGCTAAAGGCAGAACTAACATTCTAGACAGTTGCACCCATGGATCCACCGACTCCATTGATTATCTTGCAGGAGGACTAACAACAAAGAGGCGAAGATCAGCAAACTATTTCATTGGGTAACGTGGTTAATTGTTGCAAATATGACCGTGTTACTATTACTGTTAATTCTAACAAAGACTACATTAGGCTACATCTAATCTGCTTCGCATTGTGGAGGTCTTCGCCTCTGCCTCGTCGAGTAATTAATTCTGTAGCCTATGGCGTGATTTATTTTTGTGGAATGTGCAGGACTGGATGGCAGTCATATTTTGTACCGCTCTGAGGTACATCTAGTTTTACAGGCTACAAAGCATCTTTCAGTACACCTAAAATATTAATATAACAAAACAAAACAAAATTGCATAATATATATCTAAAAATTATGTAACTAATTGTTAATAATAATTGTATTTGTATAGTAGGCCTAGCCTATTTCTATACAAAGAATGCAGTTCTACAGTACATATCAGTCACTTCTATAGATCAGTCCAATCAATTATCTCTAACTGGCTAATATCCGATGGTTGAAAGTAACATGTCAGCTTGATGACTTTGGTGTCCATGGTGATGCCTCTCTTGGTGTAAATAGAGCATAGAGTTATATCTTAAAACATAGCTACGATGCCTCACTGCTTCCAGAAGAGCCATGATGTCATGATGCCTAAACTAAGATCAGTATTAAACTCTAAGCAATCTATCTGACCAGACACTAGTAGGGAGGGTTGTGAATAAATGGCTGATTTTACCGATATCAGTGCCACTGACTCCTTGAAAGTATATTATGTCTGTCTTTTGTCATTGAGGTGAGTTTATTTTGTGAAGTGCATTCAGTCTTTTGTGTATGAGGTGCATGTGTCATCACATCATGCCTTCTTTCCATGAAAGAAATCCTTGACTTCTTTATACTTCTTTATACAGGAAAGGGAAAGTTAGATAATGAACTATGTCCAAATTAGCAAAACACGTTAAAATGTAAATACATAATTTAAATATGAGATTTTGCAAAGAGAAAGTTGAGCACCTGAAATAAAAAGCTGTCAGTATTCTTAGTGTGGGCGATGTTCACATAGCTTACCACTAAATACAGCAGCACATAGCCTTAAGCTTTTTTCTGTATGCACTGCACTCCTTTTTCCTGCTTGCAAAGATCTTCTCCCACCCCCTCTCGGATCGAAATGAGTCTCAACACCAGCTGTGGGGTCAGCTGACCTGCGTGTTTATACTACTAGGAAGCACACATCCACCCACTTTTGGCTCCTGACGGTGTAGTCCTCCCTCGGCCAATCCTCCAGGGTCAAACCTGCCCACACACTGTAAACGCTGTGCACTTGCATCATGACTCCCACTTGACTCTCTGAGACATCCAGTCAGATGGAGGTCTGTGTCACATGGCAGGTGAGACAAATGGTATCACAAGAAGCACACGACCCTCTGTAAAACAACGTTATGAAAATAAGACCATACATGTATTGCTTCTTGTGAAGGCACAATCTGCAATTCTGGTGAAAGGTTGTTGAGACTGTATTTGAACTCAGCCTCTAATGCTGTGCTCTTTAAACAACATGTTGATTGCCTATATATGACAATGCAAGTGTCATTCAAACCATTGGTTTGTTTTTTACCTTTCATATCACAGGCCAGCATTATTTTTTGCAGAGATGTATGAAGACCTTTTATTGGCAGAAAGGGTAGGGCAGAAAGGGCAGAGCAGGCTGTACTTCCTGAGGAGGCTGCGGTCCTTCAATGTGTGCAGTAAGCTCCTCAGGATGTTCTACCAGTCTGTTGTTGCCAGCGTCCTCTTCTATGCAGTAGTATGCTGGGGAGGAAGCACAAGGAAGAAGGATGTGGGGCGAATTGACAGGCTGGTAAGGAAAGCTGGCTCTGTAGTTGGAGCTGAACTGGAGTGCATCACTTCACTATCTGACAAAAGGACCCGGAACAAACTGATAAACATCTTGGACAATGAGTGTCACCCACTCCACAGCACTATTGTTAAGCAGAAGAGCCTGATCAGCTGGAGACTTCGCTCACTGCCTTGCACAACTGACAGACTGAGAAAGTCATTTGTCCCCAGGGCCATTGAACTGTTCAATGCCTCACTTAAGGGAAGAGGAGAGATAGACTTCTCTGCATAGTCTGTCTGCCTCTTCACCCCCTCCATGTTTGGTACTGTCTGTCCACTAGCCACTTGTACCACTGTCTTTATGCCTCACTGTTTGCGTGCTATATTAGCACATCAGCACATATGCATACCCCCCCCCTCCATGCCACAGCCGAACTGTGGCCACACTTATACATTTTCTTAAATAGTTAAATATATAGATATATAGACTTTACTTTACTTTATTTCTGCATTGTTGCACTGTTGACTTACTCATTTGCACTATCACCATGACCACTATCACCATTGCACTACCACCATGACACTCATTCACACAAAGCACCTTAGAGCACCTTACCATGCCTTACTATGCACAGAGAATCACAGGCTCAGTCCCTGCCTCAGTCATTGCAAGCACCTCTGATTTATTAATCACCACTATGTGGATACTGTTTTTAGAATTGATTTAGATTAAGTGTTAGTATAATTTGTATTTTTGTAATTTGTATTTTAGTATATTTTTATATATTGTATTAAGTGTTTTAGTATATTTAGCATATTCTTTATCTTCTACTGTCCTTACTGCTTAGTTGTGTTTTTATATTATATACTTTAATTACTCTTTCTGCTGTTAAAGAATGTGTTTGTGTTGTATGTATGCTGCTGCTGAGACCTTGAATTTCCCCTGGGGATCAATAAAGTATCTATCTATCTATCTATCTATCTATTGTGACTTGAGGTGTCCCTGAGGTGTATGATTGCACTATTTGTGGTATGCAGGCATTGTACAACAGGGGCCCCATATCCAGTATTCACAGAATCATCACATATCCAGTTCATAACAACAATTAAATTAGATATAGGGTAGTCACCTACAAATGAAACATATGGACGCTTGTTTTATTGAGCAGGTCTTGCATAAAAGCCATAATAAGGCCATATCTGTGTATTATTTGAAATTTTAGGCTATGGTATGTTTATTTTTTCTTCACACAGGATGTTAGTGTGCCGTGGGACATTTTAAGTGTCAAAAGTGTGCCGTGGCACAAAAAAGGTTGAAAAATACTGGTCTAGAAAGCATAGTTGGCTAACTTCTTCGTTTTTCCGGTTGTTGATGTTGTCAGTATCAAAGGATAGGACAGGAGTCCAACCAAAAATCACAAAGTTGTTTTTCTTGTGACTCAAAGATTGCTCTATGCTGTTGCCTTAAAGTTCATTAAAAGACTGACTCCCCTGCTGGGCTCATTCATGCTACCTATGTTAATTCGAGTGTTGGCTTGCGACACTGGAAGCAAGAACATTAATGGAATAGTAGAGTGGTTAACGCAGGTGACTTGATATTAAGACGTTGTAGGTTTGATTCCCTCATTAGGTGAGCCTACCCTATTGCTTCTGATTACGTGCAGTTCAACACGTGGAAATACCAAATAAACCTGTGCAAATTTATCTGAAACTATTAACTGATGTCATGTTCCTAATGGTCTCTCGATGTAGAGTAACTATATACATACCGGTAAATATTTAGGGTCAAAAACTATTGTTGTGACTCATAGACTCAGGCTACTTTACTCAAAAGTAGGCTACAGGTAGGATGTGAACTCTGGTTCCCACGTTACTGTTGAGCCAGGCAAACAATATTGTTAGGCAATAACTTAAAAATCACATAGGTAGCCTATTTATGTTTTGACACTTAATTTTGGCTAAATATTTAATACACACAAATAATGGCAAATATTGGTTGGCTTAAGTAAACCGTTTTATTTGCTCACAATAAGTTTAGGTTTTTGCTGATGACTATGCCAGCATTAATTATTTGTGGTTTAAATTAGAAAAAAAAAATGTTGACACAGCTAGACATAGGCTGTGGCAGAGAATTTGTAGGGGGTGGGGTATTACACATGTTGCCACCGTTTCCACCAATGATATGTATCACTGCATAAGGGGGGACATGTATGTATGTGTGTGTGTGTGTGTGTGTGTGTGTGTGTGTGTGTGTGTGTGTGTGTGTGTGTGTGTGTGTGTGTGTGTGTGTGCGTGTGTGCGTGTGTGCGTGCGCGCGTGGTGGGGTGGGGTGGGGATCTGTATCCTGCTTTCTGTTCAGATCTGGCCACAAGTCCTCGTCGACATCGCAGGTGATGTCCTCTCAGGGTAGGCAACGGGGAAAATATCACCTTGTGTACCACATACACCCTTGAACTGACCCCACCTGAACTGTACATGGGTACTCAATATAAAAGTACACACTTGAACAGGTACACTAACTTACCTGAAGTCTATTTGTAGTGCTAAGCCTCAGACTGATCAGTTTTCTCTGTGTTTTCTGGTATGTGTGTGGATTTTACCAATGGGAAAAGCAGAAAATATCTTTAATCTATGGTTACACAGTGCTTAAAGTTTGCTACAAGAATTTTAGGTATTGAGGCTTGTTACATTTAGATGCACACTCAATCGTACATCCATGCAGGCAAAAAACATGGGACTCAAATGTGGCGACAGCACAAAAGTTGGTAAATGCACTGGCGCCGCGGTGATAACCTACAGTTAATGTGAATCGCAGACAATAACCAAAGAAAATAATTTGCACCTCCATTAACCAAATAAAGGCTGTAGTAATTCAGTTAAGTTAAGTTAAATTAAGTTATACTGTATAGTCCTGTTGGAAGTTCCTATTAGAAATGTATCTGCATTTTACTCATCCGGGTGTAGTGTACACACATTTACACACTCAGAACAGTGAGCTCACTAGGACACCCACACTAGGAGCACACATACACACCCGGAGCAGTGGGCAGCCCTTAATCTGGCGCCCGGGGAGCAGTTGGGGGTTAGATGCCTTGTTCAAGGGCACCTCATCTGTGGATGTGGATGTGGGAGAGCGCTGTTCAATCACTCCCCCCACCCACATTTTTCCTACCAGTCAGGGATTGAACCAGCCAGTTTGGTCACAAGTCCGATTCCTTAACTAGCAGTCCACAGATGCCCACAGTAGTGTTGGCATCCTCACATTAAGCTATCTAATGGAAAGATTACAATAAAGAAAGGATTCACATTTCTATTACAGCCATGCACAGTTGCCTACTGTATATCATGATAAATTGATCATCCCACTTAATATAGTTGGCCAGAAACGCTAGCCTAATCACACCCACCTAGATCTCCTTTCAGGGAGATAATAGTCTGGGACACCTTAGTTTATTAACGTGTCCATTGGTTGGCAGATTACCTGCCTGTCACGGCCTTGCCTGGCTCTTCCTCCTGTCTGTGTGCTGCGTCTGTGTCTCCTACAGTTGAGCTGGGCGCAGGTGTATGGAGTCGCACTAATTGCTTCCTGGTCTGGGCTTTTAAAAACACTTCAGAGGAGACTGGGTGGTTGACCACCGCCGCTCTGTCTCTCCCACACCATTTAGGATTTTGTTTTGCTTATTGACTGCACCGCATTATACTTACACTTTTGCTTACTTTTGCTCTGCTGCGTTTTGTCCTTTATTAATGTTTTCATTATGACCACGAGTTCATACACACTGAGTCTAACGTGACTAGCTGTAAACTCCGCTAGCAACTTTCCATGCATTCAGTGTAGTTTAGCTTAGTGTGCATGGAAAGTGCAATTCAGTCTAGCAGGAAATTAATGTACATTTAGTTTAGCATTATGTGTATGCATTACCTCCGTATGGTCTACGTCTGTGAGTGTTTAGTGAGTCTCAGAATATTAATAAACTGTTGTTCTGTGCACCTGAACATTCCATGTCGCATGTCTCCCTTGCTAGTAGGGCTGACAGTGATGATATAGGAATGATGCATGTCATATAGCCCATTCAACTACTTGTTGTTTTGTTTTAACTTTTCCTAAAGGAATAAATGTGATAAGCCAGTTTTGGTCTCAGTCCCTTCACCATCTGACTAGTTATATATTACTAATATATTAATAAAGCTTAACCAACTTTATTATAAGGGTCCCCCATACTGATAGTTATATATTACTAATATATTAATTAAGTTTAACCAACTTTATTATAAGGGGCTCCACACTGATAGCTATATACTACTAATATATTAATTAAGCTTAACCAACTTTACTATAAGGGTCCCCCATACTGATAGTTATATATTACTAATATATTAATTAAGCTTAACCAACTTTATTATAAGGGGCCCCACGCTTATAGCTATATACTACTAATATATTAATTAAGCTTAACCAACTTTATTGCAAGCGGTACCGGCGCCGACAACAGTGGCAGCATGTCAAGGTAGCTCTGTGTTTTTTTCTTGAATTTCCCCTTGGGGATCAATAAAGTATCTATCTATCTATCTATCTATCTATCTATTGTAAGGGTCCTATGGAGAGCGGTTCATATTGGGATAGGCAGAAGCACAGTTTAATAACAATTAGTTAAATAATAATAAGTCATTAACGTTTCTATTAACATATAGTTTGCAAATAAACATTTAACATTTAAATGATGCAAGAAATAACTGTTAATTAGTGAAAACACATTTAGTTAACTATTTAACATTTAAATGATGCAAGAAATAACTGTTAATTAGTGCCAAAAACACATTTAGTTAACTATTAACACATATTAATACAATATTAGTTAATAGATTTGCTAAAACATTAACATACAGATTTTATGCAAACAACTAATATTTAATTAATGATTAAAAAACTATTAACTTGTGCCAAATAGATATGTTAGTAACAATTAACAAAGGGTTAGGTAATTACTAGTTTCCTACTTATTATGGCACCTTATTATGGAGTGTTACCAACTGTGTGCTCTCATGTGTTTGTTTATCAAATAGCACACAGGTTGTGTGTGCATACGACTCGATTGGGTAATGACATGAAGTAGATTAATTAATGCATCCGTTAATTTAATTTAGGACAGCACACACCCTGCAGACAACACCAACCATGGTAAGGGACCAGCTGTGATGAGATAATAGGACTGGTCTCATGGGAAGTTTTAGGAAGAGCTACTTTTCATCTCTGTTTTCTTTAAGAGGTTTTAAGTATGCTGCGTTAGGTTTATACTGAGCCAAAAGAGCCATTTATGTAAGAAGCTGCCCACTTAATTCAGTGCTGGGGGGTTGGGGTGAAATGGGTGAATAACATCTTATTTATTCTGCTTTGTGTTCTGCCAGGACAGTATTGGTTCAAGTGTATGTCTGTCTGTGAACACTCTCTTAGCCTATTGCAACATTTTCTTCTGTATCCATATAGTGCAATGGTCCCCATTTCAGTTAGATTAGACAGTTATTGATGAACATGTTGTGCAAATGTGAACAATTTGATGTCAACATTCCATTGTAACAGTAATTGCATTGTTACCATCATCATGCTCACATCCATATATCTATGCTCACATTCAGTTCCAAACTATGTTTGCAGCGAACTAGCCTACCTCCGCAGACTGTTTGCGATTTTTTCACACAAATACGGGCATTTGTGGGCCTTTGAGGGCGGTAACCAAGTGGTAACCAGGTAGGCCTACACACAATTTAATTTTTTTCAATTTCAATTTAATTGTACTTATAGAGCGCCAAAACATTACAATGTCTCATGGCGCTTTACAGAGTGTTAGACAATCAGAGAAAAAGAAAAGAAAAGAAAAGAAGGCCCATGGGTAACAGGGGGGAGGAAAAACTCCCTAGAATTGGAGATACTGTAGAAGAAACCTCGAGCAGATCCACGACTCAAGGCCCTGACCCATCTGCCTAGGGTCAAATACCGGACAGTAAGGTCTGTATATATGACAAATGCATAAGTTAGTCCGGTGTGAAGAATAGGACATGGTGTTTAAAGCCACCTGAGGTGAAAGTTACAAGAGGTGGGATGATTACATATCCGATTTGATAATGCATTAATCCTAATTTAGTGTCAGAAAGTTCAAATAGTCCAGAGTAGGAAATGGAATTGTCCAGGGGATTAGGAGTTGTCATAGGGCATGTGGTGGGTCAGCAGTATGGGCCAGGAATCCGGGCAGAGTCATCATACCAGGACTCCAGGTAGGGGGACAGTAATAGGCGATGATAGGGCAGTCATAGGGATGGGACTTCAGGTGATGACTGATGATGGTATTCCTCACAAGTGAGGTAAGGGGGAAAAAAGAGAGAGAGAGAGATGTACTGTAGAGTGGGTTAGTATTACTGAAAATCAAAATGGTTAATATCAATGAGTAATCGATGGTCAGTGTTTCCCACAGAGCTAAATTCTATTTGTGGGGGTAGGTTTGCAGAATTAACTTGAATTCAACAGTTTTTAACAAATTAGCGTAGCGTGGTTATGATTCTTGCATTGTGGTGGTCAATGTTGATATTGTGGTGGGCCGCCACAAATAAGTCAATGTATGGGAAAAGTGAGAATAGTGAGAATAGTGAGAATAGGCAAGAGAGGGAGAGTTGAGAGAGAGAGAGAGAAGGGGAGAGAGGAGAGATAGAGGGGGTGGGGTTGTACGGCGTGGCATTTGAAAAGTTCATGACAGCACTATGCTATAGCAGCATAACTAAGGCAGTGTTTTTCAACCACTGTGCCGGGGCACACTAGTGTGCCGTGAGAGATCATCAGGTGTGCCGCAGAAAATTACCCAAGTGTCACTCACTGGTGCAGAAAAGCAACTGTTGCATCAAAGAATTTATAACCACATGCTCTCATTGATTGTATGATTGCACTATTTGTGGTATGCAGGCATTGTACAACAGGGACCCCATATCTAGTATTCACAGAATCATCACATATCCAGTTCATAACAACAATTAAATTAGATATAGTCACCTACAAATGAAACAGAGGGTGCTTGTTTTATTGAGCAGGTCTTGCATAGAAGCCATAATAAGGCCATATCTGTATATTATTTGAAATTTTAGCTATGGTTTGTTTTTTTTCACACAGGATGTTAGTGTGCCGTGGGACATTTTAAGTGTCAAAAGTGTGCCGTGGCACAAAAAAGGTTGAAAAACACTGAACTAAGGCATGGTGAGGGGTAGTTGACACCAGTGCAGGTATGGTCAGTGACCACCATCGCACACATGACTGGAGTGCCACTGCCAGTCACACGAGGACTCAGCAGGGTGGTCCATTCCAAAAATCCCTGAGGTGGGTGAAGTTCCACACCGCACCATACCTAACTATGGAGGTGTCAAATGTTCAGTTACTCCAGTCTAGATTTTTTGACGTCAAATCAACCAAAACTCCGATTAACTGTTCCCAACGTTCGCCTTTGCAAATTTGAACGCACCTCTGGAATCTGAACGTTTCAGACTGATAATGAAGAAAATGTGCCCTGTATAGGCTAGAGCGCACGTGTGGGTTTCATAGACGCACACCGACCACTGAAAAAAAGTCAATGTTGCTCTAGGAGCTGTCCACAGTTTGTGGTGCTGAAGCGACCATTTCAATCCCTATTTGACAAGTTAGCAAGCTATCCAGAGTCGTAAATGATGTGCTACTTTGTCATTATCTAAGAGGAAAACTGTCAATTAGGCTAATGGCTCGGGGCCAGAAACCACGGAACAAATTATAACATCATTCCAGTGTGCCTGTGTCTCCTAGTGATTTACTTGCCTGAAACGCCTATGCCTACATGCGTTATATATTTCAGGCCTATATTCTGTAGGCTCCATGGTAATTTTCAATATCTTAGTCTAAGCTATTCAAAACGGTCTCCAGAAAGAGAAACTCCCATGTGATTGGTCGGAATATCATGACATCATTGACATTCAAGCATGTGTGTTCCTGCAGATCTTGAAGAGAAAACATTTGACCGACTCACGCAGATGTGGAACACATCTGGCAGAGCGGAAATCTACGCCTTCGAGATAAACTTCATACACTGCGTCTTGGAGTGTCTCGGTTACCAGTTACTCGGAATGGCTATCTCCTTGATGAGAGCTATAACATGACTTCTCGTCAAAAACTGTTTTTATAAACACATGTAACGTGTCGAAGTCACGCATATGATGACATTACCCAAAATGAGGACAACGCTTGTACCAGCTGCCAGAAAGAAACTTCTTTGAGATAAAATTGGAGGGATTTTTGTCAGGTTGGAAACATAATCATGCAACATGAATGTAACTAATAGCACCGGAATTGACGGTCTTGTGCCGTGGAACCAAAACGGTAAGATATCTCATGCATGGTTACCCAAGAAACTTCTTTTCGTTTTTCTTTTAGCCTGTAAGAAATATGTGCTCAAATGTACTACATATTTGCATAAACGAACTCAAAAAATCATTGAACTCCACTTTCTTATAGCTTACCTCAATAGAGAAAAAAATAATTGATAATTAGCTGCAAGTGCTTTGTCAGACGATATTTTTCATCTCATTAGACAACTGACTAACTACTGTAGTAAACATATTAAATCTGTGTTCTTGAAATCAGTATTCAGTATTTCTAATATCTCAGCATAGGTTACCAACCTTAGGCAGTCATGTGTCCTGGTTTTGATTGCGAGTGTTCAAAGTAAGAAAACTTCAAACGGAATAACCAATCAACAATGTGGGTAGAACAGAAGACATATATATATGGGTTTATATAGATATGGGCTAAATAGTTTGTTTAGATACTTAGCTGCGTTACTGTTAGCTGCATGGCCAAGACTGATAGGGATTTATTTTGTTCATAGTCAAAGCTGAAGTACCAGACATCCCACAGCATGAGGCACTTAAGTGATGTTCTTTTTCCTTTCAAATCTATTAGCCTGCATCTATCAACTAACAGCACAACTACACCTTTCATATACGATGTAACCTGTATACACCAAGTCTAATAAATTGTTGAATAAGATGCACTTCATGGTCACAATTATTTAAATAACATTTTTAACTAGTGAAATTGGTTTCTGGACTATTTTAGCCCCCACATAATCCCTTGTAATATAGCTGACATATGTAAGTCACTTTGGTCATGTTCCTAGGACTGATGTAAATGAATATGCCTTTTTCTCTATAACAACAGAAATGAGAAATGAGTGAACCATATATTTTCTGCCACCCTTTGCTATAGTGACTTTAGTCCCTTTTAATATCAAATATGTGTAATTCTGCATGCAAAACGATATTTGTCTCAGTGTATGTTTCCTAAGAGAGATACTATTTAGTGATAAAAGAAATATCCCATTGTTTCTCAACTTCTAGATAGATTGAAACATTGGTATTACTGGTGGGATATATTGTTTGTCAGGAAATAATAGATACAGACCTCTGCCTTTTCAGTATCAGTAATACAGTATCACTATCAGTAATACAGTAATACTTGTATACCATCATTTTTCAGCGCCATGATGGCACCAATGTAAGGGAATATGGGATCTGTTCGGGAACTACAGCTCTGTTATGAAAGAACTCCTTCTGTGGTATTTTCATAATGAGTTTCTGCACGGTTTCCATTTTCTAGTTAAAGCATCAAAATATCTTCAGTTCAAACCACTTTGGGGGAAAAACACCTATTTCCAAATCACAACTTATTTTTCAAATACAAACAGAACCAATTTACATCTGACACCACTGTTGGTATTGTAACCACATGCAGGTAGAGGTGAATGTTTAGTTGTGCAAATGTACAATGGGCATGATGTGTGCTCAGTGTCCAGTGTTCATATAAACAAATAATAAATGTGTAACATTCCATCTGTGCACTGTGCTGCATCCAGTGGGGTTTATCGGACACAAAATGGCTAAACCTCACCCCTTAATGGTGTCAGTGTCTAGCCCCTTTCCCTGGCAGCGGCAGCCCTCCCCATCCATTTGTGCTGTAACCTACTTTTCTCAGAGAAGCTGCGCTGATGAGACAGTCGTGTTCCAATGGCTTTGCCAGGGCTAGACACAGATGTTGTGTGCCCTCTCAAACCCTGGAGAGCATGGAGGTGACAGCTACCTGAGTTTCTAGAGAGTAGGGAACATAAGAGAAGTGTAAATGTCTGGAAATTTACTATTTAGGGAATTCTAGAGAGTTTTCATTTTTTTGCTAAAAAAACGATCTTTTCAAGTGTAAGACCTAAAATAGTTACTAAAATAAAGACAACAAATTTCACTTGCTGTTGTTGCTTTTTACATTTCACCAGTATGATTATGAGCAAGATTTCAATTATTATTTTGCTTTTTTTGCACAAGAAAATAAATTAAAACAGGATAGTCGAATGTATCAGAAGCAGAAAAGTGTGCTAGTTCCCTAAGGTGATGGCTTGAAATTGTGAACAAGATGAATCTCTTTTCACTTATTATTGAACTGCATGATTTTCAGAGGATATGACCAATGGCATAAACATTGGGGTATTTTGTTTTTACACAATCTACCTACATTTACCTGAGTGAAATTACATATTGAGTATTTTTTATTTGAAAATAATGAGAATTAATAGGTTACAAAATCTGTAATGTTAAATCATGGTGAAATGCTTTTTAACTACACAGACATAACAGCGATTCTAAAGATGGCATAGTTACATATAAGACCCGTAACTTCAAGACCCAAGTTTTCATAATGATAACTGACAAATAATCTATCAGATAATTATTATAAATATGCTCATGGGGGTCAACATTTTAACATAACATTTTGGATATGAAACATAACAGTGTAATTTTAGGTTTATTATTTCATATGACCTCCTGAATCATCTGAGTTTAGTATAGAGACTGACAAATCATGGGGCCACATCAAAAGGGCTGCCTGAAAGTCAGCATGAAATTTGAACTGCGCACCATGCAAAAATCATTTACACAGTTCAATAACTCACGGTTGTGAGATTCACTTTGGAAATAAACCAGCAAAGATACTGTTCTCTCACTGAGGATTGGACTGCGGGTAGTCTGTTCATGAAAGCCTTACATCATCTGTTAGTCTTTTACTTAATGATTTGCTTTCTAATAACCAAGAAAATGCTACTCCCATTTGGTCAGTTTCATATCATTTTTAGATAAATCTATTCACTTCAATTAGTCTCTCTGTCATGTCTTCTTACAATGCATTGTGCCAATGCACAATTTAGCCTAATAAATTATCTAATTTAATTTGCCATTGAGTCTGAAAGTGTAGTAATAAAAATAGGCTATTGCTTACAGAGAAAGGTAGAAATTAGAGAGGGGTGCAGGGCAGTACCAAATCAATACACATCACTATTTCATGTCTTCCTTTTTATAACTCACTGTCAACTATTTGCAGAAATTCCATACAGCCTTGTAAGTTCAATTATACACATGCTCTGCCATGTTCTGAAATTTGAGAAATGTTGGATGGAAGTTCATGCTTAAAGTACTCTGAGAAACCACATATGAAATTCTGCATAGTCACTCAGTTCTCCATTTTGTTGAGATAGTATGGTACCATCATAATTCTAAGTTCTAAACCATACCAGTAGTGTCTCTGAGATTTTTATATTTTGTGAGATTTTTGTATTTTGTATCAAAGCAGTGTGTTGGTGGTTGGGATGTTTTCAGCTATACTGTAACAAACTGCTATTTGTGCTATTGTATCACCAGCTTAATTAGCCACATTATGGGGCTTCTTCTCTGTCACAGCTCAGGCTTGGCTTTGGATAATGAATTCACAATATATTCAGAGGGATTGTGCATCAATATACTGATGCTTTTGGCTACTCTCCTACCAAATGTAAAATGTTTTCCCATGCTACAGCTAAGCAATTTCCACCACCCAATGACAGTCATTGTAGGCTAGTGTGCTATCAGTTGATATCCCCATTGGCTTTCTGTAGAAGGGGTGGTTCCCGTTCCATCGGTTACTTTTACTGGTTCAGCAGTATATGGCGCTGTTACCATGGTTACTATGGAATCAACATGTTATTTCACTCACACAATATTATGAATTTGGTTATTTGATCTATTCATGGCAGCAAATAATTCCTTCTGATGTAAGGCTGTGTCTCTTATTTCAGATGCCACAATTAGTAAGCTAACATCAGTTATTAAAATCCTACCATTAAAATCAAATAGACACAATGTTGGCATTGCTAGTAATCTGTCGGAAATATCAACATGCTTGATTTTAGGGTAACCATGACAACAAACCATTCCAGTGGTAACCTGTGCTAATCCAATTACAGGTAATGGTATCTTATAGCCTATGAGGATTACATGTGAAAGGACCCTGTTTTATGTTCTACTGTGATGTCAATGGCTTTTTATTGTATAATACTAACATCATGTACACCACCTATTTTGTCTGTAAATTGATGTTAATGAATCATTTCAGTAGACCCAACCCAATGGATTGTTTTGCTCTGTTTCTCTCTTCCACTGCATAATGAATGCACATATTTTCAGACCATCTGTTGTTTTGCTGCATTTTGTTGCTCAGTTCTAAGATGATGTAGCCTAGTATGATTTTTAATCAGAAAGATCATCTTGCTTTAACCATCTTCCAATATGCAAAGTGTTTGCCTACTAGTATCAGGCAAACGTCTGATATAATACACACACACTCACACACACACACACACACACACACACACACACACACACACACACACACACACACACTCACACACACACACACACACACACACACACACACACACACACACACACACACACACACACACACACACACACACACACACACACACAGTGTATGTGATGCAGTCTTAATTTTTCTTCTTTCATCTTCTCACCCCTGGTGGAAGAACTTTACTAGTACTACTTTTATGAACAGGAGGACAACACAATTTTCTTCCTGAGGATTATGGAGATTTTGTATGCAAAACTGCATGCAATGATTTCCACATCCTTGGCAGTACAACTAATCAAGCCCATCATAGTGACATGTAATATAATTTCTTCTGATTCCTTCAAATAACTCTCTCTGTCACTAGGTGTCACACTGTCATTGTAGGAAGTGTTGTGTAACATGAGCACAGAGATGAACAGCAGTTTGGTGTGGATTTCCTCTTTTCTATCAACCCATGTTAATACAATCTCCTGTCTGATAGAAACCTAATAGTGTCACTGAATCTAAACATAAAGTGATTTTATGCCATCATCAACATCCCATTTATTCTGTCTACTGCAAAGAAAGGACCTCCTCAGAATCTTGAAGAGTAAAGTAAAACAAAGGTTAGCCTTCACATAACAGACATGCCTGGATAAACAGCCACTGCTTTTTAGGCTGCCTGCGTTTAGTCTATTTGAGATTAGTCGTCTCCCATAAATATTAAATTGTTGATGCTCTTCACTGTAATTATTAGTGTGATGGACACAAGTTTACATACCCTGGCAGAACATTGTTTAAAAAAACAAAAAACCAGGAGTGATCAGGCAAAACAAATTACTTTTATTTTAATGGGATTTAAATGAATCCATTACATAATCATTACAGAATAGTGCAATCATTAAACAAAACAGCCAGAAAGAAAATAATGATAAGGTGATCTGTTGAAATGTTTACCCTACCCTTACTATTTAATACTGTGTACTGCCCCCTTTAACATCAATGACGGCTTGCCGTTTTTAGTGACAGTTGTGAATAAGAAGACTACCTTTTATTTTATCAGATGGTAGAGATGCCCATTATTCTTTACAAAAGGCCTCCAGATCTCTTGTGGGTTGTCTTGCATGTTTGTACTCTTTTTCTAGAAGAATGCATAGCTACTGAAGGGTTGACTTGGCCTTGTGCTTCGAATCATTGTCATGTTGGAAAGTGCGTACTAAGCGCAGCTTTTGGGCTCATAAAGTCCTTGTACCTTTGACACTCACAAACCTCCAAAACATCAGAGATCCACCCAAATGACTTTCTTACAGAAGTTCTGAGGCTTGTCTAGGTGTGTTGCTTGCTACAGTATATTGTAAGCATGCTGTTTTGTGGCATGGGCTCAGTAATGGCTTCTCAGGCAACCCAAACGTACAGCATATTTTTGTTAAGTGTAAAGTGTAAAGTGCCTCCTTATTGTGGATTGTCTTGAATCAGTTGCCTGTATTTCAACTGAAATAGCTTGAGGGTTTTTCTTTGCATCCTGACCAATTTTCCTAGCTGTTGAGGCGTAATTTGTTTGGTCTGCCTGGCCATGGCTTGGTATCAACCAAACCACTAATTGTTCACTTCTTTATCAGACTTTGAACACACTTGATCTCACAAGAACTATAAATCTCAGTGACAATTTATACAAAGGCACTAATTACAATCAAACATGACACGGGTGTGCCAACTTGTGGCCAAACATTCCAGGGTATTCATGGGTTTCATCAGGTCCCTTTCCACAGGTGTATAAAATCAAGCATCTTGATTGTCAATGCAGACTGCATGGTGCTTGATTAATACACCTGTGGAAAGGGACCTAAGTAAGTATATAAGTATAAATACTCTTTTGATCCCTTAAGGGAAATTTGGTCTCTGCATTTATCCGTGAATTAGTGAAACACACACAGCACACAGTGTACACACAGTGAGGTGAAGCACACACTAATCCCGGCACAGTGAGCTGCCTGCATCAACAGCAGCGCTCGTAGAGCAGTTAGGGGTTAGGTGCCTTGCTCAAGGGCACTTCAGCCGTGGTGGTCAGGGTTCGAACCGGCAACCCTCCGGTTACAGGTCCAAAGTGCTAACCAGTAGGCTAACGGCTGCCCCATGACATACTGGTCATGAAACCCATGAATTTAAACCTTTGATCAGAGGGCTATTTCACAGGCAGAATTAAGAAAGCAAAGATAAGTGATTAAAGCGAGGCTTGACCTAGTGTTGTCTGGTCATCCTAATTAACATCAATCCAAGATGAGTAGGAGCAACTAGGACAAGCCAGGTGTAAGTAATTCAGGATATGTGCGCACGGCTGGAATTAACCCACGGCTGGAATTAAAAAGATGCAGAAAATAGCGTCATTCACATTAACAAGTAAAGTTTTTCTTTTTTGAATGGGGAAACACGTCTATTTCTGTACAACAGCGAAAGTATGCGTGGTGGACCAACTGATTGCAAATTTACGTATGCACCCACGTGTGAGTGCTTCCTCATCTAGGCATGTGATGTCATTAAGAAAAACACATGCCACTGTAAAGATACACATAGTATGACTATACATGACTTTATTGTCTTTATAACCAAATTCATTGAAAACACCTTTGAAATATTGCTCTCCATTTCTAGTGAACTACTACAGTAGGCTAATTATCAAGCATATCAAAAAGTGAAGCAAACAACGACTATATATTAATAATTATAAGGCTATCACAATTATAACCCTATGGTATTAAGCAGACAATCTGTGATGTTATTAATAAATTAGCAAATAGCAAAAAAGCAAATAGTATACAAATGGAATAAAGCTCTTAAAAATCACATAGTGGTCTGCTTTTGTAAAACCAAATGAAGGCTAAATTCAGACAGGATTGCAAAAAATCCCATCTTAATCCCTTAGATACTGTAGGTTTTGTGAAACACCCCTCAGGGTCATTTGGAAGATTTCAGTTATCCTTAGCCCTCTTTACATGGACACTTAATCTGATTATAAACAGAGTAATAGCTCATTCGGGATAAAAATGCCTCATGTAAATATGTCAACCGATCAGATTCAGCCCGATCCAACTAAATTAACAAACAAATCGAGAGACGTGGTGTACTCCATTCTGATAATCTGATCGATTGAAAAATCTACCCATGTAAATAGATACTCTGATTGTTGGAGTACATTTCTTCTTTCTGTGCAGATGATCCATACGTGGTAATGAAGGCAGCCGTGGCCTACTGGTTAGCGCTGTAGACTTGTAACCAGAGAGTTGCCGGTTCGAACCCCGACCAGTAGGAACAGCTGAAGTGCTCTTGAACAAAGCACCCAACCCCTCTGCTCCCTGAGCGCCCCTGTAGCAGGCAGCTCACTGCGTCGGGATTAGTGTGTTGCCTCACCTCACTGTGGGCCAGATGTACTAACGCTTTTGCGCTCACTTCAGGCGTATTTGTTTCGCAATGTGCGTGTAAAATCATTGCGAGGTATGTACAAACAGGCCGCAATGATGTAAAAGAGCAAACTGCCTGTCGCGGGAGCTGAAAGTGGCAGATTGCGTTTGTCATGTCATGCATATGCATTCATGGGAGGATCCAGGGGAAAGTGAGAGTTTAGCCAAAGTCCTTTTAGGCAAGTCCCTCCACTCGGCGGCCATATACCAACGTTTTATGGGCACTCATCGGGCACAGTCTTTGGGACGAACTGCGCGTGCGCAAGGCTTCACGACACCAATCTTGCTCCAGCGGGCGAGATCACAACACATGATTGGCACGATGTCTTCACAACACACCATATGATTGGCTCAATGTATTCACATGTCGGCGTTTTGCCGAGGAAGGGGTGGGATATGTGTAGACAACGGCCATATTGGCGTGACAAACTAGCCCCATGCATTTCTATAGAGTATTTTTTGAGTGCTGTGTCTCCACATTAGAAAGTCTCTGGTTTAGCATAAAAAGATGGGAGGGGAAGAGTAAAGAGCGCCTAATTATGCATTCCGCGGTATGTACAAAGACTGCTCCTGAAAGCGCACGTCTATTCTGCGCCTAAATACTTCCGCCTTATAAAAGCAGGTGTTAATCCAAATTGCAGTTCAATGCGTCAATAAGAGAACCTTTCAAAGAAAACAGAATCGCTATTTAGAGCACCAGTTTTTGTGGTGAAAGTATTTGTAGCCTACTACCAAAAGCAACCTTAACTTTCGTTGACCTTTCGAATGTCTCACTTTCACTTTCACGTCATTCACTTAAACTTTCCTACTTGCTAGATTTGACCAATCTTCCATAGCCTACGTGCACAAGTAGTTTGAGTAGAACTACTGATCTTCATTATCTCCCTGCTTGTTTACATCTTATCATGTATGGTATTATTTCATGATCGCGAAACGTTAAAGAGAAAGGCGCAGTTTACACTAAGGATTGAATGATTGATAAATATGACAGAAACCTGGGTCTGACAGCGTTCGCAATCTGCGGTGTGTCCATGACGCTGATAACGCTACGTTCGCAAATGTACGTACATCTGGCCCTGTGTGTTCACTGAGTGCTGTGTGTGTTTCACTAATTCACGGATACTATACTATATTAATGCACAATGACGTAAACAAATTCGTTTTTCCATGGCGGCAATACAACTAGGAGCTTTACTTGTTCCAAGTAAAACACAGATTAAATGCCAATCGGTTTATTTAGCGTTCATGTAAACAATTTGGTTGAAATCTTTAATCAGATTAATTTCAATCTGATTGAAAAAAAGATGTCCATTTGATAACCGTTATTCAAAAAGGGCAAACACACACTTCACTTAGGCACTATCCCTAAACAGCAGAAAGGTTTTTCTGGATGATCAGTCATATTTTCCAAAAACTGTCCAATATATCACAAATTCTGCCAGCATATGTAAATTTACAGTATGAGAACAACTTTGATTTTTGAGAAAGGCTGTCGACATGTGAGCTCAACAGCCAATCAAATTGCACCCATCTCTTCCATGACCTTGAAGCAACATGTTTATTAGCTAGCTTAGTTTTTCATTTTCAGAGCCAGGACTACACACAGATTTTGCAGGTAGAAGACTGTGAGAAGCAATACACTTTCACATTTTAAATGTCAACATAAAAACCTATTTTGTACTTTACAGAGCCAATGCACTTCAAAACACCACACGTTCACACAAGTAGTGCATGCAAAATATACTTGAATTTCCCCTGGGGATCAATAAAGTATCTATCTATCTATCTAATAGCCATAGAACTACTGTATAAACCACCTATGCAAGGAAGAATGGGGGAAAATCCCTCCAAAAAAAATTGAAAGACTCTTTGCGGCGGCTACAAGAAATATACAGGCTGTGATATTTGCTAAAGTGGATGATTTTAAGAATGACCATGTACAGTAGGGTGCCCAAACCTTTGCCTTGGGCTCTTTTCTGTGTCATGTTAAAACTGTATAAGATGAAAATAATTAAGACTTGTCATCTTTAACTTTGTGTCAGATAATCTTTTACTTGCTCATTTATGACACAGAAATTTTGATCATCATTAGATACTTTTGGAAATAATAGAAACGATGCCAACAACAGCCCCAAAAAAATCTATATTTCCGCTCCTGTTTCACTTGTCATCATGAGTCCCCTCCAGGCCGAATTACATGGCTGCCGGTGGTGGAGTGCTTATGACAGGAGTTCAATCAACCTTGTCTGTATCTATTTTTGACTCAGTGTTCAAAGGCTCAATGTAGCCATTGGTTTCACAAATGTCACACAACTATCATCAAAGGGCATGTTTTCCTTCACATCCAGGCTCTGAAAAGCCCTTCAAGAGAAAAAGCAACGTGAATCAACATTTCAAGTCCAAAGGAGTGACAGTCATATTTTCTGAGGCTATCAATATATCAAAAACAACTAAAACAATGAGATAAACCATACACAGCTGTTGGAGGCTGTATTATGTTACCAAGTTATATACTAGGCTATAGGCCTACATTATTTGCACATTCATTATTTGCAGCAAAGTGGATTTGTTGTGAATTGAATAGTGAACAGTGAATAGTGAATTGAAAAGTACAATACATGTTTCATATTGCCACCACAATGTTAGTCAAAGTACATGAATATCTTGAAACAATATTAGTCAAGCTGAGCACTTTGGCCTGCGTCTTGTGCAATCACCTATCTAAGTCTGCCCTTACATATTATTATGTTATTTTACTTTTGGATTGCCTGGATTGGCTCTGTCTGATATTTCAGAATTATAAATATGTTCTTCAGATGACTTTTTAAAATGTGCAATGGATATCAGCTGATTAAAAAGGAGGGAAAGTTTATGCTCATTGACATTGTATGCACTAATATTGTACCTGTGGTATATGGTTTTGTTATGTCAGGAGGAAGGCCAAAAGAACAATCAAGCTTTAAGTGAACATTAAAAACTATTCTTAAAAATAAATCTTTCATTAGGTTGCTATATATTTTTGCAGTATTAGCTGAACTTGTATGGAGGTGCTTCAAAAATTCTTCAAAACATTATGCTGCACAAATCATGATGAAACCAGTTGAAATATATTCAGCACTCCTACATGAAGAAAAAAAAGCAACCGTCAATATTTTATTCAGCAAATCTGCTCTATGAGGGGGTAGCATGAGTGAAAAAATATTAATATTCATCAGATGAAAATTATGCATAATTTGGATGTGTCACGTACATGTACTGTCAAATTTCTACCAGTGTTGGCTGCAAGTTTATATTTCCAGCTCTTTGCCTTGCCATTGAACAAGCATATGGGTATTTTTTATGGAAATTCATGAGAGATCAAAAAGAAATGTTTATTTTCTAATGGTGTTTGAATTGCTTATGTAATTAGCAATGCCATTGGCAGAAACAACTGCAGTTGGTGTTGAGCTGCTTAGCTGTTTAAGCATATTGCCTGTGATGTGTTAATCTCTTTGAAAACCAAATGAAGAGTCATCCATGCAGACCATGTGGTTAATCCAACAGGAATGAAAATGCTTTGACTGGAGGCAATTAACCCTAACTGCTGTCTGTTTCCATTCTGGACTCAATCTAATGGCTATGAAAAACAAAATCAGTACATAGGATTGGGTGACTTTGCAATAACATAACAATAACATAACAAGATAAGAACTGGAGTCCTACATATGAAACCCTGCAACACTAAATTATGGCTTCAGGGAATAATTACACTAGCTGGGTTTCCCTCCAACTCATTAACATATTTTAAGTGCATCCATGAAAAGTTTGCACTTCTGTGCATGTTCCATCCCCTGTGTGTGTGAATTGAAATTGTACACACTCCAAATCAAGAAAGGAGTTGTGAACAGCTGTGGGATCAAAACATAACATTGTCAGGGCAGTTTTTATTGAAACACCTTATTGACAAATGCAAAGAAACTGTTTCCATCAACCTTAGTAACATTATACAATAGCGAGCTAATCCACCCCACTCAAATGAAAAACATTTTGATTCACATTAAAAGATTTTATGTACTGTACATTTAAGATGTTTCCAGTCAGGATTTCTTATTCAAATGGTTCAAATGTGCATTAAAAAGCTGGATGGAAATCCAGATATTGATGTTACAGACAAGTTAAGTACATGCCTGCAATAGTTCAGTCTTATTCTCTGAACATTGCAGATCAGTTGTACTGAATGCAGTGTAATGAGTAATTTATATTTGATCCACACTGATTATGCTTAAAAGGAAAATATCATTAACTAAATGCAAATTTAAATGACTTATTTTTGTAATAAACAGGACAAAGACGTAAAGATTTAAGTCATCTATATGTTTTTTTCAGGCTCTTTTAGGAATGTCTCCAACGATGCCTTCCCTGCCAACCTCACCTGTGACGGTAATGGCCGCAACGAATCCTGTGCCGTTGTGGATGCCTCTGGAAGCCCATACAAAACTGTTGAGATGATCTTCATTGCCTTGGTCACAGGTTCCCTCAGTTTTGTTACAGTGGTGGGCAACATCCTTGTAATGCTATCCATCAAGGTCAACAGACATCTTCAGACAGTCAACAATTACTTCTTATTTAGCCTGGCATGTGCAGATCTCATCATTGGTGCTTTTTCCATGAACCTTTACACAGTTTATATTATCAAGGGTTACTGGCCCCTGGGTCCTGTGATCTGTGACCTATGGCTGGCCTTGGACTATGTAGTTAGCAACGCCTCTGTGATGAACCTGCTGATCATAAGCTTTGACCGTTATTTCTGTGTGACAAAACCACTGACCTATCCAACAAGGAGGACCACCAAGATGGCAGGTCTGATGATTGCAGCTGCTTGGATACTATCCTTCATCCTGTGGGCTCCGGCAATCTTGTTCTGGCAGTTCATTGTGGGCGAACGCACGGTTCAGCCAGGAGAGTGTTACATACAGTTCCTCTCCAACCCTGCGGTCACATTTGGTACGGCCATTGCTGCTTTCTACTTGCCAGTGATCATCATGACTGTGCTCTATATCCACATTTCTCTAGCGAGCCGGAGCAGAGTGTCCAAACAGAAACCAGAGTCCAAGACAGAAAAGAAGGGTCTCAAGACTGGTGGACTACTTAAGAGTCACATTCTTAAACAGAATAACAACAATCAGTTGCCTAAACCCAGCAAAGATACCGGCAGCACTAGTGATACCTTGAAGAATGGCAAGCTTGAAGAGTCTGTTGTTTCAACCAAGGCTGAATCCAGCGTTCCACCAGAGGAAAAGGAAAGCTCCAATGACTCCAGCACTGCCAGCATTGCCCCGAAGGACACCCATGAGAGGGCAAACAGTGAGATCACCTCTGAGCCTGCTGCTGCAGCCCCTACCCCTATTCCCAAACTGAACTCAGCATCCAAGTGGTCCAAAATTAAGATAGTCACGAAGCAGGCAGGGGATGAGTGCATCACTGCCATTGAGATTGTCCCACCTAACAGTAGTTGTGAGGCTCGGTCCATTCCTGTGAACCGGCCCAGAATGGTGGCAAGGAAATTTGCCAGCATCGCCCGAAGTCAGGTAAAGAGGAAGAGACAGATGGCAGCACGGGAGAAGAAAGTAACTAAGACCATCTTTGCCATTCTGTTGGCATTTATCATCACCTGGACACCATACAATGTCATGGTCCTCATCAGCACATTTTGCCAGTCATGTGTGCCTGACACAGTATGGGCCATTGGATATTGGCTTTGCTATGTGAATAGCACCATCAATCCCGCATGCTACGCTTTGTGCAATGCCACATTCAAAAAGACTTTCAAGAATCTTCTTATGTGTCAGTATAAGAATATTGGCACTAGATAAGCTGGAGGGAAGGATGAAATAAATATTGGGGTCGCTGACTTGTTCCATACACCGTACCTTGCTGGCATATATGAGCGCCATGGACAACATTGTTTTCAGAATGTCAAGAGCAGAAAATACTATCCACGGACATACAGAGACATTTGGATAGGAACAATTTATGAAGCTGAAATGGCATGGTGTGTAACAGTGTGATCACAAACAAAAGGTCCACATTATTCTGTTATGTAATTTAGGTAGTGAAAAAAACCTCTCTCAAATTGCTGTCAGGTTGCTCAGCCACTCTAAATGAAGGCCATCACCAATCTACAACTAGCCAGACATTTAAATCTAAATGAAATAATTTTATGCTTAGTTGTGACCTGTGGTGAAATGGAAGCTTTCAGTATACAGTGGATATTTACACACACACGCACACACACACACACACACACACACACACTACAAACAATACACACATACAGTACATTCAGGATATATATGTGTGAGTGTGTGTGTGTGTGTGTGTGTGTGTGTGCGTGTGTGTGTGAGAGTGCTATTACAACCTTGGCAAAATACTTAACATACATGACATTATTAGGGGTCTAACCGTACAAAATCATTGGAACGTATCTTTATTCTGAAGTGAATAACATTTCAGAATTACACAAACAAAACACATGGAAAGATACAAAAGAACTTAAAGGTGCCGTATGCAATGCTAGCACCACTTGCTTAGATACACAAAACAAATGGAGACAGGGATTTCAATCTCATTACAACCTTGCTGATTTGTTAATTCAGCTGAATCATGTTGAAACTCTAACCATTGTAATCAACAGAGCCCAGGAGTCCCAAAGACATTTAGGGCCCATCTTACACTCGGTGCAACGTGGTGCCAAGCTCCATTTCCATTGCGCCCATGGGTGTGTCAATGAAAAAAAAAATAGATGTGGTCAGGCACATGATCCAAAAATCGCTATCTTACACCCACTAAAAATCATTACACTACTGACCAAGAAAAACCTGGTCTATGGAGAAAAGCGCATATTAATCACAGCGGTAAAGACAAGATATAAGCAGCCCTTAAGCACGAGTCCCAGGTAACGACTCATTTTCGGGATGAATATCTTTAGGGTTTTCATTCAGTCATACAAACTTATTCTGGGGTAAGTTTAGCTTTTTTCAGGCTATGTTTTAGATTGTACCCCCTTCCTCGTCAGTCAATATTGAATGTAAATAACTGTGTAGAACTGCTTTGTCATTGCCTATGAGACCATGTGAAGTTAGTTTCAGTTCAGTTGGCCTATGGGTTCAAATAATGGGCGAGTGCCGATGCATGTAGGCACTCTGCTAGTCACACACAGGTTTTAGTAAAGCAAGTATGGGCAGCCATGGCCTACTGGTTAGCGTTTCGGACTTGTAACCGGAGGGTTGCCGGTTTGAACCCCGACCAGTAGGCACGGCTGAAGTGCCCTTGAGCAAGGCACCTAACCCCTCACTGCTCCCCGAGCGCCGCTGTGGTTGCAGGCAGCTCACTGCGCCGGGATTAGTGTGTGCTTCACCTCACTGTGTGTTCACTGTGTGCTGAGTGTTTTTCACTAATTCACGGATTGGGATAAATGCAGAGACCAAATTTCCCTCACGGGATCAAAAGAGTATATATACTTATACTTAGTATTAGTGAAATCATGCAAGCAGATTCCTTCAGATGTGCTCACTGTCAAAATACAGACACGCTGCATTGCTGGCTCTTAATGGGAATGACAGATATCACTCTCTTTGGTTTGAAGGATGTTACGACCAAAACACACCCATGACTGATTAAGAAACATAAGAACAACCCTTTTGAACAATGTGCCCGGTGTCTGATCACAAAAGCACACCGTTAAATTAGCGAATGTGGTCTGGACATGCCCTAAATGTCTTTAAACCTTGCATCTCTGACTAGGTGTTTCAGATTGCTAAAATATGGCCCTTAATCTTTTTGAGCATGTGAAAGTTAGATAATCATCTAATCTGAAAGCAATTAGCAGCAGCTTTAACTTAATTTTTTGTGAAAATTGTAATCATACAGTTCATGATTCATAACTGGTAAAAATTACAACTTAAAAAAGGCACTTGTACAACTTGTACATGATGAATTAAAACAAGACAAAAGTTGTGCCAATGTTGTTCTTAAAAATAAATAGAGTATTTTTCCGTGCTGAGTAAATAAGTATAACATGCATTTCTAAATATAAAAATCAGTTCAGGTTGATTTTTTTTGGGGGGGATCAATATATTAGGTTACTACCTAAGATACAAAGGTTCCTTTGATTATACAATTCTCTCACCATGTTTAATTAGTGGTTAGAAAGCTGGGCAATGATTAGTAGACACTACATTCTGGCATTCCTTTCCCTCAATTGGTGCTTGACGGTTTAGGTTGACACTATTTACAAAAAAAAAGAATAAACCGACAACTCCAGATCAGAGTGTGGGGACTCTTTCTTGTTTGTAAGTAAAGAAAGCTGACATGGGACATGAGGATGTGGAAAATAAGCAAGGACCTAGCATTAGCTTGATTAATACCCATTTTATTCTAGTTAGTCAAGAGGAGATAATAATCATTTACTCCGTGTTTTAATATATCTAAACAAAGCATTAAACTAAAGTAATTCACTGTATTTTTTGTTTGTAATGTGTATCAAAAGCATGGATATATGAATACATGTATACTACACCCCTAATATACATATTGTTCAATTCACTTAACCACAGACTTTGCTTACACTAATGTATTTATCATAAACACACACGTGAGTGTATCTGTGTGTGTGTGTGTGTGTGTGTGTGTGTGCGTGTGAGAGAGAGACTGATGAAGGAGGTCTCTCCAAATATGAATTGTAATCCTGAGCTTTCAGACTGAATCCAATAACTGATAAATGTTTGTGTTTTGTGTTTTACCAGTAAGAAAACATAATTATGGCGATATCACCTGTACAATCAAGTCAACCTAAATTTTATAAATGGCCTCCTGTGACCAGAAAGGTATTAAATGAATGTGTAAATATATGGCTGGTGTATTATAATGAATGCTCAATATTAATCTCTCCTTACAGTATTTAATATTTGGATGTTTGTACTTTTCTTGCACTTATGTTATTAATACAATGTTTGTAAATAAGATATATTATATCAAGTGTGTTAATGTCGGTATGCAAAATGATAAAACACAAAATCTTTCATTTGTAAACATGGAATGGTCAACAACTTGCAATCATGACATGGAATGTAAATAACAAATATGATATATATATATATAACATGCCGTTCAAAAGTTTGGGGTTTCTTACAAATTTCAATTCACTCCAATCCAGACAGAATACCAGCTGACTACTTTTTCCCTACAGTTGTGAGTCTTGAGGACAGTCAAGAAATGTCCACAAAGTGTGGCATGGTATTGCAAACTGAAGTGATAGCCAGTTTCTTAAAGATTACTTTTATCCTGTACACATTTTCATTTTACTTCAATCAAAACACCCGAAACCACTACAGTCCCTCCACCATGCTTGACAGATGGAGTCAAACACTCCTCCAGCATTTGGTCAGCATCTCTAATGTTTAGCTCATCTTATATTTGTTGGCCAGGAAAATATAAATAAAATATGGTTTCTGTACAACTCTGTGTACAGTAGAAGGCCAGCATCTTGGAGTGTTTTGTGGGTCCTATTTAATGAAACTGCCAGTTGAGGACCTGTGAAGCATCTTAAACTACACACTCTAATTTATTGTCCATTAGTTGGCCTTTAATTTCAAAGCCAATTTGCACTGTTCTGTCAAGAGAGTAGCACACAACATTGTATAAGAACTTCAGTTTCTTGGCCATTTCGTTCATGAAATAGCCTTAATTTCTCAAAACAAGAATAGATTGACACCTTTCTGTTTCTGGTCATTGTGTGCCTTTTGCTGGTGCACCAGAAACTACTCTAATGAAGGCCAGTTGAATCATTAATTTAACCAGAGCAGCAGTTTTCGGCTGCGCTAACATATTTGCAAGACACTTTTCCACAATAAAATGTGTAAGCCTATGTGAACCCAAGCTTTTGAAAGGCAGTGTCTCTGTGTGTGTGTGTGTGTGTGTGTGTGTGTGTGTGTGTGTGTGTGTGTGTGTGTGTGTGATTCTTCTGAGATTGTGTACCAGATTTGTGAAAGGAAAGCTTTGACCACCAGTAGGACAACATATATTCAATAAAATAATTGGCTATTTACATTCCATTTAAACACACACACACACACACACACACACACACACACACACACACACACATATATATATAAAGAGAGAGACTGAGCAATCTGTATATACTGTATACATTCCAAATGATATCAGATCATGCAAAGTTGTAAAGCAAGTTGTGTTATTGATAGTTTAGCACGCTCATGAAACACCAAGCTAGTTACATTTTCAAGTTAGGTTGCAAAGCAGAACCAAATAAACTTTGACATGGTATGTGAAACAAGAAACAAGCCTTTATTTCAAACAATAAAGATAAAGATAGAGGATATGATTTGTGTTCTTGGACAAAAGAAACTTATTCTATTGAACTATAATACATTTCATAGGTCCACTCTTCCAATCCCATGGCACCAATCACATACCACTGCATCCTAAATTTGTCCACACAACTGGCTTACTGGATTAGCCAGAAAATACTGAACTATTCTTCTAATGACTCAGAAGATAAATGCATTTCATATAAAAGTGGGTAACACTTTACTTTAGGTATCTACATAAGAGTGACTTGACACTGTCATAACCCTAACAGTAACCCTATCTAACTTGTCATGACCGAATGACACTTGACAGAAGCGAGTAACAGAAGTGTTATGTCATAAACATTTATGACTTGTTTATAATGTTAATGACACATTCATGACAGTGTCATGTCACTCTTACTGTATGTAGATACCTTCAAGTAAAGTGTAACCAAAAAGTGCAGAAATTTCATAAAAGCAATGGATGATTGTCTTGCATTTGTTGAAACAGGAAATGAATTGGCATATGGCATATGGCATATTTCTGGTGATTATGTGATTACTCTTCACTGCACCCTTAATGCTATTATTCAGGTCTCTTACACCTGTTGTTCATTGTCTTTGCCTTGTCTCCATATGACGATATTACAATGGTTTTCCTCTTTAGGGTACCTCGATAATAGGACCTACCCAATTCTGTCCATTCAAGAAGCATTCAAAACTCAGCACCTCTTCAAAACTTGTGTTCTGTTAATGTATTTTAATGTTGATATATTATAGTTATTATTATTGCTATTACAGAGATAATTGTTGTTTTTATACAAATTGCTATTATTAATATTGTTGTGCACATTTTTTGTTATTGTCAATGTTCTAAACTTACATTTAATAAAACATTTTAGTGATGGCACTCACTAGTATAGTTACTCGCGTGGGTTGGCACTGCATTAGTGTGGTGCATCATAGGTTATCCGTGTCAGGGACTAAAAACAGAATGATTTTCATATTGGTTTGTTCTGAGCAAAAACATTACTTTTTCATCCCTGTTCCAGTGTTCTAAGGCCTCTCCTCTAAATGGCTTTAAAATGCCTTTACAAATTGATTTATGGCCGGTGGCACAATAGCCTACTATAGGCTTTTTGCCCAACATCCTTAAAGCTTAAATCAAAGCACATACTGTAGATATCAAGGCTAACTGTTAAAAATGGATTCAGATGTGGGGTGAGATTTAAAAGTAGGCAATTAGCCTATATATTATTAGATCTTCAAAAATGTCTGCTATAGCCTGATTCCTTGTGTTAAGCCCTGTAATAACCTAACCTATGTGTGGTGCTACCAATTGCATGACAGGCCTATTTCCTAGTGTCTCTGGTAGCCTATGTTATTTCACATAATGTTTCAGTAATTTAGGCTACATACTTGGAAAAGGCAGTTAGTGTTGGTATGGATACGAAAATCCTTTTTATCAACTAGTAGGTCTAGCCTATTATATAGTGGAGACACTGATTTATAAAATCTGACCAAATGTATCCAATAAGGGCTCTGGGGAACACTGTGTTGGACTAGGTAGCTGACTTTCCAATCCTATTTGGACTTTTGAATAATATTCAAAGAAAGGTTAATCGGAACGATAAATCCCATTACTAACCGGTTATCAAAAACTAAAAATAGTGTTTTCAATCCAGAACAAGTGAAATTGGTTTTGTTTCTACAGTAGAAACGGGTAAAAGAATGAAACGGAAACGGAAACAAACACATTTTTTGGATGAACGTGTTTCCATTTCTTTTTTTTGAACCGTTTCTACTGTAATCCCTGATCTAATACATGAAGAGTTCAGATGCAAAACCCTCCAAATCCATCTGACCACTTTTCTTTTAAATGAGCATTTAAATTCAGGCTCCTATAGGTTTTTGCCTATAAATCGATATTTCAGACCAGGAAGATAGTGGTATTTAGTGGGTTTTGAAGTAAAATGATTTGATTAACGTATACTATGTGTGGAGAGCATCCACTCTCCATCTTTATCTCATTTTTGACGTAAGTGGCATTTAGAGGCTTTTGCATCTGAACCCTTCACATGTAACAAGGTAAAACATTTGATGAGAATGCACAGAAGAGGAAAAGATTTGTAGAAGCCAATAATGTAATAACAGCCAATAACGTAATAATTTTAATGTAATAAAGCCAATAATGTAATAACTTGCCAATAATGTAATAAGTCCTCAACCAGCCAAAGGACCCCTTGGAGACACTGAGCACCCACCTCTGCTCCACCCTAAATTTAGGCCTGATATTCATATCTTATATCTGGAACTAAGTGTCACACAGTCACACATACACACATTCACACACCCACACCCCTACACATTTTAACATGTATATTACCTGTAACAGTGGTGTTTTATAGAACTTGATTCAATGTATGATGTTTATTATTGATATTTTTTCTAAGGTGATGAAACACGGGACAACTTTTGGGCAACGTTGCAGGGCAATGTTGCTGAGCTACAATTTCCTATTGAGATTGGGCAACATAATTTTCATCTGAACGATTTGGATACTTACTGTATGGGTAACGTTTTGTAGCCTGGAAGAATCCAAACTCATTTACATAATATATAGTGTATATTTATATAAATATATAGTGGCAATTAAAGTTGCATGTTTTTGCATATGCAAATCCCAAATGAGTGGTTATGGGCTAGGTTGATGCGGGCCCTTGAGACCAACATACCACAACATTTTGTCATCTTGGGAGCGGTTCGGGTAGTTATCTAGCAAAACATTTAGCATTTGGCTTTCAGGGGGGGCCCAGTGCGTAGTGTCCCCTGGGGACAAACGTTTATTTTCTGTAAAAGTGTAGTGGGGCTACATGCCCACCAAGTTTCATGAGCCCCGGTGTTTCGAAGTCCCGGGAATCGTTGCCCAAAAATTCAGGAAGGAAATAAAAGGAAGAGAACATTGTTTTGACAACTTGTTTACGACCACAATGGGGTCGGCGGTCATAATAAATAATCCTATCTCCGAGAGACAGAGTGCAGGAGTGTTTGAATGGTCATGTTTTTAAGCAGTTATTTGAAGGTAGAGTTTGAAAGTACAGTGCCGTAGTGACACTTTATATCCAGTAAATAAACCTTAAATAAAGTGTTATTAGTAGCCTATGTTTTTACATAATTGGCTGCAGTTATTACATTTTTTTTAACCCAACCAACAACGTAATAACCAACCAATAATGTAATAACTTATTACATGATTGGCAAAAAGTTATGGTTCAGAAATGCTATTACATTATTGGCAAGTTATTACATGATTGGCTTTATTTCATAAAATTATTACGTTACGCCACGGCTGTAATTGCTTTCGGTAGGCTACTCGGCCTTCAGCCTCGTACCTACGGCCGAATTACAGCCGTGGCGATATCCTTTACCATCCACACTCCTCGTGTCACATTGCTTAAATAAAGCATCAAGAATGCATTCCAATTTTGTTGTATCCTGCACAATGGCAATAAAGAATTCTATTCTATTCATAACAAACTGAGAGCTTCTCCGGACCGGATAAAATGACCTGGAAAATTGCATGATGGAAACGGGCTGTTAAGGTTTGTAATTTGTAATTTATTTATTTCAAGACAGGGACAGCGCACAATAAGACATTAACCTTGTACAACAAGAGAATATGGATTGTGCCAGGTTTTAGCAGATTGGTATTTTCCATCTGTAATTCCGGGGCAGGTTGATGGAATAGTACATTAAAAATTAGTATATGAGAAGAAAGTTATTAAATGAGATAAAAGCACAGGTAACGCAATGTAGGCCCTAGATCTTTTAACTTAAATTCTATTCAATAATGCAGAGGTGCCGACGTTTCACAATATATGGAATTAATGGATGAGGCGGATGCAAAAAACTCCACAATGTGATAGCACACAAAGTAGGCTACCCTGTGGAAGTAAGCAGCCCTATGCTATGTTTAGCTAGTCCGAGCTAACACAGACTTCTGGACTTTTGAATGCCTGCTCCACTGTCTATTTTCACGGTAGGGTCTAATGGAGCAGTATTAATTCCAGTGGACTGTTTGCGTATGTGTGTCTGTTTTTATGAATGACGGTTGGGCTGATGCAGTATAACTTAATAGAGACAGGGGGTGTGGGGAACCCTTATGGTCAACACAGGATTGGTGTGCTGTGTTTTCAGGTCAAATAATTGTGATCAGGAAATTAATTGGTATTTGTGACAAGCCTAAACACGTGGGTGGGTGACCAATGACCATAATGGGTGCCAACAAAGCTTCACTGCTTGCTCCTCAATAAGAAAAGAAACCTAATGGGATAAGATTAGGTAGATACACATATAACATACAATTAATATTTTTCTGATATTTACTGAACCTCATGTAAACATGACGGGGTATGATAAACCAGCTGTTAAACTTGCCCCTAGAGCCGCATACAGACAGCTGCCAATTCAGTGCCCATGCCTTGTTGCCTCAAAACATAATAATAATAATAATAATAATAATAATAATAATAGTAAGTGTTAAACTTTGTTGTGCAACAATCCATGGCCCACTTTCCCGATAACGACGGAGACACGCTCTTAAGAGGGTTTTCTACGATTCATCTTACGATCCTTCGTTTGGTTTTTCCGACTGTTTCCCGAACATGCTCGTAGCGTGAACGCGCGTGCACTGCTCTTAAGATGCTCTTATGTGGAGCTGTCCACGTTAATAGTTCTGAAATATCCTCTGATTTGACGGTGATGTCAGGTGACTGCACGTCACAGCTATAGGCCTACCATTTAAACTTCGGATCTACAAATTAATATCAATACGAAAATAGAAACACTTTGACATCTGCATGTAAGCATCCCAAGTAGGTTATATACCACACAGAGACATAAATAATTGTAATCGCGGTGTCAAGAACACGTTTGAAGATAAGAAAGAAGTCAAGTAAGAAAGAGAGGAAATGTGTAGGCTTAGATTTTGATGCAGTAGGCTACAGACAAAACCACATGTTGCTTTCTCTGCTTTTACCTCATAGGCCTAATAAAATATAGCCTTCACTTAGCAAAGATAATGTCAAACTATTCTGGCAACGTCTCGTTTAATAACTTGATTGCATTTTTGTCCGCTTTTCATCACATTATTATGACCATTAAATGTAGGCTATTTTGCACGCTAAAATCTGATTCATCACAGGTAAACACAATAAAGAATGGGAACGTAAATTGGATTATGTATTCTAAGTTGTAATTCCTCTGTATGTCCTGTTGGTGACCTCAGTGAGAAGTACTGTTAAGACGCTCTTAGCCGGTAACAAGTAGGCCTACTCTGGAGCACTCGTAGATCTACGAGTGTTTTCACGACGCTCTTAAGCTACGATGGTTTCGGGAAACAGTCAGCAAATCTTAAGACGTTCGTAAGAGAGACTTTACGACGCTCTTAGGCTTAAGATGCTTTTGGGGAACTGGGCCCATGTCTCTCTCACTAGTTTCTTCCTGTCTGAATGCGGCTTAATGCTCTGGGCCCAGTTCCCCGAAAGCATCTTAAGCCTAAGAGCGTCGTAAAGTCCCTCTTACGAACGTCTTAAGATTTGCCGACTGTTTCCCGAAACCATCGTAGCTTAAAGGAGAATTCGGTGTGATTTTGACCTAAAGTGTATTGAAACATGATACCGAAAGTGTGAACGTATGTCTCATAGCCCATCTCGGCTTGTCCCCTGCACTCCAAAAATCTGGCTAGTTAGCCGATGCTACCAACAGCTTTTTTCAATAGTGGTGCTTCGCATCGGGCTAGCCATGCAAATAAATCACTGTTTTACACCCATTTACGAGGCTCAATGTATCTCCACACTTCATTGGTAGACTTCCGAGGGGCCCTGACATTTAAAACGAGACATTGAGAACTTTGAAAAGCACTGGTAGTTTACTTACAAGGCGATTTATACAGACAGTATCTTCCACGAAGTTTAGCGTTTGCAGCCATCTTGAATTTAGTCACGATAAGTCGAGCAAGGAGTAAGAATGAACTGGTATGATAAGGGATCAGATTCCAAAAAATAATTCAGTGGAAATGCATGGATTCCAGTGCCATGCATTTCCACTGAATTATTTTTGGAATCTGATCCCTTATCATACCAGTTCATTCTTACTCGTTGCTCACTTTCTTACTCGACTTCTTTCTTATCTTCAAACGTGTTCTTAAGTGACACAGCGAAAAAGTATTGCATGGTGCAACAATCTAATCTTAAATAATTACAATTATTTATGTCTGTGTGTGGTATATAACCTACTTGGGATGCTTACATGCAGATGTCAAAGTGTTTCTATTTTCGTATTGATGTGAATTAATGTGTAGCCTAGATCCGAAGCTTAAACGGTAGGCCTATAGCTGTGACGTGCAGTCACCTGACATCACCATCAAATCAGAGGATATTTCAGAACTATTAACGTGGACAGCTCCCCTTAAGAGCATCTTAAGAGCAGTGCATGCGCGTTCACCCTACGAGCATGTTCGGGAAACAGTCAGAAAAACCAAACGAACGATCGTAAGATGAATCGTAGAAAACCCTCTTAAGAGCGTGTCTCCGTCGTTATCGGGAAACTGGGCCATGGCTCATTTTTTCCCCCAGCCACCATTTCGGGAAAAGTGCTTTCACACAGAGCGACATTTTTGCCAATTAATTCATGATTTTATACTCTGCCAGTTCAGCAGCAGAATGTACATTTCTAATGACTTTTGATGCAGGATTGATTACACCCTGATTGCATGCCCGGTTTTTTCTTTTTTTTACTTCATCCACATGGTCCTTCCTTCCACAAAATGGAAATATAAAATGCAAACAAAAGTTAGGATCACATAACAAATATCTTGCCCTGTGACTTTACTTTTAGGCTTATCCCATCTTATTTAGTCTAAAACGCAGGAAATTAGAACTTACACAGAGAGCTGTTACCTGACAGCCCTTGCTCATTAAACCCACTCTGGTTTTTGTAAGAGCTCTCTTCAACAGGGTTTCATCTCAAATGAGAGCAACAGTGACACAAAGTCAGTAAGGGTGTTGGAGCGCATAGTTAATGCTCTGTTAAAGCCAGTACAGAAAGTACTATGTTGACCTACTAAATCTGTTTGCTTTCATTGAAGAAGTAATTAGGTGTCATGGACCAAACAGGGCATGAGCAAACCCTTAGAGCAAACACATTGATGTGTGCTCCCAACCCTACATCCTGAAGTTACAACATTCTGTCTTGATTTCCCCTTATTTGTCCTTGTTACATAGTATACGAGTCAGATATTTCACAAGACAAAAGCCCCCTCTGTCCTGTAGCTCCAAATGGTTCTTGCAATGTTAACAAAGACAGAACCTGACTCTTTTTTTGGTCATTCACACCAAGAACGATAACTATAACGATATTGCCAAAACAATATTATTCTAGCTAAGAATGACAACCTCCACACATAATCTATAACTATAACGACATGAAGAAAACTATTGGGAATCACTTTTGAGCGATTTTGAGAACGATAAAATCTTACAGCCAATCAGAATCCATCAAATTTTAGCCATCACATGCAACACAGAGATACTTTTCTTATCGTTGGTCAGTGTGGACGCTTTTATCGTTATAGTTATAGGCTACAGAAATTAATAATCCAAGCAAGCAGACAAGTAATGATTAAAGACTTTCTTTCGCTTTCTTGTCAAATAAGAACTGGTCTTAAAAATTCTAAATACAAATGGTACGTCTATGAGAACATTTTCATCAAACATTTGTAACAGATTCACTTTCATAAAAATGTGAAGGGGCCCCATTTCCATATAAAAATGGTCATTAGTGATTGATAGTTTATTATAGTGATTTTTTTTTTAAATCTTAAAATCAGGTAAAATCTAAATACTACCAATACAAAAAAAATCAGTAGAGTAGGCTACAGTGAACAATTGCAGATATTGAAATGTGAAGAATCTTTTTGTTGTCGGATCTCAGTTGTAACTTGCACTGTGATAGACATTCTATCCTTATTTATTCTAGTATAATTCATGTTTTTATGTCCTGAATTGCACAGCAACTTGCAAAAACTTCTCAAGCTGTTCAAACATGGATGTCGTGAGAGACTGTGGTTTAATATAATAAAAAGAAATTATCAAAAAATCCTAAATCATCTAAGAAATGCCTTTAATAAGATAAAACACATGATATAACAATATTAATATTTATCAAAACAATTAATTTTATTCAGAATGAGGTAAACCTAAGTAAAGATGACCAGCGCGCACATTTAAAATTCTGTTCATTACTCATGATGACAAGTAACGATATGTTAACTTGGAGTTACATCATAACATCATTGTAAGAATCCTGTTTTACTGAAAATTTGCCTGCCTACTGGATTTCCTCCTTTCACAGATCAGATGTATAAATACCTCAGTGCAGCATCTATCCATAATGTATACTGGACTTCGCTCTCCCCCCTCATCATCATAGTCTCTGAATCTGTTGCACAAAGTTTCGCCTTGTGAAAAGGGACTTTCTTTCCTTCTCATTGTCATGAAAATCGTTGCCTCAGGTTCTGTAAAGCACCTCAACATGGTGCTCATTATCAATACATTAGGTAACTAAACAAATAGGTAGATCAATAAATAAATGTAGCCTATTAAACCTAGATTGCTGTGAATAGTTTTGTGAATAATGAATTAATGAAACAAATGTGTTGAAAACAACACAACTTGCCTTGTTTTTAACACATCTGTGTCCAGATAGGGACAACACAGTTTGTGTTGTTTCCAACAGATTGCTTTTGTTATTTGTTATAAAATTTGTGTTGAAAATAACACAACTTGCATTGTCTTGTAACACATCTGTGTCCAGATAGGAACAACATTGTTTGTGTTGTTTCCAACACATTTGTTTTAAGAGTGCATGTTCTATGCTCATGACTATTATGAGTATTTATGTTCTCAAACGAGAGGAAAAGTTCTTCATACATCACTCTGATAAATAAACCACACAAAAACAGGTAATGGAAACACCACCTCTGCAAAAGAGGGTCATCCTTGTTTTTCATAAACAGCTGGGTTTACAGACACCTACAGTTTGTGTTCCTACAGTGTATTGATCAATTACTCACTGGCCAGTCTGCTTAAACATCTATTGGGCACGGAGCAGAGACCTGAGTCCTGTATTGCATGCAACAAATTAGTATCTCAAATTGAAAATGACAACAAACATACATGTAAATCAAATCAATCTTAAGTTTCACTGTATTAATATGTGGTTTAAAATGTATCCTTTTCTGATAGTCACAGTCTGTACACTGAGTCCATGTCATGGTTAGCATCAGTATCTAAAATGTACATCTTGTCACAGCATGTTGAATGTGATTATGTCTTAGTCCGTATAAATACTGTATTAGTCACCCATGAACACCACCACAGAAGTTTCTGAGCTCCTGTTTCTTTTAGATGGTTCATACACCACACAACATTCATGTTCAAGGGTACAGTAGCTGATTTGAAATAATAGGCCATGTACATGCCAGAGCAGTTAAAGCTTCATTTTAAAGGATTCTCCATTTGCAACCTGCTCAATGGGATATTGAAGTGACCGGACGCAATAAACTGTGCAAAATGTGCATTATATTTGGTCTTTTGATATTTTACAAGGTCAGTAGATCTGTCTCTAACCTGATGCACAAAATGATATGAGAAAGGGCTTTAGATGAAATAAAAAAACAAATCTACAGCCCTTCAAACATTTGAGTATTGCTTCAAAGCAGTCTTTCGTACTCGTGCTGTAATAATTAGGACATTCAAATCATACTTATTTTGATCTGGAGCAATAATGGAATACAAGATTACAATATTAGTTATATTGAAATTTGAAAGAGCAGTGTTTTATTGTGACAGTAGTGTTATATTCTAAATGGACACTGGACCGTATTGTAATATAATTACTAAAAATAAAAATGTTAATGTTATTAAAATCTATTTAGTAAGGAATGCACAAAATATGCAATAGTAGTCTTTCAATTAAGATCATATTGTGGAAACCATGGACATTTTGCCAGTCAATTCCTATAGTGAATAAAAAGCTTTATGTTTTGCCTTAACACTTATTCCCACACTATGCCTTACTTTTTTCAGTTTGCTTCTGTATCAAGGAAAGAAATGCAGGCTGGCACATGACAGAGCGCCATGCTACATGGTGGATCCCCATTCATCTTTCCTAGTGAAACAATTTGTCCAGGATGTTGTGAGAGTGATGTGGGTACACTGCTTGTATTTAAACAAGCTATTTGGATTGGGGGACCAGAGAACCACAAAATAAGACCACTGAAAACTGATAGAAAAGGAAAAAATAATACATACATTTTAGGTAGTGACAGAGGCTCAGATAGAGAGAGAAAGCTGAATAAATAAATAAAAAACTACCACTACTCTACAGACTTATGTGTGAAGCAGTACATAATTATATGAATGAAATGTTTAATGTTTAGTATTGTTTCAAATCTGATGTTGCAAGTTTAATACTCGTTGAAAATAAATAGTATCCACAAATAATAATGATAATAATAATATCCTTTCATCTATAATTTTACAGCAAAAGCTGACATACTTCTATGAAGTTTTTGAAGATCAAAATCATTAAAGAAGTGAGTACACACACAAGTAGGTGTAACAGAGATAAAATTGCTCTGTACTTGAGAAAAAAATATATCAAATTTACAATTGGTTTTATAATACAAACATGACAACACAGAAATTCATTGCTAAAAAATATACAAACATCCATTTACCGTAAAATGTCATATGAAATAAACCATTACTTTAGTACATCAAGTAGAAATTCCAATAATCAGCCATAGAGAGAAAATATATTCAAGGCAATTTAACCTACAGTGCAAAACTGCTTTGACAGATGGCTTCTAAGATACACTTACAGTACCATTTACTATGTTCTTATGGAAACCATAAGGAAGCCAACCAACAAACCATTGGAAGCTATATAACGTAAAGTAGCAAAAAAAAAAAAAAAAAAAAAAAAGAGGTTTACACTAATATCTAATATAGGGACCTTCAGTGTGTTACCCTCCTATGTAAAGATGGTGAATTTTGTGTAGAGAAAGAATACAGTGTAAAGAGAAGTGACATGAATGCAAGCTTAACAGCAGCATTTAACTAATGAAGATCTGACACCACCGACTCTATGCCATCATCATCATACAGATAGTCGATAGCAATAAAGACGCAAAATTTTATCCTTTTGAAATCTAAAACTGATCTCTTTAGAATATTTCAGTCTCCCCTATCCAAGTAAGAGGTTGACAGGTTCAGGATAACAGCAACTGAAAAGTAATTTCTTTAATTCAAATTACATTTTTCATCTTTAGCTGACCCAGCTCAAAACCCATGTCATCCCCAAGTTTTCTTTGAACTCAACTCATCTAACAATCTAACATTCAGTTTTGCAGCTCAACATGAACTTTGAAGTCTAAACAATACACTTAATTTCTTCTAATCACACACACACACACACACACACACACACACAAAGATACAACATACTATGCACACATACACATAAACAAATACTATGCTTTTGGCAGTACAATAAATAAATAGGATCTGCTAATTTTGCACATCCATTGCTTATGTTAGTAGAACACCACTCATTAGCCACACTCTCAGGCTGCTCTCGCCTGTCTAGAAGAAGGCAGTGAAATGCATTCCCACCAAAGCTACAAATTCCATTAGTTTCCATATATTTGGTTGGCATTGGTTTGGCACAAGTAAAGGAGGCTTCAAAGTGAGAAAAGGCCAGGTTATCCATCACACTGCAGTCTCTTGGTCCTCTCGCTGGATCATCTGGTAATGCTGACGGTTCTCCAGATAGGCTGCCAGCTCTGCGTCCTTGGCCTTCTCTGCACGGTGCTTTGGCGTATCACCCTGTGGAGAGGAAAGAACGCCGTAAGACCTCAGTTTGCACTGCTACATACAGTATAAGGCACCAGCTACAGGTGCAAACATCATCCTGTCATTAATGCATGAGTGTCATGAGTTCTTGGGTAAATATCCTATTGTGATACATTATTTGCACACTTATGAAGCTGAGTTCACCTTTTTTGACCATCATCATAAATCATAATAATGATAATCTTTATTTATAGAGCACTCTTCTAAAATCAAGTTACATGCCCCGAGTTTGGCAGCGATGTCTCCATGTCATAAAGGCTTTTCTCTCGCTCATGCAAGAGCGTTAAATTATAATCTAGGCTCTACTGTATCAGCAAATAAATCAGCATCCCTTTATGGTAATAATGGGGCATTCTGCCGTCCTATGTCAAATCATAAGCAGGGTAGTAGGAGTAGGCTATAGCCAAAATACCTAAACGATATTGGCTGCAAAATAAACAACAAAAATAACACGTCATGGTAAGGTGTTTGAAACAGTAGGTAGCCTGCATAGGCTAAGGCTACGTTTATACGGTGATGATGAAAAGAGAAGACGCAGAAGTGGCGTCTCGTCTTCATTTTTTTTATTCGCGTTTAGACGAGCATTCTCAGGGGGAAATCTTTGTTTATATGAAGACGCAAGAGTAGGCCCTATGTGATATTCGATTGGATATGCATTCTAGACCGCTGGGTGGTGGTGTGATAGAACCCGGTGCGTCGCAGCGCAGACATTCTAATTTGACAGTTTAGCCAGAGAGGTAATCAAGGATCTTTGGTTTAGCCGTTTAGGCGGAGGCGCAAACCGGTCGTCTTCAAAACTCTACACTCTGGAAGGAGTCTTCAGATTTTTTCGTCTTCAAGCCCGATGGCGGGTCGCCCGTGTTTAAAGCTCTTATGATAAAATATTTTGTCGTCTTCCTTCGCAATCATTCTCGTATAAACGGCCCCTAAGTCATTGTATCATTGTAATGTAGGCTTATTATATCACATATGTCATTAAAGTAATTTGCTGAATTGATATTTGGAGTTCAGAGAAGGTTCAGTTCATTATTCAAACTATGCTATCTCAATGTGATGATTGTTAATTAAATAGGCCTACTAAATTGACAACAGTTAAAGTTCATGATAAGGCAACCTAGACCAGTTATAATTGTAGGCTGCTTGCTGCTGCAATTTAGTAGCCTATATTTCCAAATATATATTAAGCTATAAACGCTTGCCGAAAAACGAAACGACCTCGAAGTATGGCACTCAAACTTAAATAAGGTATAGTTAAGCAAACCTGGCTCAACCCACTAATTGTGTTTGATCATACATTCTCTTGTGCATCACTGCGCATGCTCTACCATATTTGCCGGTGATGTATCACTGCCAAACTCAGGGCCACAGAGTGCTTCACAAAGGCAAAATTAAACAAACACATCAATTCATCAGGTTTCAAAAGTACATAAACAGTTAGGTCTATAAAAGCAATACAATTAAGTGCACATGTATAAAAAACTAATAAAAACATTTAGATATACAGTCTAGGAACCGATACAATCACATGTATTTATCTATTTAAAACTAAAAAAAAAAAATACAAGGCAAACTCAAACAGTCAGGAAAGGTCTGTGATAAAAGTGGGTTTTAAGGAGAGACTTAAAGGATGACACTAGGGCTGTGTCTGAAACAGAAAAAAATCCTTCAAGATAGCATTCGGTGGCAGCAAGGCATTGAGGCATGTCCTAATCAAATCTTTCTATGAAATACTGTCTTCTAAGATACCTTCATTTTGCCAAATTCTGAAGGTAGTTAAGGTATATCCTTCAAAATTGTATTCAATTGTGAGCAGCTATTGAGGTACAGTATGTCCTAATCAAATCTTTCTATGAAATACTGTCTTCTAAGATACCTTCATTTTGCCAAATTCTGAAGGTAGTTAAGGTATATCCTTCAAAATTGTATTCAATTGTGAGCAGCTATTGAGGTACAGTATGTCCTAATCAAATCTTTCTATGAAATACTGTCTTCTAAGATGCCTTCATTTTGCCAAATTCTGAAGGCAGCTAAGGTGTATCCTTCAAAATTGTATAAGCACTGAATTATCAATGTAGATTGTTCTTTGTCGACTGGTTAAAGGGGGCACTGACTGCTTGTTAACAACACAGCACCTCCAGTGTGAGGGATATGACCAGCCTAGATGGTTGAGTGGCTAACCAAGTGTGCTACAGGTGAGGACAGCAAGATAAGTCATGTTAGCTGCTATTAAATGGCCTTCATCCTTGATCCAGCAAGCTAAAGTGAGCAGACTAATAGGATGACAGTCTTGCCTGCTGAATGTTACATCAATGGTACCATGCATACATTCAAGCACTGTTTTATTATCTCATCTAGAACGTTGTATAATCCATACAGTTTCCTCTATGCAGTTTCGCCTATTCCATCTTGGTGTGGTATGGCTTGATTCCATAATTAGGAGCAATATAACCTCATTATATTAAAAATGTTCAGGATGTTAGTTTAACAAGATCAATAAAGAAAAAAGTCAATAAAAGTATTATTTTACTTTTCATTGCACAGTGTAATACAGGGTTCCTATTAACCAGATACACCAATTTTGCGTGGAAATATATGTGTAAATGTATTTTGGCAAGTACGTTTTAAACTGCTGCAACAAAATTCCCTAAAATATTCTATTACTTTGCACCAAAAATTATAAAATTCCCTGACTTTCCATGTCTGAAATAAAAATTCCATGATATTCCAGAAATTCCATGACCCGTGGGAACCCTGGTAATAGTATGTGTGTCTAAGCGTATGGAGTGAGGACTCAGCCCTTCCCCCATAGACTGGCACGGTGTATTACAAACGGAATTGCACATAATCATGCCCATAATCACACAGTCACACAAAAATGTCCATCTTAGTTTTAATTATCAGTCTCCTTGTTCGTATCCTGGTGGGAGATCCGCTAGTTCAGACGTGACAGACGTGCTGTGCTCTGTCACACAATGTAAATATCGCATCTGCTATAATGCCATTTTTGACATGTTCTGTACACCCACAAGTGTCATCTATTCTAAACTCAGGTGTACATGAATGTAAATGTAACCACTGTATACATTTTTTTTTACTGGTAGGTGTAACCACAAAGTCAAAAAATCAGATACAGGCTAATAGGAATTTCGTGTTAAAATGAGAAGAGTAAAGAATGGTTATCTAAAATTGTTGGGGCATTTACAATTATTTTGACAAAGTATGTTTAGGGATTGAAACAGTTACCATAATAAACTGGTTGGCCAAACAGTTTAGTCAAATAGTTCTCAGATTCACTCTTCAATCTTTTATCTAATCCCGAATACAAGATCCAGAATTTCCTGAAATATAAACCTGTATTGTTGTCCAGCAGGATGAATATACACATGTATCCATGCACTCTGTCATTCAGTAGCATGTTTCAGTATTCAGTTTTAAACCCAGGTTAACATAAAAACCCACTGGATGACATATCTCTCCAGTGGTTAAAATCCACCACTAGAATCCTTTTTCTGTGATGTCTACTCGCACAATGCAAGATCAGTAAGGAACAGAAAAAACTACCATGGGGGAAAAGGTTTCAGAGCAGGGCTGTTAAGATCCATTCTACCCCAAAGTGACCAATTAGGTACAGTACATGCCAGAAGTCATGAAGCCATGTCAGAGAACAGGGACCATTCTTTAATCCATAGATTGGAGAGGGTAAAGCTGGTGCTGATTATGATGCTGTTGATGATGACTAAGCACTCTATCTCTAGGACAGTCTAGGAGCCTGCATGCCTGACACGGAGTTGACCTAATCTTCGAAGGGCCCTTAATGAAAGCCTTCTGCTCCCTCTTCTTGGACAGAGAGACTGAGAATCAGTGGAGTATAGGGGAGTATAACCATCATATCAGAATTTTTTTCCTGGGCAGGGCAGTGTTAATTGCTTTCATTTGCATGGTAGAGATTTAGCCTTTGTGAGAGAATATTGCATAATAGAAATTTGAGAGATTCAATGAGAGGAAGAGATGGATAGAAAAGAGTGATGAGGGATAAGGGTTCTTGGTTGCACTTTCATTAGGGAAAAGAGCAGTTCCTGCTCTTGAGAGTTCATCCAGAGGTGGGCAAATTCAAATTCTCTTATAAGCTTGTAGATAGATAATTAATAAGAAGTCTTTGCACATCTGTACAGATGTGCTTTACAACTTTGTTAAACGATCAGATAGGGGTGGAATCATAAAATACTTGATGAAATAGTGGTATATTTATTAGACACACATATGAGTTAAATGGTGTCTGTTCAATAATACCGAACATCTGTAAAACAGTTTATAAAAAACCTATAAAACGGTTTGGGTGTTTGGTTCCAAGTGGGTGGCGGTCCCCCATCCATGCCCACCTGTGGTTATGTGGTTGCTGAGGATAACAGTGAGTTTTTTCAAATGTGTACATTAACACTCCACATGAAAGTGAAATAAAAGAAGGTGCATGGTGCACATCAGCAATGAGGCCACTCTATGAGCATAGAGAATAAGATTTTACTCACTTGCAAGTCTGTCTTCATCAAGGAGGCCCCTGCCTCCACCAGGTAGTGACAGATGGTTCTGTGACACAAAGACGCAGCTTTGTGCAAGACAGTCTCCCCACTGTCAGAAAAAGTTACAGAGAAATTATGATGGCCAATGTTGTGAGAGGTGAGCACATACTGCAATATTCTAGTAGTAGTAATATAATAATAATAATAATAATAATAATAATAATAATAATAATAATAATAATACATATAACCGCAAGCAGTAATTTCAGGGTCCAAGCAAAATGGCAGAAGTGCCCTTTAGCAGAATGAAGGTGGGGATGTAGCACCCCCTATGGACAGAATTGTACAAATTTGGTGTGCATCCAGAGAATGTAGAATTGTAGAATTGATTGCGTGTATCAAGTTTGAACAGGATTGGACCTTTACAAGATACGATATAGGTAATATAATCATTATAGGCCATGTCCCAAAAGTGGATTGATGCGTAACTCAAACGGAGCAACAAATGAAAAATGGGAAAAAGCCAATCTGTCATGCTTGGTCTGAAAGTGATGTGTGCTGATTTAGTAGGAATCTGATCAATGGTCTAGGAGGGGTACCAAGCTTGAATAGGATCTTACAAGTTAAGATATAGGCAATAGAATCATTATATGCCACGTCCCAAATGTCAATTGACACGTAACGTTAAAACTGGGCGAAAAATAAAAAAAATGGAAAAAGCCAATCTGTTAGGCTTGGTCTGTAGATGTAGAAATGCGTAATTTCTGTTTTGTGAGAGCATGCACTAATTTGGGACCCATGGTATAATGTGGAGTATGTACCTATTACGGTTATAAGTAAGTATAAGTAAGTATATATTATACTCTTTTGATCCCGTGAGGGAAATTTGGTCTCTGCTTTTATCGCAATCCGTGAATTAGTGAAACACACTCAGCACACACTGAACACACAGTGAAGTGAAGCACACACTAATCCCGGCGCAGTGAGCTTCAATCCGAGCGCCTGCTTCAACAGTGGCGCTCGGGGAGCAGTGAGGGGTTAGGTGCCTTGCTCAAGGGCACTTCAGCCGTTCCTACTGGTCGGGGTTCGAACCGGCAACCCTCTGGTTACAAGTCCGAAGTGCTAACCAGTAGGCCACGGCTGCCCCTGAAATGGCTGTAGACACAGTTCTGCTGCGTAATAATAATAATAATAATGATAATAATAATACTAATAATTATAATAATAGGGAAGAATAATCAGAACAAAAACAATAGGGTTCCCACAGCTTCACTGCTTGGACCCCTAATAATAACTAGAATTTCATCTCCGAGGAACTGCAAGAGTGGGCTTCATCAGGTGCAGTTCGCCAAAAGGATTGCAACAGTACCTAATTTTTGAATGGGCACACGGATCAAAAAATATCTGCATTAACGCAACATCCAATAAGCCTGTATGCATAAATAAAGCAGTTGCTATGCTGGTCGTTAGGGTAATCATGTTGGTAACTGGTGTTTGCTAGGGTCACATTATAGTGGTAGTGGCTAGGCTGTTATTAAGATGGTTGCTATGCTAAATAATAGTGGTTGCTATGCTAAATAATGCGGTTGCTAGGGTTAAAGGGACACCAGGCAACGTTTTCGTGTTAATTACTCATCTTCGTAAGTCGGTATATGGTTAAATTACTCATTACAGGGCGAATGAAGACGCTCTCGCCCGCCCCTACTGCCTGTAGGAAGAATATCCCGCTTGCAAGTTCAGTGTATCGTACCCGCCGACCGAAGCAGGATCAATTTACATCCTGCATCCACAGCACAGAGGCAGGCTAACGAAACAATAGCGATTGTTGCAAACGTGTGTATAATGGCAGAGCCGGCAAAGAAGCAACAAAAACCCTTGACGAAGATGCAAAGAAAAGGAAAAGAGCTTCAGACCGAGCGAGGGGGAGTTTCGTAGAGAAAAAGCATCAGGCTTGCCTGGTGTCCCTTTAAAGCCAAACCATGTGTATACAGGTCATGTCCGTGGTCTACTGTGGATCAACAAAGAATTGTTTGACATGGATTTTACATGATCTGTATACATATGGATTGGCTTTAAAAAAAGATGCGCCATCACATTCTTTTTTACATGACCTGTATAACTGGTGCTGGCTAGATATACAGAAAATCTGGTGTGTGTTTCCAAGGGCATTGAACTCGGTACCTCATTTTTGAAAATCGGACATACGGGTCAAAAGTTACATACACACACCTTCACAGACACAGCCTAGACACAGCCAGCCTAGCCTAGCCTAGCCTAGCCCAGCCCAGCCCAGTTTCATAATTATGCACACTGTTACACACTGACGAAGGCCATAAGGCCAAAACGTTTGTTCACTTACCCCTGTTGCTAGTAAAATAAATTAGCAGAATTTTTTTTTTGAGGAGCGACCAATTTTTGATTTTTTTAAAATTTCTGATTTGAATTTTTTAAGTTTCCTGGATCACGCACCCACAAGAAAGCAAACGGGAGAGCGCTGTGTTTGCAAAAAAAAAAGGACTTTTATCAATGGCAAAAAAAAAAGGAAGAAAAACAGGAATAACGCAAAAACGATAAGGGCAGTCACAACATTAATGTAAGCAACATACACCGGTTCGGGCCTAAATTTTTAGTGTTGGAGCCATGTTGATATTTCAAAAGCCCTAGGAGCAGTAGCGGTGCCAAGAAGTGGGTGAACGGGCTTCTACTCTCTGCTGCTAGCTACCGCTGCGTTGACGTTACTTCCTTGATTTGGGAAAAGCCTGTAAAAGTCCTGGCAGAAAGTGATTACGTAAAAGTTTTTTGGTACATCCAAAGTTTTTCTGTGTTTACAACTTACTACACCCTGATGCATCGCTTTCTGCCAGGACTTTTGCGGGCTTTTCCCAAATCACGAAAGTAACATCTACGCAGCGGTAGCTAGTAGCAGAGAGTAGAAGCCATCAGGCAAGTGTTATTAAAATAAACTCCTGGTATACTTACAAACTTCCCAATGCCTCGTTTTAAGAGTACAGAACCTATTTGTACTACTGTAGAAGTTTGGTAACATTCCAGGAATTATTGGGGTAATTTACGAGATACACGGCTTGTTCCATTAGTGCCAACGTTAAGCCATTGGGCTGATTCATAGACTGATAGCGCTAACTCGACCAATGATTGACCAAGGGAAAAGTAGCTTCTGGGGGTGTGTTTGGCTCGTGGCCATCGTACAAATGACCATTGGGTAAAATTCACGCCGAAACATCACTTTAAGAAGAATAACAATAGTGGACTTGCTTGATCAAGCCCACTAATAATAGGGAAGACTAGTCAGAACAATAACAATAGGGCTCCCACAGCTTTGCTGCTTGGACCCCCAAAAATGATTAAGGATAATACAGGTTGTCTCTAAAATTACTGAGATGTTTAAATTATTGTAACATTCTACTTTACTTCGACACTTACTTTTCTCCCTCTGTTACATCCAAGATATCAACGGGTGCTGTTGAGAGAAAGGATATGAGTGAAATAAAAGCCAAAACAGATTGACGCCTGTGAGTAAAAATGGAACAGGCCCAAGGTTATTCATGGCTTTTTATATAGTGCCATAAAAAGCCTGTGTAGGAGTGATTTTTGACCAAGAGCACTTCTGCTTCTTCAGCCACTGGCATCAGCAATGCTCAAGTGCTTCTGACACAGCACACAGCAGCATCATTTACAGAACACATAACCAGTTCTTGTTTGTGTCTTTTCTACAGTTTTTTCTACAGAGCTATCAAAATAAATGATAATATATGAAGCATAATAGAATGTTATGTGGCATTTGCAGCATAATGTACAAAGGGAAAACTTACTCACTGTACATGATTTGTAATATCCAAGACATGTTAACATTTGATTTCTTGGCAAACCACAGAATGAAGTTCAAGAATTGCATTGTTATGTGGTCATATTCGTACATTGATACTTGGTAAATTGTCTTACCATTGTCAATAATGTAGCGGACAATCTCTTTGCTACCCACATCCACTGCATGGTGAAGTAGAGTGCGGCCATGTGAATCTTGCACTGCTAGGTTGGCACCCAGTTTATGGAGATCTTTCAACTGCCAAATATATGACACTGTTATCATAAAATTGGTAGGTTGTCAAATATTATTGATAGACCTACTGTGTTAAGATGAATATTATGGAAAAACATATCACTTTAAGGAAACCTCAAGCCTAATCTAATCTAGTCCTTTTTAAATACATTCTTTAAACTTATCACAAAGGTAAAAAACACTTTGTTTTGTCTGCAGTGACCCTCTCCTCAATAGCATAGAGGTATAGTGATATTATAATAAGTCTAGTCAGTGGCTTTAAGTAGCGATTTACTTTGGTGTAGTGAGCTTGCCCACAAGGCTATGCTGTATGATATTTCTTTTTGCAAATGTATATTCCGGTCTTACTGAACACTACTCATATTCACGTCATTTTGGTCATTATCATCGTTATCCAAAAATAGACCTTGTGTTGTTCTTAGACTGGAGGTTTCCTTTTAGTCATTGAGAACCATTGAGAAATCATTATACTGTAGATGTTTGGCGGAAACTAACAGCTCGACACATCATGCCTACACATCAGGGTTGTGCACAATTCGAATTGCAATTCTGCTTCCTGTTTGCTAATGCAAGTGAAATTCAAGAATTGAATTGAATTGGAATTTAAGAGCCAGTTTCAATTCAATTCTGGAATTTTGCACAAGCCTGCTACACATGTAGTCTTGACTGCGAGCTAAGTGAAGAACAACAGAAACACAGATGAAAAATATGACATCAGTATTGCTCATATATAGCATCCATACTGTACATGTCACCCCTGTAAGCTGTAGAAGGTAAAATGTATGAAATTACAATAACAAAATCACCAACAAAGATGTGAACTGCAGTAAGATAATGGGTTGTTAATTTTGAGAAAACATAAGGGATGAAAATACCAATAGTGTTTCTAAAAAAGTATCTTATCAAGCCATGGAACATTAATACTTTAACTGTCACCTGTCAAAATAATAACATACAATAATATAATAAAAATACCCCAAGGAGTTTGTCAAAAGTCATGGATCAGTTATAAAACTGTGACCTTACCCTTTGATGGTCCTTCCGTTTTACACATTCAATCAGCTCTTCAGTTGTGACTGTAAGTGAATAGTAAGATAAAGCACTCATCAGAAAATAAATATGACCATGTACAAAATAGTTTCTCCTGATGCTGCAGACCTATGGATTGGGCTGAGCCAATAATTGGCAAGTTCCATCCTCATCCTCAAGAAATGAGAAACCTTAAATGCCAACTACTGTGCTCTTATAGCTTAGTATCCAAATATTAATTTACAGCACCATCAGGGCTGGACTGGGACAAAAAAAAAAAAAAATGCCTTGGCATTTTTGGCCCAGGCGGCCCACACCCACCATGATTGGTCAGACACATTCCCTGCAGATAGTCCACTTAAACTATGAGAGCAATCTAAGCCATGAATTGTCCTATGTTCTGTGTTCATGTGATATTTTTGGATCATTCAAGAGGGGTCTCGAGACTTATTTGTTCAGTTTACACTTAAATTCTTATGCTTTGTATATTTATGGTATTCCTTTCATTTCTTATTATTGATATTTGATGTTTTATTGACATTATTGCTATTATTAATGTTTTGCTTAATATTGCGGATCATATCCTAAGCGGGGGTCCTCCCCTGGGAAAATTTTGAAATTCTGGCTATTAAAACACACGGTTTTAACGCAGTTTGGGATGGACAGAAATACCTTAACAGAGCAAGCAGGGCTTGTCTTCTGTCTAACTCAGCTAGGTGATGTGAGCATTGGCTACCTGTATCTGTATGGTTATCACTTCACTGCTTGACACTACCCTGCATGGAGACATATTTCACATTAATAATGGAAATGTTAGCAAAACTATAGCTTTTAACAGATGCATATCATCTCCCTCATTCATTTCTTTGTACAATGGGAAGTAAGAAGTATTTCCTGATCGGGGAAACATTTAGTTTCTTTTTATTTCGGTATGCGGTTACATAATATCATTTAATTGTGCCGCTAAATTGACAGACAGAAGCCGGGCGTAATTTAAATTCCTTGCTCTGTGGACCAGCAGTATACTCGTTGAGGAGGCTCATAGTTTGAGAAACACTGCAGATCATAGACAGAGAAAGCTCTAAGAACAGAACACAGGCATGATTTTGTTGTCACAGCGGTGTTGTATTAGCGCTAGTAGCCTATGGAAAATGAACCAATGGGCTGCTGTCAGCTCGAGGCCGATGTGGGCAAAAAAAAGTACGATTTAATTGGGCCATGCCAGTGTCAGTATGGAAAATGAACAAGTGGGCTGCGCTATTACTAGCGCTAATTCCAAACCAGTGCTGTCAGAAAAACGAACAAAAACACATATATAGCCTAAATTATAATTACATCAGCGATTCGGCCCAGAAGTGCGTCGGCCCACCTGGAAAATGCTCAGTATGCCAGATGGCCAGTCCAGCCCTGAGCACAACCTATGTTTATTGGCACCCTTGGTAAATTTGAGTAAAAAATAACAATAATCTTTTAATGCTTTTGGCGATTTACATTAGTGCCTGACAATTAAAACAACAGAATATATTATATTATTATTATACACTGCCCAATATACAATAATATTTAGGAGCCATTGTAATGCCGATCAACAACATCCATACTTTTTGTGGTTCAGTTTTCAAATGCAAAGGAAAAATATAATTTAAATTAAGACAGATAATCACATTAGAGTCTGATGCAGCTCTCAGGGTTTCAATATGGCAAATCCTCATTCAGAGAGCAAGAGGCGCCCTTTGTAGATTGTGCTCCCTAATCCTCCTCTCATGGTGTTTTTCAACACAGAGAGCCAGAAAGCCCAAACAAACCCATGTTGTCTCTTTTTGGAAGTCTGGAATATTCAACTGAAAGGTAGGCTGTGACTGTGTATCTGCCCTCAGAAATATCTGAATTATATTAAAACCCCTCCACATTTCCCATTTACTCTAGTGAGAGCAGAATGAACATATAGTTCTTTCAGAGAGTCCCAAGGACTTCTGTTAAATCTTTTCATGAAGAGCAACTTGGGAGTGTCAAAGCAGGCCATAAAAGTCTCTGCTTCTTTTGCCAGGGCCTTTGGAGACAAGTCCAGAATATAAATGACCAATGTTATTTTTCCCACCTTTCAGACACTGAAATTCAGATCCACACCTGACTGCTTCGAAACATACAGTACTGTGCAAAAGTTTTAGGCATCCATTTGATTTGTTGTTTAACAATGTTATGATGACCTGACCATATGTTGATTTCTCATTGTCAATGAGAATTCAACCAGAAGATAGAGGGACCCACCACACACATCACACAATGTGCGTAGGACACCAAAGGACAGAGGGGTAGCCATTTAGTAGCTTTACTGCAAATTGAGTTTCACAATGTCAACGCCATGGTACATGCAAAGATGCTACTTTTTGGGTCCTCTCCACCATGTAGCAGACTTTACTTACTCCACTTAATTGGGAACGCGTGCAGGAGAGAGACAAAGAGAGTGGCAGATTCCAGCTGGCTTGTCATTGTGTATCTCCTTTTTAATATAAGACTTTAATATAATATAAGACTTTAATATAATAACTTTTAAAAGCAATAAAGACGAGGCTATAGGAGTTCACGGTTATCTGGTTCCCACTACTGACCATTTTTAAACTCAGAATGGTGAGAGGGCTCTTTAACATAGGCTGTAGGGGTGTGAATCTCATGTAAAAGACGATAAGATTCACATCTAGATACATGGGCAAGATTCGATACAAGATACATGTTTATAAAAAACGATTCAATACGATTCGATGCGATTCGATGCAATTCGATGCAGTTCAAGAATGGAAAGCATTCTGAAAGATTTTTTATAATTTGCTCAAGGTGCACATTCATTTTATATTATCAATTATCATGGTCATGGTTGTCAATTAGGCAACAAAATGTGTGAATATGATTATCTAAACTGAGGTTTGTTTCATATACTGTATTGATATGAAAAAAGAATAGTCTACATTTCAGTCAAGCACAGCAGCCAAATACAACATAAAAATACATAGACTTTACAGATTTTATAGAGTTATATCTGATTGTTTTCATGGAGCTGTAGCCTTGTTGAGGTAAGACAATACCGAAATAAAATAAAACAGTGCTTAAGACACTCTTGGCCTTTTCTCATATAGGCCTAGCCTACCCTACAAGAATAAAATAGGCCTACAAATCAATGAACTCTTTGGGCTTATTTTGTTCCAACAGTAGACCTAATGCAGAAACCTAAAATGCCACAAGTCTGAGTGAATATGAACAAAATCATAGGCTAATAATTTATGCATCGTTTTAGCAGCAAGGGCCAAATTATTATTTAACATTAAGGAAATCCCTTCATCAAAGGTAAGGCTACTCTACAGACTATCGTTGCTGTTTAGGAATGCTATAAGTGCTTAATTTTGCGCTGGATTTCGAAAAACAAAAGCCGACTGAGTGCAAGTTGTCACATGGTTAAGTTGCAATAGATGTATGGGTAATGAGGTCATTTGACAACTTTGGGCAATGAATGTAACCTAAAACGAACTGCATTACCCACAATTCCGTGCCACGTATAGTTTCAAAACGGGAAGTGGGATGAACGCGCTGCTTGAAACGTAAATGAGTCTGAGCAGAGCCCGTCTACGGAGAGCCTCCCCACTCTCTATTAATCCCATACAAACCGAATTTGGCTGCAATTCACCAGAGTTCACCTAGATGGCGATCGCGGGCGAGTTTAAAATACATGGGGTCCTATGGAGCTACATGGCTACATTTATTGTTTTCACCTATTTAACAACTGAAACCCTCAGATTTTATTTTATTTTTCGCAAAATGGATATGGATTATCAATCAAAAGTGACATAATCCGGGAGTCATGTCCTTTCGTTTTCTTACAGGTTGGGTCGTTGTTGCCCATAAAACGCTAGCATTGATGCTATGCTATGATAATGCTAATGAATGACGTCATTGACATGTTTGAAAGGCTTTTTAGAACAATTAAGTGTCTTTAAAAAATATAATACTCAACCAAGTGTATTGTCTTTGCCTCCCCTTTCGAATACAATATTCAAATTACTTGAAAAAAAATTACATCATCCCGAGAAAAGTGGATTTTGAGGGGTACAGCTCCATAGACCTCCATTCATTCTGGACTTGCCCGCGAGCGCCCCTAGGGCCCGGGGCTTCACGTATCGATGTAGCCGTATCTTACACAAAAACGGATACCGATACGTATCGGTTAATCTTTACACCCCTAATAGGCTGTAATCAATGTGATTTGGAACATAGACAAGAATATAAAGATTAGTCTCCTACTTTGCCTTTTTAGAATGGAATCAGTGAGTCTTCAATAATTTGTTTTCCAAGCATTTACAGTACATGAAACACATGATATGTGGAGCTTACTGGAACACATTCCATTCAGACAGCTAGGTGGCTACCAGACTCATAATTCACTTTTAATTGCAAACAGAAATGTGAAGCAAAATGTCATTACATACTTCAATTTCCAAAGCAATGAAGGCTGCTTATAACAACTTAATATTGTGCTATCAAGGTGGCTCAAACAAACAAGGCTTGTAAACAAGAGCTGGCAAAAGGGCATTATCAGAATGTAAAGACTCAGCTCTTAAAGTGACAATGCACTGGGAATACAATGAAGAGGGTCACCAGAGATGTACTGTACAGTATGATTAAGGTGGTTCCTCCACTTTGTGTCAGGCCAAAATGCTCTTGACACGGCAGCGTCAGTTTTAAGGTGAGCCAAGGTCAAGTCAGCAGCTGATCTTGAGACCCCCATCGTAGCTGGATTTACCAGCAGGTTCTGGCAGGCCAGACATGCCCATCTCTGGCCTTGGCCTGGGTGGGGAACGACAGCTCTGTCAAGAGCTTCCCCTTTGGGTGGTTGGTCATTGTAACACTGCTAAAACAACAAATCCAATGGCAGCTTGAGACTGAAACTGGTATCAGAACAAAAACTACATTTTATGTGTATTTTAATACGGTGTACACATATTTTATGTTTTCTCTGGTCATATTCACATAATTAAGAGTAAGAAATAAACAATATGGTCCTTATGGCATTACTGAAGCAAAACATGTAAGGTGCCTAAGACTTTTGCACAGTACTGTAAATCCAAACCTCGAGCAGCCCTACTGTGAAAGAGGGTAAGCCCCAACATAACGATTTGCCAAAGGGTCTTTGCAAGCATGATATCTAAGCAGTCTACTGATACTAAAAACCCTTTTCCTTCACCAAAACATGTTCCTTGAGCAGGAGTGTATCAGAAAATGAAACACTTCTTCAACCCTGAGTGTATGTATACTGTACTTGATATTTTTAAAGGCACCATTGAACTCAAGTCTACTTGTTGAATAAATTGATTTACCTGAGTCTGCACTGCACAATGCATTCCTCTCAGACCTGCAAAAGTAAGATGAAGACAGATGTTTACACAGATGAGACACTCAAATCAGTCTTGTTTCCCAGCACATTTTTTGTTTTTTGCAAAGGCAGAGGAGAGGATGGAGAGAAGGCATTAGTGATACGTAAGCCTCGAGTGCTATCTTTCTAACTCTGATTTGATTTTCAGGCTCATTCTCAGGATAATTTGATTTTCCTTGGCAAACCTATACCTTGGTGTACAACCATAACTGGAAAAAATAAACCTTGAGTACAATCTCAATTAGGATTCGTGAATTTGTCCCACAGAAGATAAGACATAATAGGTTAGTCAGAAGACCATATCAAATCAGGGCCACCATGATCATTGTGTAAAAGTAGTATTGCCAAACTTTCTTGCCCAGCACAATATTAAAACATAAGTTCCAGAAATCGAATATAAATCCAAGCCTACTACTACCATTAGTACCCATTCATTTGCATTCATATTGCCACTATAAAGCAGAGTAAAAAATATACTGTAGTATTGTAAGATGGTCTGCACTATAGGATAGTGGTTGTTGATGTCCACAATTTAGCGAAACAACTTGAGACAACTCCATTCATTAACCATATAGACCAGTCACCTTACCCCAAACACAGACCTCATCCTTCCCCCATTTCATGAAGATACAGGTGATGAAGTGATTATGATTGTTGATTGATATGATTGTTCCTGGTAAGACATTATAGTAGTAGTTTTTCTTTTGAATTATAGTAGTAGATTGTCTTGTTGAATTGCTTGTTGAAGTCAAAAGACATTGGCAAGTTTGTGAGGCATTTTGTGGCCAATCATTGTGCATGGCTGATCAAAGTGTGATCATAGCTTGTTTCTGCTACATAATTATCTAGATTTTCTTTTGAGTTGGGACAGTGGGAGGAGAACCTTTGGATGACACATGTTGCCATTTAGCAATATATCATGATATAGCCAACTGCACTGCTACTGCTGTAATAGAAATATGAGGTGAGGCTTTACAGTAGGTAGCCTAATGTGAGCAAACCTGTCCAAATCATTTAATATAACTTCCCAACGAGTTTCGTTGGGGTGTAATAACTTGCCATTTAAGAGTAGTCTACACTATCTTGAATTCTGCACTCCTGGATCAAATCGTCAAACTTCATGTTTGATGTTAAGGATGCAAGTTTATAGGGACATATGTGGGCAATGCACTCTAGCCTAATGTCTCTAGCTATAATAATTTAACAGCAGTTCAAGGAGTTAACCCATCTCCAACTGACTTTAATCAGCTCTCACTTGCGGCTGCATTAAATGCTCTAACATTTTAAGCAATCAACACTAGGCTAAATTCTGTCAATAGTCTCCCATTAAGTTACCAAAATCTACATTTAGGCCTACGTGTCTGCTTAAGTTCATATTCCGTTGATAAGTGTTGTTCCACCATTGCTATTTTTATTGGTCAAATTTTTGAAAATGCATCTAGCTAGTTAGCTAATATGAAGTGGTAATTAATTAATGATTTATTGCAAGCCATCTGGCAGGCTAGCACTCTGTGGCAGTGGCAGTGCTAGTTACTTGTTTCAATAGCAAATCAAAGATTCTAGAATGCAGCGCTATTTTTGTTGCAAAAAATGATATGTAACCGTCTTCTTGATTTAACCAGAATGCAACTGCATATTATTGAAGCGCTCCAAGTTAACCATAGAGCTACTGTATATTTCACACCAAAAAAAGAAGCATTGCCAGGCAATACTAGGTTGAAATGTACTATTGGCAATACAGGCAACACAGGTGATGGTGGCCATGTATAAAAAGATTGCCCCTCCAATCACCCTTTGTTCTTCTCCTATACCAGGATAAGGTATATTATTTCTCCTACAGCACTTCCACCTACCATATCAATTCTTCCTAAATATTTCTACCCATATATCTTCTTCATGTTTTATACACAGCCACATACACATTCATGTACAGTAAGTGAGCACATTATTTCCTAGGAGATCTTCATCCTCTAATGATTTTGCTTGTTAAATTAAAAATTGTGGGGTACTCGCAGACACAAGCCCCTGCCCACTAATCCGCACCAGAATGGGGTCAGCAATTTTAAGGTTTGCCATATACTCAAGGCTATCCAATGTGTCACAGGCATCTACAATAGGCAAATACGTATTCAATTTCATTATCATGTTTTACCACAATAAGTTTTCTTTCATTCATTCAGTCCAGCATGTACCTGTACACATAATCTATTGTTTTCTCCACTGAGTAAGATTCATCAAGGAGCTAAGTGTCTCAATCCATTCTGAGCAGGCCAGGTGTGAGAGAGAAATAGAGAGAGAGAGAGAAATAGAGAGAGAAAGAGAGAGAGTTAATTACATTCTAGTATATTTTGAGGTGTACGGATCTACCTTTCCAACAATGACTGTGGACTGCAGAAAAAGGGAGTAGAAATTGAAAGGGTGTGGGGAATCTAATGGTATAGTTAGGAACGATGAAGAGTGGGAATAGAAGTGCTGCTGCAATAGCGCTCTTGTCCTTATGTCAGATGCAAGCCGTCTGACATTGTATTCTGCACTAGCATTGTTCCTGGATGAATATTTGATCAAAGGCTAAACCTGCCTCATCAGATATACAGTACTTGTTTGAAATATGTGGGCCTTGTTTTTCTGAGGCTGGTATCATAGGGAGAAAGGCATAATCTAATACCAGCATTCTAATGTTTAGAATGAAGACATACATTTTGGTGTTCATACTCCAGAAAAATTCAAAGTGTTACAGTGTATTGGCTTGCATTTGGTGTGAACTCGATACACTACTGTGTACTGATATCACATGTTGCCACCTTCTTAAACTTTTTGTCTGGCGGCCCCCCAAAAAACATGGGCCAAGTCTCGTGATCCCCCTTCTCTCTAACCGGCAGAATTTGGTTTCGAAATGTTGCGAGATGGGCATTGGAAGCAGAAGCAGAAAATGGCTATGTCTACACCAAAGGCATTATGTCAATGGCAGCCTTTGACTAAAAACCTTTAGAAAATGTATTTAAATCATTTTGTGACCCCTCCAAAATTTTTGCCGACCCCTCTGGGGGTCCCGGCCCCCAGTTTAAGAACCACTGGGTTAAAGGGCCGTTCTGTAAGTCCAGTCATTTCTTCACTGATTTCTCACTTTTGTTGTTGCATTTTTCTCTACGGAGACCCCTCTACAGCTTTGGGGTGCATATACCACAATTCTTGTTCTTATTCTTTAAGCTGGCTCTGCCATGATGAACATCTAAAAAATGAAGCCATCTTATAGCTAGCCAGCATGGCTAACCGGTGCTTGAGGGGGGACATGTGTATGTCCAGAGAATATTAAGCATTTTGTGTTTCTCCCTCGTTCTCGCTTTTCACAGGACTTCCTGATTCAGACACTGCCGGGACGCTAGTGTAGATCTTGCAAGGATGGTTTTCCATTAGGATACAGTAGGGGGAGCAGGGAAAGCCAGCATTATCGCCACAACATGTCATTTAACCATCATAATGATTCTAAACTGTTTTATTAAAGGAACCGTATGTAAGATTGTGGCCAAAACTGGTACTGCAATCACTTTCAAAATACTGTAGAGCGATGTATACCCTCCCCCTCCCCCCTGACTGGCAGAGCTGGCAAACCGGATGCCGAAACACTACTGACTTTGTGATTAGTAGATAGGTGGAGGGTGGCGCATCAGGCCAAAACACAACATGACAATATCAACATCAGTTGAAAGCTGCAACTTCACTTTTTAAATGACAATATCCTGGCCGGACTACTGTTGTCAGTGATATAAGTATTTGTAAGTATTTGTTTGTAAGTATTATGACTGAACATGATTTATTAAATGTCTAGTGACATATCAGGGCAATTTTATAATTAATTGAAATACATTTCTTACATACGGTTCCTTTAAGTTGAAATGTTGCATCGGGGGTCTTTAAAATACAGTGTCCTCCACATTTATCGGCACCCCTGGTAAAGTTGACTAAAAACAGTTATATAAAAACCTTTTGGTATTGTAATCTCACGAAAGAGTAAAATAATAGCTCATAAAGACATAGATTTTTGCTTTTTTTTTTAAATCAAAAACACGAGCAACAATTATTAGCACCCCTAGAAAATCATACAAACAAAATGTAAAAGAAGCCATTTATATTCCACTTTTTTTTTTAAGTTAATCAGAGTGTCCGAGAACTTTCAGCTGTAATCCAGAACTTCCTTTTTCAACAAAGACGAAAAGACAAAGAGGTCAAATACCTAGTGATTTTTCGACATGGGAAAGACAAGAAAATATGCTCAATTCAAATAAAAGGAAAGTGTGTTGAGCTCTGTTAGTCAAGGAATGGCTATAAAAAGTAGATAAAACAAAAGAAGAGATACTGTATCCGCACACTGTGTCTAAAGCTCCCAGTTTAATGGTGGGTGATGCACACCGTTTCGACCACTCAGGTCTTCGTCAGGTGTAAAAAAACTGGCTGTATCTTGGAAAGTATTGGCCTTACATAAAAGTAATTTTACAGTGTGTCTCCTGGGTAACATAGGTACACCTGGTAATTTTTTCAGAATGTTTTGAGACCTAAGTGCATGGGCCCTGGTTGAATTGACGTGGAATGACCCACCGTCATGGTTGTTATAGTTACCCTTCAAAAGAGCATTTATTCAGACCATTCAGAAGAACCGGCCTAGGTTTAAAAATGAGTGTTCATGAAATCAACGAGCATACCCTTCATTTCAAACAAAATGTTTAACTTCATTAGCATTAATTGTGTCCATACACTCTTGAACTAACCAATCTTTAATCTGCTTTATTTAGCATAATACTGGACCTCCTACCATCTACATGCTGGGTCACGTAATTTTCTGCCACTATTGTACTGGAATATAATGCGATTGAATTCAGTGGCAGCAGCACACACAGCCTACCTCTCCACAAAACAGGCAGCATATCCCCAATTGTTACATGGAGATGCAGGAAGCTGCCGCTTCTTGTCAAATTACTGTATTTCTCTGGATAGCTGACCTACATACCTACATTTATTTTGCTATACTGTATATAACTCCATTACATATTGGTTTGAATTTTTAATTCAGTTAGAAGTTGATCGGGGGCTCCACACACTACTATTTACTCAACAACTTATAATGAGTCCTGATTTACTATTGGAGACCATAGTGTGTACGTAACAGCAGGCTTGGGGGACATATAGACAGACATGGTGCAAGAGAGACACTATAGAATGTTTGAATATTATTGATGCAGACCATATCCTACTTGATTTTTGTAGATTATTTTATTGGTTTAGGCCCATTAACATTTTGGACTCAGTTTCAGATAGGAGAGACAGCAGATTTTCAGAGAGCCTACTGTATATTAAATGCTGAGTTTAATTGAAATATTGAGAAATGCCACTTATTTGAATACATCCTTCCCTTGTGTGCTAAAGGTAAGGTTAGTGTTCACAATGCCTTGATTAAAACACCATTGGGACAATATTGATTAAAACAACATTGGGACATACAAATTGCCTCCACTAAGTATTAGATAGATAGATAGATAGATAGATAGATAGATAGATACTTTATTGATCCCTTGGGGAAATTCAAGAAGTATTTCTCATTTTTCTATGGCTATTTTAATAGTTTCCAGAGCCCATTTTCTTTTTCACACGCAATGTACCTAAAGACATGGGCTGATTCGGAAAAAAAGAAAATAGATTACTTCAAGGAGATAAAAGTTTCAATCTTTGGGCTATATTTCCATGAAAGTTCAAAGTCTGATGTAAGAAACTGTCTGCTGACAGACGGTGAGAAAAACAAGTCAGTCTTGAATTTTCATGTTCTCCCCAAGGTGCTAAATGTCCTGGTGGATGTGTAGGTGGATTGTCTGGGTGTGCATTTATGAGAGTTGAATGTAAATGAGGTTGTTCAAGAGAATGTTTGCTATTTTCAAGAAACTTGGCTTTTCACTGGACTTCTGACAACTATGTGCAATCTCTGTGGAAAGTGACCTAATTAGCTCATATTGTGTAAATGATTTCAAGGGCATCCTGGATATGCAGTACATAATTACAGCAAAGACTGAAGATTTCAGATGTTTAAAAAAAAAAACCGTGTTGATTTCATGAAAATTTCTCATTTTTACCCCTACCATACTGTCCATCAAATCTTCCCTGCACTGATATGAGATGGGGGAAGTACAAAAAATGTGCTGCTGGATTAGTTTTTCAAGCTTTATAGAAAGAACATGGATATAATGGTCACTGACACATTGCCAGGAGACACAACACAACTTCTGGTTATTGGAAAACAGCCAACATCTTAATTGTATGCTTCACAGTTTGGCATAGGCTACCTGCACAAAACTCTGATTAACAGGAAGTGCATTTGATCATTTAGCAGAAAGCATCTGAGAACAGTTTGGTTTTAAGTCTAGATGTAAAACTGGCTACAGTTAGGGCACTTTTTGATGTCACCCGGAGCTGAACCATGTTAGTAGCTAAAAGCTGCTTCACTATGTTTAGTTCTAACCATGGGTTACCAAGTATTTCTCCTGAGATCTAAGTAGTCTGTAAGATGTGTACTGTTGAAGCATGTCTGATAGGCGATCAGATCCCGTCCCATTTAATGATTTATAAACAAGCAGTGGTGCTTTAAAGTCAATTCTGTGACTTACAGGAAGCTATTGCAGGGACTTAAGTATTAGAGTAATGGTCAGTTTTTTTTAGTTTTGGTGAGAACCCTAGCTGCTGCATTTTGTATCGCCTGAAGCTGTTTGATGGTCTTTGTAGGATGGCCTGTAAAAAGCCCATTACAGTAATCAACCCTACTGGAGTTAAATGTGTGAATGAGCTTTTCCATATCACGTTTTGACATAATACCTTTAAGTTTGGCATTCTAGTATCGGAATCTACTGTTGCCTAAAAAATCGAAAATGTCACTCTGCAGCCAAGTTGAATAAGAGAGGCTATACAGTATGTGCACAAAACTTGCATACTCACACTAAATTTGAATCTGAAACTACTTCAAAATGTAAAATGTGACATAATAAAAATACTGCCCTCCCTCTCTCTGAGTGAATGGAAAGTTTGTGTCAGACAATTCAATGCAAAATGTGGAGTGATTACTAGCTGTAAATGGTAGAAAGATAAAGATATCAGTACTCGTGATGACTCAAAGAATGCATCTCATCCAATCAGAAATTAATAAACAGTTCAAACTACTGTAACCTAATTGTTGTATAATCTAATCTAAACTAAGATATTCTTCCATTTCCATCTTCCATCTTTCCATTCCATTCAATAGATCATGATATCAAATGCATTACACCAGCTCCTGAAGCACATGTTACACAACTTGTTGTCAGGGGTCACCAACAAAGGAATTTAGAGCAAAACTGTCAGATCCACACACATACGGCATATAACACATAACTGGTCAACGGCGGTGTTACACATTGACTATTGGAACTCCATCCTGTCAGGCATTCCAAATAAGCTACTCCACCAGGTCCAATTAATCCAATATGCTGCAGCAAAGATCACCACCTGCTCCAAATCTACAAACCTTATAAAACTTGTGCTCATCCAGCTTCCTGTTGCATACCGCTTCCAATTAAAAATTCTACGCCTCACATACAAGGCCCTCATGCTCCCACCTATCTCCCTGATCTCTTGGAGAACTACACCCCGGCCCACTCACTGTGATCCTCCTCAGCAGGTCTACTTAACATACCAAATATGAACCTTAACACCATGGGTGAAAGTGTGTTCTGTCACACTGCCCCTAAGCTCTGGAATTCTTTAATATATCAGGCCTTGTAAATCCATTACAGACATTAAATGAAATCTAAAAACCCATCTCTTTCACCTAGCTTACTCATTGTGACTTTCTGATATTTAGTTAATTAGTTAGTTTAGTTCAGTTACTTTGATACTGTATTGATTGTATTTGTATACATATATGTGAAGTGTCCTTGGGTGTCATGGATACACCTGGATATATTGGATAAGTGTCCTTGGGTGTATACACCTGGATACACCTATTCTCCACTATGCATTTGATATTAAATAAAAAATAAAAGAACATGGTAGGGAGTGGCAAAATGTGCTGGATAGTGTGACCGTGGTAGTAGGCATGACTTGGAATTGGAATTTTCACTATAGATATGTAACAGATATTGTGTAGAGATAGAGTAGACACTGACAGGAAAGGATTGTATTGATTCTCACCTGCTAGTTGGTTTAAAATCAGCTGCTGTTGTGTTTGATCGGTGAACACCCCCCACCCTTTGAAAAAATGGAATGAACTATGAATAAACATAATATGATAAATGAGGAAAGAAAGAATGATATTTGATGATACATTTTCATGATAAATGACAAAACAACAAAAACAAATATTGAATACATAACACATAAAATTACCCACATTTGTCTACATTGATTAATATACATGACCCAAATGAACACTGAGCACAATTGCTGAATGTCTACAATGTCACTGAGAAAGCTCTACAGATATTAGTAAATTTATGCTCATGCTATGACATTATGCACACCAACACTGAAGGATATTGTATATCTCATTTAAGCTTCACAAAGGCAATGAACATACAACAATATAGTAAATGATTTGCCAAATGTCTGCCCCGATGCCAACACTCAAATGTATGCAGATGATACAGTGATCTTTGTGCACAGCAGCAGTGCAGTTCAGGCCACAAATCAGTTAACAAGCTTGATGCAACATATCACTGCATGGTTAAACCAAAATTGTTTACAATTGAATATATCCAAAACCGTGTGCATGTTTTTTAGCAAGTCAAAAAAACATTTTACAGAACCTGATGTATTAGTGGCAGGGGAGAGACTGCAAGTAGTGTCTGAGTTTAAGTTATTGACAATCAGTTATCATTTAAACCTCACATAAAAAAGGTTTGTCAACGAGTCAAGTTCAATCTGGCAAACTTCAGACACATCCACAACTGTATGTCAACTGAGGCTGCAATAATGTACATGTACTCAATGATCTTCTCCCACATTACATATTGTTTAACAACCTGGTCTCAGTCAGGTACCACTTCCTATACCTCTGTCCAGTCACTGTACAAACAGACTCTTAAAGTCCTTGATAAAAAGCCCAGATATCATCACCACAGTCCAATTTTTAAAAAATATAAGATATTAAGTTGGGAAAATCTGGTGAAATACAGTAACTCCTGTTTAGTGTATAAGATTATCAATGGACTGGCTCCTCCAGTTCTAAATCAGTTTGTAAAAACAAATCCACCCACTTACAGATCTACACGTAGCACAGTTAGAGGAGACTGTAATTCAACTGAGAAAAAGTAGTTTTGGCCAATCTGCTTTTTCTATTAGAGCTGCACATGACTGGAACACAATACCATCCTATATTAGAGACATGAAAACGTATGACATATTCAAATCCAACCTAAAGAAGTGGATAATCAGCAACCAGACCTGTCAACATTGAACAAAAAAAGACAATAACACACCGCTATTGACTCTGCTTGCCAGTTTTACCAGACGACTGCACACTTACCATCCCTGTCCCATGCTCTCTCTTCTTTTCTTTTCCCTCCCTCATTTTATTACTTATTTTCACTTGTTTGTCTTTTTTATAGTACATCTTATGTGTAAAGTGTTGTTTTATCTTTTAGGTTTGCAATGATGTGTTTAGAGTTTCTTGTAGGAACATCTGGCCTGTTAACATCGGCCCATAGACAACAGATGCAAAATAGCCATTTTGGCTAATTCTGGCGCATTTACATTTTTATGTTCATTAATGTGCACTGTCCATGTCTAAATAAACCTTAAATAAAAATAAATAAAATAAATATAGATGCTACCTGCTACTCTATTGCTATAGACCTTTAGTTTCACCATAAGAGGATGTGGAGATGCAGCTAAAGACCACTGAGGCTTTAAACAAGCACGACTGTGCCCATCAATATAATACCAAAATATAACTCATCATCTTCACATTTCACAGTAGTTTCAAGCTTACCTCACTCAGCCCTAAAAAAACTTAACAGATTTAGTCTGTCTTTGAACAGTTGATCATTTCTGGAATACTTCTGCACATTGTATTGTGTAAGTATTCACAGGACGGGGTCAACTGTATAATTTGGAGAAAACACTTGACTTCTCATATTGTGGAAACAAGTGGGAGGAATACATCTCAACAAACACACACTAGGGGAGTTTTGCTGCTGTTCACCCTGCACATTTTACTTTGCACTCTTTCCACTGTGGTGGTACTTGTATAGTTGGTGATTCTCCAGTGCACAATAAAATTATGCAGACCAACCTCTCTTACAGGACACAGAGGCTGCTAGATGAACATGAATCACAGGCATGAAGGCAATTTCTTCATGAAATTCACAATTTCATGGAGTTCACAAAACGGTAACACTCCATAATAAGGTGCCATAATAAATAGCAAACTAGTAATTACTTAACCCTTTGTTAATATTTGTTAATTGTTACTAAAATATCTATTTGGCACAAGTTAATAGTTTTTTCATCATTAATTAAATATTAGTTGTTTGCATAAAATCTGTATGTTAATGTTTTAACAAATCTATTAACTAATATTGTATTAATATATGTTAATAGTTAACTAAATATATGTTTTGGCACTAATTAACAGTTATTTCTTACATCATTTAAATGTTAAATGTTTATTTACAAACTATATGCTAATATAAAAGTTAATGACATATTATTATTTATCTAGCTTTTCTGATTAGCTTTGTGTAGAATTTATGGTTTCTGGCTTTATGGTCTTGTGGGGTGTATAAGGCACCCTACTGCCAGTGGTTGGTTGTGTGAGAGTTTGCGCTCCTCTTCTTCCACTTCATCCTTATTGGATACCTTTGTGGTTGGCTGTCCTGTAATTGGTGACTCTCTGTCTAGTCTTTTGAAAGTAGTGTACTCTTTGCCTTTGGAAGTAGTAGTTATATATTACTAATATATTAATTAAGCTTAACCAACTTTATTATAAGGGGTTCCGGCGCCGACAACAGTGGCAGCATGTCAAGGTAGCTCTGTGTTTTTTTTTCTTGAATTTCCCCTTGGGGATCAATAAAGTATCTATCTATCTATCTATCTATCTATCTATCTATCTATCTATCTATCTATCTATCTATCTATCTATCTATCTATCTATCTATTGTAAGGGTCCTATGGAGAGCGGTTCATATTGGGATAGGCAGAAGCACAGTTTAATAACAATTAGTTAAATAATAAGTAATTTCTATTAACATATAGTTTGCAAATACACATTTAACATTTAAATGATGTAAGAAATAACTGTTAATTAGTGCCAAAAAGACATTTAGTTAACTATTAACACATATTAATACAATATTAGTTAATAGATTTGCTAAAACATTAACATACAGATTTTATGCAAACAACTAATATTTAATTAATAATGAAAAAACTATTAACTTGTGCCAAATAGATATGTTAGTAACAATTAACAAATATTAAGAAAGGGTTAGGTAATTACTAGTTTGCTATTTATTGTGGCACCTTATTATGGAGAACTGGTGCTTCCACTGTGATATAACCACGACACACAATTCCTTTTAGCAGTTTGCTATCCATTCACATTCACCCCATTCATCTTATGAATTGCATGCATTCATATTAACTATTAATGTTTATTATATGGCTATTCACGCTAGTAGAATGCTCCATTGACTTGAATGGAATTTCCCAACATTCTACGGTCAAATTAGCGCTGAAACGTATAATTGCCGCTATCAAAGGCAACGGGTTTTCTGCTTCTGATTTACGTCTTTCATATCACTCCGCAAGTAAATCAGTCCTGGGTAAAAAAGTCCCTTCAGGGCGAAGCAAGACCCCTCCGCTGGCGTGTTTGGGTCCGGTTTGCCCTGTCGGGATTTATTTTCCCAATAATGACCGGCGTTCCATACATTATCACTTACTTTCCCTGTGTTTTGGTACATTCCAGAAAAAAATATTCTTTACACTGAGAACATATGTTCATGTGCTTACCATATGAAGTTGAAAGTTTAAATTTAACTATACTGGCAAAGCAATGATCTACTCTTGAATAGTTTAACTGAAACAACCGACAGGAAATGTAATCTACAAAGCAGATTACTTTGCTAGTTACAATGAAGTTTCACATTTAATTCTCAAAGGCATTTTTGGAGCAAACATGAAATATCTCCTTACAGATGTATTACTATTAAAGTAGATGTTTCATTAATTCTATTGATCCCTGTTCAAAAATAAATAATCCAAGCTAAGAAAGAACCATGGCACTCCGTATGGTCATCATAAATTATATCACACTAGTAACATCACACTAAAAGATTATATCACATTAGTAACACTTACTTTAGATCCTTATGTAACAATACCTTAATTGCATAACTGCCTATATGGCAGGAAGGCTCTTCAGCCAGCTCATATATTTCCGATGGAGCGTCAGCTGTGTTGTAACAGCATCTTCTGTTATATTCTGCTCCTTGCGTGTTCACTTGTACACTCCACCGGAAATATATGCGCTGGCTAAAGAGCCTTCCTGGCATATAGGCAATTGACAGACTGTCTATCCAATGAAAATAATATAGAGTACATTTTCAATACTGTACTTATAGTGTACTTAATCATTCTGTAATAATGACTGTGAAAAGGTATAGCTCAAGCTCTCACCTGGTGAGCGCTGGTTTGGTGGTCCTCATTGAGTCACCATGAGTGAGTGCCTCAGCTACCGAGCTGTCACTAGAGACACGTTTCCTCTGAGCAGTCCGTTTGAGCTCCTGAACTCTGTCCAGACAGACAAGGAAAGAGACTAAACAAATGTACTGTAGTGCTCCTGTTGAGAGTGCTAGGCTAGAACAGGGTATAAGATCAACATAAACACAAAATAGCTTGTGGCACAAGTCAACACCAAAGCATAAGACCCTAATGAGAACGAGGCGTCCATGACCAAAGTGTAATTTGATTTTGGGCTTGAAGGGCTATGCCTAGTTTTACCTAAATGTCTGTGGACAACACTGCAAGGTTTATCATAGCAATCAATTTCTCCACATACACACATTCACCACATAGGCATACAAGCACACACACAGCTCATAAAAAATTATTCCATTTTATTTCATGAAAATCATTTTAAGTTAATATATTGCCACTCATTTTTCCGCAAATGAGGTAAGGAAAGAGCACATTTAATTTGGCAAAGATAAGTCCGCAAGGAATATTGGTAGATTTTACCACAGAGCAATACTTTGGTAAAATCATTCTGTTTTCTTTCATCTACCAGGCTGACTGAAAAAACACGGAAAGGCTCTGCCTCTTGTCGGCACACATCATTATTTCACCCCTGGAGGTTTGGTGTCAGAGCAACACACAACGATCTAGGTCTTGTCTCTGATACTTCTGCACTCCCTTCAGCATTCATCAACATCTCAAAGGGCAGTCTGCTTTACCCAGCCATTCGCTGAAGGGAAAGCTTACCAAACAAACAAACACTCCGAACTTGGTTAGAGATAAACTTCACTACAAAAGCAGTGAAAGTATAGGGTCTGAGGGCTTTTCTTCATGTTCAGGGACAATATAGTTTACAGTCATTAACTTGAATGTTTTATAGAGCAATTCCCCTAACAGTTTGACTTGGCCCTTAAATGAAGTGAATAATGGCTTTGTATTGAATAATGGCGTTCCCAGATCAGGGACATAAGAAAATAAGACATAAGAAATAGCTTATTCAATTTGTTTTTTTTTTTTTGCTTATGGTAAATCTGTGTCAGTCTGTGTGATGCTTGCCGGTAGTTCCAAACTCATACTCTGAGATTAAGCAATAGCCATTGCTTCATTCTCTTTATTTATTTCTATAGATTTTGGAGTTGGCTAAATTGGCGTACTTCTGTGCTTGCAATACCTAATTTGAGTTGTTATTGTAACGGGTGCCAGCTAGCATAGCTGTGCATGTGGAACGTTAGTAAACCTTACTCCCCGACGCCTTAGCGACGCTCGACTTCCAATCCGAGGTGCTGCTGTTGGCAGGTTCGAGTCCAGACATGTGTAGGGCTGAACTACGCGGTTCAACACAATGCAGGTTACATTTAGGATGATAATTGCATAGACATAAAGTGTGCAATAGCAAGTACCCGGATGGTGCACTTGTAATGGTCAAGAAGTTCGGTGTAGAACAATGGACACTTTTAGCCTTCAACGGACACCATCTTGGCTACATATCAGAGTCGCGGTTGAGGATATATGTTCATGCTTTGACAAAGTACGATCATGTCGCTGTGAAATAGAGGACTAGCCTGACGTCTTCATACTCAAATTCTAGTCAGAATATGAGTCTGATACTGCTCCATTGGGATGTGATTATGGGCAGTGTTTCAACCGATAGCCTACAGGGTGTGAATCCTGTAAACGGCTAGTATTAGAGACAGGCGTCTATATGAGACAGGCCTTTGATTCCTTTTACACAAAACTTTTCCTCTGCAAAGATGGAAAATATTATCAAATTAATTATTTTGACAACAGTCAACTTACATTTCAAATCATAGCCTACTTCTTTCTCTTAATTGCCATGGCGGTACACATTTAGAATAAAGAATAACGTTTGTGAACCCTTTTGTTTTGTTGCCAGCATAAAAACAAGCTTACCATCGGCCTATCCGCAAATTTGAAACAAAAGGGATGAATTGATGTCGAAGTCGGACATAGGCATAGTTCATATTAAAAAAAGTCATACAATTTGGAACTCTAGCTTTTTCCCGTCTTTTAATGTCATGTAATCATAACGTTAGCGTGCGCAGTCTGCACCTTATGGCTTAAACAGACGATCTGACGAGTTTTAGAAGATGAAATACAACTCGAAACTAAAAAACAGACCAGACCTCTATGAGACCGGCCTTTAACCCAAACATGTAGCCACATCAGGCGTTTAAAAGAGACAGGCCTCTATTTGGGACTCGGCTATTATTTGAAGTTTTACGGTAATTGGGCTATGGTTTTTCTACAGGAATGCCATGTTTGAACGGGCACTGCACTAGTTTCCATTAAATGCATGGAGTTGGACTTGAGACTACACTATTCTTTTGAAATTCACACATGCAGATGAAGAACTAGAAGGTGGAAGGGAAGTTGGCGGCTGAAGCAGACTTATGCATAGATTGAACTGCTGGTGATGTAATTAAGCTGTAAATTCTTTAAGTGAAGGGGTTAACGTTAGCCCTAAAGTTTTTGTGTGATAATTGTCGTTCAATGGTGAACCATTTATGTGAGGATATTAGCCTGTACAGATCCACAAATCGGGCTAGCTATATCCACACCATTGCGTTTTTGTTTGAAAACATTTGTTTGAACATCACTTTTGTGACATTAACTCCAATCATCCTGACTACTGACGTTTCCAAACCCCCAAAGCAGAGTGAGGCTCCATTTCAGTCTGGAAACTCCAGGGTTTCATTTTAATGTGGAAAGACAGAAACAGAGACTTTTGAAAATGATTATAAAGCCACCCATATTTACTTTCTGATTAAGCCTCATCAGTTACGATCACTCTCCTTCACGTGACCCTTTTCCAGAAGAAAACAATTTCCATATGTAGATAAATGGTTGTATGACATGCATTTTCAGGCATGTGGTATGGACGCAGATCTGAAACAGAACTAAAAATCCTTGTTTGGACGAAGATTGGTTTCGTTTGAAAACTGTGGACGTAGCCAGTCCAATACCCACCCACTCACAGATTTTTGTCTGAATGCTACACAAATCTAAGATGGCCTCTTCAGTTTTTGAAAATATCAAATGCCACTGCGTTTGTACTGGTGACGCTAGCGTGTGCTTGTGCGTATGTTTGACAGAGAGTATGCAAGAGAGAGAGTCTGCTGGAGAGTTTGGAATCACGTTGCCTGCCCACACACTTTACAAAGTGATAAGCGCTCAAGCTTCAACTGCCGATTTCTCAGTAATGATGTGCCTGTTCTGCCTCCAGGTGTGCTCTGACAACAAACTGATGGAACAGCATGCCGCTACAATGCAGATAGAGTTTATACTTGACAACTTACAATAAAAGGACAGGCATCTGAACAGATGTTTGGAAAAGTTTATTTTTGAGTAAAACTACAGTTAATTAGTTTCTACAACATCATTGGTTTATGATGATACTCATGTTCACTGAAGACTGAGCAATGATGTAAAAAGGTGGATACCCTGTATACTGTAAAAGGGAACCGTCCTTCAGTTCACAAGACTGGTCAGAGAATGGTCAAGTCTTGACCATTTCTGTACAGTCATAACGAATGGTAGGGGGCAATTTAACATGAAAATGTAAATATTTGTTTTCAAAAATATATAAAATATTACCAAATTGTATATATTGTTATACCAAATTACACAATGTGTATGTATGTGCTTGTGTGTGAGTAACCTGCAGTCTGTCTATAAGCAGACTGTGTTAAGGCAAGCCAACACGATTATACTGTATCTCATCCAACTCATGTTCTACAAAATGAATACTAGCTCCTGCCATAAGGGAGGCCATAAGGTTGGCCACATTGTCATTTGAACAGATTTAAAAAAAATGTTATCCCTGACCAGTAAAAGCCTACTCTTACATGGCAGCAAATGCAATAGGAATGGAATAGATATAGAAACCTTTTTTTTAATTATTTATTGATGATTGACCATTTGCCAAGTGTAGTGCTTCTCTGTACTCTGTACTAGAATGATAGTATTTTAATGTTTAATTAACAGTATGTTTTAATAATTATGTTTGTAGCTGTCTTATCCAGTCTTGAGTCTTATGTTTCTAGAATGACTGATAGTCCTACACAGTAGGAAAGTAAAGTGAATCTTGAATGAGAAAGAGAAGGAGATGGGAAATTTGTAGGATATATTACCTGGGGCCAGGAGAAGAGGGTGGAGAGGAGGATGATGATGGAAAAGCAAATTTGCGTGAGCTGGCTGTGAATTCTTCCAAAGAGTCCACCAGTTCAGGCATCCCAGGTGATGTACTCACAGTCTCTGTGACAACCAACTCAGGATCCAGAATGAAGAGCTCATCCTGCGAGATCTCAGTCACATAGTTCAGGTGCTCCTAAAAAAATTAATTGGGTCAATCATTTTGATTGACTCATACAGTATGTTATATTTCTGTGTGTATATATATATATATATATATATATATATATATATACACAGCTATAGATATAGATAGATAGAATTCATCTCATGAATTAGAATTCATCATGATGTTACAGCAGCAATTAATAATATTAAAGTGTAACTCTGTAGAGTAAAAACAACCTAGGGTCTATTTTATATCTGCAGATCTGCTTAAACGTAAGGCATGTTTGTATTGTAAGATTCAGCAAGATCTGTGCAACGCTGCAAGATTGAAAGTGCCCACTGATTTGACGATACCGGACCAGGAAGCCATGGAATTGTCTTCCTACAGATACAGGTCTTGTATAACCTCTCTGTACACTTTCAAAGTTGACAATACTTCGGTTTGTCAGAAGAAACCCTTACCACACTACCACAGAAGTGTAATTATATTTTGAGCATTGTTAGAAAAAAATAGTATAAAATTGTGATGTGGCACCTTGCCCTGTTAGCGTCACTGTAAGCCCATTCAGTGATAAAATGGTCTTGCCCAAAACGTCACCAATTAACATAAATTTGCTCTCAATCAAACTTTTGAAGTTGTTAATTACCGTAAATAGACCTTAGGTTGTTTTTACTCCAGAGTTACACTTTAACATAATCACACACATACATAAAAAACAAATAAATACAATTATGATATGAAGTCAATTGATTGTAAACATGTACGTAATGCTGTACAAAGGGGATAAACCAATGCACCGTATAGATTGAGGATGTTTAAGTCAGGGTTTTGCAATACACTTGATTTCAGTTAAACTGTTTTGCAGAAAATAATTACCTGTGCACGATCAATCCTGTAAAAGCGGTCTGCAGTAGTAGCTGTTGACAAGAGAACAATCAGACAATATTAATTATTATAGAGAAAAGACACTAAGGCATGAATTCATAAATTAAACCCACCAGTAAACCTACATGGCCCACTACAACATCTGCATATGAAATTTAGCCTATTAACCAATTAACCAAGACAACTGTCCAACAGTCACAGTCTTATTATTGTCAGACACACATTTTGCAACAACAATGTGATCAGTATGGTAATGAGGTTAAAGGGACACCAGGCAACGTTTTCGTGTTAATTAATCATCTTCGTAAGTCGGTATATGGTTAAATTACTCATTACGGGCCGAATGAAGGCTCTCTAGCCCGCCCATACTGCCTGTAGGAAGAATATCCCACTTGCAAGTTCGGTGTATCCTACCCGCCGACCGAAGCAGGATCAGTTTACAGCACAGAGGCAGGCTAACGAAACGCTAGAGATTGTTGCAAACGTGTGTATAATGGCAGAGCCGGCGAAGAAGCAGCGAAAACCCTTGACGGAAGACGCGAAGAAAAGGAAAAGAGCTTCAGACCGAGCGAGGGGGAGTTTCGTAGAGAAAAAGCATCAGGCTTGCCTAGTGTCCCTTTAAGATTAGTGTAAGAATGCTGAAAAGGATTCAAAAGGATTCTGAATTGAAGTTCCTCCTTTTAAGACAGAATTACATCATAAGCCGGTCTATTCATTACAGAACATACTAGTTATTCCCTTGTGATTGACAGCTGTTTTACAGGATTCTCTAATACACTGCTGTGTACAGAATGATAGTTTTCAGATAATTTGTGAATTGGTTTTAGAGAGTTAAGAGTCTTCCTAAATATGCATAGGTTTTCCCAGACTTCTGGTCTACTTTTAGTGCGCTGTAATACCTCTGTCAAATAGATAAATACAAATATAATAAATGAAGAGTCCTAAAGTTAAGACTAACACACCTATTATTGTTATTATAAAGATTTATCTTAAATCAATCAGTTAGGAGCTACTTTTGGCCCTATGATGCTTTGTGAATATGGGATCATCAAGTCATCTTTTGGTATCGATTTAGTCTCAGTTATGTGAGGAAAGTTTTCCTCATTCAAGCCGAATGACCTCACCACTGTGGCTGAACAACAGATTGAGGGATTATGGCCTTTTGAATGAGACAATGGCCTTAAGCAGTACACTATTTAACTGTGTACAGCAAAACATTAACAAGGAAAATGTAATTGTGAGGGTGGGTTCAACGGGTTGAACAGATTTTGCTGTAGGTCTCTGAAAAGGTTAAAATGGTTCTGATAATGTGTTCTACCTAAAGGAGACATACAACATGTATTAAGTAGCTCACCTCTAATTAAGACGGAGAGACCTGGTAGTTCTAAGAATGCTTAATCAAAGTGTTGACCTTATTAGCCTCTTGAGTATAAAAATAAACTGAAGTTGGACAGAAATACAAATAACCTCAGCCTTAAATGGGCTTCATTTGAACAAACAGAATGGAGTCATTAATTCTGTGTCCTAGGTCAGAGACAGGACAATGTAACAAAGCTCATGAGAAGTGTGTGTGAGTGTGTGTGTGTGTGTGTGTGTGTGTGTGACAGAGAGAGAGAGAGAGAGATTATTGGCTCAATTTTAAAGTATACACAGTACATTCTAGTGGTTTGTGGATTTCAATATTACATAAAAATGCTTCAGCGAAGTTATAAAAAAGGGTCCATTATATAATTCGTCAGCATCCGTGATTCAGCAACATAGCTCAGTTGGTCAGACACTCAGCCCTATAGGGCTGTCCATCTAATGAGTTATCTGGTAGGCAGAGGAGCTGCTGCTGAGGAGGGCCAGTGCTGAGTGGGTGCAGATGAGCAGAAAGATACAGTGAGATATGAGAGTATCTGCCAAGAGCCTATCACCCCTCCTCACCCCCATCAAACACACAAGCACACAATTTCCTCTGATTTTGCATACGAATGCAAGGGGAACTGCATTATGAATAATACATTATTTATTTATTTGTTCAAATTTCAAATAAAATATTTGTTTTTGATTTATTTGTTAATCCGAATTTATTTTTACTTCTACCTAGTATTCACCTTCATAAAAATGCTGATCTAGACAGTAGCCTATCTGCCTTAATGGATGGATCTCGTTGTGTTTAATTTTTAAATCACATTGGAAGAGGCATAGACAAAAAGTTAGCTTGAGAAAGGAAGAAAGATGTGTCAATTACGTGAGACACTGTTGTGCTTTTGTTTTGAGACAGTCAGAAGCGGTCATAGACAGTAGCTTATCTGCCTTAATGCACTTGTAATACGTCTTTAGTCAATTGAGTGTTTCTTAACTTTTTTGACACTGTTTTTTTAGAAGCTACTCGTTTAGACATGTTTTCTTGTGAATCTAGGATCAGCAAACTCACATGGTAAACATGAATAAATTGTGAATTAAATAAATACAGCTCAAACCTCCCTCTGCTCTATGCACATTCTTCCATTCCTCAGTCAGCCTTTAAACCTTTGGAATATTTTTTTCAAGAAATGGCTGAACATTAATCTGCTGCTCTGGTCTCCCAGAAAGAGGGGAGTGATTTCATGAGGCCTTGAAGAGCTCTACTAAACAAGCACAGCATTTTTCACATCCTTCAACCATCCCCTCAAGCTCATTTGTATAGTGTGTAATGGACTTCAGATGCTTTGCTGAAATGCTGCGGTATTAATCCTAATCTTTTTTTATATTGATGGTGTTTTTGTTCATTAATTAATGTCTCATAATGAAATTTTTGGAGAGGAAAAAATACTCAGGCAATCATCAAATAATGCATGCAGCTGTTGGAATTGCGTTGGAATTCTGGACTCCAACACTAAATGAGGCTGTGTTTAATACACACCAATCTTACAAAAGACCACTCTGGCAGCCAGTCTGGCCTGACAGGGCAGCAACCAACCCAGGCTGAGTGTTCATAGGAGTTGATCTGGACTGATATTCAATTAAACCAGGAAGAACAGTGACTCACTCCTCCACTTTTAGGACATGAGATGGGAATGACAGCTCGTTGGCATAGCAGCTGCTTCATTAGAAGTAAAAATATCAGCAGATATACACTCCTTTCCAACTGTCCATTTGCCATAACCCTTGCCTGATATCTTGTAAAAAACATTTATACAAGTCACCAGCAGACATAGTTTACACCAAGGCATTTGATCCTTTGCAGAATTTGATCAATTTATCTGTAAGTAATCTAATAGCATTGCCTTAGGCCAAAGGTGTACTTCTGCAGACATGGGGCCCTACTTTGATGATCTAAAAACGCATGGTCAGTGGCGAAAAGCTTAAATACATTTAGGGGTGTGTCCAGTTCACATTCGGGGTGGTTTTGTTATCAAGCGTCTGGCGCAAATTTCAAAAGGTTGTTCTTCTGTTTCTTAACCAGTCATGGGTGTGTTTTGGGCGTAACTTCCTTTCAACTAATGAGAGTGACATCTGCATTCCCTTTAACAGCAAGCAGTGCAACTTCAAACAACGCATCGGTATTTTGCCAGTCAGCGGCATATTTTGAAGGAATCTGCTCGCATGCGAGACCGGGATTCTACTAAACCTTGCTTTACTAAAACCCGTTTGTGCAAACCTGTTGCATTCTGCACTCGCAAATTATTTGAACACACAGGCAAAGTGAAACTATCATCACGGTGTTCTCATAAGCAAAACAGTTCTACACAGTTATTTACTTTCATTATTGATTGACAATCGAAAACATAGCCTGAAAAAAGCAACCCTTACCCCAATAATGTTCGAATGACTGAATAAAAATCCTAAGGCTATTTATCCTGCAAAAAAGTTTGGGACTGCTTGCTAAGAGCTGTTTACGTCTCGTGACAGTTAGTCTTCAGCTGTGCTTTACATGAGCTTTTCGCTATAGATCAGGTTTTTCTTGGTCAATTTTGGATCATGTGCCAGACCACATCTCCTGCCACACCCCTGGGCGCAAGGATTAATAAAAGTGAAGCGCATGGTGCAAAATCCGCCACTGACTGGGTGTAAGATAAAGAATAAGCTTTGCGTCGGGCTTTCAGCAAGCGTTTCTGATCGACAGAACAGAGGCCATTGTCTGTTACATGGTGCAGATGATTACAAACTTAATCTGCACAGGCCACACAAACTCTCCATGCAACGCCAAATTTTGTGTCCATGCAGACTGTGTGCACTGACTGCACAAGTGCATGTGATTGTCAAGTAATGCCTTAAGGCCAAGAGATAATAAAATATATTTATGCTATTTATTCTTTTAGCAGAGTATTTTTTGCTAACATCTAATCCTGTCGTACAATATTCTAAGTTTGCCGATTTGGTGGAGAGAGGTTACAGTGCCTGAGGGGTAAAAGATTCAAATGAGAGTGAGAGGTTTAAGAAAGAAAATAAACCAAAATGAGGTGATGGATATTAGCATGGCTCTAATAGAAATCCATACTCACAGTCCAGGAAGCACCACTTTGGTGAAAGCCTCTGAGAGGACAGGGTCTTTGATTTGTTCCCATCGCCCTCCTAGGAGAAAAAGCGGGCAACAAGATTATTTCTACAGCAGTTCTCTCTATAGACTGCTGTAGAAATGAGATTGGAAAGCCTTAACCCCATTTTGTCTGGGCAGCTGGTTTATTAACTAAGGCATAAGCCTAGCATAATGAAACCCTTCTGTGTCTCAGCCAGTGACACTGCCCTTTCACAGAACACTCACTTTTTAGCGAGCTTCACAGAAGGGCTTCTGTAAACCATTACACATTTACTTGAACTTCCAACTTTTGTGATTAGCTGATCTGTTGAATACTTGCACAGTGAAGAATAATGTTTATCAGGTGAAATATCAATAGCAACCCTGACTTTAACACATTTAGGCAATTTGCACTGTGTGCTTGGAATGTGTAATGAATTAAAGACCCATGCACATCCCACATCAGCAGCACACACACATCAAAACAACCATGCAACAACTTCAACAAAGTAATTAAATGTACACATAATAACATACAGGCAAAACCACAAAACAGCATAAACCACAAACCTAGACCATAGGTACCGGATTGGGGGTATGAAGAGTGGGGATCAATGTGCACATCTTTACATCCCATTTTACTACTTCATAAGGGAATTCGGTTGGTTTGCTGGCAGCACTATGTATTCTAAAATACGAAATCATTAATGTTTTCAAAGTACCTACACATGTAGTTTATTAGATTGTAAAATAGCATTCGACTGTAAAAGGCATTTGCCTTCCCCTTTTTGTATAAAGTGTATGTTTTAGTAACATCGTGCTTCATCCTGCTGTCAACTGATGTGCAAGAGGATGAACTGCACAGCAGATTGAGACAGGAAATCTGACTTAACAGGAGCATGTGCAAAGAATGATAATGCCCCATTCTCAGAGAAGGACAATAATTCAAACAGTACAGCAAGCTGGGAAGACTGCTATAAAACCATATAACAGCCAACTGCAATGGTCCGATATTTTATTTTGATTACCACCCCCAGCCCCGGCACCTGACTTAGACCTGATTTAATGCTGTGCACAGAGGAGGGAGAGGAACATAGAGGAACAAGGAGGAAAGGATCTCGATAAAATAGGGACTGCTACGAAGGTCTGGGGAGTCAATATGCAGAACTATCAGTTAAACACAAACTGGGAAAGGAAGATCTAAATATGTTTTTAATAATTTAACATGTTATGGTATTCCAATGCTGACTGGCTCAACAAAACAATACTGCATAGGATTTGTGGAAACAGACCCACTGCAGGGGGGAAACAACATCTGGCATCTGGAGGCAGGAAGCTGCAGCATCTGTTAGCGCCAGATATTTTGATTAGGCTACTTCAACAGCTTCTCCCTCAACACTGAAGCAAAATGACTTCCCCATGTAAATGAAAAGCTCATAGATATTCATTCAGGAGTTACATCCTTGATGTATCTTGAGTGACAAAGTGTGATTTTTAATATTTATATACAATATTATTTTGTTAAAATAAAACTAACATGAGGACAAAAAATGAATTACATGTATCATAAACCTGCAGTTGGATTGTTTTGCAATGGTAAACAAAAGCTAAATAACCCAACTGCAGCTTGATTGATAACATCTGGAATTAAATGTCTGATTGAAAAAATATTTATTTGTTGTTTGTTATGTATTTATTTGTATCAGATTTCAATATCTCTATGGAGAACTTAAATTTGGGAGAGTTACTGTTTGAGCCGAGCTTTCATTTTATGAGGAAATTTCCCATTTCAGACTTGTTCCTCATGGTGATCCAGGATTCAAAGTTTCCCTATTACAAACCTGGAGCACCAATCGCTGAAAAGAGGGATGAAAAGAGATGAAGTCCTGCAGAAGAGCCCACAGCATTAGACAAGGAGCACAAAGACAAACCCATTTCCAAGGTCCCTTGTAAACTGAGGGTAAATGCACAACTTCAGTGACTTTGGTCCTGTCCCCAAAAGCTCCCCTTACTGTATATATAAACTTAAAATCAATTTGAGTAATCCTTGTGAGACTGTCTGATGATGCTATATCGACAAGTATGACCACTCCTTGCACTCCTATATGGCCTGGTTAGGTCACTGGATAGAATCACAATAATACCTTTAAACCAACAATAAACAATGAAATTATGTTTCTTCTAAATATTCAGTCAATTCTCTATGCTTAGTTATACTTGCCTACTTTTCTATATCATACAAATCTAAAGTATCTGCCATGCATCTGGTATATGTTAGGCTTGCTGAAAAATGCCTCTATGAATGGGCCTATAGCCATTAAGACATAGGTCAGGAAGGTCAGAGAAGTATTTCTGTGTTTCAAATGAACCAAAATGACATATAGCTGATACCAAGAGCCATCCTCCATCAACCAGAACAGGTCTAAGGGCATATTCCACAACAGCAAGTCAAGGGACACGTTTGGGTTAGAATACTTTGAGTATGGAGAAAAGAAAACAGAGTGCAGTCACACCACACAATGAGGCTTCTATTCCACCACACATTTCATGCACTATTTACTGCATTGGGCATTCTATTAAAAGCTGTGGGGAGTGGATTGAAAGGTTGTGGGGAGTGGGTTTACTTTTTTTAAGGCACAGTTCTATTCACTGTCCCTGGAACACTGTTGCACACATGTCCAGCAAAGTGGGCAATTCAGTGTATGGGGAAAACCAGCAGTAATGCATGGGTGGCTATATTTCCAGGTCTTTTGTTTTCTTGCATTCAGACACTCTCAGATTTCATCCTCACAGTTTTTCTGCCTGCATATTCTCCTTACCTCTTGTAGCCTCTCAATGTGAGAGCGGCATGTTTCCAGGTCACTGTCTCCTGGAACAACAATGAGTCCCAGTGGGATGGCTAAGAGACAAATAGATGGGGAGAGGGAGAGAGATGGAGATGGATGAGGAAAATGGTTACACACTAATGTACACCTTAGGTCAGACTGTTAGTAAACACTTGACCCAAACTGCCCGATGTCTGCATGTAATACTAGAAATCAGACAACTCAGCTCCCTGTAGCTTGTTTGCTATGTAGGACTACTTTTACACCAAAAACACAGACATTTTGAAACAGAAAGGTACAAAAAAACAGTTTGAATTCACTCACAAAATATACCCCAGAGCACACACAAACACACACACACACACAGTCAAACACATATTGGATACAGTATACTACTTTGCCTTCTACTTTCAACATCACATATTGGATATACAGTATACTACTTTGCTTTCTACTTTCAACATCACATATTGGATGTACAGTATACTACTTTGCTTTCTACTTTCAACATCACATATTGGATGTATCCTACTTTGCCTTCTACTTTCAACATCCTCACCTGAACGGTGCCATACAAGTTATTGTCACTATTTGAAAACATTTATTATAATAACTAAAACTATTATACGAGTTATACTACTAGGTGCGGTAGAACTGTTTATTAATATCTAATTGAACGAGAAGCATTCCACGAGTGTGGATATCCCAGGATGAATGTTCAGATAAACATGTTGATTAACATGAGGACAAGTGAGTAGCAGATTATTGTGCACATAGCCACATATAGCCCTCATTTTTTTTGGCCTCCAGCCCAAACCAAAGTTGAGGGTATATCCTTTACCAACCCCACTCTCACTCACACCATATTGCTAAATTAATACTATAAATATTACTAATGTAAACCTAAAAAAATCTGATCATAAGCCATTAGTGAGTGTTCAGTCAAAAAGCCAATCTATTGCAATGCAGTTCTAAGTCACTGACTTGCAGTCTATCAAACAGAGATTTCTGAATAAAAAAAAAAAGCTCATGCCTGTGGAGGTCTTCAAGAATCCCAGGCAAAGTCAGAGAAGTGGGTTGGGGGATGGGGGAAATACAGGCTTCTTCAATGAGGAATGTTCGGTTGCTTAGCAACCACTGAACAGTCAGTCTGTAATTCAATTCAAGTTCACTCGACTCTCTATTTTTCCCTCTGTTCCTGCTCTTTTTTAGCACTGGCTCTGTTGTCAGAGTTCTTTAGGTATCAAGCAACTGTGACAACAGCAAAAAGGGTAGCAGCAGCATGATATATTTTTGGATCAAAGGCAAGTGAAGAGAGCAAAAGCCAGCTTTGTTTACCATAGCAGATGCAAGCGTATCATCAGGGACATACACAGAATCACCAAGCCACAATGAATGTTACAGGCAGGAATGATTAAAGCAAGACACAAACACACCATGCCATACTGCAATGGTGCTAGTAATATTGCATAATGCTTTGCACTGTTTACATAAATCTGTTTCGACAAAAGGGTACAACACAGTAAGAAGGTATGTGGGTCAGACCTCGACACAAATCACACAAATTCCATTTTTCTGAGTAAATATACTACCTAATTTCACTGGGAAGGAATGGAAAATGTCTGAGTTTCTAATAATAATTCTCATCAAAATCCCTCCATATTGTCGCATGCTAGTGAATTTGGTCTGTTCCTCAGTCTGATTTGTGCATGTGGTGACACCTAGTGTATAGGGAAATAACTATGGTGGGTAGCATCCAATTACATTAATCTGGAAATATAATAATCAACTGAAAATATGAGAACAAAAATTAAAATGCATTTGCCCAGCAGGCTGAGCAAGAGTGGAGGCTGCTCATTCAGATGCAGGCTTTACCCAGAGGACTTGTCCAACACACTCCTTCCCCCAGGCACAACAGATGCAGGCCATCAGAGCTGAAGCAGTCAAACAAAACATATTTGGAGCCAAGAAACTCCTTGAGCAATAGCCTGAAAAGAGTCTTTAGTGCATAAGCACAATATTTATGAACAGATATTGAGTAATGTATATAGATATTTCTGAATATCTATAAGCTTATTTGCAGGAAAACACTGACTGAAAGCGCTGCTAATCTTGAGAGATGATCGCAGTTTTATTTTCTAAAAAGGAGTGTCAATGCCAAGTCACCACCAGAGCTGCCAAGAATATGGGCGCCTGGGTCCATTGGGCATCAATTAGTAGCAGTAATGAGCGGTTTCCTCGTTAGCGCCTGATGGCTGGTCGGAGCTAAACAGAACTGCGCCCGTTTTGTCAATATTATACACCTGCAGGGTGAAAAGGAGTTGACAGATACAGCTATCAGTCTGTGTCCCACCCAGTGTCAGACAATCAGGGATAGACAAGGTATATCGCTTCCTATGGCACCTCTACCATTTACTAATCAAACAAACTTTCTTCCCTTCTTCACAATTATCCCACCACAGTTGATGGACATATCCATGTAACAAGATTGGTGGCCAGTTTGTGTCCTTTGACATCTAGGCAGATGTTGCATTGACATTCATGTGACAGCGATGTGAGACCCCGGATGTGTTGTTGGAGGACCTAGATAAGATCTTGCTCCTGCGCACATATCACCATCTGACTGGAAGCTTTTGTTTTTGTCAAGATACTGGCTTAAAGGAACACGCCAATATTTTGGGAGTACTTTTGTCACTTTTGGGAGATACTGCTCGCACAGAGACGAGAAGGGTATGCATCATCTTTTCTAACTCTGGGGGAGATTGTGAATAAGCTAATTATAGATGGGAAAAAATGCTAGACATACCAATTCCATGGAAGCAAGTTAAACTGATATAAAACAACACTTGAAACAGGAACAAGATATACTGTACCGTAAATGAATATATAAGTGCTTAGAAACAAGACAAAATGTTAAACATTTGGGGAATAGACCCAACCTTGCATTGTCGATTCTGCCAAGAGGAAGTAGAAACGGTAAAGCATGCGCATATCTGAACATGGCCATACACTTTAAAACATAATCATTCTGCTGGTTAATCCTTCTGCTGGTGAAATGTTTCATTATTAGACTGACATCAATTGATCTACTAAATGTTGTGTACTATTTTACTGGGGTGGTGGTGGGCAAAAAAAGAAAAAAAATATCAAGACACTGTACCAATTCAATATGTTTTGCTTTCAGAAATCTTTGTGCAAACGCTGACATTTCAATGCTCAATACATAAAGGACATATACGGTGCGTAGTAAAAAAGTAAAATACGTACAAGCCTCTTTGAGTTTCTCCTTGTCATAATGCAGGGCCTCATAGTCATGCATGCTGATGCGGTTCACACGTATCCGCAACCTCTCTGGAAAAGGCTGTTGGCTGTTGTGGACGAGACAGAAAGTAAAAATCATGTTAACAGCATAATAATACTGGGACTGTTTTACATCATGTTCTCTGTTGTGTAAACTGTAATAATTCCTCTCTATGATACAAATGTCTGATTGAACCTTGCTGTCCATTGTGATGCTACATGATCTGTTTGTTTTCTTGATCTGCCATTTCCTATTTTTTTGTACTATAAAGGTCTTCACATTTCAAACCTTGTTGGGATCACATTAGCCAGCAGCAAGCGGCAGCGGCAAGCTTCCTCATGGGTAGCTTTGTCTCCAAGTTCAATGCTCAGCTTGCTCAACGCTAGCGTTACGCTAGCGCTGCCACCGTTCCGCTGCCGAACCATAGAGAACAATAAGAAACCTTCCGCTTGCCGCTGCCTAATGTGATCCCCGCCTATATGAGATCATATAGCACAGTCCCACTGTTACAGCACTGAAGAAAAACAACAGTGCTGTAATGGATATTACAGCAATAGAATGCTTTTATGGCTTTCATAAAGACTGCAAAATGCTTCACCCCTCCCATAGGAATCACTTTCAAATAAACAGTACAAACAGGGATATTTCCTTACATAATTAATTACTGGGTATTTGCATAATGATAATCATGAATACTCAATTCAGTTTTAGTATATCACTCTCTCATGACTATCATGCATGGGTGTGCCTGAGGCTCCTGTCTGGATAGTACCAGACAGTGAGGCACATGTCACAGATAAACACTGTGGGGAGGTGCCAAGAAAGCTGCCCTTGATGACAGAACATTTATTCAAGTGGTTTACCTTACAAAATCTTAGCCAGGTTTCACAAGACTCACTCACTTTGTTTCAATTTGTCCATTGGGAAATGCTTCCAAACTAGTATTTCAGTGAGATAAAAATGAGCGGATATACTGGGCGGGTGGAGCCAGGCTAACAAAATCTGCTTCGAACCTCAGAAAAATGAATAGCAGGAACATGGCTTACTTCTTTTTTCCAGTGACTGCTATTAGAAAACATGACACTATGATATTGTGGTCTTCATCGTTAAATGTCTTGATAAATTAATGTGGTCGTTGAAGTTCTTTCCTACCTCTTCACACCACTAAGAACACAAACGCCTTGGATTTTCTGTCATGGAATATTATCCCTGCCTTATCACTGCACTCCAAAAGGAAGAAGCTACTGTACATTCAGAGGTCTACATGACAGGACATCCTCTCTGCTAAATGACTGTTCTGCTACCATAGTAATTCAATTAGTCTTCAATTCCATCTTCCACTTTATAATTGAGGATTTGTAATGGCAGATCTGTGTCGATTCCTTGACCCTTCAAGGAGCCATATAATTAGTCAAGATGTACAATGTGATCACATTGTAAAACTATAATTTAATTTCATTCATAGCAAACATGGCCTGTTCAACTTCAACAGTATTCTTTTTCTTCAGTTTAGAAGTTTGCTAATGTACCTCATTATGAACGTGTAAGTGCATCGGGTATGTAGGCAAACATATGGTGATTTAAAAACAGCAGTTCTTCAAAAATGAAATAGAATAACTGGATGGTAACTTTGAAAATCTTGTTTTGCTACACTGCATGTATTTTTAGCCTTCCCCCAGCAGCCATATATTCAGAATGTCCATCTTTGTCAACACTTTAGGTGTCTGTTAAACTCAGTCTATGGTTAAACTTCAATGAATCCCACCAGGTCGAAGATGCCAGTCATGCACATCTATGTACTTCTTCAATCAAATGATAAGATAACCTTGTATGAAAAATGATATCAATATCCACATAAAAGCATAACAGAATTCATCTCTATTCATTTCCGGCAGTGACACTTGACATCCTAGCTTGCCTCATTCAGAGGGTCACTAATGATCATTTCCTCATGTTATCCCTAGCTTTATAAAGTACAAGAAGAGGTTTAGCATTTATCAAATCATATGAGAGGATTTTACAAATGAAATTTATGCTGTCATGCAAACAAATTCTTGTTGATCCAGTGGAAGAGCAAGGTTAAAAATCTGGGTAAAAACACTTTCATAGCACATTATCAAGGTATGCATAAATCTACCAGGATCTGTATTGCATTCAACCCCATAAGTACAGCTGATACCTTGCTTCTAAAGGGATTATCGGATACGAGTGCTCATTTATTTCTTTTTCTCAGTCACCTGATGACCTTAACTCTGCTTTGGCGAGCATCAATGAGACAGATGACTACATGGGCCAACAGCGAGCTTCACCCATACACTGTGCTGATGTGATTTCTTGGATTTCTGCCTCACTGGGGAGTTGACATCTCACTGGATGACAACCAATTCTCTACTCCTGTTAGTCAAAGGAAGACAAGGCAAAGCTGTCAGCTGCTTCAAACCTGCCTGTAGCTGCCAAGTGGCCACCTGGAGACACTCTTTCTTGGCTCTCGGGAAAGTTTGAAACAGCATTTTTGATGTATGCTTCTTTCTATAACTGTCAAAACGCCAAGCCTGTTTCTCTAAGTGGAAGCAACACGATGAAGAGAATGACAAATAACATTGCTCACTGATGGAGCAATGTGTATCATATATTTTAAACACAAAAATGTGTTGTTTAGGTGGGTGGGTGGATGAGATATCTATATTAAATGCTATACTGTATGTGTGCATGAGCTTTTTGTGTTCATGAGCCTACACTTGTCTTTGCATGTTATAATGACTACTCATGTTCATCTGCCACTCACTCATTGAGCAGTGGGATAGAGGTCCTCCTTTTGGTCTTCTGTACCATGTTAGCTTGGTTTCTCAGGGAGATATGGATGATGGAGGGGGCCAGCTTGCAAGGCTCCCCATCCACCTGCATGGGGATGGACTTGTAAGTGGTCAGGGTGACCTCCCGGCATTGGTTCAACCTCTCGCCATGGCCTCCCACCTGCAGTGTGGCCTGCAGAGATCAAAGACCAGCACGGGGTACAAGAAAGTCAGCACACAGGCTCACTGAACAGGGGACACGGCAGCATAGCTTTTAGCCCCAGCTGATGCAAACATAGGGAAACCAAGCCATCATACGTGACATTTATTTGAATGTGCTGAAGATGCCACATACATATATGTGTATATATATATATATATATATATATATATATATATATATATATATGGCATTAATGAGAACCACTGCATGAATAAATTAATGGAACTTCCACACTTGTATAAAGTCATCCTAAAACTTCAACATGGCTAGTTGACCAATACAATGATGCCATTACAGATGCAACGCTAACTACTGTATAGATACTTCTTCTTTGCAAAGAAACAGAATGAAGAATGATCTATCAGAGAGGTCTGGAATTAAGGCCATACACGAAGACCTACCAGTGAGGTCATGGTGAAGCCGATCACCTCAATACAGCCATCATCATGGCGCTGTGGCTCAAAGTCATGGTGCTCACTTGGATTTCCCCAGGGCATGGTGCCAGCACAGTACCTACACCACACAGGAGGGCACATACACATACACATACACATATGAAACAAATAGAGTTCGAAAAGTAGAGGTTACCTTGGATGACAAACATATAGAGGACTTACCTTGGGATGTTCAGGAACACGAGGCATTGCAGTTTCAACTCCTGCACTTTTGAGGTGAGGTCCGTACCATCACACTAGCAGTGCAGGGAGGGGCAGAAAACACATGGGAATTCTTAGTGCACTGCACTAATGTCTTGAACCATTTTTGCAAATGCATGGTGCAATTCTTTGCTGATGTATCTAAGAATAAGTTCAAGTGTGATTCTGCCACATCAGTAAGACTTACCACAACCTTAATGTGCTTGGCCAGATCTTTAGAGCTACCCATGAGGAAGTCTGAGAACGCAGTCTAACAGAGAGAAGCAAAGCATTTGGGAGAAAGTACAGCCATCACTGCTTTCCAAATGAGTACTTTAATCATCTCCATAAAAAAAAAAAATGTTCTGTGATTGTTCATGTTCCTCTTGCATTGACACAAAGTATACTCACCCCAGCATAGAACATCTTGTTACGGAAACGGCTGTTAAATTTCTCAGGGTTGGCTTCTAAGATTTGGACAGAGGGGAGATATGTCACTTGTGTCCCACACCATCATATGGTTTTAATTGAATACACATACTCTAATAGAAAATACAGGATTTTCCCATCATCCCATGCATAAAATGCAAATTCATGCACCACCTCTGCACACATTTCTTTACAAATAAAAGAAAACAATATATAATTCCTTCACAAATAAAAAAGAACATTAGCATTTCTTATTAGGTAACCAACCTCGAGATTCATGGAACTCTAATGTCACATGAGCGTCAAAGCCGAGGCTGAAGTAGTTGTTGAATACATCCAATGGAAGCTGTTGAATATGTTAAAGACTGTGAACCGTTGTGATACAAAAACAGGATTATATCTTACAGCACTAAATACAAGCCTGGCAAACATTGAGATCCTGCTTTTACAGTGATTGAATAATACACATGATTAGATGAATATCTGTAGTGCAAGACTTATTGCTCCCTGAATAATCTAGCAATATAACTGTCTGAATGTTCCTTCGATCTTTCAGAATGTAGGGTGGTGGCTTAAGGTCTTGTACTAAATCAGCTTCTCTGGGCTCTCAGCAGTGCTACCACACTCTGTTCGGAAAAGCAGGTTATTAACAGTAGGTCAGACAACAAGTCAATTACATGTCAGTGGACATCACTACAGCCATCACTCGTCTCTGTCCGACGAGTGCCCGACAAACATACACTCATGCATGCCCTAAGGACCAGTGGGACAGGAGCAAGAGGGTTGAAATGTCTACTTTATGGCCCACTGGACCTTGCATCAACTGAATTACAAAGCATCAATCACGAACTGGACATTTTTAAATCGGAAGAGGGCCTCTTAGAAGAGTAACTCTTCCCTCTCCTGCTGTTTCTAATCATCTCTATCTCTCCCCATATATCCAACACAAAAGCATGCAACCAGCAAACCCACATAATGTTGAGGCTGGGCCATCATGCTGTCATAAGGGTTTAAATGGCTTCCCTCTGACCTATTGTGCTTGCTATCTCATCTGTGTATGGTCACTCAACTCAAAGATACCAGGACACCACTGCCTATGGAACAATGGGCCTGCTATAAGGAGCTACTGAAAAGCATTTCCTGTTGACATCAGGCCCTAATGGCACCTGGGGGATAAGTTATTGATGCTGTGTATTTCTTCTCTGAGTCTTACATGCTAACGTTCCAGCTATATGATACAGAGAGTTAAGCTTAAAATTCTGGCAAGCTGTCAGGATATGACCTCTCAGATACGTGGAATATGTGAAGAGCTACATACTTAAGCAATATAAATAGAAAACCTGGTGGGAACTTGGCCCTTGCAGATGTGCATCAGAACCTTCCTCATGCTGAAAAAAAGAGGCAGGGGATGAAAGAAGACTGCTTACTTTATCTGTCTGCTGGTCATCCTTCTCCTCTCCTGCAGCCTCAAGATTGGGCTCCACAATGAGGTTCCAACGGTCCAGCTGGACAACGTTCCCATCTTCGACATGAGACAAGATCTTTGACACAGGTTCATCTGTATAGCCCTATGCAAAGCAGAAGAGAAGGGAACCTTTAACCTTACACTGACACTGTTCATTTTATTATTTGACACCAAATGTACAGTGCAATTCTAGAAATTTGCAAATTATGATGCAATAGTTGATGACCTCTGGCAGAGTACAGTGTATCATATCAATTTTACAGTAAAAAGAAATATGATAAGTAAAAAGTTGTAATATGATCACTAAATAGATGAAAATCAATGTACATTTGATTACAATTAAAATACCTGAAAACTACCTTAGGAAAATTAGATGGCCATTAAGCAAAATAAATGAGAATGGACTCTAATAGTGAAGCATAATTACACATACCCCTCCCCAGTTAAGTGTCCTGGCCAGATCATTTCCTGTGCCAAGAGGAAGAACAGCCACAGCAGGCTGAGGATTCAAATTGAGTTGGTCAAGGGTAGAGAGTATCCATCCCACCTATAATACACCAGCAAGGACAGAGAACGAGACACGCAGAGAGGGACAGAGGGAAGAAAAGAAAAAAAGAAAGAAAGAAAGAAAGAAAGAAAGAAAGAAAGACACAGACAGAGAGAAATCAACAACCCCCATTACCAAAATCTATATCTATATATCTGTCTTTAAAATTGTACCCATTGTTTTTTTTTATTGTCCACTGTCATTACAAAGTAACACAGTAACACCAAGTACCCATAACTATTATAAACAATCATGACAGGTTAGAAAGTAGGCTATTTATAATGTCCCATAATAATTGACATAGGTCTGTAACTGTTCATACAGGATAATGACTCAACCATAAAGCATTACAATGTTACTATGAACCCTTGTAGCTGTAATGCAAATCCAGTTTCTTTTATGTCAGTTGCCATGATGTATTATGTAAGGTATAATGGTATCAAAAAGTCAATGCACAATCGAGGTGGCAATGCGGGAAAGAAGCAAAGCAAAGTGGCCGTTACACCTCAAATTATGTTTCAGGCATTATTTTATGTGGGAAAATTTGCCATACGGAAATAAGCATCTGAGTAAAAATATAATTTTCCACAATTCCATACAGAGCCCTATGAGCCCAAACATAAATATGCTTTTAGTTCCCCCAAGATTCGTGGCGAGGTAATAACAATTCATGAGATCCCTGCATGGCTAGCGTCCAACGTACCACGTTAAATGCCAGCTTCTCTGCTTGGACCCCTAATAATAAGACTGCAAAGGCCATCAGCTATAGCTGACTTGGACATGGATCAAGCAAATGTCACCAACACCACATACTGTACTATTTTCAGAAGTCATACATGGTCCATAAAGAGGAGACTAAATTAGTGAAAATAACTACATAACTGACCATTGCAGTTACACTATTTTTACAATATGTATACTGGAAAGACTACAAATATTGTATCTGATGTACATTTATTATCATGGCAACAAAACAAGTAAGCCTTAAGAGGAACTAGGCTATGAGGTCTAACCCACACTGTACTATTCCACCTCCAGTTTTAAAATGAAATATATCTGATTCTGGACCAAGACTTACTGATGTTTTATACACTGACAATCAATGACTTAAGCGATGTGCAATGTGGTAACAAGAGTAGTAAAAGGGACCACAGTCTTTCAGCTGTTTAGATAAATTAAAATAATAGACTCTGCAGGGGAAACTACACTACGCTTCATGTTGCAGATTTCTCTGCCTTGAATACAGCTTACATTATTTTTGTCAAGACACCTTGGTGTTATTTTTTTCTTATAGGCTACAGGCATTTGAGGATCAATCTTTGTGGCACTGCATAATGAGCCATCTGATATACAATCCAGGAGGTTCCTATTGGTTTCTGTTTCAAACCTGTGCCTTGTCTACAAACAAATAATGGTCTGAATCATGGTTTGATAATCACTATCCAAGTGTACCCATATACTGCAGTACATTCTTTTATCTTGATGGCTAGAATTCCTTGGAGAGGGTTCTATGTGGCGCAATATTTGTTGCCAACTGGATGGTGGTGGATCAATATTATACAATCAATCAGAGTAGGATATTAGCTGATTCATCATTATCGTTATTAGCCGATGCATCACTATTGCAAGATGGCCGTGCTGCTTTAGGCTATAAGCACTTTGCACACTTAGTGTCTTACAGTTAGCCTAGTTTAGCATAATTCATGGAAGTGGCTAAAAAGGAGCTATAGGCTATCTGGTGTAACCCACTTTCATAAAAACTTGATTAGGCCTATTAGCCCAGGTTTTTGTTTGCTTCAATCTCCGAATCAACCTACTTATATTTGGGACAAGTGTTGGCTACATATGGGCCAGACCTTTAATTCTATTCACACAAACAGTTGCTCAGCAAAGATAGGAAATTATGTCAAATTGATTAAAACATAAATAACTTAAGATATGGACACATATTGGGACTTTATGGCCACCAAAGGTAGGGAGTCACTACAGTACTTTTTTCACCTTTCTTAACCTTGGTGGTTTACTTTGGTGGTCATGGTTTCTTTAAAATGAACTGAACGATTGAATTGTGCAGAATATAACTGATGCATATAGCATGTCCATATTGAGAGAAGTTTAAACTTTAGGAACTCTTTACACTTTAGGCTAACAGTGCCTGCCATTCATCAGTGGAAAATGTGTGTTTTAAGCAGTGCCGTATACTCCAACTTATCTGTGTGTGATCTAAACAATACAGAACTAGATGTGGACAATCTACTGGGCTTAAAGAGGTTTTATGCAACCAAACATCCATGAAAACCAGACCAGGCTTTTAATTGAGACCTGCCTTTACTTGTTCAAACCTGTAGCCCTACCAGGTCAGTAAAAGGGGTCTGCTTCTAATTGGGACTGGGCTTTTAATTGAGTTTTTACAGTAAGTTAATTTCCCCAAAAGTTGGCGTGTTCCTTTAAACAATCTAATTATCTCTCTTTAGTGGCTGTTAGAGAAAAAAATAGTCATGGCAACCTACTAATGATAGATACAATTAATGTTGATGAGGTATAAGGCCCTACTCTACAACACAAGTTGAAGCTGGTGCAAACTGCACAAAGGGGTTCAGAGAAGACATGCCATCAATGTTAACTGTTTTTTCTATTTTGGTGTTTATGATGTTTATTGCATTTATTAGACTTAGATATACATCTCAGGAACACATTATATACAGTTGTGATGAATAAGTTTACACACCCATTCTAAAGTTGACTAAAAAGAGGAATAATAAAAAAAAAACATTTTTTGGACATTGATCTTAATGCCTTAATTAAAAAAATGAGGAAAAATCCAACCTTTAAGGCACCAATTTTCTTTGTGAATGAATAATGTATTGTAAATAAATAAATGTTCTTTCTTACAATACAGGGGTCATACGTATCCACACCCCTATGTTAAATTCCCATAGAGGCAGGCAGATTTTTATTTTTAAAGGCCAATTATTTCATGGATCCAGGATACTATGCTGATGAAGGCATTTGGAATTAAAATAGCCCCACATCTTCACATACTCTTCACAATAACTAGAGATTGGCATGGGGTACTTTCCATAAGATAATCTCTTAATGCAACTCAAACCAGCTATTAGGCTGAAATAAAACCATGGCAATCTCTAGGTGTGGTGAAGGGTATGTGATGACGTGTGGCTATTTTAATTCCAAAGGCCAAGGGAACTTTATCAGGATGCATAGTATCATTTTTAGTAATCCAGGAAGCCATGTTTGGGCAATCATATCTGGAAACATATTATTCCCAAACTGTAAGATGGAAGACAAACATATTCTCAGCATGACTGAGCCATGAAAATGTTGCAGGCTAAATGTTGCAGGCTACTGTATGCCCAAAGATTTTCCATTAAGCCCTAGATAAACATGCCAAAAAATGATACCAAGGTTATTATAAACGCATCATTTCCACACAATGCCAACTTTCTGAAGGAGGTATTACTACTTCTGTATCCACTGAGCAGAACAGGAGTAATTTTTAGCGTACCTGTTTTTCTGCACTACATCATCTCAGTGACTTATGAAATATGGTGCATTAGTTTGGTTGTGGTTATATCATATTAAGGACAGGTAGTAGGATCGTGTGAAATCAAGCAGTTTTCATACCAAAAATGCCATAGTTGTAGGCTGCTATCATAACAATAATGTACAGTGCACATTAGTAAACACAACAACCACATATCACACAGAAAACTATATACATTATTATACAATATAAGCACGGTCACATAACATGTATGACATGACATGTAGTGTATGGAATGTACAAACAAAACATGGACTTACTGTTCCATCACCCCCACAGGCTAAAATCCGCAAGTTGTGGACTTTGCGATACATTTCTAAGCTATAAAAGACAGAAAGAGCAAAAGTAAATTTACACAAACAAGCACCTGCCAATTGTGTGTAACTTTTTACTGCTTAAGGCATACCCCTCTTTTGGCCCTCCTTGGCTGAGGTCAAATACTTGTCTGGGATTGAGGTACCACATGAAAGACTGGATGATTTTGGCTCCCTGGAAAATAAAAAAAGGTAAATCTTGCAGCCTTGACTATGTCAACCACATTGTGAACAGACTTTTTTTGAATTGCTTATGGACTGCTGTGAACATTTCCAAAGATCACAGTAGAGAGGGTAGATAACCTATTCTTATGTTGTCTGTTCTGACATTTAAACGAGAATTCCAGCGATTTTTCACATAGATCTCTGTTTCTCGAAATCACAAGTACTGTTGGTACAAAAAAAATAAATAAAAAATAATCGGTTTTGCCTAGCCTGAGTTTCTGCAGCCAACAGCTAGAGCCAGGCAGCTACAGTGCTACACTCTGGGGGCATGAACATGGGGGCTCATGAGAAATGAGAGAGAGAGGTCTATGTGGAAAAATCACAAGAATCGTCATTAAAACAATTAATGACAACTAACTTCAAGGCAGATGCTGAGGATTCCTTCTCACCTGATTACCCCCACTCTTAGGGTTGACAAATACAAGCACAGGTTTCATTAGCTGGGAGGGGATGGGCCTGACAATGAAAGGCTTCCAGCGAGCCTCCTAGCAGGAAAGAAAATGGAAGATAATTAAAAGCATTTTTTGAAACAAACACTCTCACTCTCTCTCTCTCTGTTTGTTTGTGTGTGTGCGTGTGTGTGTGTATACACACACTAGTACTTAAGAGATCCCCCACAGGTACATTTCAAGTATTTTATGACAGAGGCCAGTCATTAGCATCATGAAAGCCGGTCAATACAGTTTCAGTATTGACTTCAGAGACTGAGCAAATGCAATTACAGGCTGCAATGGCCCAGTGTATGCCGCCAGGCCACTTCAAATGACAGGTCTCTCTGTACATTCTGACTGTCCTCTAACAAATGTAGACCTATTCTTATTGATTTAGAGAGCACTGAGCTCCTTACCTCAGCTCCCTTCTTGCTGGATTTGCGTTTGAATGAGGTCCGTTTCTTCTTTTTACTAGATTTAAGTGACGACTGCAGAAAAGGCATACAAAAAAGCAATGCACAGCTGTATCAGAACACCCATTCTCTCTAAATCAACATGATTGAATACAAAGGATATTCTCTGCTGCCATCTACTGAGAGAGAAGCAATACAGTCCAATGGGCCTAACACATACAGTCTCCCAGCAGCAGCCATTACATGTAGAAGCATGAAGGATAATTATTTACAAGTTGTATTGTTAGGCCAATCAAGACAGTGTTTTATAGGCCTACATTGAGAAAAAAAATCTGACATAAGCCCTTAAACTCTCTGTAGGTGCAGGAAATCTGCATGAATTTGCATCTTAATCAGATCACAATGCTTGTAGTCTATGCTTGCTACTGCATGCCTTTTAAAGGTTTGATGTAGACCTAATATTAACTGTGCCAAGTGGATTGAGACACATTTAGGATATGCTAAAAAGAATGCACACATTCTCCCAATAATGTTCTGTTCTGGAATTCAGGTGGCTTATCTTTTTTTTGCGTTTACAGTTAGTCATTGTCGTGTCGATTGCAATACTCACAACGAGGCTGGGAATCAACCTGAACATACATTTAATATTCATATTTTTAATTATCATGTCATTCCCATGGTAGATCTATATCACGTAAAAAAAAACAAAGAAGCTTTCAAGAGTGCAAACGAGGTTTCAAATTACCGGTATCACTCATTAAAATAAGATAGCTGGACCCGACTAGCACACACGGAATTTTCTTTATTCTGTAATGCGAAACACAAGCAACGTTTTTTGACAAAATAAGGAACTCAAGAGATCTGCAAATATGTTGCTGAGCAACTTCCGAATGTTTAGAAAATTTAACTACATCAGAATGTTCCCAGCAAGAGTAGCATATTTTCAGTCACACTTCTTTCTGATGTTAGCCTACGAATAGGCTACCCTTACAAATTTTGGGAGGATGTTATCCAGGATTTTACTAGGGAACAGTGTCCAGAACTTTGCCAGGATGGTATCAGAATCTTAAGTTGGTGCAATTTCACTAGAGGGTTGAAACAGAGCAAAAATCAAGGATATTTGAGTGCACCATGTGAAGGGTTTTCCTAGATTGAATCACATTTTTGATAGTAGGTTGTCATTCGGGTGTGCCCACAATGTGTCAGCCTAATGCTCAGACGTTTTAAAATGAAATAGGATTTTCCCACAGGTGTGCGTGGTTGAAGAAAGAGTAGTCCTCAAAATGGAGGGTTTTGAAGTCAGAAGGGGGTGATGGACACGCAGGGATGCAAAAGGAAAAGAAATGTCAACAACAAAAGCAATACGGCTACACTGGCAACACTGAGCAGTGTGAGGTTTGAAGCTCTGGTAAAGTCTAAGGAATACCATGAAGTGGCAGAAATGAGAGAGAAACAGAACAGGAAAGAAACAGGCCCTGATAAAGAGATACAGCAAGAGAAAGAGGTGAGGAAGACCAATGTGAATGAGGAGGTGAAATACATGGTAAATGTATCTGCAGAGACCAAAATAAATAGGGCGACTAAACAGCGTGTTACTGGTGGTGAAGACGGTGATCCAATGAAGAGTGTTCATCTTCAGAACAACTGAATAAGGCAAACAGCAGAGCACATGGAGTGAACAAGTGACACTGTGATTTCTGAAGATGAGAAGGAAAGAGCAGAAGAGAAGACAGAGGCCATCCATGGTGATTTTATGAACCAGACCATTGAGTTTCTGAACAAAATGTGGAGCAGTACCACATAAAAGAGTATGTTGCCAGCCATGAACGAGAAACGGACCATTGGCAACGTGGAGCAAGAAAGAAGAGCACACATCATTAGAGCCGAGATGTGGGGGAAAGCCTGGCAGAGCAGATGGAGGAGGTGGGAGAAAAGGAAACGAGAGAAAAGAGCCCTGAGAAAAGCAGAGAACATGAAGAGACATGAGGAGTCTGCAGCGCAGTGGCCTCAATCCACTGGAGCACTCAAGCTCCCACCATGGATTCAGGGAATAAGGTTGGATAGGCTTATACGTTTTATTCATCTAACACAATGTACATGTTAAATTAATTTAACTAATTTGCGTTTAATACTACTAATTATCAAGTACAAAAGCACTTGGTAAAAGTACTCTGGTAACAGTCAAGAAGATGCCTATTGTTGTTTTTTAAAGAATGAATCTTTATTTTTTACAGGCCCTCTGGTGCCTTTGGTTGAACTTGCTTTTTTAAGACATCTCTATAAACAATGGTACACAATGATAGCCTGGAGGACCAGACCCAATCTGAAAGATTAAGGGTCTGGCCACGAATAACATAATGGCCCAACTCGATGGGCGTCACCAAGCATGCATTTGAAAATCTCACTGCACGCAATTGGATAACACTATACGATCAATGTTAACTGACTGATTCCGGACTTCGACGCAATTGGGTAACACTACGTCTGTCATCTGTTTAGCTTGCCTCTGGCCCGCCTATATCAGATACACAGATATGATTGGTTCCCCGCAATGCAAGGGGCAAAAGTTACGTGCATCATTACTCGTTGCCAGAGTCTCTCACTGAGCAAATGCTTCCGCGAGAACTCTGGATTCCCAGGGTAACACAATGATCGTAGGGCTGTCAAAGGCTTTTTTTTTTTTAAAAATTGATCACTGAATTAATCACTGAATTTCTATAGTTAATTGCGTTTAATCACGTTTTATATATTTGAATTGCGTTTAAGTATATTCCATTTCTGATCTTTCCAGAAGTCTATATTAACAATGTAAAACAATTCTTCCCAGGGTATCTTCATTGGGAATCAAATGAAAGCAAAGAAAGTTACTTTATAAACTTAACTTGAAGACGCACAGTGGTGTGAAAAAGTGTTTGCCCCCTTCCTGATTTCTTATTTTTTGCATGTGTGTCACACTTAAATGTTTCAGATCATCAAACAAATTTAAATATAGTCAAAGATAACACAAGTAAACACAAAATGCCGTTTTTAAATGAAGGTTGTTGGAAATAAGGAACTAAGAAATAAGATAATGAAATAAGAATAAGAAATATGCACAAATGCATGTGCAAAATGTAGCCTAGACCTACAGCACATTTCAATGAAGTACATAACAAACAGCTAAACGCCTAGTCCATATAGTCATTAACTATGTTCAGTTCACGTGTAGGATGGTAAACAATGTTTAGGTCATAGATTATAGCTTAAACTTTATATTTCAATTCCATGTCGACTAAGCAAACACAGGCACCAACATGAGTGCACTGTCATCAGCGCCAAAGTGGCAAACACTGGATGAAAAATGGATTTTATGGAGCCGACAAAATAGAGCTGAATCGTAATTCACACGGTGGCAGCGGCAAAGTGTGATGCTGGTGTGCATAGTAGTGTTTGAGAACAATGGAATGTAATGTAATTGAATGTTGAAAACGGAGTGCGCCACATTCGTGTCAGCGCTGGTTTCCACAGCACTTTAAAGAGTCACTTAGCCGAGCCGACTGGGAGTTCAGAACTTTGTTGGTGTTTATTATCTCATGACTACAGAAGGAGGAAGTGTCTGTGGCAGTTTGAGGACAGGAAATGTGCATCAATGGATAAAAATAGTAGCAGCAAAGAATGTCTAATAAGGGGAAAACCATAGATATTAGAAAGCTAGATACTGCTAATAAGAACTTATGCAACTTATTTAAGGTAGTTTTGATCGTATACATGCTCAGTTTGAAGTATAGGATGCGTCAATTGTGATGTACATGGTAGCAAAACATGAATGAATGTTCGGCATGTTAGCTGGTGTTGGACTGTACCTGAGGTCTGCGTACACGAATGATCCATGTGGGTGGAACAATTACTGCAGCATGAGCACCTAGAGAACACGCTTCTTCAATCTGTTGTAGCATGAAGCATGTCACCTTATTGTGGTACTTCAGGAAGGCGTGGGGTAGATAGAGAACAGTGGTGGAATCACATGAACAGTGTGAGCATTACAAGTAGTGATGAAAAGAAAATGGCTCAACTGAAACCAATTTTCCATTACATTTGCATATACATAAAGACAGCATACAGTATATGAGGTCTCACATTGATTTCCAGTTCCTAAATGAGGAGTGAGTGTAAGTTTAATAAAAAAAAAGTTATATATATATCTATCTATAAATATATATCAAATTGTATGACTGTCAAGCCTACCCAATGGCATCAAATAATTTCATTTTAATAAAGACTGTAAAATAAAATTACATAGTCAACTGTATCTCATTCGCAACTAATCAACCCAACACACACAAACAACAGTAACATTTAGGAACCACTTCAGCTCATAATAATGTACCCAGTGGTGATCGCATAAGCATCTTGGGACTGCAGTGTATACCGGTATTTGCTACCTATTACAAAATCAGTAATTACTGTTATTATCTCAATTTATTGGATTTATAATTTATTTAACCAGATCAGTCATAATTATTCCATGTCGACTGAGCAAACACAGGCACCAACATGAGCGCACGGTCACTTGCCACGCACTTCACCAAAATGGCAAACACTGGATGGTTACAGTGAATGGGTACTTACAGCTTGCTTACACCATGAACAGCTGATGGCCACAATCTCTTTACTATGAAATGCAAACTTCTGCTGGAAACCCTGTAGGAAAGGATTATACACCATGAAGGGAAGTTCCCTGAACTAAATTCAGATAGATCTACTCTGACCAAAACACTGAATATGTAATGGGAACTCACCTTCCCACATTGTCGGCACTTCCCATCCTGTCGACGTCTGTGGACCCAGTGATGTCGCACTATTGAAGGCTGTAGTGGAAACATGAATCTATTGTGTCAACATTCATTTTCAAGAACATGACAGACATTTTTACCAGCATTGTACAGTACATCTCTTAACATGATACTCTAAAAAGTATATACCTAAAGATGTTATAGTCCTTTACTCCAAAAGGGTTTGTGGTTTATTGCAAAAAGAAATATTCTGGAAATTCAGGTATAAATTATTATTTTCCAAACTAATAAAGGTCATACGTAGACAACCAATTTCCCAAAATGAGTCTCATGTTTGATTTAGCAGTTGATTTCCCAGTCACAACTGAGTGATTGTACCTCTTCAAAGATTAAAGTTAAAGAGAGAGAGTTGCTATATAACAGAAATGTAAAACTAATATAATATAGCTGAGAGATTCGAGTTTAAAGTTTAGAGGAGTAGTGCACACTTTAGTGCAGCAGAGGGTGCTACAGACAAGAAGAAAATTCAGCATGCCAGGATCAGCCTCTACAGTTCTTCCTACAAAAATGGCAAAACAAATACCCTGCTATATAATAATTTTGCACAGACTGGAATTAATTAATCAATTACTTATATGAAGTGTTGAAACATATTCTTGTTTTGACCACATGAGGAGCTGAATTAAATGTAAAAAATCATGCAAAATGTGTTGCATTACTTAATTGTGATGCCATAGCTACAAAACATGAATACCTCACTATATATAAGAATTACTGTTAGTTTAATGACCCTAATAATATAAGTTAAGATAAGGCAAAGTGATCAGAGAGAATCATGGATATTTGTGGGTGTGAATTGTCTCTCTCTCTAATGGGGTAGAGAGGACAGGGTGGTACCTTCTGATTGGCTACAAATGCAGTTGCCTTGAGTTTAGGCACACCACTGTGCCTAAGCAAAGCCTGGGGCCTTTTGAGGGCCCTGCGGCGCCAGGGTGGCTAACCAGAGCAAGGCATGACGGAAAAGGAAGGTCAAAGGGCACACACAGGAGAAGGCACATGGAAGAGAGGAAGGAACAAGAGAGGAGATAGGATGGTAAACAAAGCAGTGGAGGGGAGGAAGTTTCCAGGAAAAGTATCAATGGAGCATGTTTCAAAACAACATGAAAGGTGATTTAGAAATAGGCACAGGACAGTCCACAATACCAATAAATGGGGGTATGTACTCACTTCCCGAATATTTCTGGATCCTGATTCCCTGAATGATGGTTTACATCTAAAATTTATCTGAAGATAATAGAGAATGACATGTTTAAGGTGAATTGCACTTTCATGTAATTAGCTTAATTTTAACCACAGTTTTGGTAAGAAAGCATTTTTTACAAGCCCATGAGCCAAAAACAGTAAGTACCCACATTGTTAATGACCCAAAAGCAAAAGGTTGAGGTCAGTGTGTGTTAATACTGATCTATCTGTCCAAGAAGATATCCCAATGTGATTCAAAGACCATCTCAGAAAAAAATCATTCACAAAGATTAATAAACAAACTAACAAACATGACAAAAATAGGTGGGGAACAGTATTACTAACTAATCTCTCCTCATCTCCAAATTCACACTGCATAGAGTAATGGGTTCGACCCTGATGTCTAATAATCGGATTGATTAGGCATAATTCCTTTAGGTGTCTGCAAATGGTGCACCTGAGCTGTGAAAATCCAAAATGATAGAGCTTAAGAGAATGGATAGGCAATCTGATCTTTAAATATTTAACTGCAGTGCAGATATAAGATGTTTGGAAGAATTCCTGACAGCGCATGGACCATTTTGAACAAGTTTAACAGACAGGTCTCTGTTCAGATTGTTGGTCAGACAGGGAGATTGATAGGGCCTAGGTATTCACATCACATTTGTGGGGCAGTCGTGGTCTACTGGTTAGCGCTTCGGACTTGTAACCGGAGGGTTGCTGGTTCAAAACCCTGACCAGTAGACACGGCTGAAGTGCCCTTGAGCAAGGCCCCTAACCCCTCACTGCTCCCCGAGCGCCACTGTAGCAGGCAGCTCCCTGCTTCGGGATTAGTGTGTGCTTCACCTTACTGTGTGTTCACTGTGTGCTAAGTGTGTTTCACTAATTCACGGATTGGGATAAATGCAGAGACCAAATTTCCCTCACGGGATCAAAAGCAATTCACCTACATTAGCTAATACTATGCATATTTTATGGAAAGAATGGACAATACTCTCTGTTGTTTATGAAAGGTTAGTATTTTTTTTACAGAGTGGAGCACCAAGACCAGAAGCCAAACCCCTGTCATTCATACCCTGGTTATCACAAATTCAGCTTAAGACCAAAGTGCTAATCAAAGCCAATAAAGGTCGAGAAAGTAAGAGAGATGAGAAGAGAGGCAACTGAATGAGGGAACCCGAAGGAAATTCTCTGGCAATTAGGCCCAATGTTATACAGTAATTGCAAAACACACTTAAACTGTTTGCCATGTTCTTGAGAAAACCCAACAATAATTTGCGAAGTTGACCAAGATCAAAGGCTAAAGATCTCAAGAAAATTAAATGCCTGAAAGAACACCCATATCATGAATGTAAACATTCATGGTCAAATGCATGCTAGTGACAAGCCAGAAAATTCCCCCGAGGTCTCTCCTATGATCAGAGCACAGATTCTTATCCCAAATAGACAGCTAGGACTGTGGATTGGGAAGGGCATGATGTTATGATGAAGGTCTCACTCGGAAAGCTTGGTCTTTGTGGGGCAGCTTATCCAGCCACTGACCCTGCAGTTGGGCCTCTGTTTGTGACAACTGAAGATGGAACAGCAAGGTGAGTGACAGCTTGGGTGGAACAGAACACCAGTGCATTCTATGCCTCTGGGTTCTAGTTCCTTCAGTATATTTTCTAGCTTGTGAAAATAAAGCAGGTCAGTTACCTTCTCCAGCTGCTCGATGCAGATGGTATGAACCACTATCTTACAGGCTGCACATTTTTTCCGCATGACAGATTTTTGCTGTGGGAGAGAAAGAGGAAGAGGGATAAAAATAGCATTTTCACTATCTGTTCTGGCAGCTCCATTCTGCTGAAAAGGGTTTATAGCTTGCAGGTACAGTAAATTATAATATGTTGGGTCACTAGCTTTAAGCTTCATGCATGTGCCATATTCTGAATCTTGCCATGATCATGCCTCGTGTCATTTCCTCCAAAAGATGGCAGACTTCTCTTTATGACTACCAAACAACGTAGACAAATGAAAAAACAAACAGAAAAAAAATTACCAAAAAAAATTACCAGATCGTTTCATTTTCAAAATGGGAAAAGCGGGAATCTCAGTTTGGCTTGGTCAGGCCTGTCCTTTTGCTACACCAACCCATTTTATACTCTTCATTTCATTTCCCACTTCACTCTTCCACTCCCCTGTTCTCACCTTTTCCCAAACAGCTATTTTATCATGATCTTCTTTCCTTAACACTTGACTAATCCCCTCTTCCTTTCTTTGTATCTCTAACTGCATTTCGTTGTCTCTGTACTTGTACTCTTGCTTGTACAATGACAAAAAGTTGAATCTAATCTTGAATCTTGTGCATCGACTTGAACAATGCACTACCAATCTAAATTTGGTGGCAGTATGATTAACTTGGGTAATAACGGGACACACAGACACACACACGCAGACAGACAAACATACATTAGAAGTCACACATGTACACTCACCAGTGTCTTGGCAAGGCAGTGCTGCTCTCCAACATAACAGAAGTCCCCAGAGACATTGGTCTCAAACCAGATGTGCTCTCCATACACAGCATTCTCCTACAGGAAACATCAGACAACCTGAACCCAACCATTCTAATTTACCAGCTACAGAAGAGATACAACATAGCCTCAATATAACTTACAGTATGTCAGCCAACATCTAATGCTGACTTTTATGGTGCAGATCTGACAGCGCATTACGTTTTCCATATTTAAAATCACTATTGATGACATAATTACCTGGATACTCACCCTATATCCTAACAAAATCAATAGTTCTGCCTGACCAGTTAAGCACAGATAGATGCACTGGACATCAAGTACTTACACTCCAGTCAACACTAGAACGGATCTCTCGGTCCAGCTCACACTTGGCCAAGGCAGAGGCACAGGGCTGGGTAGACAGATGCTGCAGACCTGATTTAGCAATGGCTTTCCTGTGACACAGAGACATTGGACACATCCATGTGATAAATTCAAAATAAGGTTTCAACAATGTGCAGATAAGACAGCTAAATGTTTGTTTAGTAAATGGTGTGGTAATGAAACAAAACAAATTAAAATAACAAACACCATTCAGTAATTTAATCAACTATGCCTTAAATTGAAGAAGTTAGTTGCATGGTTAATTGACCAATATAAGTAGAAAGAAACTATATCTTAAGTCAACCATCAAGTTTGTATAATTTTCATAAGTTTGTGGGAAAACATCAAAAGCAATTTGACTAGTTTGATCTGCCAGTTTCTGTTGCGAGGGTTTGTGTGCAAAAATTAACCTTCCACTTGGGAGCAAAGGACATACAAACTAAAATAGGGCCCAGTTCCACATAAAATCCCCAGACTAAATTTGCTACAAATGAAAAAAATGTTGGAGGCAAATTCATTACTCTTTGAGGACTGACAAGAGATGTTTGCTGCATAAGAAGTCTTTACAGTATATCAAGACAGGAGTGGTGGGACACGAAATGTGAGATATAATGAAAAAGATATTCCTTCACATTTCAATCTGCGCATTGTACATCCCTTATCCTCACAACACATTCCTTTCCTTGATCTTTCAAATTGGCTGTGAAAAGGTTTGCTATTCTGTAAATTCCTATCTGTATGGAAGTTCAAGCTCCATCTTTTCCCCCAAAATGTCCATGGCCACAGATATATGAGCGATAATCAGTGTCACTAGGCATTCTACTCACAGCGCTTCACTCAAAAAGCTATAGCCCCAAGCAGTACAGCGCCTCTAAGCTCACCTGCATGTACTGAGCAAGGAAACAGGGGAGGATGCAAAGAAGAAGATTAAAGAAGCAAGCAAAAGTAAGGAGAGGAAAAGTAAAAAATAGAAAGGATGAGAGAATAATAAAAAGAAACTACATGGAAAGAGATAGATTTGTGAGATAGAGAGTGAAAATGAGAAACAGAGTAAGGGAGAAAGATAGAGAGAAAATCAGTTAAGCCCTCTGATCTTAAGAAATTAGTGCGCTAGACAATAGTGTTTAACCTGGTGCAACAAAATATATCTGCACACCTAGTTCAAGTTACAACCTTTCATTATGTCCTTTGAGTCTCTGAAAGACCAAATTCATACTGTACGTATTTGGTTGCAAACCAACCCGAAGACAATCTGGCACCTTTGCAACTTGAGCTTGAGAAACCAGGTCAAAAATACATGGAGATAACATGGAGAATTAAGTCATCTAGATTCCAGTCCTCCTGAAGTTACACATTGTTCAGTGTTTTGCACCTTTAATGGATTGAACAGGCTTTTCATTAAAAATGCAAAATCACATCTATGGAGCTACCAACAGACTTGAACGTCTCACAAGGTATCAGTTTCTACGCTACTCCTGACACTTTCCCTGCTCTCACTTCAAAGGTGTCCATCATGTTTGTTGCTTAACAGGCCTGGGCAATGTGGCTGAAACGTGTCACAATAAAATGATTCATATCAGCTGATATAGATAATTATTAATAATATTTTAACAACCTAACAACCAAAGTGGCCAATAGATGAAATAAACAATAAATAAAGTTACCAGGCAGGTACATAGTTTTCATGACTGATTGTAACATCAGTAACTCTGTTTAAGACACAAAAGCTGTGGTAGATAATAAATGAGTAGTGGTGGCAATAGATATTGTGGTGGTGTTTGAATGATATTATCTGCATACCTAACTTAAAAAAACAGCAGTTTAGAGAACACTTGCTACGTTAACAACTGCCTTCACATCCACTCTCATTACCAACATTCATTCTCACTCCAAGATTAATTAAATCTTCATGTTGTAGATCATGTCGGTGCATAGGCTACTGTTAAAATTTTGTATTTGTGTGTCACTCGTTGCCAGTGAGAGAGAGCACTTTAGGTTTTTTCATGCATCCAAAGTTTGTATACTGTATGAACTCTTATGAACTTTCCTGCTGATTTGAATGCAGTGTCTTTGAATAAAACCGGTATCAATATTCATTACTATTGATTAACTGTTTATCACGATACATATCCCAATTGTTTTATCGCCCAGGCCTATAGTTAATGTGTACTTTACAAAACTGTGCAAAAATTACATATGGGACTGAATTTGTAGTTCTGTTGTTTGTTTCTCCCCCATTCTTAAATGTTCTACCTAAAAATGTTTTTAAAAAAATGAATGCAAAATACATCACAGATAATAGCAGTTGCTAATGGTTGAGTGGGACAAGGGTCTACATACGAGAGGAACCCACTCCATGTTTCCACACTGGGGTCATAGTATGTGCACTGAAGGTGACTAAGTGATTCTCTGCGGCCAGAGAGCCTCCAGCATGCTGAACAGTTCCCGTGGAGGGATGTAGAGCCCCTCCGTCCAGTCACTGAGTTCCGGGGCCCAGCTGCCAGTCCTGTCTTCCCCTGCCAGAGCCCAGCTGAGTAAGGGCTGAAGGAGGGCTGACAGGCCTGGCTAGACCGGCGGTATCGTCCATAAAGGCCATATGATGTCCTGGTGTGGTACACAGCATCAGCTGGTAACAGGTGAGAGGAGTTGCGACGCAGGCAGCGAGGTGCACGAATCAGGGGTCGAGGCTGGATGCCCTCTGCTGCTGTAGCCTCAAGGCCATGCAAAAGTTCCCAGTCCCTCCACGAAGTGCTCTCTGTTTGCCTGTCCAGGCAGGTGTCTGCCTCTTCCTCAAAGTCACTGCTGCTGCCACCTAGAGATTCAAAGCCAGAGGCTGAAGAGGCATCATCCTCCAATCCTTCCTCCGTCTCTGCCTCATCCACTGACTGGATGGCCTCCTTCTCTTCACTCATCTGCACCAGACTGGCCAGAAGCATGGAGGGCCCTAATAGGTGGGTGTCAATGGTGCGTAGCTTAGCAGCACGCCGGCGGCGCACAGAGAAGCGTGGGGTGAGGCAGGTGGTGGTGGTAGTGCTGGAGCGCCTGCGGGCCATATGCTGCCTCCGTAACATCTTCCCACCAGAGGCCTGGGGTGGAGAGGGCCTGTGGTGGCCCATAATAGCCCCACGCCCCGGAAGGCCCAAGCTTGACCTACGGCGGTGAGTCAAGCCAGCGCTGGCCAAACCCACACTTGAGCGCCGGCGGGCTTTACTGGCAGGCACGGCAACACTGGGCCTGTGACACCGGCATGGATCCAACTTCCGGCGGAAGTGCCGTCGGAAAAACATGTCCATGCTGACAGCCACAGGGTGGAAAGATTTATGTGGATTTCACTTTTCCTCAGAAGTAGCTGTGGGTGCAAAGATGTCCATCAGCATAATTTAGCAATCAAAAGGCTCTAACTTTGATGAGGATAGTGCTTCTCTTTTGATCTCATGAACACAACATTGTGTAACCGTAGAGGCTGAATGGCACCTCACGGGAACAAGGCAAAAATAAGAACCTTTTGGCATTAAGTGGAGATTAAGGTCATAGTACTACTACTACTACTACTACTACTACTACTACTACTTCAACTGGACTAGAATTACCCACCAAATGTGACTGTATGCCACTGTATGGCAAAGACCACATGAATGGGAGTACAGCTGAACAAACAATTAATTTAATCCACCACCTCTTGGTCCACCTCTCGTCTAAGTGAGCATAAGTGAACATACCAAAAGTGCAGGCCTGTGAGGTTAATCCAAATGTAAAGTAAGTGTCCTAGTGAAAGTGCTGCCAATATCTACACTAGGTACATTAACACATAATCCATGTGTAGCATGTCTTTGCATCTTTGCTCTTCTCAATAAGATGAAAGGTCTTTACTTGAATGCATGATTATAATATAATGTGCAATTAGAAGATGTTTTCTGACTGAATATTATGAGGATTTCTGTGTGGGTGAACCATATTTTCATACACAGTGAAAGCAAATGAGTCTATGTCAGTTTTACACTTTACCACATCTGCAGAAACAGCTACTCTGACATTTCTACAGCTAAGCTAAGAAAGGTCATATAAGCCACAAACAAATGCAGGTCTATTTATACCACGTTTATGAGAAACGTGAAGTGTAGAAGTACTTCTTTAAACGCATATAAGCCAAAGTGTGCATACAATTTCAGTGTGCTCGCTCTGGATACAAATTAAAAGAGGGCCTGCTCTCTGCACAAAATAAAAAAATAGCCATGCACATACAGAAAAACTGAGCGATGTGGAAAAATTGTAGTTGAGGGGCGTACACTGCTTCCTTTGTGGTCTGGGCACCGTTTGCTTTGGACTGCGATTTAGTCACCCCAAAAACACAAGGTTTTTCAATGAGACATTAAAGGAAATAGACAACAATGGTCTAGTCAGAGAAAGGTTGGTTACATAACTGCAGATTAAGTACAGGGGGGAAAATGGCAATATTAAGCCATGGTTACCCTTAAATCAGAAAGAATTCTATTATTAGAAATGACAGAGAGAGAGAGAGAGAGAGAGAGAAAGAAAGAGATGGAGGAAGAGAGAGAGAGAGAAAGAGAGAGAGAGAGAGAGAGAGAGAGAGAGAGAGAGAGAGAGAGAGAGAGAGAGAGAGAGAGAGAGAGAGAGAAAGAGATGGAGAATTTGAACCCAGGTCATATCCCGATCTCACCCCATCAATCTCTCTCCCACTCACTTCTTGTCAATCTTCACTGTCCTATCCAAATAAAGGCAAAAATGCCCAAAAATATACTTTAAAAAAGTGGAGAGTACACCAAAATTGCCTTTCACTACACATGAAATTCAACAAATGACAAGGAAAGGGAGATAACTGGTAAACAAATTTACTGGCCAAAATACTGAACACAGTGATGGTGATTTGGCAATAAACTGAAGTGTAATTGTTGGCTGCAACTAGTGGAAACACTATGAGGAAGTACCAATTCCTCATTCACCCAGTCCTTCAAGTATACGTTATACAAATATAGAGGGGGAAAAAATGTCACCCACCATTAACATACAGACAGACACACAAAATAATGGTACTGCACGTCATCCTTTCACAGAGAGAGAGACAGAGAGAGAGAGAGAGAGACAGACAGAGAGAGAGACTGTGTCCAGAGAGACAGACAGACAGACAGACACACACACACACACACACACACACACACACTTCAAGGACTTCAGTAAGAAGCGAACCTGCCATGATGTCTTTGATCTTCATAATTACTTAGTCTGTTCTGAGCACAATGTAGAAATAATGAAATATGGTCAGCAAGCAGTAGACGAAGGTGGGGGAACAAGAGAAGGAGAAGAGAACAAGCAGGACTAGGCCTCTGAATAATAATAGTGTACGATGAGAGGCTACTTTTGCACAGACCTATGAATTAGTTAACATAATATCTGTATCAGCTACAACAGTAAAAGGCCACGGATCAGAGACAGAAAGGGAGATTAACAGAGAGAGAGAGAGAGAGAGAGAGAGAGAGAGAGAGAGAGAGAGAGAGAGAGAGAGAGAGAGAGAGAGAGAGAGAGAGAATGAGAGTTTACAGTCTGTAATCAGGTTTTACAGTCATCGCTATCTTGGCGGTAACCTTCAGAAATATTATCCTTAAATCCCAGTATGAATTTCATGACCAAACAAATAATATATATTATTTTTAGATGACAATAAGCTTATTTAAGATCAACCTATTTTTCCAATCGTCTACTAAGAAATCACACCAAAATAACAGAACTGATGAAACTAAGGACAGGACAAATGTCTGCCTAAATCATCGACCGTAAAAGATATGGACACAGCCATCCTGTAGACTTCGAACGAGAGAAGTGAGGCCAATTTGAACCCATTTCCTGTAGGTCGACTTCGGTTTGACTTATTTTAAGTTGTCTTATTAAGATAAAAACACTGGCAGACAAATGTGCTTGTTTTTATGACAAATTTCCTTGTTTTCAGGATGAGACTCTAAGTCAGACTCTTCTTGTCAGTCTACAGCTTCGTTGCCATTGATAAATTGATATTTTGAGAAGCAGCGGTCATTGAAACTTTCTTTCTCAACAGTGCATTTTAAATTATGAATCTACACACCTCAAGCACGTTTTGACTCTTTATAAACAATCCTCAAAGCAAAAGTGAAATTTTATTAAGTCAATTCTTTGTTAGGCTATGTGATGTAGGCCTATTCAGTTCACCGTGCTTACGTTTTCAAAGACCCACCATGTTGTGTGGGCCCTTGTCTGAATGCAAAACATGAGGTTATTTCCATCTCATTTGGTCAGTAATAGTTATGCTATGCGGTTATGTCAGAGGGGATTCTTTCTGAAAATGTAGGGCCTCCACAAACTAAAACATGGTGACAAAATACAGACAGAATGACTGGAAAGAATCCTCCCTTGTCCAGCCAGATGTTTCAAATGTAAATAATTCTTCAGACAGTGTTTACCCACACACTACTTGACATTCTGTTGGAAGGCTGCAATAGAGGCATATATTGCCCTTCAAATGTTTGCCAAAGAATGAAGGGTAAAGGATTTAGAGACAATTAAACAGAATGCTTGGCTGTTGCTGCCAAGCCATCACAAAAGTATCACCAAAAGGGAGAACCACAACACTGACTGAAGGCTATGACTTGGTTGAGCTACCTCTTATTTAGTAAAATGAGGGTCAGGGGTTAAAGGAGATTAGAAGGGTCTGATGGGAGACTAGCATGGCAATGCACTATTTATAGAGGCCAGTTCTGTTTATGGCAATCTTCTTTGCCATCCGTGGCTGCCTCCGGGCTTCTCGCTGCACTGCTCATCATGGATCAAAGTCAAAGTGAGACCATGCTGCCCAACACAGGATGAAAAATAATAACTGCCTCAAGCCCAGGAAACCCACCTGGCAAGTCATCACTGTGGCAACAGGAAGGTAAGCTTGATGACTGAGGCCTTACTGTCGGTGGTGACGATAGCAGTTCAGCCAGTCTAGAACCAAGAATTTGAAGGAAGAGTTGGGGTTATAGATGCTGAAGACGTGATGAGTCATAATAGTGGCTGAGAGATAAGGTAATTTTAAAATATTTTGCTATTGTTGCTATTGTGATCACTTCTTCCAAGAACCCACAATTTGACATTCCATGCATTTCAGTTCAAATTTGTGATGAATGGAAAATTAAAAAATGTCTATCTAAAGTAACTAAATCTAAGGTATGTTTTATTTAATTGGAGATAGCATAGACACTGATGACATCAAAGTCTACACAACATTTAAAGGAACACGCCAACATTTTGAGAAATTGGCTTATTCACTGTCTCCCCCAGAGTTAGTAGATAAGATGATACGTACTGTACCCTTCTCGTGTGTGTAGTAACTCAGTCTGAAGCACCCACCGTTAGCATAATTTATTGAGCATCCAACTAGCCTATAGCTACAGTAGAGGTCGACCAATATGGGTTTTTCTAAGGCCGATGCCGATACCGATCTTTACAACTCCGGGTCAGCCGATGGCCAATTTTTTTTTGCCGATATTTGGTCGTTTTTCTCTTCTATTTGCAGGATAAAATATAACACTAATAATAACTCAAGTTGTGTCTTAGAAAAAATTACACTTATGATCTCTTTCTCCAGTTGGAAATGTTATAGTATCTTCATCTTCAAGTCATTCTATAGCCTAGGCATTGGACCATAGACATTACAGTCTAATAGCCTATATATATATTTTTTTTTTTGGGGTGGGGCGGGGTGCACTACTGATGAGTGCTTTATTGTAAGGGTAAGGCTATTTGCACCCCTGGCACAATTAGCAGTGTATGCTATTCGTACCCTGTTTCAATTAGAAGTTAATTCTATTCGTACCCTGGTGCACACAGCAATGTGTCCTATTAGTACCCCGTCTGGTACAAATATCAGTGAATGCTATTCGTACCCCGGTGCACACAGCAATGTGTTCTAGTAATACCCCGTCTGGTACAAATATCAGTGTATGCTATTTGCACCCCCGTGATTTATTCTGGCATATTGATCACACAATGTAATAATAATAATAAAAAACAAGAAACATGTTTTTTTGTTGTTACGTAACAGGGTGTTAATAGTTCAGTTGTGTAATAGACACTCTGAATAAGGCATGCTGTTTGCATTAATGTATAGTTAGAAGTGGATGCTATGTGTACCCTGGTGTATTATGGTACTGTATGCTATTTACACCCTGGTGCATGAAATAGCTAATTATTGCAATCAAAACTTCCGTTTGAGAACCGATTTCTTGTTCAAATTGCGCGCCTTCTCTCCAGACATGTTGGTACACATGCACACTCACTCTGCCAAAACGCATCACACGGGAATCGAACCCCACTCTCCCACATGTTAACCCATGTCTGTGACAACTGCACTATCCTCTTCCACAAGTAAATGGTGTTTGCGGGTAAACTTATAGTTTATAGGCCTGAACATCATATTCATGAAATTTCTGTTAACTAACAAACTGACGGTTGTATGTGTTCACTGAACCAAGAGTATGAAAATAAAACACAACTTTTCAATCTAAAACTTAATCTGAACAGATATTAGTGCCGAAACCTTTCAGAATTCTTCACTTTCTGCTGACGAAAAAACGAATGCCCGCCATGTTTTTTTGCACGTGAGCAACGTCTTTTTGTTGTTATGTCACAGGTGTGAATAGCTCAGCTGTGTGGCCAAGGCTATTCGTAGGCCTACCAGGGGTGTAAATAGACACTCCGTTATAGTTATGCTATTGTCTCCTATGTGCCATTATGTAATTTACAGTAAGTTCATTTCAATACCCTGCTGGTTGCACAACATAGTTCTACACATCTGGCCCAAATCATCATAAATTATTTACAAGCTTATCAATACGGTCTATAATAATTTAACCCAACGGGTGATTGTTTTGGTAGGCTACCCTAGGCTACAGCTGGTTTTAGGATCGCTATCAATATCCAAAGTAGTTGATGGTTGTATTCGCATTTCCTTTCTCTATGAACAGAAACATTGCATAGCTAACCAATTAAATATTTAGGACTTTGAAAGATAAGAATTTCAGGTGTTTTCTCACAGGAACAATATTGTTGTAGCCGACTCTTCCAAAAGTTCTGGGTCTGCTGGTAATTTAATTAACACAAGGGGCAGTGTGCGTTTTGTCCGATGCCGATAAATCTAAAAAATGACTAGCAATAGCACCGTAAAAAATGTCTACCTATAGCACCCAAAAATGACAAAAGAAATCCAACATTTTCCCATTTAGATGTTGTGACTTGTATAGTTACAACATATATACTACAAATAGGCGATTTTCTAAGCATATACAAACTTGGAACTATATTCTCATTCAGGAACAGCACTGCTACTTGGGCGGAGTGATTTGCACACAGCTCCTGAAAAGCTGCAGCAGCAGTGCTTTGCCTGATATGCATGTAGTTCCAAGCATGTATATGCTTAGAAAATTGCTGTGATGCATTTTACATTGAAATTTGTACACATTGTAATTATATTAGTCACAACCAGTGTTCTAAATTAACACCCGCTAACCTGCCAAATGCGGGTTAAAATTAATTTTGGTGGGTGTTAATGAAAACTTACTAGCCAGTTTGGCCGGTGATGCATGATGCATTACATGCATGATACATAAGGCTCTTTTCTCGGTCATTTATTACCCTGGCAGTACTTCCTACTGTATATTTCCCATGAACACTGTGCTGTAATGCTACATGATGACGTTTCATACGCCCATTGGCTGCGTGCAGTTTGCAGTGAAACCAGCGCGAGAGACCATGGAAATGAACCGAGCGTCTACTAAAAACACAAGGAAGAAGAAGAACGAACGGAGCCAGAGCAGGGAGCATAGACAAAGAGGGTTAATTTTTTAAAATACATAACACGTTACAAAATATTAACGCAATTAATTGCGTTAACACATTGTGTTTAGCCTACCTATTTCCTTTGTGGGGGGCTGATGTCATGTAACTGAATCCGCAAGATTGTTTTTTTTATTGTCTATGGAGTTAGCTGAAGATGGAGAGGAACGTGAGGAGTTTGTAGGCGAAAGGTTTCAGTTTAAAAAAGCTGCCTGATCAGTGCTGCCGCTTCCACCACATGCATTACACACTGGGCGCAGGGCACCAAGAGACAGAGGAGGGACCAACATTTAGCCAATAAATAGTAGCTTTACTGCAAACTGTTTTTCACTCGTTAGAGAAAGTTTACAATGTCAACATGAACCAACAGCATGTTACATAAAGATGATACATTGCACACGAGAGGGAGAGACGAGTGGCAGGTTCCAGCTGGCTTGTCATTGTTGATGATAATTGAAACATTTCCCAAAATGTTGGCGTGTTCCTTTAAAGGAGAATTCCGGTGTGATATTGACCTAAAGTGTATTGAAACACGATACCGAGTGTGAACGTATGTCTCATAGCCCATCTCGGCTTGTCCCCTGCACTCCAAAATCTGGCGCTAGTTAGCCGATGCTACCAACAGCTTTGTCAATAGTGGTGCTTCGGCATCGGGCTAGCCATGCAAATAAATCACTGTTTTACACCCATTTACGAGGCTCAATGTATCTCCACACTTCATTGGTAGACTTCCGAGGGGCCCTGACATTTAAAACGAGATATTGAGAACTTTGAAAAGCACTGGTAGTTTACTTACAAGACGATTTATACAGACAGTATCTTCACAGAGTTTAGCGTTTGCAGCCATCTTGAATTTAGTCACGATAAGTCAGATTTAATGAGTATGAATGAACAGGTATGATAAAGGGATCAGATTCAAAAATAATTCAGTGGAAATGTATGGATTCCAGTTGCTGCTACTGGAAGAAACTGGAATCCATGCATTTCCACTGAATTATTTTTGTAATCTGATCTAAAAAAATCGTGAATCTAAAAAGCTGTTGGTAGCATCGGCTATTGAAAAGTTGGCCAGAGATTTTTTGGAGTGCAGGGGACAAGCCGAGATGGGCTATGAGACATACGTTCACACTCGGTATCATGTTTCAATACACTTTAGGTCAATATCACACCGGAATTCTCCTTTAATACAGAAGAGTTGAATAATAACATCTTCACACTCAGATCACTTCACACTCAGCAATAGGAACAAGAACTAATTCAGGCGGAAAGAAATTCAGGTCAGTGACCCTGACTTTATGTACATTTATTTAAGTATTGCTGTTCACTATCTACAAGCTAGTGCACTCAGCAGATGATGTATCACTATCCACTGAATCAGTGATGACAAAGTTACCCCAGCAGTGTCTCAGTCTAATATGACCTCCATCTCCACAGAGAGTTCAAACTGGTAAGTCTGTGTTACATCTTGTGTCCCGTGGGGTGATTTGTAGAGCATGGGAATGGAGAAGTCAGCAAAAGAGCGCTAGTGTATGCAAACTGTAAACATAGGCTACATTACACTGAGAGCCCAGAGTAGAAACCCCATTCATACATTAAAAGACAATTTAAAGTTCAGGAAACAAGTGTCTACTCGAGAAATTATGATGTAACAGAGACTTGTGTCATGTGTCACTTTGTTTTTGCTAGGGTGTTGTGGAGCTTGTTGCGTACATAAAAAAAAAATTAAATGGCACAAACATTGTTGCATGTTGCATACATGGAGTTCTGAGTTGTTTTGAGTGTTGCTGTAGTCACGGTGTGTGTCTGTTTACTTTTCTTTCGTGGTGAGATGTTATGTTAATGTCCAAGTTGTACAAAAACTAGATGACGTTCTATTCTGCAATGTGTCGCTAGTGCTGCACTAGCGTAGGCTACAGTGTACACCTCCATGACATCTGACGGCTTTGTGTCCACCCCTACCCCCCACCAAATGTTTTTTTGTTGAGAGCTGACGGGTTATGTGATGTATTGAAAACTTGCTGATCATTGATATAGTTTAACAGTATAACATAATGTAACTAATGTCAGTTATTAGGCCTACAGGCACCCACATTCATCTACGACGAACATATACACTAGATGTTTTAGATAGATAGATAGATAGATAGATAGATAGATACTTTATTGATCCCCAGGGGAAATTCAAGCCCACAGCTGTACATCACTAAATACAATGTTGCACCATTGCACAGTATAGGCGATGGAACATGAACATCTGGAAGGCTAGTGTTGTGATTTGTCAATGCAAGGTGTGTGGATCATTTTCTATTCTAATTCTAAAGTTTAACTAATAGTTTAACTATTTATAGCATCACCTAATTGCAACCCTCTTCTGTGTCCTCACAAAACGTGTAGGTGCAGGAAGTCACGTTTATGTTTATGTTTATATTCAAATTCATTAGCAGACTCTTTTGTCCAAAATAACATTGCGGTACTTTATGTATGCCCTATTCATATTTTAACCAAAAAATGAACGAAACACACCAGAGAGGTAGCTCACCCCTCCTGTCAGTATTCCTAGAGAAACTTCATGCAGTGTGTCATTTCTGTGTGGAGGACAGGCTGCTCCCACTTTGTCTGTTTCCAGTTTTCGGAACCTGGGCTGCCTGCGTTTTTTTACAGTGTACCTCACAGAATGGACAGCTAGTGGATCATGAGTAAATGATTGCTGAATGTGACAAAAAATGTTTGACCTTAAAATCGCATATGATCGGTGACTGCACCTTTACACGGTACCTTCATATCAGCTAAAAAATAAATGGCCTACTTGACTTAAAAAATGCAAATCTAAAAATAATTGAAAATATGTTTCATGTGCTCAATCAGCTCAATCTTTTGATTGTCCTTAACAACTGTTACTCTAGAGTATCTCGAGAAAAGCTATATTGCTTTGGTTTCTCAGTATTTCTGTTTAATCGGGCCATCAATGATGCCCTAGCCCCCTAAACATAATTATCATGTGAAGTGCCTGTATAAATTATAAATGTATGGATATTATTAAAAAAAAGTAAGTCACTCAACTATAAATCTGGCAGCTTGCATACAAAACTGGGACTTTAGTCTCATTTGAGTACGGCCTTTAAAGTATATCGAAAATGAATGCCTTTAGTGTATTTATAATACCAGTGGTGAGTCCTATGGATAAAACAAGACAGGTAATTTAAGATGGGCTTCATTTGTGGAAAAAGCATTTATTATAAGTCAAGTAAATATTTACATGTTAAGTGAACAGCAGACTTTGGAATTAAATAGACTTGGTGAAAGACAATGAGTTGGGTTGCCTTTCTGTTCTGTAAACATTTCCTAGTTCCAAGTATACATTCACCTAGCATAAACTCTTGCTCCCACTGGTCTCAAAATAAAGGTCAGGCTGAGCACTTAAGTAGGATCTTAAGTAGGTTTGATGACACAGCCATGGCTTTGCTTTGACCCTAAATCTCCTTACTGAGAGATGAAACCAAAAGGGAGGTATCAAAGTGTGATTTTGATCAAGGAGGTGTTGCAGATTTCCCCTGCACAAATTAGGGAATAGCAATGCAAGAACAGCATAATTCCAAGGCATTTCACTTACTTCAAATACTTTGTAAAATGACAAAAGCTTTGTTTTCATACAAAATACCATCCTTAAAGTTAAACTTGTACAGACTTTCTTTTAGTCCTGAATTGTGTACACAAATCTTATAACCTTTTAGGTGTTCAGAGTTAATTATCAATATCAAACAAAAACGAAGGTAATCTAGGATGACTGTATCTTACTATCCACTGTTCTGGAGACAGATTCCAAACCTGAGAATTCCTTCTGACTATATGCAGTGATGTGGTTGGAACCTGAACAGGGATCAGTGGTTAAGGGCAGATTTTTCCAATGCAACCAGGCAGGGTTAATGACGTTGATTACTTTCCCTGGATTGCTGCCCTGTTTTCCAGAGCTTGTATATGTGACTGCCAGTAAATAACAGGGAGCATGTCCATTTCCCATTAGACGCCTATTTAGACCTCACAGACCTGCTTGGTATATCATATCTGACTCTATATAGTCATTTTATGTTGGATGTGAAAAAGTATGGCAACAGTTTATCACAGAACTTATAGTTTCAGTTTCACTAGGTAAACAAAAATTAAAGTTCCCTCAGTGAAGAAAACGGTTAAAAAAAAGTTACATATTTCTGTAACACTTTCTATGAATCATAGTATCCATAAAGCATTATGAACAAATATGGAGTTGCAAAGTGTTCACCTGGCTTATAATGATTGAGATAAATCTATACTATAGTCATGAGTAAAGTATTACAATGTTACTGCATAAGCCCCTACAGCTTGAACTCTCATAATGCATTATAAAGCTTATTTTACTTCTGTAATTCAATCATTTCTAGTATGGGGACTAATATGAAGTGTATTCACTGAGAGAATGAAAGTATTTCAGTTGAAAGCCAACCCTCTTACATTTCAGTCAATTTTGACTTAAAGCTGCGGTTGGCAAGTCTGACAGATTGAGGGGACTTTGCCAAAACTATCATTGCCCCTTACCCACTACCACGAGCACCCTCTCATCGAGTTCGTGCTCGTCAGTGCGCACCAGACTGCGATTGACAGTCAGATCTCATACAGCCCTGCTTTGATTGGACCAGAAGAACCGGGAGCTGTGGATTTTTGCAAAACAAATAACAGGCTCTAGGTGGAGGTAGAAGTGCGTTTTTTTTTTCTAAAACCCGCTGATTTATGTTGTTCTGTCGGAGCATAGTGTCGGTTTCAGTGAATATGATCAAAAAAATCTTGCCAACTGCAGCTTTTAGTCACAACTTCAAAATTTGGTATGCCACAAATATACACTTTGTCCTTACACAACAGCATGATTAAGCTGCTCAACAGTAAACAAAGCCAGCAGACAGCTTCATCACACCTTATTGTTCGTCATTATAATTATTGTACTGCCTTGGACACACGCACACAACCAGCCAAAAGTTTTCCCTTCCACTCCATTATAGACAGAATGCCAGCTGAGATCAGTTGCATTGTTTTTTTAATCAGGGTAGCAGTTTCCAGATTTCATTATGTGTTGCATAATTGCAAAAGGGTTCTCGACTGTTGTAGAAAGAAATGGCTGATCTTTCATGCAATATCTACATTGCCTATTATAAACAATCATTCATCCAATGTTCCAAAGGCACATTCTGTTTACTAATCTGATATACTATAAGTTTAAAAGGCTAACTGAGAAAACATTGGAGAACCCTTATGAACAGGGGATATAAAAATCTAGATCCCCTACTTCCTCTCCACATTTTGTATGCTCTTGGGGTTTTTCTTGTATAAGCGTGTCACAGCTCTACTGAGTGTGATAATCCCAGTACTACAGGCCAAAGCCAAGATCCTACAAATGGCTTTACCCTTTTTCCTTTAGCATGAGAGACCATCAGACATTGTTGCTATACATTAGATAATCCATCTAAAATAATACATATTTTACTCAAAACTATCCCTGCAGAAAAGTCAGCACTTTCTGTTTGAGGTAGAATGGCTATGAACAACATCCACAGCTGCAATCACACCTAACTTTGTAACCACCATGAGGTTAAACACAATTGTTTCAAAACAATTGTGACAGCAAAGCTAGAGATATAAGCTATTATACGGAAATGGCAGTACTAAAAAATAACATTTGCTTCACGACCACTTCTGGCAAAGCTTGCAATCACCATCACAATCACATTGCTACATCAATACATTCTGACAGATAAGTGTGAAGCTGCTCACATGCAAGCATGAACAGCTCAGCCCTCTACTGTGTGTCCAGAGACCAAGAGAGATAGCACTGTGTCCTTCTATAAATGCACATCAAGAACTTAACAGTAAAGAATTATAATGATTTGTATACAACCTGACAGGAAGCAATGAAGAGTAATCCAGAGTTATTAGTCTTTGCTGAACAGAGATGAAAACGACTGTAGCTATGGTTAGGTGAGGAACTGTCACAGCCAGTGAGCCGTGGCTGACTTGTTGAAGTAGGAGTGTCTGAAGGGAAGGGGGAAAGAGTGAGAGAGCAACAGTGTGCATGAGAAAAAGAAAGGGGGCGAAGCAGAGGGAGCAAGAGACAGCGCGGGAGGGAGGGTGGAGTGTAAGCATTAAAATAAACCCAGAAATGCTGCACGCTTCCTCCATGCAGTGTAGACTGTTCACATGCAAATAGTTACATGCATGAAACTGTCTGAGGAGTCTGTGTCTTTCATGTCTGGTCTATGTATTTTCTAAAATTTGCATATACAATTTGGTGGAAAAACTTGTAACAAGCTTGGAAGCAAGAAATGATTGTCAGTTAACTGAGATAAACAAAGATATTGTGATACATGTCAGAGACCAGAGGCTGATGTGTCCCTACAGCAAGGCTAAGCGACTGACTTTTCATGTTGTGCCACATACAAGCATGCAAACACGTGCATGTGCAGTACAAGTGCAACGGCTGGTTGGAGAAACAAATTGTGCATAACATCCCCTACAAAGATGGCCAGGGCAAAAAGGCAAAAGGATGATGGAGGAGCCCACAGCAGAAGCAACATCTCCAAACAACTCCTTTAGAGGGTCAAATATAATGAGAAATAAAAGGAGTAGCAGAAATTACTGAATATGGAAAGACGGTGTATTGCAGTAGCGTATATAGTTATGAAATAATTGGTGAATAAAAACAATGTCCCATGACCGGTATTTTAAAAAAATCTATTGAATGTAATGTAGGTCCCCACCTAGGTCTGGACTAAATCATTATTTTATGCATTTGAATGTTTGGCGATATTTAAGCTGCTCACACATATGCACAAACAAACACAAGCTACACTCGAGGATGTCTTATTTGGCTTTGGGCACATTGTCACTTCTGCCCAGCTCCGGTCACTGAGCCAGCGTGGGGGAAAAGTTCCAGGACACTGCTAACACAGAGGAGCCCTCTAGGCCACAATGACATCCCCTGACGTTTGACTCGACACCCTGACCCCTCCTTATTCCAACAAACAGAAAAATCGGTTTCTCAGCAGCAGTGTGGGTGGCAGTGACACACTTGTCCTCTGTACCACACACTTGTCCTCTGCAAGTTCAGCTTCTCACCAGCTCTGCTGACATTAGAAAGGCGAGGTGAGTCACTCGAAGAGCTGCACACACGGTCCCAAAGGCCAATGAAAAGATGGGCCGACCACATAATCTACATTGGGGCCGTCTGACATGATGCAGAAGAACCAATGTGCCAGAAAAGAGATGAAGGGGCCAAAAACCACAAGACACATCAACAAGTGATGTGAAAGCTGCAGTCGGTAAGGCCATTATAATGTGTGCAAAAAGAGGATCAATAACAGGCCTGCTTTGGTATAGTATTTATAGTGTCACAAAATACTTAAATTACCACGTGTGTCAAGTGTTTAAAATGTCACTGTTAGTACTAAATACCAGTGCAAACATACTGTAACACACTACACTGCAGCATTGCATACAGGCAATCCAGCAACATAACTAACAGCAAGCATTTCACATCACAGAGGTTTGGAGTGAAATGCCATGCTTACCGGAAAATGAAACTTTGCTTGCATGCACTGAGATGGTGTGTGTGTGTGGTGTGTGTGTGTGTGTGTGTATATGTGTGAATGTGTTGGTGGTGGGGTCTGGGGGTTGTGAAAAACCTGAGCGATGACTTGGTGTCATAAAGAACTGATGAACACTTCAGGCCTTTACTCAGAATCTGCATGACTTGTCAATTACAGACACTATAAGCATCCCATGGGGTAGGATTTCGGAAAACCAGGCTTTCATCATTTCAAAGATTTGCATTCAGTCACACATATCACAGGCAAATAAGAGAGATTATTTTTAGGTCCCATCTTGAGGAAGGGAGCAGTGTTGGGGAAGAGGCTGGATGAGTCACTCTTCGCATGAGGCTGGGAGATATGGGGCTTTGGCTCTCACACTGATTGTGAGGCAGAAAGTATGTGGGGCACTTGGTATAGCTGTGAGTCAACAGGGAAATAGAAAATAGAGAAAATTACTTTTTTGAAGATGGGGGGTAAGGACTAAGCTATGGTGGATGTAATGTATTGAGACAAGGGGTCAGCATAAGGTTTGTATGAGAAAGCTCCCCGACACCCACACATCTCCTCTCGCTTCTTCTCTACCCCAACACCCCCGCCGCTTAACTTGCCAGTAGCAATGAAGGGATCATCTCCTTGGCTGCTGAGCCACCTGTGCCCCCTTAACTGGCCAACTGTCCTCTTCTACTTGTCACCACAGGATAAAATTTGCAACGAGACGGTGCTGATGTCCGGCTGTGACCCACATGTCCCTCCCGGCATGACTGTCACATTGCACTTGCTTGCTATATCAGCAGAGAGAGAGAGAGAGAGAGAGAGAGAGAGACCCTGCTGTTTTCCCTCTGGCTCCATACCCTCTAAGGAGTACCATTGAGCACGTTTCTAGACTCTCCCCACCAGCGGGTGCCAAATTATGAGCCTGTTGTGACAGAGTATTGGCCCAGCGTTTTGAAGACTAACAGAGCTGCACAACTGCAAACACCAGCAGACAAATCTCCACCACTGTATAGAGACAGAAGAGAAAAACAACAGTTTTAGGACAGAAGGAGAGAAGAAAGGAGGGGAGCAAGCAGAAATCTATAGATTGTCCAGATTTCACCATGTGTTAGCATCACAGCTGTGTGCTGGTATTGCTCAACTATACTAACTATTGTGCTAATTCAACTCCAGAATTAAGAGGTCCACCTGCTGTCACTTGCCATCCTTGATTATTCCTTGACAATATTTCCTTAGACAACTGTCCACAATTGTACAATTCATTGCAAATATATTTTACTCTTTGTACTAATATGGATCAGTGAAAATATTAAAGCTAAGGAAAGCTGAAGGAAAGAGACCGTCTGGGATAGGAAATATGCTACAGTGTACGTGTTAGTGCCAGAAAAGAGAGCCCACCAGGAGCAGGAAGTGTTTGGATGACTAATGCTACTAAGTTTGTTAGACAGGATTTAGAGGAACAACACACGCTGGAATAACGAACATGAGAATATGAGGAAGTGAACTACAGTAACAAAGGTTTACTGTGAGGAGAGCAGCACCTGATGACACTGCCTCAATTACATCTGTGCAAAAGTTATGTGTCTTGCTCCATGACAAATTGCTGTGTAGTATAATCTAGTAATTATAAGATGATAAAGAAGAAGAAGGAAGAAAATAAAAAAGGACTCAAGGGTACATGCTTCATTTGCCTTCCATCTGAAAAGGAATTACAGCACAGCACTTCTCTAATCCACTCCGAGTGCATTTTCTCTTGGAATTTTCTGAAACCCTGTGGGCCACTATTTAGATTCACATCTTCCTTTTTAGATCTTGGGGCACAATTAGGTTTCTTTAGGTTTATAGAAATACATGAGCACAATCAATGGACAATGTGTGGGAAATATGCGCTTATCTCCAAAAGGAACAATTGCATTATACAAAAGGAACAATTGCATGTTACATTAACATTAGCAAGCAAAGTAATGAGCAAATCTACAAGTTGGTATGATAATGCAATTATCTTGGAAAGGTCCATATATGGCCTTGCATACTACTCACAGATGTTTGCAAGACAGAATACGATGCACTTTTTACAGGCAACTGAAAATAACTGACAATAAGCCTGTTCACTGCCATTTAGGGTGCTATTCCAATGATGGAACGTTTAGATCTGGGCCTCCGAACAGAATGCAACTATGGTACACACACTGTACCTCTGTCTGGGCTTCTGATTTCCACTTCAAACCACACACATCCTTTACCTATTATGTCTCCTAGCATTTTCAATTAATTGGGATGGGAATTTAAAACTGCTTAACAGATCAAGCTGATGGCAGAGTATCAGCTTTCTCGAGCTGAGTGGAATGTAGCAGTGCTCACAACGGTGGACTAGCAGAGGGCTGCTTTTGTTAAGACTGGATGTGTGATTGTGATCAAAGTGAGCACAAACACTTGAGGACTAATAATAGCCCACAGTAAACCAGCTGGACTTCAACGGGTTAGTGGCCACACATGTACACTTGCTAGTTGCCATGGAGCTCTGTATGACGACCTTACAACATGAACATAATACTAATTGAATCTCTTCTTTTTGATAGCAAATGGGCATTGTGTGTTTTTTCTTACTCAACTGTGGCACAAATGTTTGAGTGATAAATTATAAAACCATTGAAATGTGAGGCAATATCAATGCTACATAATTTGAGACCACCATGTGAGTGAATGCACCATCAACATTCATACATCTGCTGCTGCATTTAGTTCTGCCACGTTGTTTCACAGCAACATAAAAATAATTTTGTGTGATCATTTAATAACTTAAATAGGAGGAACCATCATGTCAGTAATTGCAAAGACATCTAATAAAATTATATATATCACCCAATCAATTTAGATCAACCGCTATTCTTTCTCTGGACTGATTTTACAACTGGCCAAAACATGAATCTTAAAGTTGGATTCTGCAACAATGTTAAAATCATTGTGGAGAGAACATTATTCATAAACATATTAAAGATAAGAGAACATTATTCATAAACATATAATAGATAATGAGGCATTTGAGCCATCTGGTGGAAAGTATACATCACTACAACCATCCAACACTCTCGATCACAACACAATTCTGGTACTCTCCAGAACGAGACGTTCAAACCAGAATGGAGAAATGTCTACAAAAATCATGCAGGGCAAATAGCAGGATAGACTGGAAAATAATTTCATTGAAGCTACTGCAAGGTGCTTTCACAAGACAAACAGAAATCATATCTATCTTAAATGATAACTTGTAAAGGTTTGTACACTCAATAAACCAGAGGAGTCATTCTGTGTCAAATCACACAGAATCCAAGAAAATGGTTATTTGGCAATAACCACTGGTAATATTGGCAAATAATGGCAATATTCACAGGAAGAAGAGACGTCTTTATGGCGAATTACCTGTCTAAAAAGGAGGTGAAAATTTTTAGTTTACAAATTTACAAACCGGAATGTTGAGGAGCCAGAGGCAGGACCAGATTTTCAGAGGACAAAAATGGCATGTTTGGTAGCCAGTAGGAACCTGAAAATCTATATGTGAAAGGTTAAATGTGTAGTCATTTAGTGTACAAAGTACGAAATGTTGCATCATGTGTCTTTCATTGATCAATAAATACCCTTGATTAAGAACATTGTTATACCTCTGCTTCTTGATTCTTCAGGAACCAGAACTGCAGACCATATCGTTCTTACTAATACCAAATGAAGAAGGGAATCAACAACATACTCATTTGTAACTCATTCAAAGTGCTCATTTAGACACGCACTGTTCAAGTGTCAGGAGTAATCCCAAAATTGATTTAGAGGGTCAAATAGGAATAGCTAATCGGTTGTGTTGCACAGCAAGACTAGATCAATATTATGTCTCTTAAGCCATGTTCCACTAGGGGGCATCATATTCATCTTGTAGTCCCTTCATTTTGTGCTCATATGTTTATTATGAGGGGATGGCTGCTGTTGGGTGCAGAGTTAGTTATGCAGACTTATGGCTTATTTTCAGTTACATCTGACTTCACATGAGCATTGCTAACACTGGACAGTATAGAGAAACATGCACCCAAAATGATTTGAGGAGGTAAATGTGATCAAATGCAGAACACATCTGTGACCCAACCAAACGAATTTCAACAGGTAAGATCCTTGTACATCAAATGATGCGTAAGGGTGTTTTTTGGGGGATTTTTTGTTTGTTTGTTTATTTAAAACAGGGATGTCAGCCCGGGGGCCAGATCTGATCCCCCTAGATGTTTTAGGGAAACTAATAAAAAAAAAAACTAAACCTATCACTAAAAACATTCTCAAGAAGGAAGGAAAGAAAAATTTGGTTTGCTGCACTGACAGTCACATTATGCTGGTGTAGCCATACACTCTCCATACTGGTGAAGAAGAGAAAAAAAGAGACTGACATGGAAGGTACAGTAGGGTATTTCAGAAAAAAGAGCAGTATACAGTATGACAGCAGTACATGATACACCTATGCCTTGTTTGCTGGGTGGGTGTAGTAATGAATAGATCATCAAATAGATCATCAAATAACAATCTGCATAAAAACCCATGCAGAAACATTATAATGACAATGACAGCCCTCATGAGGTCTCATTCCAACACAGACTCATATTAGGCAGACACCTATGATTTAAAACATTCAAAATGACCTAGAAATAGCAACAGAATGTGAAGAATGAGAACAAAATGTCAAAAACGCCTACGCTCGGTGTTGTCCAGATATCTACTGTAGTTAACATGCAAACCAGCTAGTGACGGGGCCAGCTCTCTTGTAATACCACACTGTAGCACGTGGGTACTGTGATAATGATGCAAGTCAGTGGAAGAGTGCCGCATGTGAAGCTGCTTTCAAAACAACTTCAATCTTACTAAACTCCACATAGCTACTATAAAAGAACTACTATAGAATAAAAAATAAAAAACAAATCTTTAGAAGGACTGTGGAATATAAAAAAAGGTCTCCTTTTGCATCTTTCAGAGACTTTGTATCATTGGTACACTGTAAATCCAATGATAACAAACAGGAGTTCATATAAAGAACCATAAGATCATCTCTCAATGCAAATCAAACCAGCTATTAAGCTAACTGAAATAAAACCATGCCAATCTCTAGGTATAGTGAAGGGTATGTGATGATGTGGGGCTATTTTAATTCCAAAGGCCAAGAGGACTTGATCCATGAAATAACTGGCCTTTAAAAATAAAAATCTGCCTAGCTATATGGGAATTTTGAAGTTGATATACAATGCATACACATCGGAAATTACTGTATGAATAAGTTTACACAAATACAATAAGATTTCAAAAGCATTGTTTAATTATTAAAAATTAAAGTGCAAGTCCAGCTGAACCTTAATTTTGACAGCTAGTAAAGTGTCATCAAGAAAGCCGGGAAAATACAGGGATTTATATGCAACAGAACTTTAATTTCGCAAAGGTAACGCATCATACTACAAATGTATTTATTACAAAACCATACGACACTGCCATTTGCCCCTTGAAAATAATAAAAAATAATTTATGACTTGTGTTTTCCAAAGAGAAAGTAATCCTCCCCACATATATGGCTATCCTAAGTCATCAAATGTGTCAACAAAACAGTCTACATTACGGCAAGTAGGCTACAAATGTGCAGGAAAAGTCTGAAGTCCAAGATATTCCATGAATTCAAAGCTTTGCTTTAAAATGAGCGTACGCCTGTCCTACGCCTGTTTTATGTCGTACGCACTTTTCATAAATGAGGGCCATAGCGTGGAGTCTTACAGTGTGTGTGTGTGTGTGTGTGTGTGTGTGTGTGTGCATATGCCCTTGAAGTGTGATGTCCACAGCCTTGTGTCCCCTGCAGTAAGGGCAAGGGCAAGGTTTCAGCCAGTCAGTTCTGAATCCCCAGGCTGCTAGTTTGCTTGTGACCCCCTGTGACCCAAGCACTCGTCTTGTAGAGTGTTGTTGGTACTGTACTCAGGGCTTTTTCTGATGGCGGGTGTGCTCATTAGGTTTGACAAATGCAATGCCTGGGTGTTGGCTGGTTTGTGTGGTGAGGAGGGAACATGTTGCCTCCTCTAAATGATTAAGCAGCTTAGGTCAGTACACAATATATGGCCTCGCCCCACTTTGCCTGCTTGTCCATCTAATCAGAACCAGAGTCAATATATTTGACAAGATTTTTGCAGGTAAACAATGTTTTAATATAGTTAAGAACGACTTCTCTACACTGAATGACATAGCAATATATTCATAGCCAATCCTCCAAATCCACCTCATATCAGTTACTGTATTCATAGGTCACATTCTTAACCTTCATATCTTACTCTGAAATTGTAAATACTTAGGACATTTAACTACACGAAAGCATCCTTCTCTGTGCAATCACACCAAGCACATCATTTATGCATTCATACACCTTTAAAATATTCTGAAGTTTGTCCAAGGCATCCTTTGAGTAACAGTGATGACTGAATAAGCAAAGTACCAAGCTCTATTTAATGAAGTCTAAACCTTTGAATTATTGAACTTACGCTAAACAAAACACATGGGCAAAATGCAGTGTGGACTTCAAACAAACCTTTTAAGCTATTTTAAAACAGCCACAAATGTGCTTCAATGTATAGAACGTTTTTTTTTTTCTGTGATAACCTTCCTCCCTTTTTCAAGAGGAGCAGCCCATGAGGCATTAAAATGGCAGTCCTTTTCTAACTCCACCACCCCTCCCCCTACAGAGCTGTGATTAGGTCTAAAGATCAATTGATCTTACACAACTGTAGGAGCCTCAGGAGCTTCAAGGTGGGACTTGCTGTGACACTGGACAGCCTTGAGCTTGAGTAATGACAAGCTAAAGTGGGAACATCACCACAGAGAACAAGGGAGTACCTCTGAACAATGCCTTCCTTACTACCGAATCACACTTTCTGTACTTGAGTGCTTGTGGAAAACATCATAAGTCCTCTACCATTTATAGATTGAAACTCTCTGAAAATAACTAAAAAAAGCACAGTTCTTCAGACCACAGAAATAACTTCACTAAGTAAATATCTACTGGTGTGATTATGTAACTTTTTATAATTGTTGTGAAAAGTGCTGATATAAGTGAGGCAGGTCACAGAAAGCGGGTGGGTGGCTATAACTCTATTCTATCTCAGGCGATTCAGCGTTTACTCACAGGCCTCTTTTCTACTATTTTTAACATACTTTAGTGTTACACAACTCCATCCCCCTTATCTTGTAAATGTATAGCAGTTACATAGGTCAAGTAGAGGGATGAATAGAAGACCTGTACAACACAGTTATACAACTAGAGGCCTAGAAACAACAGATACTATACCAAACGCAATCCTTACATCATTCATCTTAAGTCGAGTCTACAGATATGCTTTCCAGAGATTAACAGTACAACTTGAGAAGCCAAAGACAAACACTCCAAGTTCCTTATGATAAAATACAAACTAAAATATACTGTACTTCAAGTGCTATTTGTCCTCAGATATCCACCTAAAGATATGTCTGCTTATTCTGATAGTCTTGCCAATACTTACACCAAAAACCATGAGAAAAGGACATATAATGCATATTCTTAAGTTTAAATGTCACACTCATTATCAGTTAAACCCATACTGTATATTAATAAAACATGGATTAGTGGCATTCAATTATTTTAGAAACCAGCGATTTATGGTGCTTACACAGAGTGTTTTCAAAACTGTATTCACAAATCATAGTCTGTAGGCATACATTTGCAATCTTTGTAGACTTCTAGTGGCCACAAGGTCTTTAATGTTAATGTTTAATGTCTTTTAACCCACACCTTTATCATTTCCAGGTGGTGTGCTCAAAGTAAGCAGTTTCCTACCATGCAGTAATATTTACATTTTGATCAATCAAAATGAACCTACTATATGGAGTGACATCAAATAGAGCACTGTAACATTTCCCTTTACTATTACTTCCACCATGAATAAATCACTACACAGCATTATATTTGATCTGCAATCTTTGACAGAAGCAATCAGGCACATCTCCATATCCTCTCAACTGCTGAATGGCACCACAAGCTTGTCTGCATCCATCGAGTACTCCACTGTTCATTTTCTTTTGCCAGTGGCAGAAATTGAAAACCTAGTACCTCTAGAGTCATGTTTTCTTGTTTGGAGTGTTACCAGTGGTACTTGACACTGATTCCCAAACTAATGAGTTATATGTATCATCCTCTTAAGCATTTGCATAGCTGGGTCTTTCACAACTTTTCTAGTCATGTTACATTAAGTTTGCCAGATGTCGTAACTCAAAGCAGTTCTGTGAAAGTTCTGTCATGGACATCAGGACTATGTAGTTCATAGCCTGGGAAGACCAGGTGTCATTATCTGTCTTTTATATGACCATATACAATCAAAATCAATGAGGATGATACTGAAATTAGCTACTTGTAAAAACATACCCCAACCTACCTAAAAGCACAAATAAAGGCCTAATCCCAGACTGAACTCATTCAACTAAAAGAGTTGCATTACCCAGATAAAATGAAATGACAGCCAGTTTTCAATCTGGTTCTAAAAGTGTCCAAGTGTAAATAAGGAAAACACAGCAATAGTGAAAACAACATGACTTCTTCCACCTTTCAGTTTGCTTGGTGAGTCAACTTGCCCTATTGCCCTGATAGGAGATTCCCCGGAACCACATTCACACCCAATTAAATGAGTTAGTATTTCTTTCATGAACACATCAACACATCCCACCACCTCTATCTGCACATTTTATCTCATTTTATCTCACTCTGTCAAGACAAAGGGCAGCATCAAAACTGGGCATGGTTTCAGCATGGTGTGATCAGGCTTACAGCAGCTACCTAATAAGATGCATGTCACTAGCTGCAGCAAAACAGGAAGACATTTGCATGACTAACACAGTGATAAAAACAGACAATTGTGCAGAAACTGAGGAAGTGCTTCACGAGTGCAACTGACTTGTGATATCATGTTCTTAAACAAACAAAAAACTACAAATATGCCTTTACTGACAAGAAATAGAGAAACTGATAGGACAAACAAAATTACTTAATTTCTTCCATTAAGCATATGACAATAATTCACCTATGAACTGACGCAGAGAGAGAAAGAGCTTTGAGACATATACCCTGTGGTTAAATTATTTCATTCAGCATTCAGAGTACAATGCTGTAGTATTTATTCTCTAGATCTCAAGATTATTATGTCATCAGATTTTTGCAGTTACACTTGTGCACTGAGGCAGAGTCTGATTTGACACTTGAAACAACCTCACTCTTCCATTCCAGAATGCCCCTCTTACTTCCCTGGTCTTTCTCACTGGACAACGACAAGATGCTATTACAGTCTCTTGAATGACTCAGGGACAGCTTCTGATGGTCTTGGCTGAGCGAGCATGTTTCAGTTGAGACCAGAATAGATCCAGGGATGGTGTATGGCATGATGGTGCAATCTGTAGGCCTATGTTTACTGTGGATTTTAAATGTGGAACTGGGACACATAAAAACTTGTTATACTTGGCACCAAAACACAAAAAAGACAAGACATTGTATTAATTAATAATTAAGTGTATGGACAACACAAACTGAAGCCTGCTTCAGATACAATGTGTCTCAGAAAGACATAGAATTAATAGGAGTGTTACTAAAGAGAACATCCTTGAGAGGCCATTACTTTAGAAGAACTAACCATGTCTTTCAAAACACAGTTAAACATCTAAAACATATAATGAATTGTGTAAAATGTGTTTGTTGGTGAACACTCAGGCACAGAGGTAAAGTTGAAAGATACAATTGAGTCATCCACACACACACACACACACACACACTATGTCCAAAACATCAAACCTACTGTACCCATCAATCTCTCATCCGTAAAATAGCAGGAATCAATGCTGTTCCAATTGTTGCTGTTGCTGCATATCAGAGAGGAAGTATAGGTGTCAGGTTACACGTTGAGAGGGACATAAATGACAGATTTAAGTCTAGTCCTTCCTTGTTAGACCAGAGGGTTTATATGTCAGAGTGAATTTAAATAGAAATATATTTCAGTTGCCATTTGAAAAGCTCAACTACATCAAGTATTTTGAAACACGATAAGCTATTACAGCCTTCACGTTTACTTAATTCACACAGGTATTTTCATTGAATACTCCCCAGTGAAGAATGACTTTGATATGCCATCTGACAGAAAATAGGCCAAAACTGGGCCACTACTTGAGTGGGACAGGGAGCAGATGGCAGCTCCATTTGGTGGAGCTCTAGTGAGACTCCTCACACAGAGAGGGAAATTGGCAGACATAAAGAGAGAACCCCCCCCACCCGCCTAATGACTGGGAGAAGAACCTGACAGATGGCTTGGGTGGACAGGCATATGTGAGCAAAAAGAGCAGAGAGTACTATACTCCTCCAGTGCTTGTCATTCACTCTCTGACCCTTTCTCACTGTACATTAAGGGAGAAGGCGTCTCTACAGCAGACCTCTAAAATGAAAACATAATACCACAGAGTGCGGAAACTAATCTACTAAAGTGGAGTGCTCACTACCAATTTATCATACAAGCAGATGGTACTGAGGAAATGGTCACTGTTTTGGGATATAAAAATACAAACAAAATAAAACGATAAACTGAACACAAAATAGACACAATAAGTAATTCTGCTCCAGATTGAATTCAATGCCTGCCCATCTACAATTCCAGACTTAAGGATAATCAGGGACTCAGCTCTAAGCTTTTCCTTTGAAATATTTACATATCTGTTTACATCATAATAACATCAAATAAAACAGACAGCCTAGACAACCTGGTCTCATGACAATTGTTCAAGTGCACTCACATGTTACTATAACTATCCTCACTTTACCCTACATGGGATATAGAAGAAACAGTTGTTTGTAACTGATGGATGGCAACTACAGCAAAGCCGTTGTGAGCACAAGTTGACTTACTCATTTTAGGTGAAATAGAACCTCCTACACCAAAACTACCAGACACAGCAACAGTTTATTTCCTCTTGCCATCAGCCCCATGAACAGCTAACAGAATCGATCTATTATACTAGAACACCTGCAGTTCTCTGAACTGTACATCCTGCTGCACATCTACAAATACTCATAATACATCACAACAGTAACGATGCATGTTACTGTTGCTTACACCATTGCACTTTTTGTCTGTATATCATTGTATATGTCAACAGGGGCATCACAGACATGGTGTTCGTCCTCTCTCATCTCCGGGAAAAATGCCAAGAACAAAACAAAGGACTGTGACATCTGTAAATCTTCCGAAAGCACACCCTTAGCAGAAAAGGACAAATCATGTTAAGTTGCCCCACAACATCCCTCAACATGGTCATCCAGCACTACACAAAAGAGCTTGGCCTGGTCAGACTCATTAGTGACTTGTCTGAGCCCTTTTCTATCATTAATATAGTTAAGTGCGGTTGTGGTCTTGCTCTTTCCTCTTTGGTATCTTCGCCACAATGCTCAGACAGACAACGACTACAGCATCTAGAACTATAACTGCATTGATGGCAGGAACAGGAAACGCTAGCAAACCCACAAAGCTGTCATACTGACCAGCCTCCTATATGGGTCATAGGTCACTTCCTGACAGCACCAGCAACTTCTCAAGCTCTGCCATCAGCACTGTCTCAGTCTCATCCCTGGGCTATGTTTGTCACCAGTGTCCCGATACTTGCAAAAGCAAAGGTCCTCAGCATCAAGGCCATGCTGCTGAAAACCCAACAATGGAGGACCACCGTCTTACTAAGATCATTCTTATGGGCCGGCGAGCTGATCTCTGGATCTCTGTGTGCCACAAATGAGGTTAGAACATGTAACCATTACGGATGGAATATGCATCCACTGCCACACTTCCACCATCTCAGTTAGACAAAGAATTGCTAGAAGAACCAAATCAGTCCCATGTTCTGCACTGGCCACTTGTGTTGTTGGTTGGAGAGCATTTGCTTCTACCCAGAGATGTTACACTGAGTGCACTTAATAGGCTTAAGGGGGGTACTGTAGCCACTTGCCGGGACACAGGCCCCAGACAGAGGGCAGAGAATAAAACACATGTCCACATTCACACATTTCACAGACACAGTACAACACTCTTAATCAGCACTTCTTGCTGATTCACTAACAAAAGCTCTGTTAAATTTAATATGGCTATGAAATAATGAAAAATTCAGTTCAGGTAAATTGTAAATTCTGGCTACACACTTAAAAATGACACTTTAACTTCTCCTAGATTGTCAAGAATTATGCACAAGCCACTAAATCTGGGATTAAGCCTTTCATGCTAATGGGATGGACCAAATCCCTGCATTGCATAACTGACTCCTGACACACAAACACACTGCATGATGGGCATGTCTCAAGCTCTTCTCGGACATCTTGGCATCCCATCATGGAGAAAATCAGAATCAGACTGACATGCATCAGTCAGATGTCAAGGCCAAGCAGATGTTTAACCCACACTATAGACTAGAAATCAAAGATATCTGGGATGAAATATCCTTGCACTTTTGCCATTTTGTGACCCCCTTTAAATCCTGATCACACAAGAACAAATATAAACAATCACCCAGAGTACTGTCTCAAAGTTGTCAGACATCAGATTCCCCAAATAGATGCTGACAGTGTGTGCTATGAAAAGAGAGAATCTGACAGACTGACACCTCCAGAATCTCCTTAGCAGAATGTGCAAAGTGATGACAGATTTTGAGCATTTTACATGAGAATCCAAAGCCTCAACCACAGAAGACCGGAATGCAGCAATTAGAAGATTATGTAATACCATCAAGACTGTGTACGGGGAAAATAACTAAATAATATTGAAGCACAGCGGATTTTCCTTGTAACAATTACCACTGTTTTATCTAATCCACATTGGGGCATTGACTGATTCTCATAAAGGAAGCCCTGCTTAGGCTCCATCTGACCTCATTAAATAGATCACAAGACTGGTGTGTGTTGGATTCTGAAAGTGTTATTATTGTTGATGACAGTATGTCATGGACTGTTCCTGGAATCATGTACTCTCTAAAACTTATGTCACAACAGTGGATTCAAGACAGACATCTACTCACAGACACACAGATACACAAACAGGTACACAAACACAACCACAATGCACACCCACTTGAAAATGCACATCAAAACCACACCCCACAAAAATGCCCCTCACAATGTACAGAATGTGAAATGCCACATCTCCACAGCTGGCTCTCATTTGACTTAGCACTCACATATGGGACAATACTACAGGACACAACTTGCAAGAGGCCTGGAAATAACTGTAGTCACAACCATCCTCTACAAAGGACTGAATTGAGCCTGGCTTCTTCACTCAAAGGGCAGCAGTGCCTATAGCTATTGTCTGGTGTGAAGGGATCAGAGGAAGTTACTGCTAGATGACTATAAAAGTAGTGTAGAAAATGCAGTTTTTTTACTAAAGAATATTATTTGTCTATACAGATTCCAGATGATGACTTAAAGGGATGAGGCATGATTAATAATCAGTTCTTAAAGGGATGAGGCATGATTAATAATCAGTTCTTCAGTTCCTTTTCTTCAGTTTACGACTGAATTTTGATACATTTTTCACAATGAAATCACATGAAATGACATTGTGTTGTTACATCTTCAACAACAATGGCTTCAATAATTGATTCATGAGGGCAATTCAAATGAACAACTCCCTCGTAATGAGACCTTCAGTGGGTAAAAAGTGATTAATAGTCTATAACAGTCACAGTCTACAATTATACAGTAGATAATTATTCTATTATAAAGATAATTTAATAGATAAACAGCAAATTGATTACAGTGGAATTGTTACAGCAGATGATCCACGAACGGAAAGCTTCAGTTACGTGCCCGGTGTAGCCTCTCTGTCAGAACCAGGTATTTTACAACAAAGCTCGGTGCTGGGGCGCCTTTCTCTTTGCCACATACACCACCTTGCTGGGCCAATCATCCGCTCGCATGGCTTTTCATTAATCACAGCTACACAGATGATGCCCAACTCTATCTGTTGTTCCCCGCCTGACGACCCCACAGTCCTGGCACGGATCTCTGATTGTTTCTCCAAAATATCAACATGGATGAAGGAGCGCTACCTTCAACTAAACCTCTCTAAGACAGAACTGCTAATCTTCCCAGCCAAAAAATCTATACTTCACAACATCAACATTAAAACTCCTTGACTCCTCATCTCTTTCTCCTACCAAGGTTGTGAGAAATGTAGATGTCATTTGATTTGAAGACCAACTCTGATATTGCCTCTGTTGCCTGGTCATGCCACTTTGTGCTATTCATTATAAGAAACCTACCAGCCACCCAGTTCCTGATACAGACCATGATTATCTCTCACCTCGCCTACTGTAACAGGCTTTCCAGCATGTGCGGTGAAACCGCTACAGATGGTCCAGAACGTGGCAATGTGTCAATCAACCAAAGAAGACGTTACTCCAGAACTCACTAAGCTCCACTGGCTACCCAAATTTAAGTCACTCATGGTCGCTTACAAAGTGATTGCTGTCATTGTAGTTCCCCAATAGTTCCCTTTCTGTCTTCAAGAAGCTCCTGCAGACCCAGCTCTCCTGAAAATACCCTCTCTCCGAACACATCTAACCCAACACATCCAACAGGCACTTACTAAGCATCAGCTAAATTAATAGTGTAAATGTAGTTTAAACAAAATATACATATTTGAAAAAATAGTCAATTTAGGCATTTGTAGCTAGTCACACAATACATATTTGATGAAAGTAGAGTCTCACCCATTCAATTTCTCACTCGAGGATTGCACATCTACATTTTAGTGCATTATACTTTTTGACATTACAACAATGTGAAATTTAGCATTTTTTGGTGATGATGCTAATGTAAACAGAAAATGTGTTGATGAAGTCCATATTGAATTTATTTCAGAGGAATAGGATATATTCAATTTAGTCAAATAAATGTGTGCTTATCATTGCCACAAATGGATATGCCCTTGTTTAAAAATAACAGCCTGTTAACTTTTTTAACTCAACTCTCTCATTTTTGCCTCATTAAATTGACATATCCATAGCTCAAATGTCAATCAGAATCCTTGTTGTACTGTAAGTGGTTTAAGAGATAAATACCTTGTCTGGCTGATTAATCTTTGAACTTTATCACAGGGCAGTAGGTGGTCATGACTAATGGGACGGTGCCGTGATGTCTCAATTCGAAATGCATATCTTAACTTTGCCTCCTGGGCTCGTATAAACACATCTCTTTGGGAGATCTTTTATCTTTTCATCTTACACTTTCCCTTTGAAAACTCTAGGAAATGGATGGGATGGGGGTGGAGAGGGCGATCCTAATTAGGTTTATAAATAAACTGACTGAGAAGGACACATCCTACCGGGCAACTGGGTCTACATGGTCACGACTACCTGTTGGCTGGAGTACAGAGGTCCACTGATGTTTTACCACGGTGAGCCAACCATACAGAACACTGCATGCAACTGATGCCTGACCGGACAGGACAAGACTGATAAAGAGCAGTAAAGAGGAAAAACTGTGCTGACAGAAAAATCCATAGATGCTGATTCATTACACCAGCCTCAAAGCCCCATGATTGATAAAGCCGATATCATGTTGATCACCACGTAATTCTCAAGTACCGTAACTAACTTTTAATCATAGCCTTCCACCAAGCAAGAGCAACAGAGCCCAATTCTTCTGAAGTCCGTTGTGTCAGGTATTTTAGAAGGCATTCAGATAAGACCAAGAGCTAACAGATTACACAGATGTTCAGAAGCAGTTGCAAAACACATTAACACACAATCGTGGTTTAACAGTACCGGTTTGAATGTGTTTAAGTTGATATATCGATCCAGCATGGACCACAAGCAAAAAAAAAATATCTTCAAATGTCACTGTATTTGTAAGATGTTTGTTGTTAAAAGGACAAATGCCCTCCAGCTGGACACTCGGAGACACAGTAACAGACACGGATGAACAGACACACACCTGTTAAGAGCCATTTACTGATGCTGATGGACTCTTCATGTACCATCTACCCTCTGTCCTTCTTTACTATATCATGCTAACAGTTCAAGCAGAACATATATATTTCTGCATGTGGCCCACTGTTAAACAGACACATAACCTCAGCTCTACCAGCAACAGACACTATTCTATCTGGAGTCCAGGTTGACTCTGTGGTTACCAATGAGTGCAAAGACAACAGCCGTCCACTCACCTCCGGCCGAACAGACGTAGTCCAGTGAAGGCCTTTGTGCTGTGTCGGCGTCCAGTGCCAGCTCTTTCGCTTTCTGGCAGCAAAATAGACGGAAGATCGGAATTTGAGGAGGAAGCAGAGGTCACAGGGTCATCCACCTCTTGCTGCCCCTCCTGGCTTGAGTGCTCCCCAGACGCCTCACAGCTGGCCCCTGTGTCACACTGCTGTTCCATGGCAAGCTCAACACGTCAACCAGAGGCCCAGATCCAATGAGGAAGGAACGTGAAAAGAGCCACTCTTCAGGTCATAAAGGTAACATGAACGAGGGCAAAAGCAAGGTTGGTGTCAGCGGCAGTAAACAAACAAAAAAAGGCAGCTTTAATCCCTACCCAAAGTAGCAGCAGATCAGAGGCTAAGAAATTCTCCTAAGGCTTGGCCAAATGCACCCTATATCTCATGAAAAAAAGAGACAAGGGTTAAAAAGAAACCAAAAAAGAAAGAAAAGGCAAATGAGTGATCACTCCTTCAGATCCGGGTTGACTTCCACGTGGGACAGACTTCCCATTTTGCCATGGGGAGAGGTAATCCTATAAGCTTCTCTTTTCCCTCTCCCCTTTTTCAGTGCTGAGTCTTTATCTCTCCCCCTGTCCGTCTCTCCCCGGTTTAATAAGTTCCACACAAACACACTCCGGAGGAAGTTCAGACGTGACCCACCAAGCTCTCAGCCCACTTGCCGGAGTGCAGTGCCTTCCGTCGTTCTCTATCCAGGGCTGGGGGACACAGAGGCAGCCAGCTGGTTGTTGCTTTGCGCTAAGCCCCCCTCTTCTTTCCCCCGACCCTTTCCTCTTCTCCCCACCTCCTGTTCCCTCTTGTTGCCCCTCTCCAACATGCACGTCCGTGTAAGCCTCAGCGTTACGTCTCTCAGCTGTGACTGCCAGTCTCTCTGTCAATTATGCTTACGTTTACGCACACACAGGCATGCATGCTTGACTTCTCACTCCCTGTCTCCCTCCCACACATACATATGCACACACATACACACGCAGGCACATGTGTGCGCATTCACGAACGCTCTCTAGCACAAGGTCTGCCGGCTCCCTGTACAGAAGACTGCAAGAGTCCAGGAAGTGTCAAACTCAGAAGAGAGGCACTCAAAGGACCCCAAACATAGGTGTCTGTTCAACTGCCCAATTGTTTTATCTTTCTTAAAATAGTGTGGCATTTATGCATATTAACATTAGATGGTTTCAACTGTTAGCAAAATGCGGTTTTATCTTTATCTCATTTCTTGCAATTATGCTCTACAGGGTATGTTTTACTACTTTAAAACCAGAGCACTCCCTCACAGACATACAAACACTGAGACGTTTGCTCTCTCCCCTTCCCTACCTCCCTCACTCACTCCCCCTCAAAACAGATTAGCCCGGGGGTGGAAACAAGCAGATGCATTGCCCTCCACTGGCAGGTCATTAGAAATACATGAGACCGAAAGAGGACAGCAAGTCATACACATAGAATTACATATGAGCATGCATAAACATATGTTCTGAAACCCATTATATGTCAAGATGTAGACAAGTGGCTAATGCAAGACAGTCCTATAAAGACTTATCTTTACAGAAACGTCATTGAGTATACATTGACAATTGGCCAAGCTCAATCTGGCCCAGAGAGGAGGGTGTCAAGAGCCACATTTGAAGCAACCCCTTTGCAGGGGTATATTGTGGATATAATAGTCTGTCATCCAAAGGCATACAAGATACAAGCTTTCCAAAGCATCCATCTTCTGTTATATTTTATCATGTGAAACAGGAAGGATGCAAAAGTGACAAATAGCAACTTTCAGTGGTGTCCCATTAACTAGAACGGTCTGTGTACAGTAATTTCCTGTGTATTAGCCGCATTGTGTATAAACCGCAGGAGAGGGTTTTATGCAAGTTAAAAAAAACAAAACCGTATTACAAAACAGTATATAACAAAACCATATTAACTGCCCCCCGTGTATTAACCTCATAGCTAAAGACATTTAGCAAAATCAATGTATAAACCGCGGCTAATAGTTGGGAAATTACGGTGTGTGTGTGTACACAGGCATTTATGAACATTTTTATGGATTACTTTGAAAGCTTGTAGGGGAGGAATTCTGTCCAGCTTTAGTGCCTAGAACTATAACACAAACCATCTATCAAGCTCTTTGTTTGCAGCAGGTTCATTCCACGTCAATTCAACCAGGGCCCACGCACTTAGGTCTCAAAAAATTCTGAAAGAATTACCAGGTGTACCTATGTTACCTAGGAGACACACTGTAAAATTACTCTTATGTAAGATCAATACTTTCCAAGATACAGCCAGTTTTACAGGGGGAGGGGGTGTCGATTTTGTTCGGCCTCTTTTTTTTGTCAAAGTTCACAAGCCCACAGCGCAAGAACTAAACCATGTAGGAGGCTCAAATTTTGCATGCTGGTACATAAATAGGAATAGTATGTAGCAAAATCGTCCCGTTTGGTCTGGATAATCCTGCATGGTCATAGCTGTCCCTCAAAGTTGATACACATTTTATTGGAGTTTTTGGCTGGGCTCTGTTTAAGCCTTCAGAAGACATATTTGTACTCAACATAGGCTCTTGATTTATTTTCCTTACTGAGATAAGTAGAAACACGCTCACAAAAAACAATGAACAGAAAATAAATCATTTCAGGGTCTGAACAGCAGACCTTACAAGTCTAAAAAATAATTTTGGTTCTCATTTTCAGAGCACCTAAACACCTTGTGGGAATATACAAAGATTTTTTTCTCCATGATCTTTTCTTTTTAAAAACACCAATTTGACTTGTCTTATGCAAATCTTTCTTTTTCACTATCCACCCTGAACATGGGCAAAATGCACCATTGACATCAATATGTTTTGTATAGAACTACCACAGGTAACTCTATACAACCACAGGTGGCAGTGTGGTGACTCTATATAAAACATATTGATGTCAATGGGGCATTTTGCCCATGTTCAGGGTGGAAAATAAAAAAGAAAGATTTGCATAAGACAAGTCAAATTGGTGTTTTCAAAAAGAAGGGATCATGGAGAATAAACCTAAAAACCTATTTAAAAAATCTTTGTATATTCCCACAAGGTGTTTGGGTGCTCTGAAAATGATAACCAAAATTATTTTTCAGACTTGTGAGGTCTGCTGTTCAGACCCTGAAGGGATTTATTTTCTGTTCATTGTTTTTTGTGAGAGTGTTTCTACTTATCTCAGTAAGAAAAATAAATCAAGAGCCTATGTTGAGTAAAAATATGTCTTCTGAAGGCTTAAAAACAGAGCCCAGCCAAAAACCCCAATAAAATTTGTATCAAATTTGAGGGACAGCTATGACCATGCAGGATTATACAGACCAAACGTGACGATTTTGCTACATGCTATTCCTATTTATGTACCAGCATGCACAATTTGAGCCTCCTACATGGTTTAGTTCTTGCGCTGTGGGCTTGTGAACTTTGACAAAAAAAAGAGGCCGAGCAAAATCGACACCCCCCTCCCCCCATTAAAACTGGCTGTATCTTGGAAAGTATTGATCTTACATAAGAGTAATTTTACAGTGTGTCTCCTGGGTAACATAAGTACACCTGGTAATTTTTTCAGAATTTTTTGAGACCTAAGTGCGTGGGCCTTGGTTGAACTGACGTGGAATGACCCAGCAGACATTTGGGGGCAGCCGTGGCCTACTGGTTAGCGCTTCGGACTTGTAACCGGAGGGTTGCCGGTTCGAACCCCGACCAGTAGGCACGGCTGAAGTGCCCTTGAGCAAGGCACCTAACCCCTCACTGCTCCCCGAGCGCCGCTGTTGTTGCAGGCAGCTCACTTCGCCGGGATTAGTGTGTGCTTCACCTCACTGTGTGTTCACTGTGTGCTGAGTGTGTTTCACTAATTCACGGATTGGGATAAATGCAGAGACCAAATTTCCCTCACGGGATCAAAAGAGTATATATACTTATACATCAGCAGAGCTTATAGAGCTTCACACACCAACAGGAAAGCAAATAATGTCATTTCTCTGTTTTAGGTGATGGTACAAAATGCAAATACATGTCTATACAATATCTTTTATGTAAATGATAACGGCCAACAAGTTGTCACGTATACAATGACAAAATATTAGATGAGGCGCAGGCAAAAAACAGCATAACATTACAAAGCATTATCCCTGATGCCAACAATCCTGCTAAAACTATTCAGCTTCTGACTGCATCACATAATGAGTTATGTTTGACAATGATATGAACCAATAAGGCAATTGCATTTTGTTCACATACCCTTTTTTGAAAGAATTACGAATATTTGGATGCCTGATTTAAATGCATTGCATGCCGTGATTACAACCAGGCCACAATTTGTGCCTCAGGTTGTCAAGTCATATATTCCACAAAAATAAACAAATTACCCATGCACACACATCTGTGCATGTGATGTAGGGAGTGGATAGCTTGTGTGTTGCTGAGAGACAGCTTCATAGTAAAACAGTCATTAGCAAGACACCAAATTACATTAGCAGCTAATGGAGCCAATTCCACAGTCACATCCTCCCACCAGCATGCTTGGAAAATGCAAACTGCCCATTTCAGGGGGGTGGGGGTTGTGACCACATAAAAATTGATTTAGACAAAAAATGGATCATCATCCTAATGGGGCTTGGCAATGTCTTATGTCTAATGGTGCAGGTCTCTGAATTGAAATACTATAACCGTTATGGCTAACAAAATGTAATCACTGATATGCTAGTAGATACAAACAGGTTGGACAGATAAACAGTGGTTGAGAGCATTATGATGACATACACAGGACTCTGTTCACAACATTCGGTATAAATTTGAGGAGTCAGGTAGAACCGCAAACCAAGACGGCTACCTTAATTTGAGCTTGCAGGAAGGTTTATTTCAATATCCTCCAATTTAAGAATTAGTATGTGATGTAGATAGGTGTGCGTACCATAGCATTGATTCCTGCAGGCGCCCCTGTTACCTAGTTGCCAACACATAACACATAATACAAGTATTGTCCTCAAGTAAAATCATGCATGGGATGGGGGGGTGTGTGTCTGAATGCCTTCTATTTAAGTGATGGGGGTGTCGCTGGAAAGTTGCGTATACCATCTTTCATTATAAACAGGAGACCTGGCCTAGTCAGGGGTTGTGTTGCACACACAAAAGCTTGATGAATTCCAATTTTTGTTGAACGTAAAAAAGATAAAGATCCAGAGACACATTTGTTCTTAACACCATTTTCATGTAAAATCACATTTCAACCACAACTTGTAAGGTTTTTCTGATAGATGGCATCACATTCTGTAGGGATTATTTCAAAGTTTCCTGTTAGCAAGGAGGCCTGACAAGGGCGTCATGTCCTCAAATCTAACATTGGGGAGTATGACTGTCACACCTGCAGTCAGAGAGGAGCAGAAGCAGAAGCCCCTATGGTATGGCCCCTCAGCTTTACCTTGATCTAACTCACTTGTGTCTTCCTACACAGGAAGGATGTAACGTCATAAGCAAGAGAGTTGTACACAATTACGGTTTGACCACAAACCATGAGCAGCTTCCTGCTATTCTTCAGTTTCCTGCTGAAGTCTTTCTCTTTCATTTACGTTACAAGGGGGATTGTAATTATATAACAAGGCGTGAATGTGTGTGTGCATGCGTGCTTGTGTGTGTGTGTGTGTGTGTGTGTGTATGTGTGTGTGTGTGTGCGCACGTATGCATGCATGTGTCTGTGTTTTTTGTGAAAGTATGTTAGAGTGAGGAAGAGAGAAATGAGTTTAAAAAAAAAAAGTCAGACTAATGAGCTGAATTGCATTTACAGTTACAGTTTCGTGTGAAGTAATCCAGAGCAAGACGGTAACAGTAACCTCCAACCCCATCAGCACAAAGGCACTTAGGCTACTTCAATCCCCCATTCAGGTGGAGCACAACTGAACCTACCGCCATCTTTAGCCTAACATGATCAAACATGACAGTGTATTCGAGTGCTTTGGCTGTGATGTGTGATGCATGCTGCATGATTAAGCCAAAAAGGATTTAGAGATGACAAGATAAATAATAACAGACAACAAGCTGTCAATGTACTCATCTCAGTGGAGAGGAAGAACATTCCAAATTTGTCTATTTTTACAGACATCAATGTTTTCATTTTGCCTCTCAGAATAATAATTGCATTTCTGTAAAGATATGGCCAAGATATTAACAAATTAAATTGAAACCTACTAAGATGACCTTTACATTTTTCGCATCTGTCTTTAACATTCTTAGTTCACCACCTAGTGGCTGCTATGGTTAATTGCATTAGTCACAATTTGCAAAATGAACAGCTAAACCGAAAGTGTGGATTAAGAATACAAATTTAGCTAATTCCAATCAAATCACAGGACGGTTGGTTTGGCCCCCTGGCAGCATAGGATGCATTCTCATTGATTCTGCAAATATTGCTTGAAGACACTTGATCATATCGCCTCTGCCTTAACCTTTTCTTAAAGTGTTTTGAAGAAGGGGAATCAGAGGGACAAAATGATGAGTGTATTGTTAAGACGGTCAGACAGTCAGTCTGTCTGATTTGCTTAAGATTTCAGTTGATTCAAACTTCAGAGAGTCTATCATCTGGGCACTGAACAGAAAGACTGATCATGCATCCATCCATCCATTCACTAATATCAATGGCAATTGTTTTTGAGTTTAAACAGGAATTCAAATGCTATATTATTCATTCTGATTGGCATTTTGAAAGGTAACATTTGAAAATGAATGTGTCAAAAGCAGGAGGCTTTGTGAATATCCATTAGAGTGTATGACAGACCAGCTATTGCAAAAAATTAGGTGACTTTGAGGAAGAAAACAGTTCCACTATCAAGAGGAAGTTTGAATAGCAATGCCAGTATGATCTCCCTTTTGAAAATGCTGCAAACTAAAGCAGGTAATAGTGTACTTCCCTTTCCATCACTAACAGTTGCATAGATGCCTCTGTTCAGCATAGAGTAACATACCAATCCAGACATAACATGCAGAGAGAAAACTGTCAAAGAAGTCAGAAAACTGCATAGTTTAAGCAGCCCATGACCCATGATCTAGGACAGCCGCTTCCAACCAAACTCTCACCCGTGCTGATGGAGGTAACGAGTTTGCAATACCTTTGAGGAGTATGTGCAGGAGGGGTTGGGGGCACATCCCACTTCCCCCGGTGACTCCACATCAGCAGTCCGCAGCTATACTGAGCCTCGCCTCGGGCTTGTCTGGGATGTAGTCATCCGTGCTGGATGCCCTTAGTGTGGCCTTTACCACACCACCACTGTGTAGCCCTCCTCCCCGCTTGCCACCTCTATGCCACCTCTGTCTTCTATTTCTGTCTATCAATCTCTATCCAGTCTGTCTAACTTGTTGCCTCTACTTTAATCTCTTAAACTTGTTTCGACGTATTTTCCTTTCCCTCTATTTTGGTGGCAGGAGCTGCCTTGAGTAGTTGTCAAACAGTGATATGACTGGGTTCTCTTTCAGGGCGATCTCATTTCATTCTCGGACCTAACCCCCACCCCCCCTACTCACTTCCTGTTTTATGACTTCCTCATGGCTTGTGACACGAGACTGTAAAGAAACTGAGAGTGAGGAAAAAAGAGCGAATGAGAGAGAGAATGAGAGACAGTGTGTGTGTGTGTGTGTGTGTGTGTGTGTGTGTGTGTGTGTGTGTGTGTGTGTGTGTGTGTGTGTGTGTGTGAGAGAGAGAGAGAGGGAGGTCAACACTAGGTAAAGAGAGAAAGAGAGAGAATAAGAGACGAAAGAGAGGATAACTTTTCATGATCTTCAATAAGTTGTTGCAAATAAGTATGAGTTGGCCTGTGTGGCCCCAGGCCCACTTCTGTAGCTATTTATAGACCACTGGAGGAGATCCCCTCTTCCCTTTCTCTTCGCCAATGTTTATCTTTTACTGGCAGAGCTGAAATACTGACTGAGGATCATGATTTATGATCACTACACCACTGAGCACGAGAGAACCCCTTAGCCTTAAGGTCAAATGTAAATATATGACATTACCGCTCTGAGAGAAACTGGAGGCAGAAACTCTAAACAACTATGTAAGGACTCAAAAGGAATGCAGCTTTTTCCTACTCTCTGGAATACATGTTTCCCTTGTGAACTCTGCATTTTCCAGTCTAGGCATTTTACAGTTGTCTACATTGCCTACAGCGTTTAGCAGCATTCAGAATATGGCCACTAAAGAAATCTAAAATCAGCTGCATGACTCAGATAACAGAAACACATATCATTGATGAATATCCAGTATAAACATCTGCTGAAAAGCACCAACTTCACGTCTACACCAAAATCCTTCATCTCAAACTAAATTATATGGAGTTGTCCGTTAAGCACACCAAACAGCATATATATTTTTTAACAGCACAAGATTTTTTTAACCTCCAACTGTTTTTTCTTACATGATATGTTCTATATCAAGGTCTATTTCTATTAAGTTCCTCTTTAACAGTTGCAAGATTCTCAGGTCAGCTCAAATGTGTGCGGATGACAGGGGAAGGATTTGAAGCCAAATCTGCCTGTGATAAGAAATCACACAAAGAACTGCCTATGGTGTTTTGCAGTGCATAAATACAACCTTGGCTGCAAAGTGCTCTACATGTTCTCAGAATCAGTGGGTGGAAAAAGGAAGCAGACTAACACCACACAGGACACTCTTATTTGAAAACTGTGCTCATCTCAGCATAGAGGTCCATGACAAAAGAAAATGTAAAATGCAAAATAGAGAATGTGCAACAACAGCATTACTTTTTGGGTAAAAAACATTATGTAGAAACATGTATATATAAATACAACAACTTCAGTATCAGATGTTTTTTTTGCCATTGGAAAAATAAATAGTAACATTTAATTTATTATGCATTCAAAGAACACAAACCAAAAACACACTATGATTATCAATAATTTGGTCATTTAAATTTTAGTGTACTTGGACTTGCCTATACTAAGAGGCCATTAGAGGGTGTAGTGGTGCACTTTCCAAAGTGGCTCCAGTAACAGATATAGCTAGCCAGATCGCACACTTCTACTTATATGCAACTCTGTCAGAGAGCAAAGCGCTTAAATCCTCCCACAATGTGCTTTAGCTGAATGCCGCCCACACTGCTGGGTACTGCAGCTCCCCCACATAAACAACAGGGAAATCACAGCTCTTGCTTTTCCTGCTAGAGTTGGTCTGGAATCAAAAGAGCCAGGGTGTCCTGATTCTCCTACTGATGCACACTAACCCTAACGTTACAGAGACAGGTGAAGCTATAAAAAAAAAAGCCCTCTGAGGGGGCACATCTGAAAGAAACTCCTGAAATGGGATGTGAAAGTTGTGAGTCATATGTAGACTGGCAGCATTAGGGAGATGTTGGAGGAGGCTTGCTTACTGGCACACTGTTATCCGACAGGCAATAAAGCTACAGGAGATAAAGAACTGGTTGCCAGGACATCAGTTACCAAGTGGCTGTTATGATTGCAGCTTGTGGGTGGAGGGGGTGAGGAGCTGAGAGCTCACAGCACCCTTCACACAAAAGTGCCCAAGTAGCATCATGTGATGGTCCACATGAACTCAGGAGGGTGTGTCAGCACTGTTCTAAGAACAAGTCATTCCCAAGTGTCATTATACAATATTGTTTTAAAGTTTGAATTCATAAATAGATAGAGTTGACCAGATGCTGGTAGGATAAGGCTTTTTTTGTTTCTCCACCAATTAGCAGTTGGTGTATGTTTTAATCAATTCTATCAGACCATCAGTTATTTTCCATTTATTTTTTGCGCTTCTGGTTGGACCATTGGTACCATTGGTGCCTGGGGGAGCAGCCTACAACCAGCCATGGACCCAGCAACCAAGACACATTGGGCCCAAGTTTGTGAACGGAAAGTCACGGCAAAAACAGGAGTGTGTGTGCAGTGTTGCATGTGTGCTAAAGCAAGCAGTAAGGTGTGATCAAAGACACTAAGTGGGCAGAGCCAGGTTGTGTGAACAGAATTAATATGATTGGTCTATGGGAGGTTGTAAGCTCATGTATTTGAACCTAAACATTCCATTTCTTTCTGTGTACCGTGCAGGCAGTAGCGGCTCCTGGGCAGAAAAACTGTTTGGGCAGATAGTCTGATGATCGAGTTTAACCAAATTCAAATTTTATATATGCATGGTGCCAGGGGACCATTGCTCATATGTTTATGGGTGGAACACTGGCGAATTGCTGTCAAAAACCCATCATTTTGCCACTTGCGGTCAATTTCTTTTAATTCATTCATAGCCTACTTCATTATTCATTTATGGGCACTAGGCTATTTTCAGGGTAATTTTACTGCCTATACTTTTAAGCTCTTATCTTAATTATTATAAGGGATATCTAGGCGTGCTATGTCTCTGTTCGTGATAGCATGTCGATGTAGAATAGACCTATCTACCAGCTACCTTGTTACATGTGTGATGTTCCGACATGTACATGAACGAGGTAATGTTACCATCACCATAATTCATAACTCATTTATTCACAGAGACAACAATAAACCATGTCACAGCAGACCAGAATAGCAAAAGAGCAAATCGAATTCACTGATAAAGAACAAGAACCATGTCTTCTTGATTAGCCTACTACCATTGTCATTTACCTCTGTTTCCCCTGGGGATCAATAATGTATGTATGTATGTATGTATGTATGTATGTATGTGTGTATGTGTGTATGTGTGTATGTGTGTATGTGTGTATGTGTGTGTGTATCTATCTATCTATCGCTGGTTTCTATAGGGTACTGCAACACTACTAGCTTTGGTGTGATTTTCGGAGCCCCAAAACTATCAAATTTGAGGACCCCTTTTTCTGTTGCTTTGTGTGTTTTTGTGCCACAATTGGCTAAGCTGCTGCACTGCTGGGGCTGTGTTTTTAGCGGCCCAGAAGAAAGAAGATGAACAGGTAGCAAAAAACCCTCTATGGCTTATCACTTATATGTGACTTGTTTTTGGGAATTGTGAACACATTCATGCAGTTATTCTTTATTTCAAATTATTATTTTGAAACAGAAAAAGGAGGGCAGTGTCCTAATGCCCTCTGTTAGCCAGCCCCCACTGTGAAAAAAACAATGAATAAACAGACGAAACTATTAACACATTTCTGGTCTGTCTGGAAAGGATCCCATTAACACCCGGCTCTAAACTTCACGTTTCATGACTTCCAGGGGCATTACCAGCAGTGAAACTTATATCGGTGCATTAAACTCTTACCAAATGGTTTCAGAAGTGCAGCGAATGAAAACACACACTCCTTGGTTGTTGTTGATTCGGAAATGGACGTGTGAGCCCATTACCCCAAGGACCTTATCCAAGCAATGAAAAAATTCTGAAGTCTATTACTCCTTCACCAAGCTTTACAATTGGTGGTTAGACAGTACTGACATCAATAATACCACGCTTTCCCACTCCTTGTGAGAAAAGGAAGCCTGATTTACCATTTCCACTATTCTATGTCGAATCCATTATTGTATGTGAATTCAATGGTGACACACCATCCAAGTCTGGTGGTACCAGACTTGGATGGCGCAATAATAAACAAACTAAATATGCAGCTTTTGCAACAAAGTATGAACATACCTCCAATACAATATAGACTCTAAATCTCAGAATTCCTGTAGCATAGCAGCTCTTTTCCATTTCAGTGGCCGAACAAGCGATAAGACCTGCTCAGAGTGTGGCGGAAGTACCGTTCGCCCTATTACGAGTTTATGGCATCAAAAATGAAATAGCTTTAATAAAAAAGGTATAATACTTTCCCCAATGTATGGGTTCATGAGCTGTCCCCTTTAAAGGCACGTCAACATTTTGGAAAAACTAGCTTATTCACTGTCTCGATAAGATGATACATACCCTTCTCGTCTCTGTGCGTGCATTAACTCAGTTTGAAGCACCCACTGTTAGCATAGCTTAGCATAGTTAATTGAGGTGGGCATCCAATATCCATGCTATAATAATAATAATAAAAAAAATGTATTTATATAGCACTTTTCAAGCACAAAGCGCTCGCTATCCAAGCCTATAGCACCCAAAAGTGACACAATGTCCCATCTACATGTTGTGACTTGTATAGTTACAACATATACGCTAAATAGGCGATTTTCTAAGCATATACAAACTTGGAACTGTAGCTCCCAAAAGTGTCAAAACAATCCCAACATTTTCCAATTTACATGTTGACTTGGATATGTATAATATTATCTAACTTTCTCAATTTCCCAAAATGTTGGCATGCTCCTTTAAGAAATGCGGCATCATGTTCAGTCTCTTGCTCATTGAGCTCAATGCAAATCAAACCAGCTAATAGGCTAACTGAAATAACACCATGCCAATCTCTAGGTATGGTGAAGGGTAGGTGATGATGTGGGGCTATTTTAATTCCAAAGGCCAAGGTAACTTTATCAGGATGCACAGTATTCTGGATCCATGAAATAACTGACCTTTACAAATAAAAATCTGCCTGTCTCTATGGGAATTGAACATAGGGGTGGCAATACTTATGACCCCTGTATTTTAAGGAAGAACATTTATTTATTTATGATGCATTATTCATTCACTAAGAAAATTGGTGTCCTTAAAGGTTAGATATTTCCTCATTTTTCACTTAAGGCATTAAGATCAATTTCCAAAAGATGATTTTATATTCCTCTTTTCAGTCAACTTTAGCATGGATGCCAACACTTTTGGCCATCACTGTAATGTTTGTCAAAAATCAGTCATGATGGCTGACATGAACACAAACACAGAGTCAACAAGTCTTAACCTGAGCATATCCTACCTAAAAAGAATGCAGTGTCTCAATGTGTATGCACTTTTCTAGCTAAGCACTTCGGAGGGCTTTCTTAAGGTCAAGTACCACAACAAGGTGAAACAGCATATTGCTTGATGGTGGCAATAGGCCTACTAAATGAGTCTGGTTTTAACCAGGCTAATCCAGGGTTGCAGTCCAAAAATTGCAACAGGCTGGGTATAACTGGCCTAGTCTGAATCTACACATGGATAATTCCTTGCTTAAATATCCATGGTGTGATCCAGGTCATTGCCTAGTATGTATTTTGAACATCTTAGACTCAACACAATGAAATGAGACCAGGCCCCCAAAGAGGGTTCTTTCTAATATCACCTCTCTGTATGTTTCCTAAAGCAATAGGCTAGTAGCTTTTTGTTTGCTGTTAAAATAAGGGCTAATTGGATACATTTTACTTGAAATGACAGACGACAAATAGTGAGATCAGTCTCTGGAGAGAAACAACGAGACAAAACAGCATACAGCTCCTTACACACAGAGACACACTATTGTCTCATTATCTACACCCTCTCAAGCCTTCATCCCCACCGCCAAAAACCTCATACTTGTCCTGTTACCATAGCAACCATTGCTTGCTGTTGCTGTCCTCAGTACCTCTATTTCAAGGAGATCTGTGATTTAAAGAAATTATTATTCCGGTCCTCCCAAAAGCTTGGATCTTGGAGTTCTACTGGAAAAGCACAAAAGAAAGTTCTCAGAAAAGCACAAAAGAAGAACAAATTAAGCTACCCCTACCACAGAGCAGGGAGAGCACTCCTCTCCAATCATTTGTGGTCACAACGGGTAAAGAGAGTAAACATCTCTGGGTGATGATTACTACTTAAAATGCAACACCCTTAAGATCCAGAAGACTGGAGTTAAAGATAATTGCAAATAAAGACAGGTCATAGCTGAGATGGCTGATCACACTGTATTTTTTTTTTATTAATCTTGTATCAAGATAAAGACTTAAAATAAGTCAAACCCTTATTAAATTAATACATAATATGAAGAAAACAAGCAAATTTGGCTGTTAGTGTGTTGCACAAATTTGTCTTCATAAGATGTCTTAAAAATAAGTCAAACTCTTATTAAACTAAGTCAAAAATAATCTTATGAGAAAGCACTAAGTAAGTGTCTTTATAAAAACAATACCAACTAGATTTTTTTTATTTTAATAAAAGTGTGGAAAATAGCTGAGAATGTGGCCAAACAACGCAACATCATAAAACAGAATTCATATCTGGCTATTATCAAGCACCAGCACTTATTCTAATGATTGTACTGTGATGTCAATCCTCATGGTCACAGAAAACAATATCACATGAGCAAAAGGCCTGAACAAATGTGAGAGCCTATAACCATTTATCCACTTATTGTGCTGTAGCATTCCAGGGTACATTAGCTTCCCTTTGAATCCAAATACACCAACGCAAACAAACAGAGCCAGACACGGCAATTTTGTCACCATGTAGTAAAGTGACAGTCTGATTTCAGTTAATACATGGACTTGTTTATGCTTTTTGTATCAGTAAGAAACATGCATTCAGTTGAAACAAATGTATAGAATCATGCATCATGCATAAATTCACTTTGTGCACAACATGTATGTGCCTAAATTATCCTTGTGCCTTGAATGAATAAATAAAACTATTAAAGAAATTATGCAAAAGCTACCTATAGGAGTATGTGAGTCTATATGCAAGAATTCAGGGAACCTCATTTAAGGCAATGTAAACTATTTACCAAAGGATATCTCCATTGAATATTACATTTAATTGTCATTAATTAATACAGACTAATTTATCCAACACAGCAGTAACATCCCACCCCTCACAGAAGGTGACACAGATGCAGAAAACGAAAAAGCGGTGCAACCACTAGCTACAATACAGCCTCAAGCGGTGCAACCACTAGCTACAATACAGCCTCAAGCGGTGCAACCACTAGCTACAATACAGCCTCAAGCGGTGCAACCACTAGCTACAATACAGCCTCAAGCGGTGCAACCACTAGCTACAATACAGCCTCAAGCGGTGCAACCACTAGCTAAAATACAGCCTCAAGCGGTGCAACCACTAGCTACAATACAGCCTCAAGCGGTGGACAGATACAACTAACCACTAGCTACAATACAGCCTCAAGCAGTGGACAGATACAAGCATCTCCGGTTCCATAACTCGTGACATTGGTGCACACATCTGTGTGTGTGTGTGTGTGTGCCTGTGCGAGAGCTTGTTTTGTGTGTGTGTATGAATGTGTGCATGCCTGTGCGTACCAGTGTGTGTGTTTCTGTGTGAGCTCATGTGTGTGAGCTTATGTGTGTGTGTGTGTGTGTGTGTGTGTGTGTGTGTGTGTGTGTGTACCAATGTGTACATGTATGTGTTTTTGTGTGTGAACCTGCGTGTTTGTTTACAAGATATTGGCATGTCTTGAAATGGTGAAATATGTTATTTGCAGCACCACCTACGGACAAAATTTCATATCAGATATCATTTCATATCAGATATCAAGATATTAGCACAAGCATGCTTTGGTTTTTGAAAGAATTTTGTTGAGTGAATCTTCAGGAAATGTTGTAGCTTAGCTTTATATTCTTGAATTCTAACAAAGTTGTAGCTTAGCTTTATATTCTTGATTTCTAAAAAACAAATTCACGTACCATAAACATCAAATGCAAAATACCGGTCACACCGGTGTCATGATAAATCTATAGGTGTTTTTTTTTCCTTTTTCAAAACAACAATGGCAGGAGACCCCGCGCTTTTGCTGGCTGCAGTCAACATTTATGCAACCCTTCATACACAAGTGAAGTTGCTGTGCTTCATTAAGGTACTTCATGTTGATCCTTACAGTACAACACTGTCACTTCTTCTGACCGCAATGTCCAGTGTTTAAATCTCCCAGTCGTGGCCTACTGGTTAGCGCTTCGGACTTGTAACCGGAGGGTTGCTGGTTCGAACCCCGACCAGTAGGCCATGGCTGAAGTGCCCTTGAGCAAGGCACCTAACCCCTCACTGTTCCCCGAGCGCCGCTGTTGTTGCAGGCAGCTCACTGCGCCGGGATTAGTGTGTGCTTCACCTCATTGTGTAATTCACGGATTGGGATAAATGCAGAGACCAAATTTCCCTCACGGGATCAAAAGAGTATATATATACTTACTATATACTTATACTTATCAAAACATCCTACCCAGATTCCACCTTTTTGCCTTGACCTATTTACACCGACATGACCCTCCATTCCACCTCAGCCTGTCTAAAAGGGACAGCTGTGCCGCAATAAAGGTGCAATAATTAGGAACAAATAGGGCTTTGCACCTCCAGTGCTTGTTCGGTTTCCCCACTTTTTTATTGCGTTTTGTTGTAAATCATCAAGTCAAACTCCTTTTATCCATTAAAATTTGAGATCTAATTGTGGACCAGCATTGGACACTCAGCATTCTGCCACTCACCAATGATTTTTAATGACTCTCCATCTGGCACAAATGTTTCCAAAGGCTTCCAGAAAAATAGGCATGGCCTTGAATGGAAACATGCTGTTCTTTGTTCTGATGCAAGATGTCTCAATACAAAATGGTGACAAAGCACTCAGCAGCTTAGAAAAGGCGCAAGGAACAAGAGATATAAAGTATTGTGTGCTTTCCTCGGAAATGGGTTAAAACTTGAATGCAACTGCCTCCTTTGGGATTTGCCAACATTGCCACAAAATTACATACATAGTGCATAAGGATCCAAAAGCTGCATTACATTAAGTTATTGTACGAAATAGACACAAGCTAGACGTACTGCATAATAGGCATATACTGTAGGTATATAATAAGACCACCGCATGGTGTTGCCACCTACTATGAAAATAAAATAAAACACCTCCCTCATCCCATCCTGCAACTGACCCATCAAACTCCATTGACTGCCGTGGTTAAATATAAGGGCCTTATCTTACAACCGGCGCATTGTGATGCTAGGCGCAACACAAGTCTTGTTCCTAGATTATACCCGACGCAGTGATCATTAATCCATCAAGCACACAAGTTGACAAGTTGTCAAATAAACATTGTGCACCCATGGACGTGTCAATAAAGAAAATAGGTGTGGTCAGACGCATGATCACAAATCGCTATTTTAAAGCCAATAAAAATGTTAACACCACTGACCAAGAAAAACCTGGTTTAAAGTGAAAGGCACATGTAATCCACAGCTATTTTGAAGGCGCCCTGTCAGGAAATGTAATAACTGACGAGACCTTAGCAATGAGTCACACGTCTGGTATGCTTGGATGAATGTCCTTCGGATTTGTCCTTCGGAAGTGTTTTCAGGCTATGCTTTTGATTGTAGGCCCATATCCAAATCTACTTTTTATTGGCAAAATTATTGAAAAAGTAGTCTTTCATCAACTAACCACCTTCCTAACATCAAATCGGTATTTTGATTACTTTCAGTCTGGTTTTCGGGCAAATCACAGCACCGAAAAAGCTCTCATTAAAGTTTTCAATGACATACGCCTCAACACTGATTCAGGTAAAACAGTCCTAGTGCTACTGGACCTTAGTGCAGCATTTGACACTGTTGATCACATTTACTACACAGACTAGAACACTGGGTTGAATTTACAGGCATAGTTATCAGCTGGCTAGGGATGTAACGGTATGAAAATTTAACCGCACAGTTATAGTGACCAAAATTATCACGTTTTTTTTAAAAGTGTGTTCAATATGTTCAGAAAGCACTGATAGGCCTACATAAACTGAAATAGTTTCAAAAAGTGTCCTGTTCACTTTTTCCTTGGTCATGTTTAATTGGCTATGTGCTTACAGTATAGCTTAACTTACCCGACCATGACTTGTAGTTTGCTATTTTTGTTATTTCGATCCAAAGAGTGAGACCAAAGTAAGTGTTTGAAATAAAGCTGTACTGTATTACTGTATTTTCCTGATAACGCAAGTTGAATGGATTTAATGTGGATGTGACCATAAAAAGACGCTGAGTGGCTACATGATACAGTGTACGTTTTGCAGTGAAAATGTTCCGCTTTTTAAAATCAGGTGTAGCCTAATCCGAGTTAAATCCATCAATTAGACAACAGAATCAGTAGGGTACCAGTTTTGTTTCATTGTACCAGGCCTACTGTATATCAAAAGCAGGCTCGGATGAAGCTGGGAAGGATTAAACACATGGTTTCCACACCATGGTAATCAACTGTGATAATTATGATATTTGAAATGAAAACGGTAATTGTTATCGTCAACATTTTTAATCGCGATTTACCATTATACCGGTAATCGTTACATCCCTACAGCTGGCTAAAATATCTACAAGAAAGGAGCTTCTTTGTTGCCATCGGAAACTGTCCCTCAACACCAACGTCCTTGACCTGTGGTGTTCCCCAGGGGTCGATCTTGGGGCCACTATTATTCAACTTCTTCTTTTTTTTTTAATTGACATTGTTGTTTATTATTTCTATTCTTTTTTTTTAATTGTTTATTTATTAAGATTTTCTCAGTAACAGAACAGAAATTGGAGACAAGAAGACAAAAACAAAAACAAAAGACAAACAAATAAACAAAAAAAAACAGGTAAACGTGCATTCACTGTACATATATAGGAAAGGATAGTTAGGTAGTAGGTATAGATAGATAGATAGTAGTAGGATATTTCTGAAATGACTGAAGGAAGCCATTTAGCGTACCCCTTATTTTTTCCAGTTTAAGGCTCTGCATCATGTCCCTTATCCAGTGGTCGTGTGTTGGAGGAGTTGTGTCTTTCCACTTGAAAAGAATGAGCCTTCTAGCCAATAAAGAGGAGAAGGCAAACGCCCTCTGTAGGTAGGCTGGGAAACTACCTTGATCCGATTCCGGAATTATGCCAAGAATTGCAATTAAAGGAGAAGGCTGAATATCAAAACCATATATTTGAGACATGGTATCAAAAAAGGATGACCAGAAATTGGCAAGTTTTGAACAAGACCAGAACATATGGTATAATGTTGCTGTCGTTTGTTTGCATTTATCACATATGGGGCTTTTATTAGGGAATATTCTTGCTGGCTTAGCTTTAGAGAAATGCAATCGATGTAAAACTTTAAACTGTATCAGGGCATGTCTGGAACATATCGATGAAGAATGAACCCTTGTGAGGGCCATTTCCCATTTCTCATCAGAAAGTGAGACCCCCATATCGTTTTCCCATTGTTCTCGAATATGTAGAGATAGAAGGACTATGTGCAGCCATTATGTGTGCATAGAACATAGAGACCCTATTAAGAAAATTACCTTTCAATAAAGAATCTAGGCATGAGAGGGGGGGACTATCAGGAAAAACTGTGATTTTTTTTGCGTACAAAATCCCTAATTTGTAAATAGCGGAAGAAATGAGTATTGTTCAGATTAAATTTCTGGGACAGTTGTTCAAAGCTGGCAAATGTGTTATCAATGTACAGGTCCCCAATGCAAGATATACCCCTTTCATACCAAGTTTGAAAGCCCTTATCAAGTAAAGATGCTTGAAAAGGATGATTATTGATTACAGGTGAATGTATGGAGAGCCACTGAATACCTAAGCTTGTCTTAAATTGTTTCAGAATACGTAGATTGTGTAACAACTACTGTATGTTCCCTTTGATATTTTTCACAAGTTGTGGCAAAGATGCACAAAGTAGGGCGGGAAGTGAATATGGCTTACTTGTTGACCTTTCAATCAAGAGCCACGCTGGTGCAGAATCAATCCAATCCCTTAGCCATAGAGAGATGGTATTAAGGTTTGCGGCCCAATAGTATGAGTGAAGGTTTGGGAGGGAGCCCTCCTTCCACTTTAGGTCGTTCCATGAATTCTTTCCTGATGTGGGCAGATTTATTATTCCAAATAAAGGAAGAAATCATCTGGTTAAATGATCTAAAAAATGACTGTGGTATGAATATAGGTATGGCTTGAAACAAATATAGATATTTAGGCACCATATTCATCTTTATAGAATTTACCCTCCCAATAAGGGATAAAGGTACGTTTGACCACCGCTTAACATCTTTTTTAGATTGTTCTAACAAAGGAGTGAAGTTGTTTTTAAATAAGTCAAAGTATGATTCTGTGACCTTTACTCCTATGATGTATGTGATTGAATCTAGTGAAAGTTTAAATGGTAGATTAGGAATTGTCCTGGCATTGGTGGTGATAGGAAAATATTCACTTTTTCCATAGTTGAGTGTATATCCTGATACAGTATATCACCAAAATCCGCCAGGACATTAAGAACTTCTGGTATGGTAGAAATGGGGTTGGTTACATACAATAAGTCATCCGCAAATAATGAGACAGTGTGTATTATATTCAACTTCTATATGTTCCCACTTGAACAAATCATCCAAAATTATTTTATTTCATATCATAGCTATGCAGATGACCCACAAATTTAACTCTGTCACCAAACGACTATGGTCCCCTTGAATCTATGTGTCAGTGTATAGAACAAATCAACACCTGGATGTCTCAAAATATTCTTCAGCTGAACAAAGAAATAACTGAAGTAATTCTATTTGGTAAAAAAGGAGGAAAGATTTAGGGTTGCTACTCTCCTTGACACAAAAGGGTTGAAGGCAAAGGATACTGTTAAAAATCTTGGTGTATTAATTAACCCTAGGATCTAAATTTCAACAGCCACATGAAAGCGATAACTAAATCAGCTTTTTACCACCTCAAAAATATTGCCAAACTTAGAGGGCTGATGTCAAAACATGATTTAGAAAAATTCATTCATGCATTTACCTCCAGCAGGGTTGATTACTGCACACGTCATCAAAATATCAACATGCTGTTTTTTTGCACTTCTTGCTCGTAAAAGGAATGATCAGTGCCGCCACTACCACCACACGCATCACGCACTGTGCGTAGGGCAGCAAGGGACAGAGGGGGCACCAAATGTAGCCAATAAATAGAGTAGCTTTACTGCAAAGTAAACTGCTTTTCACTTTTCCCCCGATAATGTTTACATCTTAAAATGCACCAACAACATGTTACATGCAAGGATGATTTTGGGATGACATTTTGGGTCCTCTCAAACTCCACCATGCAGCCGATCTAAATTTACTTTAACGTTACTCCATTTAATTGGGAACAAACCTTCCCTTGAGAGCACACGAGAGAGGGATAGATAAGATAGAGAGAGTGGCAGGTTTAGCTTGTCATTGTTGATAATTGATCTAATTTTTAATATAACTGTTAAAAGGCAAGACGAGGCTAGAGGAGATTGTGGAGTTATCCGGTTCCCACTACTGACCATTAACAAGCTCAGGTTGGTGAGAGGGCTCTTTTAACATAGGCTGCACTCATTGTGATTTGGGAATGGCAGAGGTCACCCTTATTGGTGTAATTGATGTTACAACCATGATCGCCACTCAGTCCTGCACATTCTCTCCGCAAAAATAAATCACGCTTGTCTCCTACTCCAGCCCTTATTCTTGCAACTTTTGTGTATGTAATGGAGTGTGTGCATAGTGTGTGTTTATTTTTGTGTAAATGTGTGCTTCTGAGTGTATTCGCTTGGGAGTGTGTATGTGGGGGTAATGGTACTTTACAGAAATGCATTGTTCTTCCATGTTTGGATACAGTTCTGCTCTGGGCATTGATATTTTCTTTTCATGTTTATATTTTTAGAGAACCTCAAAAAACAAAAGGCAAAATGAAGAGATGTTGTTTACACACACCAACCAATGCCCTTGGTCGGTTTCGGCTGGAAAGTGTGGTGACTATTCTGATGTGACAACCTACACTTGTACTGTACTTGACTGACTGGGAGAGAAAGTGTGTGTGTGTGTGTGTGTGTGTGTGTGTGTGACTGCCTGCATGTGTGTATGTTTTTATGTGTGTGTGTGTGTGTGTGTGTGTGTGTGTGTGTGTGTGTTGTGCGTGTGACTCCCTGCATGTGTGTATGTTTTTGTGTGTGTGTGTGTGTGTGTGTGTGTGTGTGTGTGACTGCCTGCATGTGTGTATGTTTATGTGTGTGTGTGTGTGTGTGTGTGTGTGTGCGTGTGACTGCCTGCATGTGTGTATGTTTTTATGTGTGTGTGTGTGTGTGTGACTGCCTGCATGTGTGTATGTTTTTTGTGTGTGTGTGTGTGTGTGTGTGTGCGCATGTGACTGCCTGCATGTGTGTATGTTTTATGTGTGTGTGTGTGTGTGTGTGTGTGTGTGTGTGTGTGTCTGAATTAAAGGAAAATTCCAGTATTTAGCACTTTAAGTCCCTTTTCTGGTTTGTTTTGGATGACCTAGAGTGGTGGACACCGAAATTTTGTCCCCAAAATTCCCATTGAGCAGTAGATCCATTGTGATACATTGAGATAGCCGAGTTATATCAAGATGACTGGCATCATATGTTATGGGTCATCCTAAAGTTAGGAATGTTTATTTAGGATTTTGGTGACTTGAAGATATTTCAGTGTTTTATGCAAGTTAAAATATATGTCTAAAATGGGCGTGGCGGAATAAGGTGAATATACAGTAGTGAGTGAGTGAGTAAATGAGTGAACAATTCAAACACAGCTTATGTGTAAGGAAACTCTTGTCAACAATATATGGCTTAAATCCAAATTAGATAAAACAGACTGCACAGGGCCTTCTTCAAATCCGAGCACATTTCTCCTTCATCTTCATATGGTACGTGACACTCAGTTGTGAGGCACAAAGAACATTATTCATAATTCATGAGAGTCTGGTAGCTTTAATGTCATTAGGCTACTTCAATGAGCCATGCAGTGGCTTTGAAAAAGCACAGCTGGTACTTCATAATTTGTGTTCATGGATGGATGTGGTCTGGGTCTGAAAGTAACAGCATGCCTCAGCTGACATCTCCCCATTCAATTCACAGGTAGCCAGGGTAAGGCACTCTTATTTAAGGGAACCGGGATAAAAGCAAGAGCTTTTCCACTACAAGCCTACTTAAAAATTAAAGAATAGTGCACAGAGTACCAGCACCCGTGTTCTCATCCACCCTCTTTCCAACACCAAATGGAGAGCCAAAAGATGGTTGAGAATATTAGTTAGCAATGTGACTGCAAGGTGTGAATTTTAGAGTGAGCTTGTTTGCTTTTTCATTTACTGTACATTTTCAAATGCATGCCAAATTCTGTTTTGATGAGGAAGTTAACAAAACTTTCACAATCCTCAATGAGGTAACATGAGCTTGCAACCACCTCAACAGAAGCAGAACTATAGAACAGCCAATTTCACCAGGGATTTAGTGCCGAGGAACAAAGAGGCCACAAATCTGGCATGAATAACACAATTTGTGGGAATCATTTAAATGTAGTCTCAGCTCTGACGTGGCGGTTGGTTCCATTGTGTGTTTTGAAATGATATGCTTTTAATAGTCATTATTACACTATTACACTGATCAAAATTGTAATGGTTCAAAAGTATTTCCTATCAAGAGGTTGCTCTAAAAAACAGACACAGCAGATCCAAGCAACTACCAAGATGTACTTGTAATACTAATCCCACTCCGGATTACACTCTCAGTTAATCTTGTTCAAAGCATAACCCAAGATAGCCTCTGGCTTTATGAGACTGATGAGTATATTCTACTGACTGAGTCTGAGAAAGCAAACCCAATCAAACCTTAGTAACAATCACAATCAGGACACTAGAAGTAGTAATGTATTGTGCCAGCCTTATCAGACAAACATCCTCTGCAGGTTATTAATCAAAACAAATTAAATTAAATTAAAGGCCAACCTATTTAAATTGCACAATCACTCTGAAGGATACAGAGTAAAAGGGGTACTTTGCATGGCTGTTTTAAGTTAAGTAATGGTTCTGGGCATGCCCGTCTTCAGATGTAACATCAAATGAAGAACAAATACTTTGCTTCACCATTATATTGATTTTACTAAATAGCTTCACAGATGTATTGCAAACAAGAGCTGTACAGCTCAGAGTATTTGCTTAAGTTGCTGAGGCAAACCGTCTGTTAGTCCAGCAAGAAGCCATTTAGGTCAGCCGGATTTTGATTAATCTGATTTAAATGCTCATGTACATATGACAACACACATCACCTATGTCACATATACAAAGACCTCTACAAATGGCAGCTATGCACCACCCAAAGTACATTGCTTTATGAATAGGGGAAACATTACAACATGGTCTAAAAGTTTAAAAGTGACCAAGGTTAGCAGACGTGGGTTAATCATTCAAGAGGTCATCAGGCAAACAAGACCTCATTATAGAAAAAAACACTGGGGTCTTTTAACTTAGACTGGGGGTGTCATCCCCAATACATCCAAGTCATCTATAACAATTGACTGCTGATCCAGCTTCTGATCTAAATGTAAAAACACAGGCCTATTGTGCTCAATTCACTGGAATTCAACCTCGATCACCTACATTATTGCCAAAGAATTTATTGTATGTAGAGCTACCAGGAAAACCCAATTTATTGAATAAACCACTTTGAAAAAGTATACTTAGCAGTGCAAAGTGAATGGGTAGAAGACGTAAATGACAACTATCTAAACTTCATTAAGAAATCATGATGGCTGCTGAAATTGTGTTTTAACATTAGATTAATATCATTTGAGTTGTTGGACTTTTCTCTGACCAAAATAAAGCAGGGTATCATAAATCATTCATGACTGGTCCATGTGTACTTTTAATGGATGATTATCATAATGTAAAACATATAGACTAGGGGTCATTCTGTGACAAATCCAGGAAAATGGTTGCCTCACCATATCAAATTTTCCTCAAAGTTTGTCTATGTAATGTTTAGGTCCCAAAACTAAGATCTGTAAATAACGGTCTTGAATTCCAATGTTTTCATACATTTTCTCACCATTGATTGTTGGAGCATTAAAATCTTAAAAACTATTATTTCTAGCCTGTCCAAACTTTGTAGGACAAACATGTGCTCAGTATGAGCGGAGCATTAAAAGTTTGTACTGCACACCCAATGGTTTTTTATATAAGACCCTAGATTTGAAACAAAGTGCAAAACTTGGGATATTGAGGTTCTTGTAAACTCATTTTAAATACCCACATGGCTTCAAGCAGTATTTTGTCTGCAAATAAAACACTTTATTAATGTTCTGCCAATATTTGAGGTCTTCGCAACAAATGCCCATGAAGATATTAAGAACGATCTAGGGCATTGTAGAAAATCAATGAATGTCATACAAGCTTGTAATACCAATACCAAAATATATCTACTGCGCAATATGCACATCATGGTGCGCCACCACCCCAGGTAACACACAACCATCTGGGGCCCGTGTTGGTTGGTTGTAAGCTGACAAGTGGGGCCCCAGCTAATTTAGTCCTCGGTTTCCATGGTGGCCCTACATGGGTTAGCCCAGATGGGCTGATGATGGGCCCTTTATGGGCTCCATGTATGGTTTCACCCATCTAGGGCCTACAGGAATCTGCCCAGGTGGATGTACTGAAACTAGGTATTCAGGTTGAACATCAATGTTAATGGAAGGTCATTTTGAGATTAAAGACTTCAAGATGAACCACCCCTGAAGGACCCCTTTCATGGCTATTTTAAGGGGTGAGTACACTGTACATTGTGCTAAGTACTGTGTGACCCTGCAATGCTGGGTGGCACCTGTGGTGATGATTGACATTTATTAGTTATGAGCAGATAGGCCCAGATAGAGCAAAAGTTGGAAACACATGGTCTAGAAATGTACCCACAATGCAAGAGTGTAATATCCAGTAATCAAATAAGAATTTAATCAGAGGTTGTTTGGAATAACCCCTCATCTGCTGTACTGGCCACACAAAAGTTTGCACAAAAATCTGCAGCTACCTTGAAGGTAATTGTCTCTGAAAGTAACATTAGCTCAAAATTCTCTGGGTTAACAGCTGTTGCCACAAATTTTGTTGTGCTTTGCAATTATGTCACAACTGAATAGACAAATTATTAGTCTTTTGTCAGATTGTAGGCCCAGTAGTTCCTGCAGCACAGTGGAAAAGTAAAATACAAACAGGGCAATAAGCCAATCCTGTAAAATTCAAGCCTGAGTTTGAGGTGGAAAAGCTCTTGGTCAATGAGGAAAGCTTTCACATTCTCTCTCTTCCTGAAAAATATAACATGTTCACAGCTAATATTCATATTGCTTTGCACACATTGCACACACATAGACTCATTGGTTCCATTATGCAGCTGTATTTTCACTTCAGTTAATAAGTTAAACAACATTACATTCAAGGCTTTTGAAGAAGGGAAATAAACAGTGATACCCTGCCCCATTAATTCCCAAAACTGCTTAGATGTAAATTTCACATCAACCTTCCTACACTCTCAATGGCTGTATCTCTCAATCTTGTGGCACAGGAAAATAAATCATGATATTTTTGGTCAATGATCAAGTGATCCCATCTAATTTTCCCATTGACAGTAGGTTATTGATTGTGTCCGTTACCAACTGCACTTTCTGCCTCTCTGCTCCCACGCCATGAGTCACAGACTCTAGGTGCACACAAAAAGAGAGAGGGGGCTCTCTAGGCCCTGTTATATCCCCCTCTGCCTTCTGTTGCCAAAGCTTCCTGAGTCTCCCTCACTCGCCAAACAAACTACAAAATGAGGTTAGGAAAATACTCAACATAAATCACATAGCCACATCTGCATGACGGTTGCCCCTGCAACATACCATTGCTGTATACTGTATTCACATTAGCGGTAGAGTGACAAGCATTTCAAGATAAATGGCACAATATTTTGATAAGATAGTTTCAGATAACGACGATAAAGAATGCAGGAAACTGTATGTGCCACAACATTTTTTGCAGAAGAAACAAGAAACTGACATAGGCTACAGCTAATATTTGTACATTCCTAGTTTCATGTAGATTAGGCCAAAGCCATCCCCACTCCATCCCCCACCCAGGCCTACTTAAACGTTCTCTTCTTTACAATTCAGACAGGACCTTGATCTCTGTTCAGCCTGTCATGCTTTTCATCCCATTACATAAGAGCAGCTTGCTCTTGCCACATCCCCTGCCAGCATCAGACCCCAACCCCCTCCCCTTCCCACCCAACGTCATTCACATCAAACTGATGCTCAGGGATGGGGGACATTTGCTCAGCTTTACATAATCTGATAGGGATTGTGAGGGGGCAACTGGGAAATTGAAGCTGTTGTCATCCTCTCTGGACTAAAACGAAATTGAGGAAATTGGTAGAATCTGATTGCGCACTTGATTGTTGGCTTACATGAGGAGTAGTGGGCTAACTTCAATCTTTTGGTGTTCATGAGGTTTGATTAGAGAATTTTCTCAAACCAACAAACAAAAGGACATTGAGGATGGAGTACAGTGAGATTTCAATTGTGTGAGTGTAAGTAGGCTAGACCATGTGTGATTGAGTGCGCTCAACCCTCACAGTAAAATATTTCAACGATTAAAATCAGCCACGTGAGTAGGCTATATAGGCCCTTGAGCCAGACAGAAATATAACAAAATGGGGCCAGAAGATTAACCTGTAGACCACAAAGCCAAAACACATTATGGACAACAAAAACCTACCAAAACGAGTGAGAAAATAACGTTTACGTAGCCTAGGCTAGGCGAGCCTAACATCAAATGCATCTGCTATTTGGCCTGGTAGACCTATTCGTTTGAAATTGCATTGGCTTCAGATTATGAGTCTTGGTCATGGATGAAACATGTTGGACCATGCACCGAACGATTTCTACTGTTATCAAAGAAAATAAGAGTTATTTTTCTTTTCATAACAAACAATAGTGCACTAACTGACGAACCGTATGGTAAGTAGGGCCTATAAAAGATCACAGATCTAGTCTCTAGGGGGACATGTACATATGGTCAGATTGATAAACCAACTATCTGAAAAACGCTATGACACTAATAGGCTATATAGCCTATATCCTTGCTGTTTGTTAACCTATGCTACGTGTAAAAGGTTATTCAGATGACTAGGTTTTATTCACCACAAAACTTAATGTCAAAGTGTTTCCTTGGAAATGACATCAGTGGTTGCACTCAGTTATGCGCCTCAACCGGTGCACGTTACATAGAAGGAAGTTGTTAGTTTTGAAAATTCACACACACGCAGGTCTGTCTTACCTGTATGACACCTGCTTCCGGATTGTGAGATGAAGAAACTCGTTCTCTATCTGACTATCCAGTGTTAACGCAGTGGCTTCACGCGGTGTCTGGGGAGTCTTTGAGTCATTTCCAGGGCATTCTCGTGTCCTGAAAGTTGCACTTTCTGCTCCGCTGTCGGGCAAGAATACGTCCTCCTCTTCGGCTACATCTTCCAGAGTTGTGGGTACCATGATTGTAGTGGAGGAGTCCACGGAACTATGAGCCGCACGAGTGGAACTGTCCCCGGTCATATCAGCTGCTTCAGCCATCTGAACGTGTGCGAAACTATCCACAGCTTTGAAACGCACAACTCGTCCAATATTCTCAGACAGGAATGTCTGTGTATTACTATAATTCGGAACGGTAATTTGTATGATTTACTTGTGTTCTGTATAGATTTTCCACCTAAAATATGTGACTGCTTAGCCTACTCTAACAGCAGCAGAAGCAGGCTACACTGCCCTCAGCTGTGGTTGGAGACCCGCCCCCTCTTCTAATCACAACAGCGTCAGCCAACCACAGTCGATAACGAGAACATAGTAGGATAGAAGTCTCAGGGCACCAGGTAAATCTCGTCGAGCACACAGGCTACAAAACATGCCCAGCCTTGTAACATACATAGTCCTATCATGTGATTAGTTTAAGTGTGCGTTTCTGTACTAAATCTGCAATAGAGGACTTTTCTCCGATATTCCTCTTCATGTTCAGTCGGGATGTTTCCATGTTCCTTAGTTATAATCTAATCCTTTAAGAAACTGCTGTTTGCGTTCTTGATAACCATGTTTGAGCACATCCCCTGTTCCATATCCTCCAGGAAGAGTAGCTCTACTCAGCGCTGAACACGTTAAACCAGTTCAGAGACTGTTGACTTAGGCCTACCATCACCAGATGCCACCTTTTAATTTCCTCCTGGAGCACTAGGCTGAGACAAAGAAAAAGATGCTACTGTTGGTGCAATTAAATTGTATTTATGGATGTCTGACTGTCATGGATGCCATTGTGACACCCACAACAATTTTGAGGATATTTTCAGCTAATGACAATGGACATTTAATATCCCAAACTTTAGCTAGCTTAACACTTCATCACTGGAGAGGGGTGAGAAAACATGGGCACATACATAACACTAAAAACAGTGACTAAGGACCAGAGACTTACAAATTGGAACAATTGATCTATGTTGTCTCTGTTGTTCAATATGGCACAGTATCCCTGTTTGTCACTGGGAACACATCAATATAGAAAGGGGTTTTCACATTAATAGATTGCCACAGCACACCATCAACTTCAACATCTTTGAGGAACACTAACGTTTTGCATTTGCATGAAAATTCATTTTTATAGACATTTTTCATTGAATGGAATATGACATTTAAAAGTCATAAAGCTATAGTATTGTTTGCTTTACAAATGTTAATTTACATGTTACATAGTGTTTATGTACTGTTTGTCATAGGTCAAGTGCAAAGAAACATTATTTTCTACATTTTACTCTGACTTTGACAGGGCAGCCGTGGCCCACTGGTTAGCACTCTGGACTTGTAACCGGAGGGTTGCCAGTTTGAGCCCCGACCAGTGGGCCGCGGCTGAAGTGCCCTTGAGCAAGGCACCTAACCCCTCACTGCTCCCCGAGCGCCGCCAATGTAGCAGGCAGCTCACTGCGCCGGGATTAGTGTGTGCTTCACCTCACTGTGTAATTCACCGATTGGGTTAAAATGCAGAGACCAAATTTCCCTCACGGGATCAAAAAAGTATATATACTTATACTTATACTTGACAAGACAACGTCACTATTATTTAGTGTCTATTATGCACAGGAGCTTATAGAAGACAGCACCACTGTTTCAGTGGGAGAGAAAAATCTTTTTACAGACATCAAAGCTCACATTTAGTACACTAATAAAATGAAATCAAAGAGCACTCTATCAAAAAGAGTAATGCATTATCACATATTGATCAAAGTTATAGATTTGCTGGTGTAGTGCACTGAAATCCATGCACTTGTCCTGTTGATCCCGTCATCTGTTCACCAGTCTAGGCGTAAGGAGTAATGTGTATACATCAAAATATTTGCTGTTATTTGTTTATTTATTTATTTAGATGTATTTATTTGGTGGTCAGAGGAGTAGATGGGGTGAAATATGTTTCCCTTTCAAGTGAATTTACCATGCATGTTGTCAGTCTGCTTTATATTCTTTTTGTGTGTCAAAATAGTATGCATTCATAGCCTATGTTACAGTACAAAATAATTACTGTTTAAACCTGGAATTCTATTGGCAGGTGGAGATTATTTTTGCTTTGCCTATTCGATTGTTATTGCCTCAGAAACATGAAATTCTGAAATATTCCAGGAATTTAGCCCAAAATTTCAACTAAATGGGATATAATTACTAATGCGTTTGCATAGATAAAAATGCCCTTATTGTGTATTATAGAAACCATAAGTCAGTATAATATGCATATGAACATGAAACATTTTATTCTTACAGTGCAATTAAACACACTAATCTGTGCAGCTGCATTCTCTTTTTGCTTGACAGTAGTACAGTGTCTATTAGGTCTTCTACACAAAGCTCAGGAGGAGCCCTTCTGACAATTGATAGTCATCACTCACTCCACATCTGCATAGACGAATTATGAGCCACTGGGTACAGACGGCCCACACACACACACATCCAACCAACTTACTTTTGTAATCCATGTGTATCTCAACAGGATTTATAGCACACAGCACACACTTTCAGATATCAAAGGTGAATAACATAACTCATGTTATAATGGTTAAGGGACACTTTTATGATATATCACACATATCGTAACCTGTGTTATTTGACTGAGAGGCCCTATTCAGGTATTGGTGTGAATAATATAACCTGTGTTATTTGACTGAGGGGCCCCGTTCAGATATCAGGAGGGAAGAACATAATCAGCGACTTCACTCAGAGACTTGGGCTTTAGGGCTCCTGGGCCCAGTATAGGCCCATTCAGCAATCCATCTCTGCACATCCACTTCATCCAAATCCACATTCATCTTCTAAGAAATCAAGATGAAGTGATTTATTAAAAGAGGGGCAACATCATGTGGACTCCGTGACAACAAAACACAACGAAACTTTTTGTACTAAACTCACAGAACAGGTGAACCACCAGCACCTTTGTCCTCATCTGAACAGAAATGTAGGTCATCATATTCTAGACTTAATGACTGAAACAAACATAATGTATTTGTTTATTGCAAAAGTAATCATGTTTACTGATTCATTTTTTGTGCAGTTTTATTTCAGCACATTTGAACTGTTTATGCATGTACAGTTAAGAAAATTACATATGAATTCACAAAAATAGCGGATGGTAGTCAATGAATACGCTTATGGAACACTAGGAAGACAATCTGTATAAAGCTTGCTTAAAAACTAGCTATGTGCAGCAGAGTAGCTCACTCTTTGTTGATGAAAGCAGTGGACACAGACCCCAGTACAGCAATAAAGGCCACAGAGCCAAGCCCTGCTGGGTCATTATCAGGTGCAGGGATGCCAGCTGCTGTGAGTGGGAGTGAGGAGGGTCGTGGTGACACAAAATGTTGAGTCATAGCTCAGATCGTACAGTCAACTAGTGATGGGCAAATGAAGCTTTGGTGAAGCACTGAACAACTTAGTCCGGTGGACAGCCCATAGAGCCCCATTGTGGACCCGGAAATGTTGAGTACACCAAAGTTTTATGATGGAAATATATAGTATGGGTTCCCAGCATGCAGAAACTGCCGGATGCTAATTTGCATATGTTGGGCAATTTGTTTAATTGGGCTAATTAGCATAAATTAGCATAATAGCCTATATTGATCATATTATAAGAGCTGCTTGGCCAAAATGGACAATGTTAGTATGTTTTTAGGGGTTACTGGAAATGCTGAGTCCATATCTGACAAGATTCAAAATCACTATTTAAACTTGGTTTGGTCACATTTTACTCTCATTAAGCTGATTTTGCTGAGTTTTTTGGTACAATTTAGACAGATTTTTAGAGGATAGGGCTGTAGCGATATACAGTAGGGCTGTAACGATACACCAACCTAACAATTCGATTCGTATCACGATTTTTGACCCACGGTTTGATACGAACCTCGATTTTTCTTTTTTTGGAGGGGGGGGCTAGACATTTCAATAGCCTACCTTAGAGTACCAGAGGATTACAATGTAATATATCTGTATTATTTTATATCCTGATATAAAAAGAGAGAATACTGAATGTATGATATTTATGACAGCACACTTTATGTAGATTAGCCTATAGCTTAGGCCTACTATTTCTATTACAACTCTACCACATTCAGCTGTCTGGTTGAAGCCTGGAAATATTGTAAACAAAGTAGCATAGTTGGCTAGCTTATCCTAGTCTACTGATTGGACTGTTCAGTTTCCTCATGTGTGTTTAAGGTAATAATGTTCTCCTTGGGACAAGCCTTTTGGGAAACATAGGTATTGAGATGATCATTCAGTTCTCCCAGAATCCCCAGCACGAAACATCGTGGGAATCTCAAGCACAGTCCAGCACGCTGACGTTGCACAGCTCCCCCAACAAGCCATTGCCATCCTCGGCGTGGGCGTTCCCACATTCAGTCCAGCATTTAGTCTCTGGCACTGCCACACAGCAGGTGGGGTGCACACACCGCAAGAGCCCTACTCACCCTGGGGAACCACAACCACCAGCGCCCAATGCGGGCGTGCTAGCAGTCACCTGGTCTGTCGCCTCTTGTCCCCAGCTCCCTTCAGAGAGGCAGCCCTCAGGTCGCGACTTTCGCAGTGTGCACCACCGCAACGTTCCTCCAACACCTGGCGGGGCCTAGCCTCCACTGCCACAGACTCCCCGCTGAGCACCGTAACTGGCACTGCACCTCCGATGCTCCACTCCGTCGTCTCGCCAGTCGGGGCAGCAGACTCCAGTTCCATCGCAGCCGGACCACACTGCGCACAGCTACAGCTACCGACGTTGGCGTCCCTCCTCTGCTGCCTTGTCGCAGAGCTGTCCTCCGCTGTTCCGGCCGCTCCACACCGCCACGATCGCGCCAAGGCCTAGACCTTCTCTCTGGCTCGTGCCATCGGATTTCACACAACAAACTTTTTTCCCCCTTATTTTTCTAAAGAGCACCGGCGAACAGGCCGACTCAAACAGGCTCCGCCAACCATCCATCCTCAAGGCACCACCTCATTGCCGCTCCACCTCTGCTCTGCTCTGCAGCCAGGGCCACCGCCAACTCCAGCCTAAAGCTGTCCGGCGGGGGCAGGGGCTCAAGGTCTTCTCTCGGTGAAGTCAGCGCCCAGGCCAGCGTCACTACCTTATTTTCCAAGGCCGCTTCCTCAGACCGCTCTCCCAGTCCCGTGAAGTCCTTCTCCTGTCGTGGCCACTGCATCAAAACCCTCTTCAGGCAAGCATTTCTCCCGTAGCTAGGCTCAGGCGATGGCTGGTCTCCTCCTGCGGCTTCTACTGAAGGCCTCTGTAAGCTTTTTAGTACCCCTTACAAGGGTTCTCTTCGGATCCTTTTGCTTGGGCCTCCACCTAGCGGTGAGCATGGACGGATTATGAACTTTCGGGCCCCTGGGCCCAGATGTATTAAGGGCCCCCCATTAATTGTTTGGAGGTCCTTCCTCAGAAATGTTTTAATTTGTTTGATGTGATTTCCTGTATTCTGGTGCATTTTGGGGATGGCCAATACTAAATTCAATCAGATTCATAGCCTACATCCTGATGTGTTGATATTGAGGCAATGATTTCATGCAAAGGCTTGGGCTTCAGGGCTCCCTGACCCCTTGGGCCCCTGGGCCAGGCCCGGTAGGCCCGTGCAGTAATTCATCCCTGGCGGTAAGGTCTCCCACTCCTCCGCTCCTCCAGCACTGAAGACACCGTCTCCTACAGAACGCAACTTGCTCCTCCATGGAAAACTTTTGCCCATCTACAGGTGCTGCTTTGGAAAGCAGCAGACCGTCCTGATCCACCGGCTGTGGATATAACCGCGTTTGAAGGGAGTTAGAAGACAGGTATGAAGAAAGGAGAGGAACTTGCCCACCCTCGATTCAAGTCCTGTTGCTCCTCCTAATTTTTTAGATGTTATCAGCTGTAACTGCAAAGCTGAGTTAAAACTGTGTATACATGTATCTGGAAAGTGCAGCTCTGCAGCTGCAGTCCTGGCCTGTACTAATTATTGTTTCTGCAAAGGCAGTGATGTTACATGTGGCAATATATTTACACAGCAAAAACAGCAGAAGGACAGGGATGAAGAGTCTGGAGAAGATGGCGACAGGACAACGGATGAGGACAGTTAGGAGTAGTAGAGGCTAGTTCTTCCCTTTGTTACTCAATTGTGAGTCACAGCAGAGGGCCAGTGAATAGCTATTTCCAAAATGATTGTGGAATTCAGAAATAACTTGAGGATCCAAATTATTCCTAAACACTGAACATTTTTATCCTCCAAAAATCACCCCAAAAACTCATCAAAATCAGCTTAATGAGAGTAAAAACGTGACCAAACCAAGTTTAAATAGTGATTTTGAATCTTGAAAATGTCAGATATGGACTCAGCATCTCCAGTAACCCCTAAAAACATACTAACATGGTCCATTTTGGCCAAGCAGCTCTTATAATATGATCAATATAGGTGATTATGCTAATTTATGCTAATTAGCTCAATTACACAAATTGCCCAACATATGCAAATTTGCATCCGGCAGTTTCTGCATGCTGGGAACCCATACTATATATTTCCATCATAAAACTTTGGTGTACTCAACATTTCCGGGTTCACCTTTCTGTCCACTGGACTAACTTTGAACAGTTGATTCGAAAATGGGTTCCTTACTCGAAGCTTCAATAACAGCGACCTCTCCTGGTGAAAAGCCAAGACTGCATCTAAATTATCACAGCTAGATAGTGGACAGGAAGCTTTACCACCCCACCCCCACACATACGTAGTGCACATGAATAATAGTGGGATATCATTCTTTTTATAAATAAATATTGATCAGGAGCCAGAATAAAGTTTTCCCACGTCTTTCTTACATTGTAATAAAAATAAATCAATACGAACAAACTATGCGTGTCACAGTAGAGGCTACAAACCAAACGCAATGTTGTGCATTAGCCTAAAGTGTTTATGCTTTGAGCGTGCTACAATTCAGACTAGAAACGAGGCCGTGCCAGTTGCAGTGGCAGCATGATGGGTTTGCGAGGCTGTGGCTGCGAACCACTCAGGTGATTCATACAGAGAATGAAGCAGTTTCTGCTTCGGACGTCATATGTCACGTGATTTTTCCGTACCAAAGCAATCTTCGGAGCAGTGGTTCAAATCAGAGACTTTCTAATGTGGAGACACAGCACTCAAAAAATACTCCATAGAACTGCATGGGGCTAGTTTGTCACGCCAATATGGCCGTTGTCTACACATATCCCACCCCTTCCTCGGCAAAACGTCGACATGTGAATACATTGAGCCAATCATGTGGTGTGATGTGAATACATTGAGCCAATCATATGGTGTGTTGTGAAGACATCGTGCCAATCATGTGTTGTGATCTCGCATTTCTGCCGAAATGGATGCTGGAGCAAGATTGGTGTCAAATAGACCTCTCCAGAATAAGCCTCGAAACATCGGAGCGTCCATTTCTGGGAAATGGATGCCCTGTAGGTGGAAGTAGAAAAAATGGTGGACGATTGGTGCCCAAAAGCGAAATATATGTCATATATGGCATGACTCCCCGAAAGCATTGGAGGGGACTTGCCTAAAAGGACTGTTCTTTGTTCAAATAGAGTCTCTCCAGAATAAGCCAACAAACTCTCAGCACGTCAAACCAAAGTTAATTCGTTAAAAAACATCCGGATCCATCCCAACCTTCGTCGGCGAGATCAGGTGCGATCCGGCGCATTAATAATGATCAAAAATCCACCTACAGAGTTTTTTTTTCCGAAACGCCATGTTATTTCCCATAGAGATTCGACAACCGGAAGTTGGGTGGATCCGGATGTTTCGGAGGCGGGACTTATTCCGGAGAGGTCTATGGAATTGTAGGCCTAGTTAATGGTTTGAAGCACGTATCGAAGCTTCAGTGTCAGACTGCCATCACTACAGTCAACACATACAAATTAATTTGATAATGTAGGCTATTTTATGTTTTCATGTGAATGTTTCTGGTTGGCTTAACTCAATAATATAGGCTACTGTTTGTTGATAGTTGTTAGCTATGAATACTGTGATACAAAGAAATGTCACTCTATTTATTAATATACTGTTTGGGAATGCTTGAATAGCTAATAATTTACGTCGAGAAATATTTCCATATGCTGCTTGATGGTCAGGATTATAAACTGTGAAAATGTCCCGAATATGAGCATAATGCCAGTAAACTGACTAGCCTACTGTCAATGGTGAAGTACAAAACACTGGTGTCAGACTCAAAGACACAAAAGTCATTCTCCGGTATTTAAATCGGCTTTGATTGGACACCAACTTGAAAGGCCAAAATGCAAATCTTCAAGCTATTATAAGTAAACTGGATCAAGCCTATTAGTGATCTTTTACCTGGCATATATAGCCTGCTGTACAATATGCTGCTGTCTGAGTCATTCAACTTGAACATTCTTGGACAAATTTAGTCTGATAATTGCACTGGACCTTATAGTGGGCTTTTGTATCACAGAGCCTTGAAAGAGCATGTTGACAGTGATGTAGTGCTGCTAATGTTTTGGTTGGACACTGACCTGTACCAACATACTCAACATGCTGGTTTATCTTCAGTCCACACATGTGAGGTTATGTCCAGATCAATCCAACACAATATATTACAGAAATATGCCTCTGACACTGACATCGCCTAAAATATTTTTCTGTACCGAGTTATGTGTATATGTTGGCCAATATGCATAACAATAAATATCCTTGTGGTTTGGGGAACGTATCTTGTGGAAAGACTGACATCCAGTGGCAGCAAAACACATCTTCAATTATGCTGAAAAGCTCAGGAGGAATCTGTTTGCACTCTGCATCAGATATGAAGAGGATGTAGAGTACTATGGTGTGATTCAGTCTGCACAATCACAAATCTGCCTGCATTTTTTGAGTCAGAAAGAGAACACTTACACACTTGGGATAAACTTTGGAAAGATATTATCTTTGCTTGCTCATTTCTAGTAAATTTGCTGCCTCCTTTCTGCCTCAAAAATATATCCCCATTTCAAAGTTTCTCTAGTCTCTGCTGCTTCTTCAGCCCTCTCCTACTTCTGATTGACTAGTACTTGTTGCTTTTGCTGGTTTTGGCAGAATGTGGGATGTATTTGACCCCCAAATCAAATACATAATTCATTTTATGCGCAAATGAACAAGAGAGACTGTTTGCTTCTGCATTTTTTATATTGCTTTAGTCTAAATCTACAGGACAGGAGACAGAAATATAATGAGAATGGTCACAACAGAAATTCATGCACTTTTAACAGCAATGGTACGAAAGAACTGAGACACAGGCTGCTCTCCAAAGATGCCAAATGAATACCAAAATACATCAATACATTACAAATACAAAAATACATTCTCAGTATTTACAGTAAAGACTTCACTTGCACATATGTACAGAGGGTAACACAAATGTAATGTAATGAAAATTGCTGTGGAATGTCTTGGAAAAAAGGTTTACGTAGACACAAAAGGTTTAAATTTGGTGTATCACTATCATTTGGCGTACAAGTTTAAGATCTTTACTTTGTCACTGTGGCTGGGCAAGTTAGTTGTTTTACAACATTTGAATAAAACATCATTAAGGGCACAGTCCATAATTCTAAACCAATGTACTTGTTGCTCAAAGTCCTCTATGTATATGTTCCATATGGCTCTGGTCGAGCCATAACAGTGTTCCAGCAATATTGTGTACATTAGATAATTACACCTTCCATTGTTCCTGAGAATAATGGAAATTGTAATGATCAACAACCTTTTACCAGAATCATGGACTGTGCATTTAAGATGCAAGGAAAATGGGAAAACAATAGTGAGAACATACACTTTTTTTCAAAGATTTTAGGTTATGCTTTCCCCTGGTAAGCTTGCGCAGAAGTCATCATGGACAGTGTTCAACACTATTGACGATACCATATAGTGAAACTCATACACACATACAATCAGGAAATGGTATCATACAATCGCACAGAAATTTGACAAATAGTATCATTTCATTTAGTATAGCCAAGTACTTTTCTGACATTTATGACAATTTCATTTCTAATCCATAACATAACTATGTTGTTATACGTCTTTGTGCAACTGACAGGAAACAAAAACATAATTTTTGCTCAGTACAGTGCTTTGCTTTTGGTCACTGTGGTAAATTACAGGCATAAGTGAGCAGGAGAACAAATCCTCCTTCAAAATTCATAGGCAACCTGGGTAATCAGAATTCATATTTAAATACCATAAAAATAATCAAAATACATTTCAAAAATATACATAACTATGGAAACTATTAATTACGTATATGCTTTGAAGCACTCCATAAAGTGTTTGTCAAGGACTTTTGTCAACAAGAAGATTTATGTGTCATTTTCAAAAATATGGTTATCCCTGAAAAGTTTTGAATCTGTCAAAGCTTCTGGGTGAGATATATGTACCAACATGTAGATGAATGATGAAGGAAAAGACACAAAAAACTGGGGAATTATAGGGTCATAATTTAGGCAAACACTATTACTATACAAATAATTTCAAATAGTAGTACTGGTTGTTTACTTTGTGAAAGAATTGGGAATTATTATCTTGCTACATCAACTGGGAGAGGTCAATGTCCTTAGATTGTAGCACACAAATACTGTAGCTGTTGTATGAAGAGAATCATTTAATCAGTGTCACACTAAATGACTGTAAATTGAGACAATTTACTCGATTGGCAAATGGCAGTCTTTATGTGATCTGGCTAGACTCAATTCACTTGCGAGTATGGTCTTATGAGTCCTAAGGAATGCAATTTCTTGTTATCAAATAATTCTTACATTTTTTACAGTTGATTGTCCCTGTTCCTTTGTTTCTAATGCTTATACACAAATTATTTTCTTACAGAAATGAAAATTCAACTTAAGTATTAAAACATGATAATATTATTTTCATAGATATAAAACACACAATACTTTTTTTTCATTGCATAAAATAAATATGCACTTTTGTGATGCAGACAATACTTACATATATATTACAAGTATTATATTTTCCATAAAAATACCTTTGACTGCTTAACAGTTATGACATTACACCACTGAATGTATTGATAGAACTTAGATAATTGCTTCACTTTTTTTGTTGCATAAGATAAATATGCCATTTTTGATGCTGACAATACTTACATATTTTACAGATGCTATACTTCCCAAAAATACCTCTGATAATTTTAAAGAAATTGGTAAAATAAAAATAAAAATAAAAAAACAGGTGTTTGAGGAATATAATATTAAAATGATTTCACCAAGGAGACTGAAGGCACTTAAATGAACTGGAATCCAAAATTTTCCCATGCAGGCATGAAATAAGTGCAAATAGTCATTTAAACCAAAACGTCTATTGTAGTATATGTTTATGCAGCTGAAATGAAGGATTTGAGAAAAATAATATCTCAAAGACTGCAATATAGTGTAAATGTCCAACCATAATATAGTATAGATTAATTAAACTATACCCAAACATAGTGCCAGCGTTTTAAAACAGAAGAAATTAAAATATCTTTGCAAAAATACACACTCTGAGTTTCAGTCATATGGCAATTGAAAAAGACAAACACTCATAATAGGGGAACTAGTACTTTTTCATTCTTGTACTTAATTTACTGTCTATGCTACTCCCAAATCTAGCTCTTTTTAAAGTTTGAAAACAACAACACAGAGATACTAGGGAACACTTCAAATGTCACTCTAATTTGCTGTTTGCCCTCTCTTGGATTCAGGCACATGAGCTGGGGCCAATCCATTGGTCTGAATAGAACATTATGTTCCATATTTTAGAAGGTCCTATAACTGAATCTGTGCACAATTTTGTTTGATCCCATGTCTTTGGAGCTGTTGATGTTTCCTCCTCTCACTTATTATTTTTTATAATCGTCGTGGGTTTGTTTTGGGATGGACTTCTGGGGACGGTGCCAGTGGGTTACTTAAAGAGTGGGTAAAAGAGCTTGGAGACACGTAATATGGCAGATTGAAGTGTCTTCAAGCTCTGGTGGGCACCTACTAGAGGAGGTGTCCATGGCAGCTCTGCTCAAACTGTCAGAAGTATTCTGCTCCACCTTCAGGGTTCGGCTCTCTAAGTGAGGTAGGCAAAAGAGGATACGATAAATCAGCCAGTCAATGCAACCAGTTCATTCAGATAATCTGTCAGTACCTGACAGCAACAGTGTCTAAACTGTATAAGAAGAGGGAACACAATCACTTGACTGTTTTTGTTACTTGCCTCTGGTCCTCTCACCTTTTATGGTACTGTTCCTGTTTGTGGAGGAATGGGGCGCCGGTCCTGTTATCATAGGCCACTGGGTCTGAGTGGGCTTTGCTCAGATACTTTTTGGTTTCATGTGTGGCATGGCCCACCTGCTTTGGCTGGTCCACTGTGTAGTCAAGGGGCGCCCCTTCCCATCCATCCCCTGCCTCTACTCTCAGGAAGCTGCCATGGCTGTCCTCCAGCGCTGAGCTCTCGTCGTAGAGGAGGAGGCTGCGGGAACGGACTGCACAAACACACAGACGCACAACACTACAATGTGTAAAAACGTTTTGGTCAAGATGTGATTCAGCGCTTTGTTATAATGACATTACCAACAAAATATAATTCCTCATACAGCAAGTGGCCCTGCAAATGGATACTGTTATACCTAGTTATACCTTAATATAAAATAAAGAATAAAAAAAGCTGCTGCAGTTGAATTTTTGAGCTGGTGTTCTCAGGGTCTGTGCTAGGTTATGTTAGTGAAAATAATGATAGGATTGATTGGACTGCAATCATACATAGACATGACTATTCTAATCAATATTTTATTTAGTGATGGTGCCATTATTCCTCAAAATGACATGCAACTATTTAAAGTGAGACAACCAAATGTACAACATTTAGCCACAACACAGTGGTATTTTCCCTTTCAGTATAATAATTATTGTTTATAGGATGGGTGATTCACAGGCATCTGTTCATAATAAAACAATTATTTTAACATTGTCTCTGATAATTCAGGAATGAGTTGACTTCACCATTACTGGGTAATAAAGGGGGTTTACTTTTAATGTTTCAAGATATATAATATACCAACAATATAATATACCAGATGTCCGAACAACATCAAAGGACAGGATGCTCCAACCTTAAGTAACTGAATACCTGTTAGTGGACAACACTATTATGTCTTTACCAACACATTTGAACACTTTAGGGCAAAGTTGATAGTGTCCACACTAAATAGCTACTCTGATAAGTTGACACATAGCGTATAGTGTTGTCATACAGGCATGGGAAAGTAAAAGATAATGCTATGAAATCTGGATCTTTGTGTTTATTATATGTGTGGATGCACAAACTCTTACTTAAGATTTGGACCTCCGGTTTGAAATCACCACACTTAATTTAGCCCTAAGATACCCTGTTTGTCTTCTGGCAGAAACTGGACACTGAACAGTATTTTGTTGTCAGATGACAGAAACGTATTGTCAAAGAAATCCATTCATTAGATTGTGACAAATTTAAAAATAAATTTAAATAAATAAAAACAGCATCATAATTTCAAGTCATCAATTAACCCTGACTAAAGAGCCCTGCACAAAACCTAGCCCCTGTCTGTCTACATCTACCTCTGCAGAGAATTTATACGTGAATGTATATGAATGGTAGTTGTGTTTTAACCCAAGGTATGAACAGTGTGAATGGATCACCAATCACGATATCTGCAGAGTGGGATTCATTTCTATCACATCAATTTGGCATACAAGGATAGTGGTATATGAAACGACAGGGTGGAAGGGCAGACATACCCTGGCTGGTGGTGTAGACGTCAGCCGAGGGGAGAGGTGAGGACTTCACCATGTGCGACGTAGTAGAGAGCTCAGGCAGACATGGTACAAGTGAACCCAGCACAAGGACAAAGCACAGCGCCACCACCTGGTCAGAGAGAACCAGACTCTGTGAGCAGGGTGTTGGCTGTGGGCAGAGGCTAGCCCTCAGAGCTAATCTGAAATTAGCACGTCCCTATCAAGGTTACAGTTGATCGGCTTAGAGCTACAGCTTCTCAGGTCTCATGCACAGGGTTGGGAAGATTACTTTTGAAATGTCAAGGCTACAGATTATTAGTTAACAGTAATAAGTTAGGTAACTATATCCATTAAAGTAATGTAACTTTACATTAATTTGAATACGTTCAAACACTTTTTGATTGGCAGACAAGAGGCTGAGCAAATTTAAACTGGAGAACCAATCAAAAACATCCCTCAATTTGAGCGTGTATATATTGCCATGGAGCTTTTCTAAACAGAGAAATTATATAAAATATATATATATATTTGTTTTTATTGAAAAGACTATTCAGCAACATTTTGATTAGTTAATTTAATTTCATATATTTGCCCGTAAATGTAATGGATTATTGCATTGGATTTTCAATTTTTTAATTATAATGTTACAAGTAAAAGGGCTAGTTCACTCCCCAACCCTGCTCATGCAGAGGACCAAGAGGGGCTACAAAGGGACACTGACATCATCAGGGACGTTGGAACTATTTTCTGTTAGGGGCTGTGGTGAAACAGATAGGGTGTGTATGGCACCTATAGCGCACATGTTTCTATGACACTGTGGGCCCTATCATGACATTCTAAAGTGCAGCGTAACAAGGTGTTCCTAGGTCTTTAATTCAGTCATATGGGTGTGTTTGGGGCGTAACATCATTTTAAACCAATGAGAATGACATCTGTCATTCCCTTTAATGGCGCAAAGCGCGATATGTCAAATAAATGCATCGGTATTTTGGCATTCAACGGCGCATTTGAAGGAGGCTGCTTGCGAGACCGTATGGAATAGTCATTCTTAAACCATGCTTTACTAAAACCTAGCATAGCCTTCACGCATTTGCACTCGTCTATTATTTGAACTCATTGGCAAAGTGAAACTAACTTCACCAAGGAGTCAGTCAGCGACAAGACAGTTCAGTTACTTTCACTATTGACTGACAATGGGTTACCACCGAAAACATAGGCTGGAAAAAGCAACACTTACCCTAATGTTGCTCAAATGACTGAATAAAACAACATTTATCCTGCAGAGGAGTTGCTTATATCTCGTGACAGTGCGTCTTCAGCTGTGCTCCATACGTGCCTCTCACCTCTCCCCTAATCACTTTTAACCGTCATTACCAATTTGCAAATGATGATGAATAACTATTCATCATGAGATGTACAGTGTTTCGTAATATCTTTATTCTAATTATGTTTCCCATTGTAATCGTGCAATTTGTAATGCTTTGCATGGACTTGCGCTGGTGTGCGTTCATGAATGATAGAAGGATGGTGCGTGCACCTGCCAATATGACTGTTGACATGCGCTCTTAAAATAGCATATGAACAACTCGCCATTGACTTCTGACCAGGTTTAGTTGGTGTATGATAGCGATTTTTAGACAACGCGCCAGGCCCCTCTCTAGGTTGTTAATTGCCACACCCCTGGGTGCAATGTTTAAAAAATAAACGTGCAAAATACCGAATTAAACTTTGCGCGGGTGGAAAACGAACTTTACGCCATGCGCTGGTGCCCAAAATACAGCCCTGTGTCTTGGACAATATTTTTCCTGTTCTAGCTATTTTTCTGAAGGGTACATAAAACTTTAATTGGGGAGCTAAAAAAAACGATATTGCTGAAAAGCCTTTTGGACACCTTTGTACAGTCCACACATAATCAACACATTCAGATTCACTATTTTGCTGAAGGCCTTTGGATGTGCTTTACTTCCAGGAAACATACAGTATTTTTTGAATCTCTCATTCATTTACCCCTCTGAAAGTTTTATTTGGGAATTTTAATTGCTCACCATCAGACAAGTTCCTGTTTGTGTAGAGGCCATCCTGCAGGACCGAGGCACTTTGCCTGATACAAGAGCCTGGAGTTTCTGTAGCTGTTGAAGTAGAGATCTGCAGTGGTAAGAAAACATTATAAACTAAGTATTATTCACTAAATTAGTAGGTCATATACCAGCTTCAAATAAACCTTTGATGTGGAATTTTTGATGAAAATCTGTTTGCATATCTACACCCCATGAACTGTCTCTGTATTGACCCCATGGTTTTGAAAAGAGATCATATAAGGATAGTCGACTGAAGGATCAGGCATGATGTTACATAAGCTGCACTGTATTTCTAAACTAGGTTTCAGGGCCTCTGTGTCAAAACCACAAAGTACAAGTTCTGTATGACTATGTAAGTTGCACAGTAACCTCTGGTAATTCATCCTCCCACACAGCCCCATTCCTCCATCCCTGAACAGCAGCCACAGAGTGAGAAAAAAAATGCATCAAATGGAGAGTATTCACATCTGACCCTGAGGGTGGGTTCAATCTCAAGTGAAATATTCTTAGCAGTGGCAGTGATGACTGTACTGACAGCCAGAGGCACTTATGAAGACACAAAGATGTGCTCTCTCATGTGAGCACTGAGGTCATCTCAACTTAAACCTTTGCATATTGTATATTTCATACAAATTTGCCCATTTGTTTTACAAATGTGTTATGGCAATTACTGTATCTAATAAACAACATTTAATGTGTATTCCATAATTACACCTGGACCACAGAACCTTAGACCAGTAGGGGGAGCCTTCCGATAGTTCAAACGGGGGATGTACTACTGGTTGTATGGAGTGTGACTTTCAACAAGCCCCTTTTCTTCAGGAGTCATGAAACTGACTGTGCATAAAGAGCTGTTTGCAATATGAACTCTACACATTTTGCCTGTACAAATTCAGCTATCAGAATATGGCTATCAAACTATGTAAATATAATACCCTTGAAAGTGTGAATATGATACCCTTCACATTACAGAATTCATATCCGTTCCTAGCAAACTACATTTTGAACAACCTATTCACTTGTCTGCCTGTAAGTAAATGCTACTAATAATTTGTCAAAGCACATACTAACTGAATTACTGTCAAGATGTTTGACTAAGGTAAACTCTGAATTGAAACAACATGTCTAGTTTGAATTTATTGTGCCGTAGTTCCTTAATCGGTGGGCTACTAGAATTATTCTCACACATCTCCACTGCTCTACACTGCCAATACCAACATAATTATCTGCATCACAAAAAAAAAAACAAACATTTAAACAATAACTTCCTACAGACCTCTAAAATAATCAGCATTTTCGTCTGCTTTGACAGCAACTTCTGCTTTTGCAAAGAGAATCCCCTCCACATGTTCTGTTCTGGGCATGCTCTTCTTTGAACTTAAGTAGCTGAGTCAGAGAGGCTTGTTCTCCTAGGGGGCCTGTGAGCTCTGCCAGAGGTCCAGTCATTAAGCAGCAGCCTGGAGCCAGCTCCTCAGAGGCCATCTTTTATTTTACACCACAATTAAGGGGAGACATGACACCCCACTGTGTGTTCAATGCAAGTAAACCATCTTGTTAATGAGAGGGTGGCAGGATTACTGTGCTCTTTTGCTAGCCCAGCTCTGCCATAATTGTATAATATGGTATGGGCTTTGTGTTGATAGCTTTTATTTGACATGGCCCTCACTGTTTTCAGGAAAACATGTTAGGTTTGTGTGTGTATGAATCATTTTTGTCACTCATAATTGGGACAAAATTGGTTTTGAACAGTCTTTGAAACTTTACAGACCTTTTCTGTTCTAATCCCCAAAGATTTAGAATGTCTTGTACTCTCAGTGAGCTGAACAGCAATTTCCAAATCATCACCCCCAAAGGGCAACCCATGTTATAGGGAATCAGTGGATAGCAAGCATATGATCTTATTTGCTGTAACCTGACAACAGGTCCATCTTCCATTGTAAGACAGTATAGTGTGGTGAGTTCAGGGACGTTGGAGAAATGCCCCTAAAATTTCCCATGTAAATCGTACAGGCTTTGCCAAATAGAGGGCAAGTGTATAACCTTTTCCCTTTGGAATACAGAGCTAGAATTCACGGCTTAATACGCAAGCATTGTTTGTACTTCTGATATATGACAGTATAATTACATTGCACTTCCTAGAACTTCCTAGAACTACGTAGATTCATTACTGAAACAAAAGTTTGTACAAGAATGCCTCACCTATTTGCAGTCTCTAGGGTCTCCACTTTCTTCCACAGCTCATTATTCTCTGAAGTATATGTTTCCACTCTGGGGAGAGGAATTTATATTATTAGCCATGACTCATTCAAATAATGGCACATAATTCCACCAAATAATGATACAAATGTGTATGTAAAAATGTATGGAAAGATTAATAAATAATTGTTAGGCAATCATACTTTAACATTACCATTATAGTCATATGCATTGTGTCACTAAAAGATATGAGGCCCTTAAACTGAGACCTTAAAGCTAGTGGAGTCTGTATGTAATTTGCAAAACTCCTTTTCCCCAGTACAAAGCAGAAATGTTCTGCAAAGACCTTGAGTCCCAGTGAATTATTCAAATTTGCATGAGTCATATGGCCTGTGCGACTGCATGGAGATGGACAAAAGCCATTGGCATTTGACTGAGAACAATAACAAAAGTGGGGTAAAACATTTGGATGTCAGTAGTAGAACTATGAGTGAGGCTAAGGATAGGGAGATTTGTAGAGCAAAACAGTGATCCTGATTGAACAAAGATATAGGCATAGAAGTGGAGAATTGTATTATTATGGGAAGGTCAAGAGTGCAAATACAACTGATACACTGCAACAGCATTGGGATAAATATACAAATTTAGGAGAAAGAAAATCCCCAACATACTTTTTCTCCAGGCACTCCACATACTCCTTCTTCTTTCTGCGACTTTCCTGAGCTGAAATCTACATTCAAGAGAAAAAGAACAACTGGTTATGTCACCACTGCACTGACCCTTTTTTTACCAATTAAGTTATATTCGCATTTTCTATTTTGGTAATAGATTTTTGTTTGGGAGATTTGGGTTTTCAGATTTTTGTTATGAGGTTTGTATAACAAGATTGCATAGTCATCTCAGAAATAATGAAAATGATTTATATTTTCCCACTTATTAAATACACATGGTCAAAGTATTGAACTACCAAATCTCAAATGCTGTACTATGCCGTTTTAACTATAGCGGCTCTTTTAAACGTAAAAGCAGGGAAGTTCATTTCTTCATACCTTGTTTTTTATCTTGCGACGGACCCTTTTAAGTGCCTTCTCTTCAGTCTTAGTGAGGGGTAGCTTGTTGGGCACAGGATAGCCCTCTGCAATCAGGGTACGTTTCTCCTCCTCTGTTAGCATGAGTGGACCAGAAGTGCCCTGCAGTTTCTGCAAATGAAAAAACGAAATCGAATGACTTTGGAGAATAGCTAATAATCTAGTTGAAGATAACCATATAAATGATCATTATCCATTATCATATATACTGTATGTGTAATAATTCTACAATGCTCAAGAGGTACCCTGGGCACACATTTCCTACACACATTCACAGGCCCAGGAGGAAAGAGTTGGACCAGGAATTTGCCCTAGGACAGCCCAGCTGCTCAGCAGCTTGCTATGGCCTGCTCAACTGAGCAAGAGACCCCTGGAGTAAGGCCTGCTGAGGAAAGGGCTAGGAGCCAATAGGAAACCATCTAAGGTGCAGCCAGAAGTCATCAAGGAGTTGTCTGTGGAAAACGCTTGGGATGAGAGTCAGCACTGAGAAAGAAGCTATATTGTGGAGGCACACAAACTTACATGAGGTGCAGTGAGAAGGGGTGAGGTGGAGATGGCTGCAGAGGTGCGGGCCTGCAGGCGTGCAGGGCTGGATGGGGGCAGAGAGTGGGGGCTCTGGGAGCCGTCACTATCACTGCTATGACTGCTAGGAGGGGTGGGCGGCAGCTGCAGGTGCTCATCTGTCAGGATTTGCAAGGTTGAAAGTGAAACAGAATTAATGCTAATCAGCCAAGAAAACTACTAATGGTTTTCTATTCAAGTCATGGTTATGCACAACCTTAATGACTTTGAAGGTCGGCAAAGACATATGGCTGTCATCAGTCATCATTCATGGCCTCATCATATTCCAATGCACTGGGCTGAGTGGACTTCATTGTTTTTATATGGTGGAAATGTAGACCTCATAAAATACTACTCTTTGCCAAGGTCTTTATCATAATTAAAATGGAAAATGGCTTTCAGGACTATGCCAGGTGAAATAGAGAGATGGTTCAATTCCAGTGAACAGAGAGCCTAAAAAACAGAATGTGAGGAGACCAGGCAGACTTCCCCCCGTGCAAACACCTACCACCCACTCAGACTGCTTCTGGAATGGCCAATATGTTTAGTTTGACTAGCATCCAGAGTAAACACAAGCAAGTTTTAATTCTGTTTTTACAGGAAAAGGAAGCCTAGGACCAAACACAGAGAATGGGGGTTGAGGGGAAGGCACATTCTAACAAGAGCCAGATACAATGCAGACACAAGTAGACATTTCATTAGTTTATCAAGCTTTTGACTAGACACATAACTGGCAGGAGTGATTTTTGATGTGCCAAGCGGGATGGGAATATACAGGAGCTAAAGTCCTGTGCTGCTCCTGGCCCTCTGACCTCTTAAAAGTGTGTCTGACTACTGAGCACTTAGATCAGTCATGCAGGTGCAGCCATTTTGGGAGTGTCTGGTCAGTTCTTCCCATAATTCACACTGGCCCAAGACCACTACCCCACTTCACCATCTGGTGCTTGGTCAGGTGTCTTCTCTGATGTAGGTCTGTAATGTGAGGCTGCATAATATGGAAACATTCTAGTTTCACTCTTTCAAGTCCTCTTGAGCCATGCTACTGCAGAGGGCACCATGGGAGGAAACCTGCTAGTGCCATCCAGACATTACCCACACATTAGCCCATTTGACAATGTCAGATAGCAGTCATTACCACTAATGACTACCGTTCATGTTCTATCAACATGCAGGTAATGTAGAGTTTTCTGGTAATGTAGAGTTTTCAAAAAACTGGAAAATACATATTGTTCAAATCAGAACTACAGTGATCTAAATTAAACCCGTACACTGATAAAAAGTAATACAAAACACAAACCAATAATATGCCACATTTGAACTCTGTCTTTTGAGGTTGTGCCCATTTAACTGGATACAGTTGACTGAATAGATATTACTCAGACATGCAGTGCAGTATTATTCAGGGGGACGACACAGTGCTTAGACATCGAGTTATTGTTTACATGTTCCATCAGGATCACTGGTACAAGTGACGCAGCCACAGTGACGCACACTCCTCCACAATCAGGATGCTAATAGCATTCTAAAGTAATGGAGAGGGAGGGAATAAGCCATGATGACACAACGTGTTATCTCAGCTTGGTGGAGAGGAGCACCTGTGTTCAATGCACAGTAAATTGGGCAAGCTCTGAAATGGCTGCAGCTTGCTGGGGTAAATACTAAAGAAGCATTATGCACTTTTGCATGCTGTGTCTATGTTTATGTGGAGATGGATTAAATAGTGGTTTCTGTACATGATTCTAACATAATGGCATAGTTAATAAAAACCCACCTGTTGGGACACTGAGAAACTGATTGACCTCTCTGGGTTCAGCTTTGATTGTAGGCACTTGATTGCATTTCATGCCTTTTGATTCCTGAAACCAGATGGAAAAGTCATCAAGAAATATGCAAATATATTGTGGCTCTAATTCTATAAGCTTCTAAATATCTTGCTGAAAACATTTTTGGAACAAATCCACATATATTACTATACAAAATGCTTAGAATATGGAGGGGATGTTTGTATCAATCCAATTCAATTGCAACAGTAAACAGGGCTGATGACTGATGACTGATGAATATTGCGAAAACATTAAGAGCTCAATTGTTGCAATGTATTAAGCCACACATTGAATTGCGGACCAAACAGTGCAGATGACCATTATACACGTATGTCCACTGAGCCTTATGACTAGATATATACCTTAAGTGCTTAGTGAGACAAGTGAAGCTTTAGGTGGCTCACACAACAAAGTTTGCCAAAATTATGTCACATTACCAAATATTTTCTGAAGTACAGAAAACACATCTTTCTTGTAAATTAAATGCAGGTGTTAACTCACTTCCAAAAACAATACACATGTGTGTTGTTTAACACTGACACTATCAGTGCAGCCATTGGTAGTGTTCAATGCACTGCTAACCCTACTTCTTTGTCTGTATCTCATATAAAACCCGCCCCATGCCGGATAAGAGGTTGTGATTGGTTCCTGGCTTTTCAGTGATTCAGAAATTAGTCAGACAAGTCCTGACAAGGACCCACCTTATCCTCAGGGGCATTTCTCTGGGGTGGGGGAGCCAGGTTGAGAGGCTGAGGGGCAGCACTGACTGCAGGAGTGGGTGCTGGAGCAGGGTCTGACAAAAGACTGGGTTCCTGTTTCACCAAAATGGCCGTCAGATCCTGGCTGAAGGACCACATTCCTTCTGATTCTGTCAAAAGAAGCATATTTTATGTTCAGAAAACTTTCCCAGTGAGACAGGTATTGAAATAATGGCTGATAAAAGTAAAATACATTTTCTGGAAATGCACACTCAAAACAAGGGAGAAATCCACTAATCAAAAAACGTAGTCATAGTAAGACATATGCTATGCCAGTGTGTTACTGAAAGAACTCTGCAATGAACACTTCCTCTTGAAACCTTATACCAGTAGCAATAAGGAGTTTTGGCGAGCTAGCTGCCTAAAAGACATTAGAAAAGGCTTGCTAAAATACTAACAGTAACACTTTACTTGACAGTATCGACATAAAAGTGACATGACACTGTGAACCCTAACCCTAAGTTGTCACATTTTCAAAACTCTAAACACAATTAAAAAACTGTACATTGTATGCTCATTTTACTTTGCTGAATTGTACACATTCTCTTGACATTTTAAAAAAAATATTGCAATGACACCTCTTGGGTTCCATTGCTGTGCCATGAAAGCTTTTCTTACATTTAGTATGATGTTCCAGGGCAAACACATAGCTATAGTATCAGCTAGTGGGAAAGACATGTTTATCTGTCCTTCACATATATAATATCAAAATGAATGTAAAAAATATACAGAAACTAGTTGCTTATAGACCCTTTCAACTGCATAAACAAACACGTGCGCATTTCCAGTGGCACAGAAAACAACAACAAAAATGTCTTCAAGTCGACATTTTGTAGAGCATTACACTAAAGTCCAATCCATTTTCATTTCAAAGTATTTGTCTGTGCTGGTTTTGAATGTTTCAACCGTAAATCCTCTAGGAACAGATTGAGGCTATGAGGCAAATTATTGCATGCATATGTATATGTTTATTTGATTTATATTAACAAACTGACTTCCATCAAGCCACCTCAATAACAAGAGAGAATTTCCCCTGTGTGTGTATTCACACCAAGTTGGCCTACCATATCTTCCAAACTCTGCACAGTACCCCATTAACTTCATGACAGTAGGCTATTTACAATTTTCTGTACCATAGCATGTGTGCCATAGCATTCATTCATTCCTGCAGGCACCCTGAGTGTATCAGATTTTTCAATTAGTCCTGTAGTTTAGACATAATATTGCACTGCCATGTTGAACCAAATTAACAAGAATGGTGAGATGCTCATACTTTTATTTAACAAAAATTTGGATGGCATCAGATGGGTGAGTGCCTCTTCAGATACTTTATCTTGATGAAGTGGGAAATGGTAAAGCATTGTGCACCAATGTCATGCATTTAATGCTCAGGCAGCACAAATATGGATAAAAATGCATATCTAATAATAATAATAATAATAATAATAATAATAATAAAATAATAATAATAATAATAATAATAAAAATAATAATACATTTATTTGTATAGCACTTTTCTAGACACTCAAAGACGCTCTAAAGTTTTTACATAGGTACAGACAAACAGACAAGGTACACAGACAAGGCTACATAAAATCTTTGTCTGTATTCTCTATACGGTTCCCAGTGAATGTCAAGAGTGTCTTTGAAGTTGTCTTTTTTAACTAGCAGTGCAGTTAAAGTAAGTGGAACTCTGGTTCAGCTGTTATAGTTCTGGCCGTTGTGGGGGTGTGGAGCTCATTAGTCAGGTTTCATGTTGAAACTAGTCTGATCTCTCTTCAGTGCACCAGGAGATCCTGTAAAGTCTGGTCCTAGTTATAACCGGCTCCTAATGTAAGACAGGGCTTTAACTCTGGGGAACCCTTGGAGGAAGGGGGTGGTGTGGAGAATCATGTCTGCAATGTCTTAACTTAGTAGCAGTGTTGAGGTTTTGGCCTTGTGTCAAACTTAGGATGATGCAACAGGTCAAAAAGAGCCAGTACTTTTTTTTTTCCAAGATCAACCCACCAGCCCTGCCGCAAGCTTATTTTCAGTTTGTTTTCCATCTGAACTGGAAAGCTGTTCTCCTTTTTCATTTTATTGATGGCTCCTTTTTATCTTGGCCCCGAGCACAGAGAAACATCAGCAGCTGGGAGTCATTGCAAGGGGATGCAAGAGCCCCATGGCTTGTCAAAGTGAGTATGTGCTTGAATGTGTGAGTTTGTGTGTGTGTGAATGTGTGTGTGTGTGTGTGTGTGTGTGTGTGTGTGTGTGTGTGTGTGTGTGTGTGAGAGAGAGAATGAGTGAGAGAGAGAGAGAGAGAGAGAAAGAGAGAAAGTTAGTGAGTGAGGCAGTGAGAGAGAGTGAGTGAATGTGAATGTTGGCTGACTGCCTGAAATCCCCTGACTTACTTCCTCCTGGGGCGGTCAGAGCTAGGAGCATGCTCAGTAGGCTGCGATTTCTGCGCTGCACAGGCACTGAAGGAGATAGGGCTTGGAAGTGAAGTACACTAAAGACGCATGATATAGGCAAGAGAGAACCTGTGTCTGTTCCTCTTGGTTTACAAAATCAACTTATACCACACTATATTGCATGTGTACTATGGAAAATGCCTTTTTTGTAGATAGCTTATTTGATGATAGACATATCCAGTGGCATGAATGAGAGTGTCAGGTACACAACTGGTAGTTTCTAGTCCTCACCTATCATGTCATTGTCTGTTTCAGAGGTGTAGTGCAGAGACGTAAAATCATGAGTAACCAACAAGTTGTAAACACAAGACAGAATATTACATAGGCTGTAATCAGGATCTGACCTGCTTCCTCATCCATTTTGATTGGCATAGAGGGGCTCTGTGGTGCTGAGTCTCCACTCAGAGAGTAACTGTGCTCGGCCTGGATGGCAGGATTAGGTGGGTCCAAGTCCATGTCCAGGAGAGGATTCCTCTCTGCCAGTAGGTGGTCATCAAAGAAACTACTGAAGAGATCATTTGAGAAGTCCTCCATTTGCTCTGAGAAGTGCTGAAGATCACACAGAGATCACACAAACAACTTAATGTAAATCTTCAAACAGTTCATGATTAAAATAACTAACATGCAGCATTTCTACATTTTTTTCAGCATTTTCAATTTTTTTTAAAGATAAGGCCAAAATAAGGCCAAGTAAGTTGTGCACATCTAGATGGTAGCACACTTTATGTATTTATGAAAAAGTGGAACTAATTAAGAATTCAAATCTCATATGAATTAAATCAGACTTTATGAATAGAACAGGCCTGCTGAACACGGGTAACCTTTGGGACCATACAGAAACTTCTCTGACCAGAAAAGTGTATACAAATTAATTATTTATTCAATTTTAAGTTTTAAAGCATAGCATTTTACTGAGAGTAAGCTTCTTCTTCTAAATCTTCTTAAAGTGCATCACATTTGACACTTGCATAAATCCACTAAGCGAGCCCTTGACAACAAGACTAGGAAAAGTCTACTGGGGTGATAAATAAATATAAAACCTTAACATCTCCTGCAGAACACTAACGTGTTATTGTATTTTCTATAAAGCATGCCAATGCAAATATGCTAATACAAGATTAACCTCAGGTCTACGTAATCAAATACACTTTAAACTTTACTCATGAAGGAGTGTCACCACAGCTTAAATACATGTCGTCGTCAGATGTGTTTGCTAAGGAGGGGAGTGGCTGTGGTGCAATGAAAGCCCATTGCTGTTTACATCCTGTTAAAACAGGCGGGGTGTGGGAGATACACAGCTGTGGAGTGCTGTGCACATGGAGAATCCACAAATCTGCAAGCAACAGCTCTAACACCCAGATCCTGCACCTGCCAGGTGCCCGGATAGGGAAACATGTGCACCAGGATATGGCTGCCATAACCCCTTTATATATCAGCTGTGTGTTTCCATGGTAAATGTTATGGTCATTAACAGTAAGTATTAGGATTCAATCATCACAAAACCATCACAATCAATTGATTAATTATCCTTGCCATGATACATGGGGAGAGCTGTGCCTTTACCAATCACTGTGGCAATTATAGATAGAAGAATCAAGTTGGATGATCCCAGGAAGGGGTCAAAGGAGCTTACCATTCCAGTAACACTTGGGATGACACCATTGAGAATTGTTTGACACAACACATATGCCACCATTAGCAGCCAGCTAATCATTTTCACTGCATAAGCAACAGCATAAATAATCCTTCCCTGCTTCATTCATATAAAGCATTCCTGTTACTCAGTGTGCATGTGTGAAGCCAATCTGTTACACGCATTGGTAACAATTCAAATGAATGTGAAAGGGCAGTGTCTTTTTTGGTAAAGTATCTTGTTTACAGTCAACTCTCAAGTTTATAATGAAACAGTTTATAAACCTGACAGCAGAATAAAATATTGTCTCATTGTGCACACATTTTAAGTAGCTTTTTTAAGAATGCCTAAAATATGAGGAATAGATTGCTTTTTGTATTCTGATTACTAAAAAACATATTGTTTGTTTCCTTTTGAACAAAAAGAAAACTTCAAGGAAGTAGAAAGCCTTGGTAAAACTGAGAGAGACCCTATCAGGTTAAGGGGCCCTTTTTGTAGTACTAAGTGATGATGCAAGACTGCTGATGCAAGACCTCTGAAATTTCACATCTGGCCTTCTCCTCAAAATCCCAGAGATGGAGCTGTGGAATTTCAGCTGAAGACAGAGGGCCCTTTTTCCCAGTGGCACTGGGATAGCCTTCAGACGGCCTCAAAAATGCATACTTTCTCTGGATCTGGGTCATATTACCATTGGGGTAAAAATAGAGACTTATTCACTTTTGGTGGTGTGACAGTTTATTTACACTCTTGCCCCCACGCATGACAACAGAAGGGCCTGGAAAGCTCTTTTTTCCTTTGGCAAACAATATGCAGTAGACCACACAGCTACTCTAAATTTGATGTCAATACCCTAATGCTCTGGTGTCTAGCTTCCTCCTCTGTCCTTGCACTGCCCCCTAACACTGCCAGAAAGAATCTGTAGAAGAAGCCAAATCTGCATTTAGTCATTTTCCCTCAAGGATCATAACAAACATAGTTAAACAAGATGACCGACACACCGGTTCAACACCTTTAACATACAACAATGCTAGTGTCAATGCAAGAGCACCTAAGACAGGCGGTGCAGGTCTGAGATAGGACTCTTGAGGCAAAGATTCTCCAACCATGAACGCAGTCCATACACATTATCTTTAAAGCCTCCTGGATATCTCACTTTGAGTAATTACAGTACTTAAACTTATTTTAAAAGGATGCATATACATGTGAATTGTAAACATTTCAATGTGAGACTGTGGGTGTACAAACATATTTATCTTTAAAATGTCAAAAGTTGAGGACTATTAGTCAGTGTGTGACATCACATTTAGTGGTCTACCCTTATATCTAAAAATATGTTTTATGCTGTGCCTCTAAAATGTTAAGCTTTTGTTTGTTTATAGGCTGGCCTGTTGGTGGTGGTGTAACAAAAGTTCAATGGCAAACCCCAAAACTGCATAGTTTACCATGCATAGTTTACCTTGTCATAAATATGTAATGTTGCGAAGAAATCATGCAATATCAATATGAAAATGCAGTGCAATGCAATTGTGTGTCTATTTGTATATTTAAATGTGTAGTTCATGTGGTGAGACATGCCTTACATAGAGACAAAAGCCAGAAATCCTTACTTAACCCCAACTTGGCTTGTGGACTTAAAGTTGATTATGTACATTTTGTTACACTTGAAACATTGACTTTATACTGCTAACAAACAGATATATTTTTGACACCTCAGGCTTTGTCATGCCCAGATGTCTCCCAGCATTCCTTTTGCTGATTCAAACAATCCAGCTGTATGCTGGCCAATCAGCACAGAGCATGCAAATTAGCCGGCTGCAGCAGCAGAGGAGCAGGAGTGCAAGGTAAGTATGGAGCGGGCCGGCATGGCTAAAAATGGGACTTTGTTGCATTGCAAACACACTAATGAGTAGATAAAACCATGATGTCAGAAACCGAACACCTATTAACAGAACTGTTTCACTGATGAGACGCTAATATGCAATGATGATTTTGAGCGCAAATTCAAAAAGGAAAGAGAATTGAATACATTTGTGTGGCATAGTCCGTTTCAGTGGCAATAAAAGTGTCCAAATAATACATTTCTACAATCAAATGACATGTGTACTTGTGTTAACAGTATATGAGATGAGTTAAAGTAGAATATAGTTACAAAAAGATTGCACATAGACAAAAAGCCTCTGACATTTTCATTTAAATAGAAAGTGATTACTTGCTTATACATTGGTCTGGGGTGTGAGAGTGTCAGCCAATATGTGTTCAAATGCATGGATATTTTCACCTGTCCCAAATAGTCACATGCCACATATTGTTGTACTGCCCAACAATAGGCCAGATGCAGACACATGTAGCTAACACGATTTCTGGGAGTCTGGGGCACACCCCCTTGGTTCACTAGCATCCAAATGTAATGGTCCATACCAAATCCCTCAACAATACAGGTGCATACAGAAAGCTATTGCTTCAATATAGAGTAGCTGTCCCACTACACACAATGACTACTACTACTACTACTACAACTACACAGACGTTCACACACACACATGCGCACACACACACATACAAATATCTATTGTTAGCACTAACAAGAAGAAATTTCATAAATAGTTATGTGATTAAGGAACACAAGCAGTTTTGAAACATCCATGATGTTTTACTTTTTGGATTTTTTGGTAAGGTTCTTTGCCTTCTTTAGTTGGTCTGCAGGCATGCATTGTGGGACCTGTTGTATGAATCACGTATCTGTACATCCCAAACACTTTTCATAAATCAGCAGGAGGCATGACAGTAGCACTCTGTATAATTACCCAAACCGGCTACAAAGACAAGTAGGCTTCAGAACATCCCAAATCCATCTGGGTCACCCTTTCCCTTAAACCAAAAGCTAGCTTTTGAATGCCTTGTGGTCATGAGGGTACAGTTCTGTGTCCTGTCGCTTCCCTTCAGACTCGTCCACCCCACCTCCTACATACAGGGCAAGCAGTCTCCCCACAGCATTGTGGTAACAAGCACCCATCCCCCACTGTCCATGGGTGGAGCAGCCTGGTTTCTTAATTCCAGCTCAGATGCTTTCTTTAGCATGCTATAGAGGTTGGCTAACCACAATCACTGGAGACAGGCTTCTGTGTGTCACTGAGGCTGGTTTTCCATCCCCCAAAGGACCACTTTTGAGCCATGAAAAATGGGATGAATCTAAGGTAATGGACAAAAGATGGCTGAGAAAAAGACAAAGACGAAAGATTCTCTGCTAAAGACATTTTGTGACAGCTGAAAACTGAAAAAACACACGTTGAATTTGTTTACTAGGAGGCCCTGAAAGTTCACAACTCCAATTTAATCTTTTCACCCATGACCCAGCCTTGCTTTAGAATATATCATCAGCTGCAGTTCCAGACGACAGGTGTGCATGTGTAGACCCTATTGGGCCCTTTTTAGCCCCTTCAGAGTCTGTAACTGTACTGCTGTTTTACGGTAGTGGTTGTAGTGGTTGCGGTGGTGGTTGTGGTGTGTACTAAAAGGATCACCTAGTACACACAAGTTCCTGTAAGTTAAAATCTTACATTGTGAACTGCTATAAGCTGCTGCTTCTTTAACAGAAAGCATGGGGAATTAACTCACTGGTGTTTGCACACAAGGCTATGAGGAAAACTGTTGACTTCTGATAAATGGTAACACTAATGCATGATATTGACTCTGTAGCTGACAACTGTAGTTGACAGAATTGCCCACCATCTAAGGCTTGACATGTGAACTTATTAGGAACAACTTTGTCAGTAACTTTATTAAAGAAATTTATGAGGAACTGTAGCTCTGTTAGATGCTAATAAATAACACAAAATACTGAATAACTGGCTCATTTAGATATTGGCCTATGCATCGCATAAATGACATAATACTGCTGCAGCCTGCTCTGCTGGACCGGCTCCAGCATCAGTAGTAAGTTGCCAGCAGCACTGCCAGCAGTCCCTGTTGGAATCTGGTGAAGTGGAATGCAGGTTCTCGTTTCTTGGTTGTATTGCCCATGCTTTCAAAGACAGACCCACTTCATTCCCTATCCTGTGTCAGATTAGGTTAGCAGTATGACCCCAAGTTGCCACAGCCAGGGGTATTCTGTTGCCTTCAGCACGTCGGGGATTGTAGGTGTACTCACAGCTGCCGTAAATAAATAAAAGAACTTCAAATTCAGAGGCAACATGGTACAGTTGATAAACCATAAAGTGACACGACCAATCCAATAAACAAATTCCCATAGCTATCTCTCTCTCTCTCTCTCTCTCTCTCTTGCTCATGTAGGCCTACACATCTACAAGATGTCAATCAATAAATTGGTGTTACGTATGGCATATGGGTGTAGAAACACTTGTCTATCCTCCCACATGCTTGTAATGCAGCATATGATTCCCTTTAACTCACTTTTGTTGTCTATTAGTCTGTTCTTTTGTGAATGGTTTGTTGAAATGTCATTAATAATGACTTTAGACAGTGTTTCCAGCCAAACCTGTGTTAATGTGGGAGGAAACATGAGGAAACACTAGGTAAAGACAAGGGCGTTCACCTGAAAATAGTCTATTCAAAAGAAAGGAATTACTTGTAAATGAGGATGGGTGTATAGGCAGAAAGATTCTGGTTTACATCCTTTTATCATCATTCTCAACACTGACACCAATCAGTCACTAACTGGCCTCTCAAAAATCCAGCTCATTGTGGGATAGGCTAAGGCATGCTAGCACACCTGCATAGCACAAAGTATTGTAACGTCGGTGGGCTGGACTGTGTGCTACGGTTCCCACAACGCTTCACACTGGCGATTCTGGGAGAACATTGGGGGGTTTATTGTATGTGGTTGTGCCTTTATTTACTGTTTATGTACGTGTTTTAGTGTTGCGATTCCCTTTTTAGTTCTACCTCGTGTGTGACCCTTCATGTTGGTGTGGCTGTGTCCACCCCTGTGTGTGTGATGTATGAGTGTTCTTGACTTCCCTAGTGTGTGCTATGTCCTGTGTCTGTATCCCTACTCCTGACCAGCAATAAAGATGCAAAAGTTTGTGATGCCTACAACAGATAACTTTAAATGAAATAATGGAGTGAAATGTTCTAATGGTCTGGCCAGTGCTTCTGTTAGAACCATTTGTTAATGTCATGGATGCACATGTGGTAGATTGGTGCAAAAAACCCTCTTGAGGTCTACAGCCAATAAATATGCCTTGTCTTCAGCATCATGAAATGTCATTCCAATAAACAGTGTCCTCTCACTCAGCCCTGTCTGGTTCAGTCACCTTAAAGAGCAGACCAAGGCTATCAACTCCACAGTCTTCAGTCTTCACCTGATTTCACCTGTCTGGGGAAGAATACTGGACTATTGCGCTAGTGATTCTTTGCAAACATATAACCAATTATTTCAGCCTAACTGCAGTTTTAATATTTTATTAATTTTATGTTCATTAAAACGTTTCACCAATGGCAGTAACAACAAAAAGCAATTCCATACATTAACAACAGCAATACTAGAAAAAATGATTTTTAGTCGAAGTCGTTGCAGCATTCACACCCTATCTGATTTGTGACACCTGATTTGTGACACATTTTTAGCTACAATAAAAACTAACTAAAATATACATTTAATGGTGGCTACAACAAACTGAAACTGTAATTCGGGTCCAGGTCATGTGACCTGTTGAACGCAAGTTTAAACTGCAAGATGGGTAACCATTCTGCCTCACACTCCAATGCACAAAGCGTCTTTCACTGAGGGGCCTCACCCCAGATGCTTCGTTTACTTTGCTTCTACCCCCTTCTCAAAAAATGAGGGGCCAAGCAGACAAAGGGCCTTGGAAAGGGCTCAGACAGACCCCAAATCACAGTTAGCTAGATACCATATACCTTTACCCTAGATCTCTCTCTCTCTCTCTCTCTCTCTCTCTCTCTCATAACACAACCATGAAAAGTTGAGAGACATAGCATAGAACCACACTATTAAAACTGTGCAGCAAAGGACACAATAAAATAGTGTACAGCAATTGAACCAGGGAATTACTGTCAGGGAATTGTAACTGATCATTTAGCCAGTTCGAAAGGTGGACACCAGGCTACCATGCATTTGGGTGAAGTGGAGAGTAGGCTACTATCCAGTGAAGAAATAGAATGGTGAAGGCTGGATAGTGAGGAGCAGTCTGGGGTGGCAAGTTCTCTCTATGCATGGATGACTGAGTCACACTGGAAACATCATTCTGTATGCCTAATGTCTAATGGATTCCATGGAGTTAACTAACCAGCAGCTGTGCCCAGGAGCCCATTGGTAGCCTAAGTCTAATTTTCCAAGTGCTGATTTAATTATAGACCACTGAAACAGCCTGATGAATAAGATTCAAAAGAGATTAAAAAGCAGACTACCCTATATATAGGCTAAGGTATTGTTTAGGTGACTTAACATGGGATGAACATAAATGACCGTATTGGAAGTCTCCGTTGCTTAAGTGACTTCTTAAATGGCAAATAGAGCTGCTACTGTCAAATGTCAGATCTCGCCCTGAAGCCGGATGAGTGAAGGTCCGGGAGGCGTGCAATGGCGAACAACGTCACACGCCCACTTAAATGGTTTGTATGGTTAAGTAGGACGTGTAGAAAACAGCTGTTGGGATATTTACAGATAATATAGAAGCTACATGCTTCTTATACACAAAGGCATTTCTTTACAGATGCTGATTTAACGAAACTATGACACAAATGATTTGGGGGAAAGGCGCATGACAGTTATGGATACAGCTTTCCTGCTTGACACGTTTACAAAGTTCACAAATATTTGTAAGCTGTAGGCTAGGCTATGGCTTAGTTCGTTCCTTCAGAAGTGTAGGCTACATGCATGAGGCAGATTACTCGTATGCAACATCGCAGGTGAGCTACACATCTGGCGACGCATATGCCGGTTACATGCAAAATAGGCTACATTAATAGATAGGCTACATTTTCTTATCAGAAATTAGGAGCACGTTTAGACATTTATTAAGGTGTTAAAATGTAAAGTTGGAACATACCACATTGCTAAGAAAATCTGTTTCATTCAAATCTTCGAGGTCCAACAGGTTGGAATTAGGGAAAAGTTTGTCCGAGGTGAAATTGTCCAAAACGGTGTCCATAACAAAAATGGAATGATATCTCACCAGAATATGACTGTATAATACAAAATAAATAAATAAAAGAAATGATCAAATATCACTGCAGATAAGGAACTGACGATGTGATGGTGTCGCTAATCAACCATTGGTCTCGACGGACTCGTTCATGCAATGATAAGAAAATACATATAAATAGGCCTATCTTGGTGAAATTTTAGGCAACGCGTTCTCTCTTGGTTTCTGTAAAATCTGTCACATTCAGGTGGTCCTGTCTCTAAGGGACAGCACAGCTCATTCATATTAATGTTAACACCGCCCAACCAACTTTTCCTTGTTTTAAATCCCTCCCACCTCTTTCAAAAGTTAAAGTGGTATTGCTCTCAATTCTACACCCTGAGTTAGAATACAGTCAGGCTACATTATCACTGTAACCTATCAAGAACATAAAGAAAAGAGAGTCATGTCTTTAAACAGGCAACATCAGAGTTCTAATGGATTTTTTTTTATTTAGTGCTGGGATGATCTTAAATGTTTATCAATACCAGGTGTAGCCACTGATACAGATGGCCCTAAATATACACAAAACATTAATCAATGGAGAATTTAGCCATCAATTCCATGGCAAGTATTTTTCAGATGAGAAGTTTTTTTCCAACAAACTCTAACAGCTAACAGAATGAACAGCAGTTCAGAATATCACACAAATGAGGTAAAACATTTCTGAAATGAGGGAAATCCTTGCATTTAAGATCTATTTTTCATTCAGTCATGTTAATTGAGAGATAGATGTTAATTCTAAAATCTCACTTAAGAAATGTTATGGTAAGACATTACCTGGTTTACAAAAGAATATACAGAAACCTATTTCGACCTAACATTGTGATTAAAAGGCATTTCAGTGAAGCACCAGATTCATGCTATTCTCTACTGTGCTTGAGGAGGCTATTCAATATGGGAAGATAACCCTGCATACCTCTGGCCTTTTCACAACTTCAGCTCCCAGTTTTCTTCTAACTTCAGCTAATGTTACCATTCAAATGGTTGGCCTTGTCACTTGAAGTTCTTCTATGGTGCCCTAGTTTATAGATACCTGCTCAACAATACAATCAATTCACTTTTGTCAGGATGTTTTCTCAGGAATGCCACACAAAAGAATCAGAGTAGGCTACCACACATATTATGTAATCTTACCAAGTCTCTTGGGAAAAAGTTTTCTCTATAAATTTAGTTTAAAAAAGTTTTGGTGATTGTTATTCATCTCATTTTACACATTTGATTAAAACCATCTTACTCCTCATGTCAAATCTATTTGGTATTTGATAATCAAAAGCTAATGAGGTTTATGTTACTAAATATTACACCTTGGTTTACATAACAAAAACTACAAAATTAACAAAAAGTTTTGAGGAGACAGCAAGTGCTCTCTTTTGAAGGATAACTTCTACTGTTGTAAAACAATATATATATCTTATCCAGTTTTGGAAATACATGTCACTATGCCCATCCTTACTTCTTTATCTGTGTCATTGTCTCGTGGATTTGTATCAAACACACTAGCACTAATTTGACATTGTTTTCATGTCTGACAGCAAGACTCTTGTGGATTGCACAAGACTGGCTTCAACCTCAGCCTAAATTGGCTAGTATCTATACCACTGCCCCACTAACAAATGAGCCCTTTTGAGAAACAGCAGGACTTTGGAACTTGACACTTCTTTATTTGTAAAGTGAGCTCATTATCCTTAATAGCGAGTGCAGACCTCTCAGCCTGGTCCATGGCATGCATCGGTAGGCTACTGACAATCACAGCCATGTCACAGGGCTGTGTTATTATTGCACAAGATTTGTGTCTTTGTTGAAGTGAGAATAATGAAAATATGATCTAATTTCAAATAGTGTGCTTATGATACTAAAATGGTTTCTTTTCCTCTGCATATATATAGCAATTCAATATAACATACTATTCACTTTCACTGTGCAATTTTATATGAAAAATATTGTATATCTAGCCTAGCTCTGTCTGGTGGTTCTCAAGTTTTCGCTAAGATTACAGTCTGGAAAGCCTGCTCATACTAAGGTTCTCTCACCCATCTTTAGGGTGGATCTGACCACTTGGGGGATTGCTAGGTGCGATGACCTATGGCAATTTTAACTTTTTACCTTTAAATGAACTCAAAGTCTACGGCCATTAGGATGCAACAAAACTGGAAATAACTTGAGTTTGAGCAGGACAAAAACTTTGCAAAGTGTCTGATTCAACATAAACAGTGGTGCATTGAATGCCCTGTTGTTTGCCATTGTTTGCTTTCTTTTTGAAAGACAAAAATCGACATTTTTCATTTTGTTTTAACATTTTCCTTCATATCTTTCATCTGTAGATGATTTTAGGTGGATACACTCTGCACTGCCTTTTTAATATGGCAGGTTTTGAATACACATTATTGCTGATACCTCTGACACACCAAACAAATGAAAACAACCTCAAAACATTTTGACTTGAAGCTTGCCATCACCAGTGGCCAGACCTTACAGGCAAACCGGCTACTCTATTTCAGTTACAGTGATTGCACTGATTTCAAATGTTTAAATATTTTCAGGATTAGTGTTTTGTCTTCCTTGTTCAATATTTTCTCTCAGTAATACCAGTAAAGACATGTGATCACTTTGCAAATCCTTCTGTGTGTTAATTTCCCTAAATTCAGTGCATATTACTTAGAAAACAATTGCCATGACAGTGCCAACACCTGGCAGGATGTCCCTTTTGACACCTCCTCAAAAATGATGGCCTCAGGTCTTTTACAGCCTCTCTGCTCTCAGCACTTGTTAACACTACTGCCTTATTGGAAATGGACATACTCTGCATTATATTGTTCTCCCTGAAATTATAGAGGTCTATGTAAATGTTTAGATGTCGAATTTCCTTCAAATGCAACAAATAGACGGACATTAGTGAAGACATCCAGGAAGAGAACCAGGACCTCGCCTCACATTAAAGAGAGGCTGCAAGAAGTGTTCGTAGCTGGTAGCTGGTTCAAACAGCTGGCACTCATTACACTGAAGGCCTCCCCCTCTGCTTAGTGACAACACTGTTTCTTAATGAAACATATTGGGGATCACATATAACCGGCCTTAAGAAAATGTATAGCCAGATTGCAATACTGTCCTTTGTATTGCTCTTGTTCCATTTCAACATAAACGTTGTCTCCCATGTTTGTGGGTCAACTGACAATGGACAGGTAATTCCATTATACTTAACAAGAGAAGACTGATTAAAAGCCAAATACTTGATTTGTCTACACCCATCTCTGAATGATCACAAGAAAGCCTGGCCTACGTTAACTGGTTTGCATGCTAACTATAGTGGATATTTGAACAAGAGCATAGGCATTTTGGACATTCTGATGATATTTTTAGGTCATTTTAAATGTTTTAACTAAGCTCTTTTAATCTACTTACCATTAGATAAACAGTGAATATCTTAAACCGTACCATAAGAGCATTGCTGAGTAAAAGCATTCTCTTGCTTTTACTGGGAGATGCATGTGGTTTCTTTCAGTGCATGGTCCAAGGGTACTTTATCCTCTGGTCTCATTGATCTCTACAGGAGCCAAGCTTACCATTATGGAAACTCAGCTCCCTGTTACACCTCAATTTATATCTGGCAATGGTTTTAATTACAAGGCACCATGGAGTCCATCTCATGGTCTGCACCCAGCTCATGAAATCAAGCTGCAACCTTGTTAACCGTCAGGAAACCCCACTACAATATAAAGAAGCAAACATATTTTTCCACTCAGCATCCTGAAAAGATACTCCTCCCCAGGTATTGACTCAGTGAAAAGTGTTCTCTTTACAGAATGACCAATAACTTGACCAATGGCTAGCTGTATATAATTTGTTCAGACTGGTTTTGCAGAGGTCTTGCCTATGATCTACAGTATCACAAATACAATAATGTCACTGCTATAGACTTTCTCTAGAATGACCTTTCAGTGATAATGAAATAAATGAGACAAAGATTCACAAGATGTATTTGACCTTCTTTAGGTGGCACTAAATATGCTTTGCCTGAGAAACAAACATCATCCTTCCTTCCCAAACAATCTCTGCATTTTCCGGTCTGGTCCTCTCTGTCAGCCCGTCTGCAACATGCAATCATCTCTCAGCATGTCATTATGTTTAGCATGACCCCTCATTCTGGTGGCTGCTGCCTGTGAAGTGGACAGTGATTGGACAGTCTCTTCTCAGAACTAGATAAAAAGAGATGAATCCTTTTCGGACACGAATCTGTGGACAACACTCCCCTAGTCTCCACCTTTAACAAAGCATTATGTAATTCTAACTTCCTTCTTATGTAATGGTGGGGTGAAACTTGACTCTGTGAACAGAAGACCTGCTGGGGTCCTTTTTCAGAGGGTAAAAAAGAACCCTGAGAAAGAAAAAGTGAGGTCAGTAGAAAGCATGTTACTGTAACTTTTTGTCCTGCAATCATTTTATATTTGGCAATGGCATTTTATATTTGGCAATAAATAAAAAGTATCCAAGCATACAAGTATTGTACATCTAAAAAGATGAACCAGTAAATAAGTCATCTCTCCGAGACCTGCTTATGCATAGTTGTTATTCAAGAGTACAAGGACACACTCGCTAACCTGCAGTATAGATGCAACACTACACGTCCTGCAGAATAAATGTCATCACTCAATAAAAACAATCTTTTTGCAATGATTATAAAACATTTCCAATGAAAAAGTGTTACGGGGTCTTGGGATTAGGGGTTGTAAATGGCACCTGTGTGGGTGAACTTCTGGCGTCAACATGTCATATTCTCCCCAGTCAAGTTCGCTTCCCCTCATCAGAAACACTCATTAGCTCTCGTTGTAACATGCTGACTTTAAAATGCATAGGCAATTACTCAAACCACCTCAGATGCCCCACTGCTCCACACAGACCATGGGTAAGAATATTCTTAATTTAAGGGGTGACTCCTGAGTGCAGGAGATGTTTCACAAGGTAAATTGGCCTTAACGTAGTCAAAAAGGGTTCTACTCAAGCTTATATGGCAAATGAATGTCTGCTTTGAAACTGCCCCTGTTTCATTGAACTTCTTTAATTATAGGGAAACATGCACAAAGAGTGGGAGGTGACAACACTCTCCATTGGTGTGTGTGTGTGTGTGTGTGTGTGTGTGTGTGTGTGTGTGTGTGTGTGAGAAAGAGAGAGAGAGAGAGAGAGAGAGAGAGAGAGAGAGAGAGAGAGAGAGAGAGACCACAGTAGTTGCAATGTAGGCAAGCTGAATATTACTTTTGTTGGGTAGCACTCCTCCCTTGAGGCATACAAACCACATGCACACACACACACATACACACACACACACACACACACACACACACACACACACACACACACACACACACACACACACACACACTTTCTCTCCTAGTCAGTCAAGTACAGTACAAGTGTAGGTTGTCACATCAGAATAGTCACCACACTTTCCAGCCGAAACCAAAAGGGCATTGGTGTGTGTAAACAACGTCTCTTCATTTTGCCTTTTGTTTTTTGAGGTTCACTAAATTATAACCATGAAAAGAAAATATCAATGCCCAGAGCAGAACTGTATCTAAACATGGAAGAACAATGCATTTCTGTAAAGTACAGAGAGGTTTGACACATGCATTGTTTGAAGCATTTTGTAATGGAAGGGTTTTATTTTGACCAACTCAACCAATGTGTCATGACATTTAACACTGTTTGGATATCAGAACATCTCAGAATGATACCTGTGCATAGCATAAAAATAGTTTAACTCTTATTTTCAATATCCAAGATCACAGCTATGAATTATCCTTTGCATAAAATACTAATTAGTCTTGCTGGCAAGATCTCACATCTATGAATTAGCCTTTGGACGATTTGCATTTCATTTTAAATGATTTGTGATTCATGACTGGTCGGCCAATGGCTCCCTTCTTCATAATATTACATGTGTTGGCTGAGGAAGAGCTTCACAGTTGAAAGAATGTTTGTATGCTCTTTGCCACATGAGCATAGATCTTTTGTGGATAGACCAGGACAAGTCTGAGAAATACAGTAATGTAAGGAAGAATACTGACAATGCACTGTGCACTCCTACGTCTTTGCTCACAATGTACAACTGTAGGCTGTGTTTCACCCTCTATACTTATACTATGCAACTGGGCGTCCTGATAATGGTCAATTTAATATTTTAATGAACTTGTCACAGAAAGACTAATTTTGTCTTTGGCCCTGTAAAATCTGCCCTTCATAGTAACAGATTAGTATTTGAGTCTACTTTCACTCTCAATGTTTTTTTGTGAGACATGATGTCAGGTTAATAACAGAACTCCTTGCCTAATTACCTGATCAACTGGTTGAGGAGGAAAGTCCTGTCTTGCTGAAATCACTCAGATTACATTACCATGCACTCAGGACCTGAACAAACAATGCCCTGTATTCTGAAACGGGTTACTTGATAAGTAGTATCTGTATCTGTTAAGCAACATTTGTCCGTAGATATTACATTTTACTGATTTTGTCTACGTTTAATTATTGAATGATTTTTTTTTTGCAGCATTCTACATCCCACTGTCCACATCCATGGTAAACCATCCTCTGCTAGGCTAACCCTTGGGGCAGCCGTGGCCTACGGCGGGGCAGCCGTGGCCTACTGGTTAGCGCTTCGGACCTGTAACCGGAGGGTTGCCGGTTCAAACCCCGACCAGTAGGCACGGCTGAAGTGCCCTTGAGCAAGTCACCTAACCCCTCACTGCTCCCCGATCGCCGCTGTTGTTGCAGGCAGCTCATTGCACTGGGATTAGGGTGTGCTTCACTTAACTGTGTGCTGAGTGTGTTTCACTAATTCACGGATTGGGATAAATGCAGAGACCAAATTTCCCTCACGGGATCAAAACTTATACATATTATGAGTATTTCTAAATGTCTGTGTTCTTATACCTTCCTTATTCCTTATTCCTTACCTTCTGTATTACATCAATAATTGACTGGTATCTCAATTCATACACATATGAGAGACCCAGAGAGTGTTTTGCCTCACCTTTTAGCAAGGTGTCTCCTGGTCACACCGGACATGATTGCTCCCTTGACGTCAGACAACTGGATGGAAGCACAAACCTAACTGACTCATCGTCCAGTCTGGCAGATACAGAGAGCCACTGCTCAATGCCATGGCAACAGAGTCAACGAGGTTGATGAATGAACATTGAAAGAGCAATGTGAATGAGGGGAAAAACATGATCCACATGTTCACTGGAGCTTTAACTACAAAATATGGCAGGATTCAAGAGGTGTGCTTCCTATTGCTAAAAGATTGCACTATTATTTAACCTTATGTTCAAGTTACTAGTGAAAAACACTGTCATTAAATAGTTCAATGTCATTTTCTTACCTCTTTAGAATGCATTATTATTGGACACACTAAACACTGGAAGTAAGATAGCCATAGACACATATTTTCCATTTCAAGTAAGACACATTACATTTGTTATCTGTAAGAGCTGACTGAGTTGAATTTCCATATAATGTGAGTAAATAACACAGAGACATATAGGCTATGTAAAATAGCTTGTCCCTTTGATCTTTATTTGATAGAAATCCACCAGACACAAATATTCAAATATAAGTTCATGTTCATGTATCTTCCCACCACACTCACTTCAGATGCACACAAAGCACTTCAGGTGAGCTGATTAAGTGCTATAGAAATGTAATGTGCTCTTTTTGTTATTGTTGTTTGCTATTGTTGTCTTCTCAGCTGTAGGCCTTTGCTGTTGCCGTTGGCAATCAGTACACTTTCACTGTTTTTTTAATCCTAGCACTGAGCCATTCCTCTATTTGTCAAAAATGTTGCTTTCCCCACCTGATTCTTAAATTACTGACATGTAGTAGACCGCTTCAATGAACACTCAAAAATAGACAAAAGGACATATTTCTTATTGTTTCATAGATGATATTTCTGAAACCAGTTGTGTTGTTTGACTGAACACAGGACCACATCTCTCAGTCTTCTGCAGGAAGAATGGTTGAAACCTCCTCTTCTGGAAAATAGTCAGAGGTTTTTTTGGCTGCTTGTCACCAGCACCGACCCCTAGAGACACAGCTGGCCTCAATGAAGCCTGTTGTCACCTTATACTCTCTCTCTCTCTCATTCACTCTCTCTGTTGGTGTGCAAGTACTGAATGAATAAATGCAGCCAGAGAGAAACCCCACTTTTCCAGCTCAATTATATTACAATGCAGATGTTTGTCTGTCCTTACAATGACTGCCTACTGTAATGTTTGAAAGCTTACCATAGCTTTGCATGCTCACCGATGTTTTGCAAAGACAAAATGTGAACAACTCAGTATTTAAGCATTAATGGCAGAAATATGCATGCTTTGATAACAACAGATTAATTTTTCTGGTTGCCACCAGTGCACTATGGGCCAAATTCTCCCATTCATAAGTCCTTTTTATGCCCTTTCAGTTACATGGTTTGTGTTACGCACATTATCCACTTCTGTCATACCCACAGCGCCTAAATTTGTAATCAAGACAGCCTTATGTCAGTGGGTCAAAAATCGGATCATAAATGGCCATTGAGGAATTTGAATTTGAAGAATTTGCTGTTTCTTGTTGGTATTTGTTGGTGCCCTCATGAAGAGTTTGTGCTTTGTTTGGATATGTTGCTGATCGCTAGCACCCTGATGATCTAGAAAGATTAAGGGTCTGGCCAAGAACAATGTAATGGCCCAACTCGAGGGGCGGCAAATGAATAACACTAGACCATGTTTACTCTGAATGATTTTGGACTTTGACGCAATCGGATAACACTATGACCAATGTGTACTGTATTATAACGTTGCAGTGCTGTTTTTATCAGTTTAGCTGGTTCCCCGGAATGTTGGGGTAAAAGTAATGTGCATCATTGCTCCTTGCCAGAGGGGCCACAATAATGAAAAGAAACAAAGAATTTGTTGATTGAAGTCCAAGGAATGAGACACCTCTCCTGTGTACACCTGAAATGTGAGCTCTATTCTGCAGGGGTGTCGGACTGGGGGTAAAACCAGTACTGACTAGCGCCCCGGGGGTGGGCCCTTGAAAAGTCTGGAGTATATGCATGGTGGGGGGCATGGGGGCCCATCAGGACTGCCTATAGGGCCCAGGATCTTGTGCTACACCCCTGCCAGTGAAGTTCAGACAACCCAGGAGTGACGTGCTCTCGCTTCTTTGTTCCACTTAATAATCCGGTAGATATACATTTAAATTAGTCCAGCCTTGAAGAAGGCACAGACGAGTGTTTCCAGGTCCTTATACGATATATATATAGGGGTTTTATGTAGCTATAATTCTAAGCTGAAAGAGCTACCCTTCACACACTACTTACTTGTTTAGTAAAAATCAAAGGCAAATCCAAGATTTTTAACTACACTGCAAAACATGCTTTGCTTAGGTGTGAGATATCCTGTCTGTCTGACTTGTGCTGCCTTTGCAGGCCTACAGTACTTTGTAACTTGGTTTTTGAAAAGTGCTATACAAATAATAATTATTATCTTATCCTGTTTAAGTATGTAATGTATGTATAATTGCAGGGAATTTTGCAAAGTAATATTTTTTCAGATTTACTTCTGATTCAAACCATTTTAATTGTTGAGAATCCTCTAAGACCCAATGATTTGCAATGGGTTGTATTTCTGATGTGAGACTGATGAAGTGGTGCGAGTTATTTATGGCCAGGCTAAATGTAAGAATATAGTAATTCTATCTTAGTTCCACAATCTAATGTTGTACCATTGATGTACCATGCGCTATTCTGTATTGTTTCCAGCTGTGCACTGACATTCGCAATGCTCTTTGCAGCATATAAAAAGATAGCATGTCTAAATTTATCAGAAAGAGAGCAAGGCGAATTAGTCACTTGTCTCACTAATCGTGTTGTGGAGCTGTGACCTTTTCCTCCCCCAGATTTTGTGTCTCAGTGCGATATGGCATACACCATACATCTGATTAGTGGGGCTGGTCTGATCGGAAAGCGCTGCCTCTGCCTCTTCGATCCCCACCCATTACCTAAGTTAGGACATCAATTGTGTGGAACAGCTCAATGAATCAAACACTACCGCTTGTCTTATCTCTCAGTTACGGGCTCAAACAAGGTTTTGACTTGTTAGTGTAGACATTTGTCATTGTCATATTAATGCTTTAAATCAAATATAATTAAGCAATATAGCACGAGGGAAAGTGGGGTTGCTGTCCAGGCCGGAGGCCGAGTGGCGCAGGCAACAACAGCCGTGGGAATATCCATGACCAATCCCACGATCACGAGTGCTATATTGCTTTTATACAACAATTCTACCACAAACTAAATAATCTGAAAACATCCCGTTATTGTTTACATTTTTTAAATTTCGACATCCTTCTTTACGCACCAAAAAATAGTTCCCTTTTCAGCGTCTTGGTTGCTAGGTAACCAACATTCCAGATCCCTCATTACGGGTCTTTGTGGTTTACGTGTCTTCTTGAAAGAAATGTTGAAAGTCGGGCTGAAATCACATTCATATCTAGGTTTGCTGCATGCATGTTACAAGGATGGGCCATGTCATGTAAGGGACATGGTACTGCAAAAAAAACATAGTCTACATTGCAGAACCACTCAACTTTATTAATTTATGGTGAATAAATGTTACACTACTGTGCACAGCCTGACGTGACGATGCTAGCAGGTTAGCAGCGGTTAGCTAACTATGCTAACGTTAGTTATCTACAAGTCTCCTCCAAGTGACAATCATATTACACACAATGCTGGCAATGCTGAGAACAATTAGCATCCTCGTTTATCTTACTTACACTGAGTTGACTGTGTGGCTTAATCCACAGATGTGGTGAAGCACTGTTTCGTTATGGTTTGCTAAGGAGTAACCATAGACAGTAAAAGATAGGGACCCATTGCTTGAAATAGTGGAGAGCTGGGATGAGAACATTGTGTCAAATCTTCGCATTGTATCGCGGAGTGATTTATTATTAGCTGTGCAAAGTCTGAGTTGAAATGTCCAGGGATATTCCAACTCATGGAACGTCTCTCGGCCAATCAGAAACAAATAAATAGTTCAATAGAACCCAATTGTTGTATAAATGGAAATAATTCATGGAAATGCTCTGAAGCAGATTCATGCATGTCAGTTAGCACATACAGTATTACCCTTCAAAAATGCAATGTCTGCTATACAGGACACATAATGTTACAGACATCATATCATTGAAAATCATTTGAAACAGATAACCAACATCTGGCTCTAAAAAGTGTAGAACTGATATTTAACTATTGTTTATTCATTGTTTTCCAACATGAAATGAATGTTCTGGTATTTTCATGCTCTGAATTTGATTTATGATTATTGGATCACTGTTGCAAAATATTAACAAATAGTAAATCCAACTGTCTGACATGAAAACCTATTACATTTTCCAAACCTAGACAAAGTTAATGTTGACTGACTGTTGTCCAAATGGTACACGGGTAGACATTTATTCTGATTGAAAAACAAAATGTTAAATCAGCTTGAACTGCTGCTGAAATACTCGCAGTAGGCTATAATTGGTACTTGAAGAATACAATGTTGCATGTTTTGAGGTTGGCATCTTTTTCTGTTACATAAACTGCATGCTTTAATATCATTGAGATTTAAAAATCCCCTGAGTCTCTTGTGGCCTTCAACTTGATGGGATGGCTTGTTAGTGTGAGTTCTTTTTGGACTCTAGTCTGCTTCATGAATATCTTTCTTTTTTTGATGAGGGCAGATGAGTCATTGGCTGCGTGCTGAGGACAACTGTGTGATCCGCCTGATCTACCAGACCTTCTTTTCCATAACAAAGGTTTCCTTTGCCCTGGAGGTCCTTTATAAGTGGAAGTTGAGAGCTCTTTTACTGATATTGCCATGTATTGGTGGACATAACTGCATTCTAAACATGCTACCAAATGAGGGATAAAAACGTGACTGGATCTGCCAGGCATCTTTTCAGAACAAACAGACTATCCCCATTTAAGTAATTATAAAAGAGAAATCAATTAAATATGTCTGATAACCTATCTTATATTCTAAATGACAAAGTCAATGAGAATCACACTTTAAAACTTCATATTATAAATGAATAGACTGAATACATTGTTGTTTTTATTTAAATGACTAGCTACGCGGGTTATATCAGGTATGAAATGTATGTTAATGAAACTTCAAAGGGTGCTTTGCAAAGACACAGTATAACCTTTGAGTTTCCAGCCAATCATCGAGCTAGAAATTCAGCTCTATCCAAACCTCATGCTTTGGTTTTTGTAAACATTAAAATGCAAAGAGTAACTCTGACCCGGCATGGACTTCTGCAAGCAGCTGCTGGAGAAAGGAGCCAAGCGTCTGTCTGGACCCAGTCCAACTAGGCCTCTATTGTCTCAGAGGCTGCCTTTCACTTCTTAAACTCTTTAGTAGAAGGAAAATGAGGTCTGACGATGTGAGGTTCTTTCCCCAGATTCTCCAGCCTCTTTTATTTTAGTCTGGAAAAGCCAAAATGAGGACCCTCCAGCTGCAGCCTCATAGCCAACTAGTAATAAGGCTGGTATTTATAGCAACCCTCAGGCTTACTCCGTCTGTCTGTCTGGTGAAGTCAGGGCACCAGGCGTGGCTGTAGGATCCCCCTTGCACATTCATAATTACACTCATCAGACAAAGAGGCCAAGGCAGCGCTCTCTCAGTAGTGCCTTCTACACAGAGGACAGGAGAGATCTCAATGCTTCAGGAGGAAAGTTGTGGTGGTGTACTGTGATCAAAGACCACACAGCACTCAAAGGGGTTGGAGTTGGCAGGTTGCCATGGAGATGATGGTGACTCAGTTAGTCTCCTGCTCCTGCAGTCAAAGCCAACTCTACTCTCTCCTCTCCTGTAAAGGTAACACGGACAGCTACTCTTTGAATACAGTCCTGTGGTGTCTGGGTAAAGACAAGTTCAGACAGTGGGTTAAAGAAATGAAAACACAGTTTCTGAAGAATTTAAATATCACACAGACCATCATTTGTGGAATAGCATTTTAAATGTATCCCATATTTGAGAGATGTTCTGCTCATGATTTTAAGTGCATGTGCTCCCAAATGGTATAGGAGACAATATCCTAACATTCTTTACTTTATGATAATGCTGTTGTTGTTGATGGTATATGTCAGTGACATTTGTACATGTTAGGCATGTATGTCGGGACTATCTGTGTTCCCAATTTCCTGTGTTCTCCCATAAAAAAGTTTGACACATTTTGATAAATATTTTTCCTAGCAAATATTTTGTACTGGAACAAGGCTTAAAACTGCTATACAATCACACACAATCACATCAAAGTCAATAGTTTCCATTAGATATTTTGAAGGTCATGACTTTTGTACAAATTTTGCACATGTTTTTGCATTTAAATTACTGCAAAGTGTAAATTTCTGGGTTATTACAATAAAAACGCTATTTGATATTTTGACATATTCATTATAATTTCACAATATGCACTCTCTTCTACCAATTCACAAAGCTAACATAAAAAAGCAAAGCTAAAAAATCTTCATTTTATTGTTACTATTACCAATGATTAGTCTACATTACTAATATAAAATAGATGTCTTTACTGTTATTGACAATGTGATTGTACGAGAATGGTAGGGTCCCACATAACTTGTCATGCTCCTATCCGTGACAACAACGTTGCAATACCGGCGTTCTGAGCGCGCATCAACTATGTTAGAGACTATGTGGGGTTGCCTGATATTCAAATGGGGTCGCCTGAGTATCTTACAATTGATCAGTACATTACATTAAAATATACATACATCAAATAAAAAATATTAAAACCCCCATGTAATAGGATTCTTCATTACAATCTGGCTACATAAAAATAAACTTGCATGAGCTGCTTGATTGACATAATCATGCTTGATCAACGTTCCAAACAAAGTAGCAAAACAACCACACGCACAAAGATAGCCAAACAAATGAGCTTGCTAGGACATTTGGGGGAAATCAAAGTAGGCTACCACTCTGGACTGGGTGTTACAACAGAGATGTTGTGAATGACTGGGGTCGCCAACGTTTTGTGACATCAAAACAGGGTCCCCGCAGTAGAGTGTAGTGACTAAATCTCACTAACCGTGCAAGACTAAGACGGGCTAGCAACAATAGAAGCACCAATGTTTTATAGGCTCCATAGTATGACTGGTTCAGCTTGAGATGTTGGCATGAGAGGCAAACAAGTCCAGACCCATGTGGAACTGTGCAGCATACACAGCACAGTTTATAGGCCTATTGCTGACATGATCTGGAATGAGGTCACCTTAAAGCAGACAGAGAAGGGAAAACCACTTGTACCTTTGCTTTACTGAATAAGGAGGGTTTGGTAGGCATGGCCACAAAGCTACCATGAACCCGAAACACGTTTGTTTCCTCCTTCATCTGCAAATTTCAGACTTAAATTACAACTGAAAAAACTGGCCAATCTGAACTAAGACAGAGTGTGATGCGAACACATACTGTGACGCAAGCCACTGCTTTGATCAGCGCCCTCTCTCCACACTTCGATTACTACACTACATTATCACTTCGAGTTGGAGATTCAGGAAGACCTTGCTGGAGCCTGTTGTGAGTGGTCATTGGTGTAAAGCTTACTTAAGTATAGCCAGATAAGCATGAAGGGAACTACACATCTGCATTACATACCTACATTTTTAGACAGACCAAAGTTGCATAGCTTTTATGCTCACATCAGAACAAGGTAAAATACTCTCACATCCATTCTTTATCACCTGTAAAAGACATGCATGTAACAGACACTAGCACTCATGGGATTCAGCCTCCCTGCTCATGCTGGCAATGCAAGTTTTGAATCCAGAAAAAAGTGTTGGACTATGCAAGTTACATTGTGATGTGTGTGTTATGTCATTGTTGCAGGTATACTAAACAGATACCAAAGGGACCACAGTTCTTTTATTAGTTTATTAGACATCATTTATGAATTACTTTAAATTAGCACATTGTGACCCCTCAACTGTCACGCATTAGTCATGGGAGTCCATGGAGATCCAAGGGGAAAGACTGAGTCATGTCTTACAATAGTGTGGAATAAAACATGTCAACTGCACATTGTCCAGTAGGCTACTTTGAAACACAGCACGTGTGTGCCAGAGAGTAAGGTGAATCAGGGGCCTTTCACAAGTCCTGTCCTTCAGACATAATTTAGAATCACAGGCTAGCTTTACTCCTACTTTATTTGGGGAAATAGTGTGGAGAAAAAATATATAATTCTGTTGCATTGTCGATGTATGTTTCCATATCCATTAGTCACCTTCAGGAAGTCAATCATTTGTATTCATGTAATGTCACTTGTAGTTCTCCAGGAGTTTTCATTAAAGAAAATGTTTCCAAATATTTGCCATGTAAAATAAAAGCATGAAAGACAGCATGTTGAACCGCAAATCCACACAGAATTTGCAGAGGTGATGAGTCAGAGCCAGAATTGTTTCATGGTAATTCCTGCAAAACCTGCCTCGATGTGGGGAAAGTGAATCATGATGATGAGACAATATCTATCAGGTCCAGAAAAGCACAACCTACATACAGCCAATCCCATCCCCCTTCAAACTTTTCCAAACATATGGCCAAAGCATGGCTGGGAAGAACTCAACAATGTGAGATGAGGTTGTTTGGGTGAAATACAGAGAAAACAAGTCTGACATGACCAATTGAAAAAATGAGAGACAGGGAACATAGAGATGTTTAAAGCACAAAAATACATGAGCATTTTTAATGGAATTAAAAGGCTCTGAGACCAATCGAGATATATGACATATAATGTATATGATTATGATTTCATAGTTCCTGTCTGGTTGTGAAAAAGCAACTGCGGCTTAAAAATCTATATCAACCAAAGTGTCTGAAGTGTCTGCATTGCACTGCATAGTACTGTACTTTATTGCAGAAAATGCAATATTTTGGACATGAAAATATTATTGTACTGCACTGTACTTCAGTGTAACTGTAGTGTTTCTATGAAAAAACTGCAGTATAACTGCAGTCATTTTTTGTGGGATGATGTTGAAATATCAGCAATATCTGCATTCACTTCTGGATATACTTGCTTGGATGAGTTGAAAAAATGTGTAGGCAGCAAAGGAAGGTAAGTTATATCATGATGTATACTGTTCATTTGAAAAGATGGCAGGTAAGTATCAATGAATGAGCAAAACAGACATAATTGCATAGAGGGATGACAGGAATGTTCAGCAAAGAGCCTGTGAATCCATTGCAGTTTTATTTTCAAATGGTCTTTTCCTTCTCCAGTTACATTGGAAGTCTGAATTAGGAGAAGTGCCCACTGACCTGAGGTTCCCGGTCAGAGGGTTAGGGTGTGGTCCCTTGTGGTCACTACTGCCACAGCTCTGCAGCCAAGGCAGCTATAAAAAAAAAAAATTAAAACAGTCATCACCACATAAATCACTCCATTGTCTCTCTTGACTCTCATAGCATGGAATACTATTAATATGCCATGAAATAAAACAGTCCAACTGACCATGTTATATAACATTGGAACACCCAGACAACCAACCCAAAGGGCAACACATTCTGGATCATATGCAATGACTGTAGACATGCAGTCAGGCCTGCTAGAAGCATCAGCAGCAGTCTAGTCAAGAGATAAATCTGCATCCGGAGTTGGGTGACATCTTTTGAATATCAGAGATTTTCAGATTTTTCTATCCAAATTGCCCATTCATTTGTGATTTGTTGTCATATTGGTCCAGACCAAACTGATGTTTGGACATCTGATAACGTCAGGCTGGTCAATGAGCATGTGGTTGATATCAATGCAGTGTGCGCCACCCTGTTAACAATGACCTCTGTCATGTTGAATTGACGTCAGAGCTTCCGGGGAAATCGTTGCTCGGATTGGCTGTTTAGCTTGCCAATGCCTACCTGTTAATAAACAGTTTATTTTGCTTTGCTTTGTACATCCATGCCTTTGTATTTGCACATATCACACAGGCTCAGAATGTATGTGCTAATTGAGTGTGGAGTGGTCTTTGCCGTGTATTCCAGTGCAACTCAACCTGTAGTCTAGTTAGCTGTAGTGGGTGTGTTGTGATCAACCCCAAATGTTAATACATATCCTTGCCTATTTTAAGTAGGTATACTGAGATAGTGATGCTTTTTAAGTTGGTATACTGCGTAGTCCTGCATATCATGTAGACTACACCACTGAACTCAACAGCCAGTCAACACCCAACAGTCAACATCCACACATGCTTATCTCCTGAACTATATAACTTTAAGACAGCAGCTAGCTTATTTGGGCTATCCCCATGTTAGATATGACACCTGAATAAACTAGTAAATGTTTGTAGGCAATATAAACCCTTCATACACATTCAGTGTGGTACACCATTGGCCAATGTGCTTAATAGTTAGGCTTGAGTATATGATATCCTGCCACTACAAGGCCTACAAATCTAACTGGGAAGAGTGATATCTTAGGTAACATGAGTAGTAAGTGAACAATCAATTCTGAAGATGGAAGGCTCAACACTGAAGAATCTCCTTCCTTGTTAAGAGTGAATGCTCAGATGTGTCATTTCTTTCAGCATTTTTATTAATCTAACAACCTGGTGAGTCACCACAGGGTATCTGTTTTCCTCCCTTCAGTGCTGCTCGTCACTGGCTTCTAATCACAATAGTGATGTTCAAAGTTAATTACAAAAAGAGAAGAGCATGCTGTTTCAAAAGAGGAATTATCAGGATGACATGAGTAAGTCATATTGGCACCATTGAATGAGGGGTGCTGTGATATTGACATTGGACTTAGGAGTCTCCTGCTGATAAGTCTTCCATTCATGGGCACTGCAGGACAGATTGGGACATCACATCAACAGAGAGTGCTTGGGTTGGGCGTATTTATCAATATTTTAGGAGAAGGGAATCTTACCGTTTACTAAATGGCTTTCTTGAGGCTCTTTAGTGAGTTATAAACCGATCAGGCTCAAGTGAAAATTAAAGAAAAAAAGAGGGAAACAATTTTGCAGAGAACCAATAGATATTGTTATAGTATTACAGTATATCAATGGATACTAGTGGTTGGCATAAAATGTATGCATCAAATTAAAACCAGACACAATGAAAACCATGTAGTGTCATTCTAAAAAACTGGACAAAAGAAGGTTCACATCAGCCTTTTTTTGCCTTTCATGCATGACCCTGGAGCATACATTTGTTCCAGCTGCACTCAAAGAAGCTTGAAAAGTCTCTGGCCAGATAAAAAAGAGGAGCAAAGTGAATCCAGAATGTATTGGTCCTACTCCAAATTGGTGTTAAACAGCAGTATTACAACATTAGAGTAAAACTAACTCAAAATAGAGTAAATAATTAACATTTCTGTGCACTGTAGAGTGTCATTTAAAATCAACACTCTTTTAAGTATTAGGCTTACTCCAGTTGCTACAGCCTTTATATCCATTCATAGTAATAAATAAGGTCCAAGAACCTTCACCTTATACTGTAGGTGAAGATCACATCATTCTACTGTAGGAGAAAGTACACAGACACATTATGCCAGTAAGCATTGAGTGCCCAACTTTGTGACATCTCCAAGTTGGCAAGCCAATACTGATTGAGAAAGTAATCAATTTCACATTGAATCCAGAAGGGAGATACATTTCCCACGTGCAGAGGGGGGCGCTATTGGCTCAGTGCCTGAGCCCCTGCCCCTTTGCCTAGGAATGTCCAAAGTGCCCTTTTGAGTGGCCATTTAAATTACTGATGCTTCGTACAATTACTCATAAACATTTAAAAATGAACATGTCAACTATTCGAAAATAAAACATGTTTAAAAGTAATATAGAAGTAATGTAAAATGTAAATGTAAATCAGCTTTCTAGGCCAATTTGGTCTCTTGCATTCATCCCATCCGTGAATTAGTGACACAGTGAAAACACAGTGAGGTAAAGCACACACTAACCCGGAGCAGTGAGCTGTCTTGCTACAGCGGTGCTCGGGGATCAGTGAGGGGTTAGGTGCCTTGCTCAAGGGCACTTCAGCCATTCCCACTGGTCGGGATCACACCGGCAACCCTTCGGTGCCAAGTCCGAAGCCCTAACCAGTAGGCCATGACTGCCCCAAAGGTGGTAGCCTCGTCTACCTACGCTGCTGCCGGTAGGTGACGTCATAGGCTATCAACGTGACCTTTCAATTTTGCCTGCCTGCAAGATGCACGCATCGTATTGTTGTTTTAAGAGATGGTGAAAAGCAGGGTAAGATCACTACAGACAGTCTGTTTCCAAAACCATTTAGCTGATGTTGAAAAATAAACTGTAACATTTATCTTGTTTTGTAGTGTCATTTTGAAGTATATGTTGGCCAGCAAAAGCTTTTTAACAAGCATAATTTTAAACTGAATTGACCGGTGAAAGTGGCTACCGCTCTGTTTCTTTTCTATACCAGCTAGCTAGCAACTATGCAGCTAACCTAAACCTTTTGAAATTGCAAAGGGAAAGCATGCATAGTTATATTGAATCATGTATAGGCCTACTCTGTTATTTAGTAACCTACTAGGCCACATGGGCAAATCCGTTTCATGTCCACTCTGTCTGGCAGTAGGTTAGTTTACGCAAGCAACTCCTCAAGGCGCTAGAATAAGGCAGGCAGGTAGGCTGTTATGATTATAAAATCCCTACTTTATCTTCCCGTATAGAGTGTCCCAGTGACGCCACTTCCATTTGCCTCCATGGGACCGATCTTTCAAAAAATTTTGAACACCAGTCTATGGTGAAAAAGAAATTATTTTCTGGTCCCGGTTGACTTGTGCCTTGAATTACCCATATGATGTTTGTCAATTTTAAAGACAATTTTTCATGTAAAGACATTTGCAGTTTGTTTCGTAACTATTGAATTACAACATTGTGAAAGATCGTAATTCCAACGACTACAAACCCATCAGTCGCGCTAGTAACGTTAGCTCATTCACAGCCACACTAGATTGTACAAGCATACTGTACCAGCAACAGGTCTTAATTGGGCTTTCCTTGCCGATGAAAATACCATGAGTCAGAGGATTAAACACATCAGGTAAGTTGTATTCGTCCATAGACTGTACATTAGATACTGTTAAGTGACATAGCAGGCAGCAAGATGCAACCGTTAACTAGCATAATAGCCAATCTTATCGTTAATTACGTTGGTGACGTACATCGTTCGAGACGAGAGATGTAGTCCACTGAGCGGATTCGCACAAAACCAACATAACTTTTGAAGTCTATCGAACAACAGTACTTTCTTGACGTGAAAAATGATCTTTTAAATTCACACACATCATATGTGAAATTCGTGGCACAATTCAAACTGGACCTAAAAATAATTGTTATCTCTCCATTAACTCCCGTTCATATTTTTTTAAAAGATAGGTCCCTTGTAGCGGAAGTAAAACGGAAGTCAATGGGACACTCTATACCAATGTTAAATTGTGGTCCAACTCCGCTACAAATGTGATGAAAAAAAGAGATGTTTTTTTATGTTGTTTTAGGGCTGTCAAAATTAAGGTTTTAGCATTACAAATTCCAAGGAATTACCAGTGCATGAAAATGCAAAAGTTGTGATGTACAATGTAATCATGTATAGTTAAAATAGATCTCCTGCACGAGCAGAGATGAAGCTGAACTAAACCTCGCTTGAACAAACGAGGCCAAGATGCCGCTAACTTGAGTTAATGGAACGGCTTCAGCCCCAAGTGAAAGTCTGTGCTAGTTCAAGCCAGGCTATTTCTGTTAAGCGCCGCCTTTATTAGCGAGGTTGATGGAATACCCCCCAAGTCAGACTCAGTCGATCTCAAACAAGCCTATTGACACCCATGTCCAAAAACCCACCAATCACAACCGCTTATCCGGCATGGGGCAGGCTTTATATGATGACAGAGCAGTGCATTCAACACAACCAACGGCTGCGCTGAACAGAGGTATGTATGTGTATTTTCTTTGGAATTTACTAAACAACTGTATTTACAACCTTTGCTTACAAAAAAAAAAACAGAACCCTAGAGGGGTCATTGCAAGATATTTTTTGGTATATATCCAGGAAACGTGCGCTCATTTTACTAAATCGTGCGCACGTTGTCACAGTACACAGAAGGAGGACTAGGAGATACAGTTCACAGTGATGGGGATTTATTGAAAGAAAAACAGAAAAGTACTTGCAGGTCAAGAATTCAAAACAAGGCAAACACACAGGAGATCAGACTAAGGCAACTGAAGTTAGAGGGCAACATCCAACAATGTGCATAAGTCCATAGAAACAAGTTCACATATCCAAAACTTAACTGAATCCAAAGAAGACTGAAGAGCAGGCAAGGGAGTGAGCATTGACGAGGCCAGACAAAATGTGTGTGTGGAGGTAGGCCTGATATAGTGCAGCTGATCAGCTGATTGATCAGCTGCAGGTGTAAGGCTTCAGTAGGCAGGGGAGAGAGAATGAGTGACAGGAGTGTGAGTCTGATGAGTGCGAGTGGGCATGGCTGGTGAAGAGTGAGGTGCTACTGAGGAACTTGGCAAAGCTGTGACACACGTTTTACTAAATTGTGCACTCATTTTACTAAACTGTGCTCTCAATTTAGTAAATCGTGCGCATGATTTAGTAAATTGAGCGCATGTTTTACTAAATAGTGTGCTCATTTTACTAAATTGTGCTCTCATTTTATTTGTTGTAATTTGAGCGCACAATTTAGTAAAACGTGCACACAATATAGTAAAACGTGCACAATTTACTAAATCGTGCGCATGTTTTACTAAATTGAGAGCACAATTTAATAAAATGAGCACACTATTTAGTAAAACGTGTGCACAATTTAATAAACCGTGCGCACATTTTATTAAATGGTGTGCATGATTTACTAAATTGAGAGCATGATTTAGTACATTCTCTCATTACACAAAAATATCTTGCAATGACACCTCCTGGGCTCCGTAAAAATTTGATTGTTGCACTTCTGAAATGATTTGGTAAGAGTTTAATGCACCAATTTAAGTTTAATTCCACTGCTAGTTACGCCCCTGGAAGTTGTAAGTCAATGAAGCCTCTCCAGACCTACTATCAATCTCAATTGAGATATGCAGTCTGGTGTCAATGAGGCTAGTATACCTGATGATAAGGAGCAGAATAGCCATTTTGTCAGTAGGTCTAATCCACAATACAATCAGTATTCAGGAATGTCACACCTTTTAGAATGTATTAACTAATTGCACTTGTAATGGTAGCCAGCTGGTATGGTATCTATGCAGTATTTACGTTAAGTAAACTTGCCTCCCAATGAGAAGTGCTAGTAAGAAAGGCTAGCACCCATGGATTTTAGCTAGTTTGCTAACACGGCCACCAGTCCGAGGGTGCTGCAAGTTGCAGGTACGAGTCCTGGCATAGACCTCTCCAGAATAAGTCCCGCCTCCGTAACTTCCGTATCCATCCAACTTCCGGTCATCAAATGTCTATGGGAAATAACATGGCGTTTTGAAAGATCGTACCTGTCAAACTCTGTAGGTGACAAAGTAGAAAAAGCTGGTGGGCCAATTGGCCTACACACTTCTGCCATCTAGTTTCCACTGGATTTTTTGATTATCGGTGCCGTTTAAGTAGTAAACGATTATTAATGCTAACCGGGAGCTAGTTCCGATGTACGCGGGCGGAGGAGGGCGTTAGATCTTGCTCACAACCAACCAGTCACAACCTAACGTGATGGTCATTTTCACGTGTGATTCATGCGTGGTTTCAGTGGTCTATAAATGTAAATCATTTGCAAGGTTCAGCCTCTTTTCAACATGACTTAACTTTGGTTTGACTGTGCGAGTTTGTTGGCTGTTATTGAGATATTTGAAAAAGAAAGAAATTGCCGACGAAGACACTTTTCACGAATAACAGATAATGATGAGCAGACTAGGAATCAGAGGCTGAATCGTATTGAGTCGATAGCTTTATTTTGCATGACCTTGATCAGAACAGTAACGTTTTCAGAATGTATTAACAACCTATCAAACATGATGATTTCACGCAGGGTTAGTGCCACCTCCGTAGACAGGCTCTGGTGTCACGAACTCCATTTCGGTGAAGACAAACTATGAAACATTGCCGTTGCTATGCAACCTTGACTGGGGGAGTCGCGGCGTCTGAAGCGTGCGTTAGCTTAGTGCTTCTTACTGATATATTTCTACTTTAACGGCACCGACAATCAAAAAACCCAGTGGAAACTAGATGGCAGAAGTGTGTAGGCCAATCGGCCCACCATTTTTTTCTACTTCGCTACTACTTCTAACTACTAAATACAGTTATACACTGCACTGCAAAATGTATAGTTTTCTTGGACAAATTAACCCTAATCCTCAGTAGCCTATCTTTTGGGTCTAATCAATTCTTACTTGAGCTTAAAGAGCTGAAGATCTAGCTACCTTACGTCTTTATTCAATCTGTACTTATTTGGCTTAAGTAAAACAACAACATGCCCTAGACCTTAGGTCTGCAGAGATTCTATCTAGCAGAACAACAATGCAGAATAGTGACATTTCTTTTGGATCAGTTTCTACCCTATTTACAGTATAAAGCACAGCATGGATTGCAGTGCCCTTGAAACACGTATGAGACTGAAACTGGAAATTAATTTTCTTCTTAAAAGAGGACCATGCAACAATAGCAATAGCATTAGTAATTTAATACAAGAGTTGTTCAATTAACACCAGTCAACAGTCTACTCACTGAGTAGACCATTACAACTGTTTCTTGTAACTACTGGAACTAATATACAACTACGACTATCCAACTACCAATAAAAATCACAATCATACTCATAATCATAATCTTAATACAATTTGTACTTAATTATTTGCAACATATTTTTTTAGAATTGTTACATAATAATCAACTGAACCAACAATGTGAAACAAGTTTATGTTAAGAAGCTGAGTGGATGAAACACTATTTCTGCTTAATGACTCATGGAACCTTTTGGCTTGACTCCATAGAAGTTTAGGAGACAAGGGGATGAAAAAGGAAACGGTGCTTAGAAATCGGGCTGCTTTTGAAATCAGTTTATCAGGTACTCTGTCTCCCCCTATAGGCATGATATTGTTATTGCTGATATAATGCTGGTATCGCAGTCATGCTATCATGGCTGTGTCTAACAACTTTTATGTATTAAACATCCTTATATTCCGCATATTCAATGATGTATTTCTATCCCCCCAAGATAATTTATCTATCAAGGGACAGAAAATGCTTCCATTTTAAGCAATAATTACATTCTTACCATTCAAGTATTTTTTCAACTTGCCATGTCCTGAAATAGGCAGATATAAAGAGTTAAATTAATACAAAAGTAGAACACAATAAAAGAACCATAAAACACCATTGCAGTTGTGTGGTAAAACACAAAAGTCAATCCTCCCTAAGTAGCACACAGTTATTATATTATAAGTCAACAGCCTCCTGGCACCTCCCACATAACAATTACATCAATCATTTTCTTATCACTTTAAGGCTGTCTTGCAGAACCAGATTTAGGTCTGACTTTAACCATTCCTTGGTTGATTTCTTGGAATACTCAGGGTCACTGCGGAACTGTATATCTACCTACAGTAAACCCATGGAAATGGACTCGTGCTGTAGGTCCCACATCAGGATCACTGCACTCCTGGATATGAGAGGTTGGTGTGCTAAAGGTCTAAGAGCATAGATGCTGGCTTAACCTAAAGCATCTGGGGCTGACATTTACTCATTGTGCAGTTATGTAACCACTGTCATCATCATTCACCCAGACCTGACTCTCATTCAGAGCCTACGGGCCCAAAAGGAACTTGACTGGTAAGAAGCACAGTCCCATAGACTACTGGGGTATGTTTCTAGAAAAAATGCAGAAGTCATTCATTGCCAACCGGTGGTGGTAAGATGCAACTTTTGCTCAAACACATCGTTCGAACCATCACAGTGTCAACATTATTGATGACATATTGCAGAATGTTGAGGGTAAAAAATTGTCTTACATATTTACTAGAGCATCTATGGAGCGACATCATATGTAACAAATGATGAGAATTAACAACTAACTTATGAGTGTAAGTGAAATGTTTATGTTGTTTTCTTATCAACAGACTGTCACGGCCACCAGACAATTTGACAGGCTCCACTCATTCATATAGGTTGGTGCACTAGGCCTAGTAAGAAGGCAAAGTAAATGTTTGCTTTTCACTATGTAGTGCAGTTTTGTCTAACCACTATCACAATCCCTAAGTTTAAATTTGAAACTCTGTATGTGAAATTTTCAGTTCTCAGGAAGGTGTTCAAGTAGGTATATAGATGGTCAGTCTTAACTAGTGCAATTAAATATCTATTAACAATGCTTCCAACTGAAGCAGTCATCCCAACCACCCAACTTTTGGGCCATGTTTGATCAATTTGATCTGCTCTTTCTAGAAAGACCAAATCATTGAATGAGATTGCAACGGAAATTATCCAACAATCCTTAGGCTACTAGAAACGCACTCTGGGCCATACCCTCACCTTTGAGCATAGGAGGTGTGGATTCCGCAACCCAAAGCTAAAACAAATAAGAGCTAGCGCTTAAAGCCATTTGGTCAGTGATTTGTAGGGTTATTTGGGCTCCAGTTCTGTAGCTGAAAGGCAGGATCCCAATATAGAGTACTAAAAACATGATGCAGCTGTTTATATCAGTAGGTACATTTGGTGTTTGCAGTAATATAGGGCCAATTTCCTGTCTAATCTATGCTTAGCTGGTATAATGATCACTGTGAATAACAGTGTATAATCAAATAACAGAGTAACACCGATCGATAATTGTATTTGGGTCTTTTTTATATTTCAACATAGTTGAAAAAAAAAGTCATGTTGGTCTATGCATATGGGTCTATTTTCACCATGTAGAAATGTCTCCACCCTCTGGACATACAGTTCCTGAGCTCCACTCTTTTAATGGCCCAACAGACTCATGACAAATATTCACTTTATTATATGATATGGTATTTCTATTAGATTTATTGTTGCATAATACCTCATAGCTTCAGTTGGTTTGGTTAGCCTTCTAATGAGACGTAGTGGCACTATTTGATGAATCATTTATTCTAGTTATATACATAATAATAATTTAAAGGAACACTATGCAAGATTTTCACCTTTATGAAGCCAATTTGATGGTAAACGAACTTGTTATAGGCGAATCGTTCACCTAGCATAGCTATACAGCATACTGTAGATGTAGTCCCGACCGAGAAAACCAGCCATGCAACTTCCAAGAGCGGCGCCCCGCCAAATCTCATGAGAATCGTGAAACATTACCTTGTCAGTAGATAAAGCTCTTTGGAGATAGTTTGTGCTAATCCTTCACCTCCACAACAAAAGCATTTACATTGTGTACAGTCGTGAGAAGTTTGCTATTTACAATAGCAGAGTAACATATTCATACATTGCGACTCTAGAGGGAGCTCTACTCTCGCCAAAAATACCTAAACCTGCATAGTATACCTTTAAGTTGGATGGAGGAAATGCTGGGAAAACCTCACAAATTCTACTAACCATGATGTAATATGGAATCACTCTAACTACAATTCAGGGCTGTACAAACACTCTCACTAAGCGGGTTTCCATTCAGCTCAATGAAAATTCAGGTAAAAAATATGGGCATCTGCATGTGTTCTTGTGTCGCTTGTATTATGCAAGTTTCGAATCAAGGGAAAAGTTTTGCAAGCGGTGGGATCAAAACGTAAGATCATGAGGGCAGCATTAACAGAAACACACTGATAGAAAAACAATAAATGCAAATGCATGTCAATAAATTGTTTCCATCAGAGCCGGTTCCAGTCCCTTTGAGCAGTGCATCTGACTGGAGTACTTAACCCAGGGGTGGTCCTCTCAAGTAGCCACAGAATGGCAATAACACCCCCTAGTGGTGAATCAGAAGAGGGACATATGCACAAATCACAGACAGATCTGTTTACCTCCAAAGAGTAACCACACTGCCACATTGGGTTTTCAATCAAGTACTTCAATCATAAATTGAACACAGACACGTTAGCCCACCTAATATAATAATAGCCCACCACTCTGCTCTGGCATGCTTCCCCGCACACGGTTACGCGCACTCCAAAGATACTTTGTTTGCACTGTCAATCCTAGGCATACTCAATTTATGAACGTGCTTCAGCACAGGTAGGGTACTTATAGACTAACTGGTTGAATTACATAGATGTCTCTACTTACAAGACATTGTAGAAACTCAGACATTCAGTGATTCAACGATTATGCATCTCATATTTTCACATAGCCTTCCAACTACTCCACACGGAATACAGAGTAGCCTATGTCACAGACAAAAACATCTTCTGGATGTCACAGAATGTTGTGTGATGATTCTTGCTATATACACAGACATTTACAGAAGTTCTTTCAGTGTTGTTGCTTCTGCTCATGCACAGTCCTCCTGTCATCAATGTGCTCTTGGTGTGTGGTCATAAAATTTTGGAGGCACGCCTCTGCAATGCCGCGCTGATGACACAATTTTCGTCATGCGCTCAGCCCACACTGCGTGCACGGACGCAGGCGCGGAAGTACGCCAGAGCCTTTAGATGAGGATCTCCCACCTGAAGTAACAGAGACCAATCAGAGCCCTACAGAACTGTCACTGTACTCTCTGAAATAGCGTATGTCTACAGACTGGTGTCTTGAACACCAACCCAATGTCATGCTCAATTTCTATAATTGTGTCATTTTTAAAAGGCCTGTTTGACGAAGGATGGTTGGCTTCTACAGGACTTCTACAATGGCTTCTAGCAACAACGCTATATGGACGAAAGATTGGGACGTGTGCCGTTACACCCACAGGAACTTCACTGACGTCCCATTCTAAATCCATAGGCATTAATATGGAGATGGTCCCCCCTTTGCAGCTGCAACAGCTTCCATTCTTTTGGGAAAGGGAGAGAGTGTCAGTGGAAATTGTTGCCCAATCATTTTGTGGTCAGGCACTATGTTGGACAAGAAGGCCTGGATCGTAATCTTTCTACTAGTGTATCCCAAAAGTGTGGCATAGAGAAACCTGTTAACTGTAGAAAAGTCAAGCTCTTCCACATCAAACCTTCCCAATGATGGACCTTGCTTTCAGCTTTGGGATGAAGTCATGCTGGAACTGAAAAGGGCTTCCCCAGACTGTTCTCAAAAAGTTGGGAGCATATAAATGTCCAAAATGTCTTCGTATACTGACGCATTATGATTTCCCTTCGTTATCCCAAGCCCAACCCTGGATAAACAACCATTATCCGCCAGCAGTATGACTAAACACAGTGCACAAAGCAAGGTCCACAAAGTGATTTAAGTGATTTTGGAATGGAAGAACTTGATTGGCTTGCAGAGAACAGGGTTTCTACACCATTAAATACCTTTGAGATGAACCAACAGACACTGGGAGTCAGGCCTTCTGGTCCAACATCAGTGCCTGGAAGAATGGGCAAATTCCCACAGACCCTCTAAAATCCTGTGGAAATCCTTCCCAGATGAGTGGAAGTTGTATCTGCAAAGGGACAAAATACCAACTCCATATTAATACCCATGGATTTGGAATGGGGTGTCATTAATGTTCCTGTGGGTGTAATGGCAAACGTCCCACTACCTTAGTCCATATAGTGCATGTCATGTAGATTGGGCATGTGTCAACCCCTAGTGCTCACCCTCTCACCTCATGGTCTCTCAAAGGCACTTGAGGCTGTTTCAGTGCCTCCCTGGGACCTCACACTTTGTGTTGCACCTTTGCACCTTAGAGCACCTTACCATACCTTACTATGCACAGAGAATCACAGGCTCAGTCCCTGCCTCAGTCATTGCAAGCGCCTCTGATTTATTAATCACCACTATGTGGATACAGTTTTTAGAATTTATTTAGATTAAGTGTTAGTATAATTTGTATTTTTGTAATTTGTATTTTAGTATATTTTTATATATTGTATTAAGTGTTAATATAATTTGTATTTTAGTATATTGAGCATATTATTTATCTTCTACTGTCCTTACTGCTTAGTTGTGTTTTTATATTATATACTTTAATTACTCTTTCTGCTGTTAAAGAAAGAATGTGTTTGTGTTGTATGTATGCTGCTGCTGAGACCTTGAATTTCCCCTGGGGATCAATAAAGTATCTATCTATCTATCTATCTGTTAAAAGCTGTCTCTAGTGATCCATTTGAACACCTATAGGATACTGAGTTAAAGCTGTTATCCTTCAAGATTGCCTTACGGCCAGGACACACTATCTACACACTACCTCTCTGGAACGGCTCCATTGTGTGTTGATTTTCATTCCGCCACCCATGTCAACTGTGACCCTGCAAGTGAATATTTTTTCCTGCTTGACATGATCGGTTCTGTGCAGAAGTACATTGAAAAGGCAGGTTGATATCAGAACTTGTGTTTAAAAGGACAAAGTGGAGGCTACATGTTCATTATAAAGTAGCTGAAACTGAATAAGGGCTATTATTACATTCTGTCAATAAGTTAACATCAGGTGACATTAGGCTTCATTTTCCATGCTTTATATCTCTCTATGGCAACTGAGGGTAAAAAAAATACCTGACAGCTTTCTGATAATAACTAGTTGGCTTTCTGGTCTTCATTTCAGCTCAGCAATGTTACTCGGTGTGGATTTATGCCCATTATTAAAGGCAAACTCTATGTGGAGAGATAGTAGCTCTGCTGCAGTGCCACTTCAGAGACGTTCCTAATGTGGACACACAGGCAGAACTGCGCAGCGGCAACAATAACAGGGGCAATGTGTCCCTCAGTTAAGCATGTGGGTGATTTAACTGCCCTGTCTGTTGGTGTGAGACAGCATTTGATTGGCTGTTCAGCTTGCCCTCCTGTTGCCCAGAAGTTCTGTGTGATCATCAGACATTACCCTATGGAGATACAATCCTGTAGACATAAAGGTCCACTCTTCTTGTAGTGTGGCTGACCACATCCACATAACGTCCTCTTGAACATGTATGGCATCCTATGGAGAAGTTAACTATCTGTGATGGGCTCCTTGGTTACTTCAGTAGGTCTACTATATACTACTATAAGTCTAATGCATAATGATGTGCCTTTATCTGCCCTGTGACAGTACATTTGAAAAAGAATATGAATACCACAACAGTTGCATCCTATAGGGTGTTAAAGGTGACATATTGTAGAATGGACAGAGTATTTTACCTTGTTCTCTGATGTTTACATATAAGCTATGCAACTTTGGTTTGACAAAAACATGCTCAGATGCTATTTTACAAACCCATTAGAACCCTATAATTAGGCTAGGTAATAAAATGTTTTAGCAGATATCTAGCGCCCCCTCATGGTTATCTGGCTCCCACATGAATAATTATGCTTTGCATTGATTGGCTGCCTTGCAGCCAAAGACTATTCACAATAGACCTCTCCAGAATAAGTCCCGCCTTCGTAACTTCCGTATCCATCCAACTTCCGGTCATCAAATGTCTATGAGAAATAACATGGTGTTTCGAAAGATTGTACCTGTCAAACTCTGTAGGTGACAAAGTAGAAAAAACTGGTGGGCCGATTGGCCTACACACTTCTGCCATCTAGTTTCCACTGGATTTTTTGATTGTCGGTGCCGATTAAGTAGTAAACGATTATTAATGCTAACCGGGAGCTAGTTCCGATGTACGCTGGCGGAGGAGGGAGTTAGATCTTGCTCACAACCAGTCACAACCTAACGTGATGGTCATTTTCACGTGTGATTCATGCGTGGTTTCAGTGCTCTATAAATGTAAATCGTTTGCAAGGTTCAGCCTCTTAGTCTTTTCAACATGACTTAACTTTGATTTGACTGTGCGAGTTTGTTGGCTGTTATTGAGATATTTGAAAAAGAAAGAAATTGCCGACGAAGACACTAAAGACATGACGAATAACAGATAATGATAAGCAGACTAGGAATCAGAGGCTGAATCGTATTGAGTCGATAGCTTTATTTTGCATGACCTTGATCAGAACAGTAACGTTTTCAGAATGTATTAACAACCTATCAAACATGATGATTTCACGCAGGGTTAGTGCCACCTCCGTAGACAGGCTCTGGTGTCACAAACTCCATTTCGGTGAAGACAAACTATAAAAACATTGCCATTGCTATGCAACCTTGACTGGGGGAGTCGCAGCGTCTGAAGCGTGCGTTAGCTTAGTGCTTCTTACTGATATATTTCTACTTTAACGACACCGACAATCAAAAAACCCAGTGGAAACTAGATGGCAGAAGTGTAGGCCAATCGCCCACCATTTTTTTCTACGCCGCCACCTACAGATGTTTTACCGGTATGATATTTCGAAACGCCATGTTATTTCCCATAGACATTCGACGCCCGGAAGTTGGATGGATACGGAAGTTACGGAGGCGGGACTTATTCTGGAGAGGTCTATAGGCTCCAGAAACTTCTTCAACTCAAAGTGTTAATGTAATGTGCGGAGGAGGGTGGTGATCTGAGGGATGCTTTGTCTGTATTTGTGTCACAATCTGTCTTTGTTCAGATTTGCCTGTTTTTTGGTGGTTATTTCAAAGTCTGAGATTTACATATATGAAGGAGGAAACAACCATGTTTCCCGTTCATGGTAGTGTTGTGGCCATGCACCAAACTCTACTTATTCAACAAAACCAAGGTAAAACAGGTTTTCCATTCTATGTCATCTTTAAAACTTTGTTGTTGCATGATAGCTGCCCATGTTTTGAAATCCTACACAACCTAATTATAAGCTGTGTTAGATAGATAGATACTTTGATAGATTGATAGATAGATAGATAGATAGATAGATAGATAGATAGATACTTTATTGATCCCCAAGGGGAAATTCAAGGGTCTCAGTAGGTTAGGTCTGAGGCCAGAGGCCTCACCAGGCATGGTGACTCTGGTAGCATTCCACAGCTTCTCTTCTAGTTGTAGAATAATCCTCTTGTTTTTACTGCACATAACCTTCTATCAAATTCAACCTACTCTTGTTCAGTAATGAAACCATGCCAGCAACCCGTGAGTTTCAGGTGCAACTTCTATCTATCTTCAGAAGAACTGGGTCTTTGAAGTCTATTCACTGTCTTTTCACATAACTTAAAAAAGTACTGGTCCAATGCATTTAATTTTTTATAAATGCTGTATATATAAGGCAGAGGGTAACCATATCTCAGGCCTACATGATCTTCCTGATTAAGGGGTCGACCAATTATCGGCCTGACCTATTGTCTGTGCCGATATTCAGCATTTATATGGTTATTGGTATCGGCCATTTTTTAAGCCGATTTGCAGATAAAGTACATTAATTTTAGAATGCGCTACTTTGCTTCTGATGCACCAGCCTCTCTCTGTCTGCACTCACCACTCTGTGGTAGAGCAATGTACCGCCCACCCCACCATCTAATTTGCTAGGCGTCACAATCGATCATTTACTGTGTAGCCTAGGACTAGTCCATGCAAGTGCATTAGACTACCGTATATTATAAAACTTCAGGGAGTTTTTTTTTTCATTTGTTTTTTTTTAATTGTTTAATTCTATTTAAAAAATGTTGTTGGGAGCCCCTTGCATTTTTGTGTTGTGATCATTATGAAAAGTTCTCTGAAAAACATATTCAAGGCATTTCGATGATTATGTCCATTTTCATTTTTACAGCAGACATATCGGTTCAAAATTTTGTTATCGGCCTCCTTGATTAGTAAAAATCAGTATCAGCCCTGAAAAAGCCATATCAGTCGACCTCTATTCTGGATATAAATCCAGCTCAGAATGAAGATGCTGGAATTTGGTTTCATTCTAGAGACAGACAGACAGACAGACAGATAGATAGATAGATAGATAGATAGATAGATAGATAGATAGAGAGACAGATACTTCATATATCCCAAGGACAATTCAGGAAGTTCTTGGTAATATATGGCTATATATATTATAATAATATATTTATTTTTCATTGTCTGGTCATTGCTGGTCTTCCTGATATCAATTCTAGTCATTCAACACATTTAGCCTGCTTTATTTAACCTCCTGTTATGCAGGTTACAACTCACTTACTATTTGTGGTTTTGGTACTGTCATGTTATGGTTATGGTTATGGTTATGGATTTAGCAGATGCCTTTGTCCAAAGCGACACATAAATACAAAACAACATAATAATATTTAAAATTGAACAGGGAACAGATTAGAATGTAGGTCAAATATAATAAGGAGAATAGTTATAATACACAACAATATCAATTCAATCAATAGCCTAATAAAAAAGCAATGGAAAAAAGGGGAAAGGCAATAATAAAACAATAATGTCTATTTAATCAAAATATAAAAACAATGACATGCTGAGACTACATTAAGGAGAATATCAATAATAAACAATAATGTCAAATTAATTAACAGCGAAATTAAAATAAAACAACATTATACAAACCATAACACATAAGCGCTTAAACAACTAAGTATATGTTGAATAGGAATGTCTTTAGACCCCTCTTAAACGACCCAAAACTACCACAATGTTGTCAATTGTATGAAAAATAAAAAGTGTAGGCTACAGTACATTGATGTAAAAAAACAGTGCATTGTTATTAGTGTTAATTGATATTGAAATAATATATTGGAGGGGGCTGCCTCAAGCTTATTTAGGCCTATAAAAAGATGACCACAAACTCAAATCTAAGAAGAGGCACACAATCGCTTTTGTGGTTTGTACTTTTGAGGTCAACAGAAAGAAGGATTAAAACACGAGCCTACATTATCATGGTACATTACCGTAATTCACTTACATGCCAATGTGCGACGGTCGCAATTAATGCACTAGCCAGGTCCAACTTGCATTGAGTTACTTCACGCCATGAGTTTCACCGAGTTTACATCCGGGTTTTTTCCCTAGGCAATGGAGGCGTAGTACCCCCGTTCCTTAGGCAAAGTGAAATAAATTCGCCGCACCGTCACACGAAATAGCTCGCCTTTTCAATCATATTTTCCTTGCATTTCAGCAACTCTCTCGCTACACAACCATCCTCTTTATGACAGTTTTATTTTGACGAATGAATTATATGGTGGTATGATATATTTTAAGCTTCGTGTTCCATTCTTTTCCTGTCCCATTCTTTCTGCCTTCCTGTGCGCATTGATATTTAGTGTGCTATGGTTGGGGGGTGAATGAGATTGAAGAAGAGTTCTTGTTTTGTATCTCAGTTTCTCTCTTTTTAGACATTTTAAAAATCCATTTGTTATATCGTTGTCGTGCGCCATGACGTGTATTTGGACATATGCAGCTTAAATAGGCCTACATGTTTAGGACGAAATTCGGTTGCGAAATACCGGGCTGTTTGTAAATATTTATTTAAATAATTTGTGTGAGGAGAGCAGGGTTTGACTGCTGCTCAAGTGAGTAAAACAGAGGAGGGTAAGTGCACCTTGGGATCTTTTTATTATTATGTGAACTTTTATGTCCTCCATTACGAAACTTCCATTGCTTCGACAACCATTTGTGTAGTTATTTGAAATTGCGTATTGGAATTCAACTCGATAGTGGGCAATAGCAAGGATAGGGGTTTTGTTCATTTACCTTATTCTAGGAGTTGAGCAATATCTTGCAACTGCACAGCTATTGGATAGTAGCGAGCGTAGTGCATAAAAGGGGCAGAATCGAAGTTGCTGCTGATTCTGTTATACAATAGGCACGTTTGACTTAGACGTGATATTATGCATAAAAGAAACGTGACAGTCTTGTGTTATGAACTGTATTTGTGGCATTATGATACAACAAAAGCAGAAATTCCACATATTGCCATGTAGTCATTTGCATGCCTATGCTCCAGATCACTTGCTCACGAGTAGGCTACTGGCCACTAAAGTGTATTTTAGCCAGTATTTGGAAATTAACTCTTTGTAGCCTACATAATGAATATGACGTTTTGGCTCAAAGTTAATTTATAGCTATGGTGCCACACGGGCCAGTGAAATGGTGCTGAGGCGATTCTTTTATTTGTTGATAGACGTGTAGTAAGAGGAAAGAGGGCAACTTCGGCTAGGTAAATGATAATGGACGAACTTTATCGTGTCGAGTAGGCTACGAACGCTAAGTAACTCATGGCATGTTCCAAATCGACTTGTTCTAATTTATTGTGAAAACAGTTACCTGAGTGCCTGCACGCTCGGAGGATAACCGAGTCGAGTTTAGGCCTACGCGCTGAGAGTAGGCTAGATTTCTTGGGGTAAGTGACAGGAGGTGCTGTGGATATCTATGCTGTATCTTCCTGTTTGCATTATATTAATAGGCCTACTGGTGGCACGTTGATGACTTCCGAAGCGTTTGATGACGTTTAGCCTGCGAGAGTCAGAAATGTCCGTTCACTTTTTAATCGCTGCATTTTTTTCATGGACCAGAAATTGTAGATTGTTCATGGTCGTTATACATACCATTCAAGATGTATGCCTCTAGTTATTGTCAAATGGTCCTATAACCAACGTTTTTCTTTCACATTTTCTGCATGGAGAAATTAAGAGACTGGTGAAGTGGCGGGGCATGGATGGAGTAGACCTACCTAGTCTAGCCTACCTGTATTTCAGCCAAGGCTACTTTGGATTGTCGATTGTTAGCCTGATGCCAAGCGTGAACCTCACATTTGAAATAGAGATAGGCTTATTTGTTTTACTGCTAGATAGCCTATAGTGTTCTGCGAGTATGGTCCATTTATTTGTGGCGCAAAAACACAAGCCAACTCCATGTAGTTTCTTTATTGTCTGAATACCCATACAGTAGGCTAGATCTTATAGGCCTATTGTATATCACATTGTGTAGGCCTATTTCACAGACTATTGTATGTTTTGTAAGACATCTTTAAAATTGAAAGTACTTTAATCAGTCACAAACTGTTATTATTGAACATCACAAGTGAATTATAGTAACTTATATGATCTGTCTGTTGGATCTGTCTCAAGCAGTGGAGTGGCCTTCACTCAGACACAGTCTTCAGACAGAAAGTGTTCTCCCCATCTTACTCACTACTTATGACCTTGCTATGCTATTACAGCAATTTCTTTGTTCTGTTGTAATTTTAGAATGAAGAAGCAGTGCTGTAATAAAAATGACAGACCAATAAGTATTGTTACTTTGCAGAAGGCCCACATATCAGTATAATAGCTTATAAGTCTTTTATGTTTTAAAGTCCTTGTTCTTCATCCGTGGCTGCTTTAAAAGTATGAGAGAGTTCTCTATTTTTTGCCATCCTAAACAAATACAATCACAGCTGATTGCCCAGTTCACCTATGTATCCTAATGACCTCTGTTGATTGTTACTCTCTAGCATTTGCCTATGTCCACTGAGGTTTAGTAGTTTTATGGATTTGATGTGTTTGGAAATGGAAACCGAAATTTGCAAATGGCACTGTTGAAAATTCAAAAACTAGGAGGAAAATATATTCAGGAATATAATGTAATAGACCTGTGTGGTTCAGATCCAGTTGTCACTGACTAACATGAATGCAAAAGGTCTACAGTGGTAATACGTAATTGTGTATCACTTTATTTAGTTTCACTTTGTTTTGAAATGGTCATTTTTAGATGTCATCAATATCACTCCAAGTCAGCATGATATTTGCATGTTTGATTTAAGGGCATGTTATCCTCATTGCATTCCATATGGTCTCTAAGTACTTGATAGAAATGCACATGGTGCATTATTTCCTATTGTTCACATCTTGCAACAGCTTTGTTGTTTTATTATGTATGTCTGTCTTAAGGGCACCAAAATGCCTCTTGACAGAATAGCGATATTGAGAGATTGGTTGTGTGCCTCTTTTGAGAGTGTGATCATCTGTACAAAGGTACGATGAGACAGGGGTGACTAGATAGTGGTGAAGAAAGAAAGTCATTGGAATGCCTGTCACACTTATACATAACCTCTTTCACAATGTGTGACATGGAGGTGGATGGCCCTCCCTGAAAAAGGTGATTGGTGAACTATACTACTACTTCATCAGCATCAAAGTGTTGGACCGCTTCCCCATCCTCCTCAGAAAGGAATGCCTACTGAGAACGGTGAAATGCACATTTTATGTTGTCATGCCAATTATTCATCCAACTCGATTGTCTTTCATTATCTATGACTTTGCTTAAATGCACGTACCAGATAGAATGGGACATAGAAGTAGCTACAGCCCATGTATGTTTGTGATAGTCAGCCAGTCAGTTTGCACTCTAGCCAGGAGAGAGAAGAGGACATAAAAAAGGTGTGACTGTATGTGTGTGTGTGAGAGAATGGATACCAGTTGATGTAGCCAGGTGGTGAGTCTGTGTAATGGCCCCAATGTTATTATTGTCCTCTTGGCACTAGGCCTTGGCCGGAAATCAATGGGACGACTCGGCGGCTGTAACACTGCCTCTATTCGCCGGCTTCCTCTCACAGTTTTCACTGTTTATTAATTGCCTTAACTTGGACGGCAAAGACAGTTTAGTATTGTTATTTGTTTTTTGCCTTCCACCAATGTTGGCAGATGCTCTGTATATTGCTTCTGCTATTCTGTTCTCAAAACACCAGAAGTGAATGCAATCAGGTTTTGTGTTAGTCCGTTAGTCTCCCTTAAATGAACGGTCTGGAATGGAGTATACCTTATGTGTGTACTTTAAGACACTTTCATCACAGAATTGGTGATGCCTTTTGTGTTTACTTTCAAGAATAACAATTCAAGCTATGTAAGTAATGGGTCATAATTTGGGATTTGTATTTATTTGAGCAATTTGCATTTCAAAGCTTCAGAAAAACATGTTAATGGCAAATAAGTCTGTGTAATGTAACTGTGGCAGACTTGTAACATGCATGAACATGCAGTTCAGTCTGTTGTGCATGACTGATGTTCCTTAAGATGGAGTGAAGAAAAAAACACATTGAAGAGGGAAAGAAAGCCGTCTGTGGAAACCCCTTATGTTTCATCTGCATAATCTTAGGCTGTTCAGTTATGACTGGTTTGGACCTGGGATGAACTCTCACATTTCTGCTGGGAGAGGGAGATGGGGGCTTGTGGGGCTGAGAGCAAGGCTGAGTGAACGATTGCCAATTAAGAAACCAAGGGAGTACGATGGGAAGGCATTAACAGTGTGTCAGTGTAGTAGAGAGAGAGACTAAATGTGTATCAAGCAGAAAGACGGAGATACAGAGATAAACTGTTAGTGCTAAATTTACCAGCTGAGTAAGTGAGTGAGCGTGAGAGCCAATGGACAAGTGCAACAACTTCATCGGAAGTGGCAGAGACGAGTAGCCCGTTAATTTGCCCCCTTTCCTGCTGTGTGTGAGTGAGGGAGACAAAACCACACTCTGACCTGTCAGTGCTGCTGGGTGTCTCTCTGCAGGATCATTAGAGAGTGGAGATGCTTCTGACAGAAATTTTGACTTCTTCCCTTTGCTCTTGTTTTGCAGCCCAAGATCCCCCTCACTGCAAGTTGGATGGTGTTCAAAACAGCAGACACAGTGAAGGTAAGCTGCTGTCATCCCTCCCAGGGGTAGGTGATGGTTGGGGTATTAATCTCAAAATCAAATGAGTTCATTAGCCTTGTAATCCTTTTAATTGCTTTCATCCTGCTGATCTTGGGTATTGCAGCGAGCAAAGTTTTTTTTAATATGTTCTTCTCCAGTGTAATATTTTGCTATGAAATGTGGCATGTTTCAACATGTTTTAAAATAATGTATTTCACTCTGTGCAAAGCTAGCTTTTTTCCATGTCAACAGATCATCATAGGCAAAAGTGGGACTGGTCAAATGGATTAATCTATATTAGCATCTGTAAACATAGGTCAGAGAAGGCTTATCCAGATACCTTAGGAGAACTCATTCCTGTTTTGTGAAGACACTGAAACAAAGATAGGATAGTTAACTTTTATAGCAGTGTTTTACAGAAACAGAAAATTATATGTTTCAGTAACTACTTAGAAACTTGCCACAGGAAATACACAAGTGAATTAACTATGTAATCATTTGTTTTTGAATGGGATATAAAACAAATTGGTCAGCGTGATTATACAAGTTGGGACGAAAGTAAAGGTGCCATTACTAAAGTAGGTCTATGATGCTTTTGGACTGAAAGCAACATAGTCTGTCTTTTCTTTATCTTAAGATCTTGCTAATAAATGCTCACACATTTATTATTGATACTATTATGTATGGTAATGTTGTAGTTTATTAATGTCATTGGCTTATACTACTACTACTGCTGCTACTATTACTACTATGACTATTTATTTATTTATGTATTTTTATTATTATTATTATTATTATTATTATTATTATTACAATACATATCACAAATGACCAGATCTGGATATACTGCACCAGAAATGTAACTTAAGTAAAGTTTGTCATATAAGGTGCCTTGAGAGATTGTTGTGGTCCAGGGATATACTGTAGCTAAAAGCAACAGAGAGAAGTTGCTTCAGTAATGGCATGCAGTAGTCCAGCAGATGTGCTGACATAGAAGGCCCAGGTTGGACTGACAATTGGCAGCCTGAGCAGCCATACATCATACACAGTCCCCTACACACATCCGTGCACACACACACACACACACAGAGCAGCTCAGATTTGAGACGGATGAATGTCTGGTTGGTGAAGCACGGAGAGGCGGCCTGTGTCATCAGTCATCATCACACTGCAAATGGCTGCATGTGTGGCTGCAGTCACACAGATGAAATCTCCCTTGGCCTTCTTACAGTAATATTGAGAGTAATGTTATGCCACTGAATTGATATGAGGTTCCCCTTCACTACTGCACTCTGGCTTATTTATAGTGACCATTATTTAAGTTGTCACTGTGAGCACAAAACCAAGTTAGTCTGTATCAAATAAGAAATAAGATGAAATAAATTGTCCCTCTCTCTCTTTTGCTCACTGACTTAACAGGCTAAGAGCTGTCCAAGACTGAGCTGTCCACAGAGGGGATCAATGATGGAATTACAGAACCTCCAGGAGGCCCTGAAAGTGGAAATACAGGTCCATCAGGTATTGCATTCAAACCAAACCATTTTCAACCATCATAAACAACTTACTTCAGGATATGATCACACATTGCACATGCATAAATGTGTTAAATGGATATCAGACATTGTCAGATCACCCATGCACAGGGTGATTGATGAGGTAATTAACAATCTCTTATAGAAATGTAGTAATTCACAGAAATAATGTATAGTAATATCTATACAATTCATCAAGTGAAGTTTGATGTACTACTGTGGGGCATTTCAGATGCTAACAAGTGTTTGACCTACTGTAGAGGTTTTAGTAGTTTAGTAGTTTTCTGCCTCCTATTAAATATGTGTAATTTCTAAAAGTGACATGGGTGGCATCATTTTCAGTAACTGGTACCAGCATTTCCCCATAGTAGAGAAAGCTCCTGATTTGTATCTTTTTTCTATGTCTTTGATTATCTCCACTTATTTGTAACTATATATACACTTTAAAGTCTGAACTTTATTTCACCACTTTTTAACATATGCAGTGTAAGAACTCCATCCAGTCTTGTTGTCTAAGCAGAAATGTACTGCCTAGTATTTATCTAGCAAAACGTGTCTAATATCTACTCACCATCCCCTTTGATTAGATGTAAATCACTAAAGGTGTTTCTTCAAAAAACATAGTCTTTTAAAATAGTATAGAAAAGAATATGGCTGTAGTAGAGCTATAGGATGCGTTGTAATTCTAAAGTTTAAATATTCAGGTCTGGATAAGAATTGCAATTTTATAACACAGCATGCTACCATCTTTAAATAATACCTATTATCATGCTTATGATACAGCAACTAAACTGCTATACCATCAGTACCATTGACATTCCACTGGATATTCAGAAGTGGTTTTGTACTTTTCTATTTTTCTGCCTGCATGTAAGAATGTGATAGTTTCCAGAGTGGAAATATTGAAACCAACACTGCCTTTAAGCTGACCTAGAATGAGTCATTATTTATGCTGTCTATTGCTATGACTCTTTTAATGTTTATCTGGTTCTACCTAAGTCAGAAAATAGCTAACCATTGAAAGTTCCACACATCCCTCAATAAAGCTTCTCAGGCTATACGATGTTTATAATACCAGATTTAAGGTTTACTGCACAATAGAGGCTAACTTTTTTAATGTTTGTTTTAAAATGAGTCCACATTTTCAAAATATTTTAGCATCATGCTGTCTTAAAGGATATTTCAGAAGAAAAATGCTTATTGTCTGCATGTCTAAGAACATAACGTTCTAACGTTCTAGAAATAAATGTGCTTTTGTCACACAACATGTACCTCTTCACGAAGCATCCTGACAGTCACTGAACTTTCAGTCGGTTGGCCACATTCAGAAACACTTCAGGCTTGCCTTTCAGAATGTGTCACATCTAATTGTATGAGTACCTTCCTCCCTGAGGCTGAGCCTGGGGGATGGGCTGCTATTCTTATCTGCAATACAGCCAGATGCCTCTAGAGGCCACTGCACTAACAGTAAGAAGTGCATGGAAGATGGGCTACAAGGATTCTAGATGTGTGAAATGGATCCCTCCTGTAACATGGATAAAGCAGGTTTATATTTTTTTGCAAAGATGAGAAATAAAACCAGACATAGACTCTATCCATTATATGTTCCTCCCTGTCCTTTTTATAAAGATTTGTTTTGTTGTTTTGGACGATCAGCTTGCATCAAGTATAGATGTAGGGTACAGTTTATTGGGAATCAATATTTATCCTAGAGTATTGTTTGATGAACTTAATAAAAAATGAACACAGCCATAACCTTTCAGTCTTTATTTGTGCTGCCTACTTATTGTATTCCTTGTCCCTGTAGAAAGGTTTTATAAACTGCAAATGTGTGATTGCTTTGTAACCATGGTAACATGAACAAGACTGACCTGATCAGCCTTATTAACTTGGCAGATTCATTTTCTCAATAGAAAGTAGCGGTACGAGATTGTAGACTTCACAACACTCAAAATAGGAGACTGCTCAGATAGCTTTTTGCAGATCAAGTCAGACAAACAAAGCTGCACTGTAATGGAGGAGATGAAACCATGGAAACGACAAGAATTTCTAAAGTGCCCATGTTTATACAAGACACTCCACTGCAGCACAAAATCAATGAGCTTTCACTCTGCCCTCCAGTCGCCCACTGTGTTTGACTACTGTGCTAGTGTATGAGTCTGTTCGAGTGACAGGGGACAGAAGCAGCAGCAGCAGCAGCAGCAGCTGTAGTGGTGTGGGGACATTCTGGCTCTCCCACTGACAGCATCACAAATGAGTCAAGCTTTCCTCCCTTTAACCTCATTCAGTTATTTGCAGGAGAGATTTGTTTCGCCTGCCTGTCTCCATCATCCCCTGATGCAATATAAAGAGCTAGGGCCCATATTGGCCAACTAACATCGTATGGTATTGACCAAAGTGTTGTGTAGTATTAATGATACACTTTTCTTTCTTTGTAGAAACTTGTGGGCCAAATGAAGCAGGATCCACAGGTAGAGCAAACCTTCTCATGTGGTGTTTTTCTCCTAATTCTCCTCTTAAGTGAAAACCAGTGTCCTTTGTCATTGTCACCTCAAATATCATTGCTCTTTTGTCATTTCACCACTTTTTCCACCAAGTAAAAAACACCGACTGGCTCACTTTTCTCCCCTAAAACATATACTCATAAAACAAGGCCAGAGATCTCTCATAACTCCCTGCCCTGAGGTTTTCAAATTCTCCTGGGCAGTTGTGCTAACTAAGCACTGATGACTCACTCCTTGCTTGCTGCACAGTATGAAGCTTTCTTCACTGTCCCACAAGAACTTGTGTGGAGTTATGTGCTCTTTCTAAAAAACAAGCATCTTCAATGTCATGGAATAATCTGCCAGTGTCACTTTATATATTTAAATCTCTGTCTAGTTCTCCTTCACATACTCTCTCTTTCATAAATAGCTACATTCTTCATCTATCTTCAGCTGTTCTGCTAAAAGTTGTAGGAGGGAAAATCAGCATTTACAAGGTTGCTTCTTTTCTTTGCAGAATGCTGAATTGAAGAAGCAGCTCCATGAGCTCCAAGCCAAGATCACTGCTCTGAGTGAGAAGCAGGTAGGCTGCCAGAACCAATACTCCAAATGTATGGTATCAAAACTTTTTCTTCGAGTTGGCAAATCAAAAGGAGATAGAATGAATCTTGTTTCAGAATAATAAAATCAGAGCTTATACTGTTATTATGTCTAAAGCTTTAACAGTGCAACATATCATCGCAATCATATTCAATGAATATAGCAGCATGGAAACACTGTATACAAGCTATATTTTTTCAGGGTATGTTTTCATTATGCATTTAGTTGATAAGCCTCTCATATTATGTTTTTTTTTTTTTCTGTACGGTATCTGGAGTTGTATAGTGGGTATTAGTGGATGTGATAACCTTCCACCCAGTTGATACCACTAGTAGTTTCTCATTTCCTGTGGCAGTGGCCCAGCAACAAGCTGTGTTGTGGTTGGTCGCTTGGTTCTGCCTGTCAGCAGTCCTTCATGGGGTAATCAGCTGAGGCAAAAATTCAGCCTTTGATCACTTAAAATTGGGAAGAAGGACTAGTGCTTATTGTGATTATTACTGTGTGTTTGTAGCGTTGCTTTAGTCAGATCATTCATAATATTTCTAGTATGGAATTTTGGAGAATTGCTACCTACTGTAAATCAATAGACATGGCAGCAGCATAAACAATGCTCATTTGCGGTCTGCTTAATTGCACCTGCTTCTTATATGCATTTCTCAGAACTGGCTATTATGGCATTGCTCCTTTAAGAAACAGTTTTGATTTGTAAGTTCTTCGACGATCCCTAGGCTGTGTTGTGCTTTATAGCGACCTTTGATTGGGAGAAGATTGAGTCACACAGCTTGCTAAGGAAGCCTGTTGAGTGTTACACTCCAGCTCCTCTGGGTCCAATTTGCCCTGTAGATGCATAGGGATGATGTCTTAAGAAAGGCCCCACCTGTCACTTATCGATTGGCCACTCACCAAGCCCTTTTGTTCACACCACCATGGAGGTTTTTAAAACGTCAACTTTTATTGCTGCTTCAGGAGGTGAAAAAAGGACCTATATTTGCTTCTAAAAGAAGAATAATTGAGGTGGTGACTCAGCTGAGCTTGGAGCTTTTGTCATACCTTAATTGAAGTGCCATTTCCCCCCCTTTCTGTTCCTTTTTGTGAGTTGTATTAGTCTTAAGAAGGCGAATGCTGTCTGGCCCTCCACTGAGGCAGGCTATGTAATGTAATATTGTTTGCAGTGAACGCAGGAAGCTTTTTCACTCAGGCTTTGTGTGCATTGATAATTGATACTGCCAGACCCTCTCTCCCCTTTATTTCTCACTCCCCCACGCCCCACAAGGAGGTTTAACAGCCAGGCAGCTGCTGAGGAAGGAACACTACGATTTAGTCCCCCAAATATGGGCCCCTCAGCATGATCTGAGCATCACTTATCCCAGAGCTCAATTTGATTTTGCTTAACATGTATGTGGGAGGATGGTTATGGTTATGGTTATGGTTATGGGATTTGGCAGATGCTTTTGTCCAAAAAAAGTTGTAGTTGTTCAAATGTATGTTCTGCTGTGTACCCAATGACCAACCAGCCCTCACCTGACTGACCTCAGTCATCTGCCCCAGGGCAAGGTCAGAGTATTTTTTTCACATCACGTTCTTTATATATTTGAAAAAATCAGATGCAAAACCCTTTAAATCTGTCTGACAACTTTTCTTTTAAATGAGTTCCCCTGTTTGTTTTTCTATTAATTTTGATCAGACTCATGGAGATCAATGCCTATACTAGTAAGGGTCATTAGTCCTACCAAAACGTGACACTGCATTTTGAATTTGTGCTTTTTGAACAGAGGTTAGGTCTTGACTTTTTGCTCTCTCTAAAATGGTTCTTGCTTTTGAGTGAGCCCCTTTTGCCTCATCAAAGAACTCTTCAGATGCTGGACTTCTCATCTGAACCATCATAGAACGTGGCTCAGTAATAACTAGTGTTTCCAAGGGCATGGGGATAAAGGAGTGATTTTGCACTTGTTTCTTTCATAGTACAGAGCAGGGTCATAGGCAAAGAGGGATATAGGATTTGTAAAAGTGTGTCTGGAGAGTGCAGGGTAGCAGACATCTCCCGATGAAATAGTGCCTTTTAAAGGTCTGTTTTCACTTGTCCATTGCTGGAAAAGGCATTTTCATCTGCATGTTTAAGACTTGGTGATTGGTCCCAGTTTATGAGATGCAGCTGGCATATTCCTTAGCCTTAAATACCTTAAATTACCTTAAAGTTAGATAACTTAATTTACTATACACAATTTTCAGGTTGCAGGTTTAATGAAGTCTTTTAATTGTGCCCTTTGACGGCTAGAGGAGATCTCTAACCATAGTAGGCATTTGTCAATATATTTTAATACAAAGTCAGCAAATAACCAAAGGACTTACAATGTGAGAAGATACTTGCAAGATATTTTTAAGTTTACATTTATTTTTCCCCCCAATATGAACAGTCCCACAGGAAGCTTAATACCACCTTGGCTTTTCTCTGCTCATAGTTTAATAGACACCCACTAAAAAACAAAACATGTCAATCAATATACTCACCTGCATGGACACTTTCCCTGTGAAGCTCTAGAATCTACTTAGAACAGACTTGGAAAAATCCAATTTCATATGGATTTCTTTTTCCTTTTGTTATGTTGGATTAATCAAAGGCCCTATTTTGACAGTGGAAATGGCTGTTGGAAATGACCGTATGTCTGCACTGTTGTACAAGAAAAGTGTGAGCTCGTGATAAAGGCATTGAGTGGGTAGAGCTAGACCCAAATGAATTAGTTAATGTTTGGTTAAAGCCAACCAGTAGCATTGTCAAGCAATCAATTTTAAGTGAATGCTTTAGGCAAGATTACGTATTACTTAAGATTAATTAAGATTACTTAATTATATTAAGTTATGAAGATGGCAATACCACCTCAGATTCTGAACAGCGTTCACCGGGAGTTGCAAAGAACATTTAAATGTGTTTAATGGAAAATATTTGCGACTTTAGAGCGAGGTGTGTAAAACGAGGAAAAGCTTTGCTAAAATGTTAAATGAATCAGCAGACACTTTTGGCATTTGCAGCAGTGCAATTTGTGGGAGCAGAAGAGGTCAGCTCTATTTTCAATGGAAATTAAAGTTTTAAGATGGAAACCCAGGTTTTCATAGTGGGGTGCTTTCACTCTCCAGCCAAGCTGAGTAAGTAAGGGACACTATTTTTCCATTTTCTCACTGTCAAACGTGATATAAAATCACTGTCTGCAATGCTGCTGTCTTGCTTTGAATGAATTGATGTTCTGCAATTTAGTACATCAAACACCAGGATGTCACTGATCTTTTAAAAACTTGATACAGACTGGGCAGCTAAGACTACCGCCATGTGCAGTAATCTCCAAACCAGTTTCAGCATGAATTACCATACAGTTGGTGCAGTAAACAAAAAACAGACAATAGCCACAGGGCTGTGCTTGTACTAAAAAATAAAGGATATTTTCACAATTATAGACATATCTGTAGTGCTAAGAAAGAACAAACAAGCATACAGTAACTGCTCAATGATTTTAGAAGTCATTTGTCCAACTTGATCTAGGACTCTGAGGAATCTTACAATGCAGGAGTTCAAAAGATTGATATGTGACTTAATATAAAGTTGAAAAGGCATTCAGAACATGTCTGGTGGTGGAGGTTATTGTACAATGTTTATAACAATACCAGTGGTATTAAATGGTTCCTAGAGTGTTGATGAGTGTACATATTATATAGGAATATAGGATAATATTGGATAATACAGTGTGATTTTTGAATGTTAAAAGTGAATAAACTCTTTTGAGAGGTGGATAAACTCTAAGAAGAGGTGGGTAAACTCTATTTCTGAAATTTCAGTGGTGGATAAACTGTGTTTACTTGCACCCTGCTTATGGTGATAGGTTATTGAGGGTTTTTTGTGATCTCTCTTTCATAGTAACAGGTGTAACATGCTGGATGTCTCGGGAGAGCTACATCTGAGTCAGGGAACAGGGAGCAGCTGGCCAGATTTGTTTTTTAGAACGGTCCTAAATTTGTTGCGTTTTTTTTTTTCCTTTTATTTGTTTACCGTTGCCACCTGTGCCTGTGGTAGTGCTGTGTCCATGTCTGTCTCCAAAATCTCTGCGGTCTCCATACAGTGCCTTCCCCAACCCAGTCACCCCAACACCTGCATCCCTTTCTTATAGGGCTGGTGTTGGCACCCATCCCCTGTGCTCTCACGTTTACACTCCTGGTGTCAGAGGCTGTAGAAGCGGCACCAATGTCAGTGGGCTAGGATCTGTGATCTTGTGGATCATTCGGCCTTGTGAAATAAAGACGACATTGTACTTCTCTTTTCTGAATTTCATTTTTTGAGAAGTTGACATCTTGTGCATGCCTCAAATATCATAAGATCAGGGCAGGCATCTAAACCAATTTGGTAAAAGCCTATAACAAAAAAAGAGTTATCTCACATACTCCTTATCTGGCTCCCAATGTCATGTTCTTTGAGTCATGCATCTAAAGGGAATGGGTACTTTCCCCACAATAACACTGATGCAGGATGACCTGCTGTAGATGCAAGGATTATAAAGCCATGCAAACTAAACCAGCTCGTTTTAATCCAGGCTCCACTGTAGCAAATCTTAAAAATAGCACTGTGTATGTATACGTAGTATATCTTGCTAAACCTGGTCTCTCAGCTTTTCCTTTCGTTGTGTCAATGGGGCTTGGCCATCTCCATTCATAGGGTGTAAGAAAGGGGAAGTGTATATCCGTTCGGCCCAGTGCCTCTCTGTGTCAGGATGTCAGCTCTAGTCTTCTGCGCCGGTGCGCCCTGGCCCTCTGCTCGCCCCATCTCCCAAACCCAGACACTCAAGAGTGGCAGGCAGGAGCGGCTGGGGGAGGGGCAGGACCAGTGTGGCCAGGGGGAGGGAGGAGGACCAGTGTGGCCAGGGGGAGGGAGGAGGCTGCCATTGGAAGTGGAGCCATCTGCACGCCCTGGAAGGGAGGTGTCATGAAGAGTGGGGAGTAAATAAAAGCAGAGGATATCGTGAGTTGATGATGATGAACAGGCCTCTCAAAGGTGCCTCCTGTTGGCTGAGTACAGGAGGCAAGATTCTGTTTGACCAGATTACCTTTTTATGTACATGGTGACATAGTCACAGAAGCCCACGTCACCCCTCCCCACCTGCAGCTGCCTCCTCTGTAATCTCTGGGAAGTCTACATTAAATTAATCTCCTGACAACTAGGATCACCCTTCTGTGACCAAGATGAGTGGCCACAGTCCCTCTCCGTATACATGATTCTACCCACAGCTGGCACTTAAAGAGGACATTACCTCAAATAGTCTGTTAGGATGTCCCCCTTTTGTGTAAGATTGGAAATGTGTTAAAACACAGTTGTGGGGAGTCTGAGTTTTAATTTATGTTGACCTCAGGCTCAGGCACACTCCCAGTCTGATCTGTTAACATCCAGAACCTATTAGCTTGTGTCCAATTTAAAATAAAAATGAGGGTAGCCTATTAAAGAACAGTAGCCTAATCTGTATAGTATGATTCACACTCCCCAGACACCTGATGTTTTTCTGATGTGTATGTTGCTTTTGTTAATATTTTGGTAACATTACTTAATGTACTTGTATTAGTATTAGTAAGACCAGCTCAAAGCCATTTTATATTAGATATTTTTGTCTGAAGCCTAAGGTTAGGGCATTTAGGTTTTTAATCCAGAGCATTTTAACTTCATACAAAACATTTCATACAAAATTGTTCTGCATAGATTTTGATTATTTTTGTTGGATTGTGCAAGTGAAAGTATGCACATTTTTATTCAGGTTACCAACTGTCTCTCTAACCGTATGTAAGGGAAAAGCCCTGAGTAGAGAAATACAATGGGTGACAGTGATCTGCAGGAAGAGGAAAACAGGAGCAACTCTTGAAAGATCCATTGTTCAGCAAATACTGTTCTGTGTCACATCTGTGTGGAGAGGGGAGCCTGTTAGGTACAGGATGCTGCAGCAGTTCTACCTTTTAATAATTCAAACAGCACTTGGTGGAGATCTTGCCTCCTGCTGACTTTTGGCCTGTTGTTGGAAAACTTGCTGGCCTGAAAGTAATCTCTGTGGTATGTGTGTGTGTGTTGAGGGAAGGGGGTGGGGAAGGCCTAAAGCTATAGCTTTGCCCAGGGGAGACGAGAGGACACCAGTGTGGAGAAGAGGTGAACTGCTGAGTTTCCTTCAGGTGATTTATTGTAAGTGAGTGAATTAAACTAGACATTGGTGACAGCTATGCTACGTTTCTCGAGAAGTTTGTGGTATAGCCATCAATGATATGAAGTGGTCGTGCATAGAAGAGGCTGTCAGGTTCCCCATGCTTATGTGTTGATTTCCAAAGCTAATGTGAACTCTGTGTGTTGTGTTCATTTTCATGCATGTAGCAAAATAATACAATTCAGGTTGATGTTTGATACTAAAGGTGATGATGCATGGGACAATGTTTTGAGCAATGTTGCTGAGCAATCACATAATCAGTTCCTTTATGCTGATTGGATGATCATAACGATTTGCCTACTGATCATTAAAGTTCTCCAGAGAATAGGTTGTTGCCCAACATCACATGCCAGAACCACAATAATGAACATGCTAGAACCACAATAATGAACATGCTAGAACCACAATAATGAGAAACATTGCTCATAAGGTTGCCCCATGTATCATCAGCTGAAGGCCTGCACCCAATCTGTAGCCATGCTGTTGTTTAGTTCTTTATATCTGAGAGCCATGTGTGTTGTCCGTCCTGCGGGGGGCATGTGCTGAGAAACTGTCAGCAGTCAGCACACAGACGTGTTTGATATAAATGCTGACAAATATATGCTTAACCTATTTTTGTCAGCCAGGTCTGACTGAAACGAGGAGCATGCTCTAAACACCAGACTTGCAGCTGTTGTGGACAGAAGAGCTGGCTGGCTAAGTTGCTGATGTTGCACTATGTTGTATTACATGTATGTCGGCACAAGCATATGTGTGACTGACTTTGTGTGTGTAGTTTTGATGTGTATCCAGCAGGTTAACTAAGGTCGCCCTGAGAGAGTCAGGGCAAGCTTGTTTCTAAGTGGAGGAGTGGTTTGGGGGATGTGTGAATGTATCCTCTGAGGACCTATGGAGCTCCACACCCAGCCCTCTGTAGAGGCCACATGGCTGTAATGAGTGCATAGTGCTGCACCAGAAATAAGAAACAGATGTTACAAAGCCAACGTTTTTGCTTAAAATCTTATTGCATCTTGGTAATTGAATACACATTATAGTGATGTATTAAAACACTTAGAAGAATAAAATAGATTTGTGTGAGTTATCATCCTGTCCAATTACTGGATTGGTTGGATACAGACTTCCACAGAGAGAACCCATGACTAGTGATGTCCTTTTTAAAAGGTGTTCAACCCTTGTTGAATTCGTATTTATTTTAGCACCCCTGACAGTGTAACTTCTGTCATTCATCCTGTAATTATAAAATTTCATTGGAGATTGAGTTGATGTTTTTCATTGGGTTTGGGTCTCTGGGTTGAGTTTTTGCACTTATTTTGCTGTTTCATCCCATCTGTTTGTTGATACTGTTAAGCACAAATGACTTATCTTAAGTTAGAGTCTTAGTCTGTGTTGTTAGTTGCCCAGATTATGTTTGAAAATGATGGTCAAGGTTGTGAATCTCATACTTCATAAAGACCTGGTATACATTTGATTTTAGGGAGTAGTGTTAACAGCAGTGTGTACAGTAATTTTATGACCGCCGCGCAGCGAAGCGGCGGTTATATAGGTTTAGTCAGATTAATTTTTTTTTTTTTTTTTTTTCACATGTCCAAATTTCCGTCAAGGATTCCCGGGACACTGTAAGACCGGGGTACACAAAACTTGGTGGGCATTTAACCCCACATGGATAGCATGGAACCTCCTGTTTTCATTTTGATCTGTAGCCCCCCCGCTGGACTGGACCCCCTGAAAGGCTTTCAGCGTGACTTATTTTTGTGGAAAACATGTGCTGGACTGGGCGGCGGTCATATTTTGTACCGCTCTGCGGTACATCTAGTTATATTGTATATTGCTCTTGATAAAGATCCAGAGGATGGCATATAGACACATGGAAAATATTTTTCTGTAGGTTTACTAAGATGAATCCGCTCCCACCACAGCTCTAAACGGTCCACAGAAGGAGCCCCGTGTCCAATATAGCTGCTGGTGGGGATGCACGCCATACAGGAGGATTGCCAAAGGACAAAGAGACAAATGGGGGGGGGGGGGGGGGGGGGGGGAGAAATGGAACAGTGGTCTTGTGGCTGCATCCGCCATGCAGAGAGTTTGATGGGTGGGAAGGGTATGGGTTATCTTTCCCTGTGGTCCTCCCACCTCTCAAATATCATTGGTTCTGCTCCATTAGGCTTTTTGTCCGTGTGTAAAAGCTGGCCATTCCCTCACTCCCCCTCACGATAGAGGAAAGCGTATTTTCACGCTGCTTACGTAACATGGGATTATTATCATAAGAGCAAAGCTTAAAAGTAAGTATTGCACTGAAAACATTCGGGTTTCCAAGTTAGATTTAAAAAACTGTATGTGATGATAACTTGGCAAGCTTGCACCCAGGACTTTTACTGTTCAGTGGTGTGTGTGCGTGTATGACCAGTTGTTTAGCAAGACGAAGCATACAACAGTTTTGATCATTTTCAGATTCCCACTAGTAACAATACTGCCAATAAACAAGACAGTACACTTGCAGCAAGTGTAGTCATGCAAGTACAACTGTTCTTTGTTAGATATTTTGTTGCTTATTCATATGAAATATGTTCCTTTATGGTTGTGACAGATTAAAGAAATGCCTTTTACCAGTGAAGAATTGTTCGGTCCAGCAGATGCCGTGGTGTTGGGGATAATCACACTGAAATGGACTCAGCTGTGACTTTTTAATCTTTCTCTCCAGTTTCTCAAGTCCTTAGAAAAACTCATTCAGTCAGTCAGCATTTGTCAGACAGAAGGTTGTGTTTGTTTTTGTGTGAGTGTGAGAGAGAGAGAGAGAGAGAGAGAGAGAGAGAGAGAAAATATATCAGTGAAAATGGAAGTTTGTTTGTGTATGTGTGTTTATGGTATCAGTTGGAAACTACAGAGACAGTAAAAACAGCATAAATAAGAGGTGTGCTGGAAGTATAGGGTACCAGGATGTTAAAGGAAACAGACCCATGGGGAGGATGGGAAGTGGAGTCTCCAGCTCATTTGTACATGCGTTGAATCTCATCTTCTCCCTCTTTTCCCCCATCTGCTCCAGTCTATCCCTTTGTCTCTCTCTTAAAGTCATTCACCCATGCTGCCCTGCATTTTCCCCACTCCCAGCCTCCCTGTCTCTCCCCATCACACACACACACACACACACACACACACACACACGCAGAGAGAGTATCTCATTTTCACAGAACAGTACTTTGTCAGTTTCTCTTTGTTCACCACTCCAGAGCCCAGGCAGGGCTCTTGCTGCAGTATTGTAGGCTGGGGATGAAAATGAATGTGGACATAAGGCAAGAAGGCGTGGGGAACACACTGCACTCACCACACTCAGCTGCACCTACCACCCTACAGCAGCACAGGGGGCTTGGAACCCAAGCTTTGGAGCAATGCCAAATGCAACTTTTGTTTGAGGAGCCTCCGTTATTGTGTTATTGTCTTTGTGAGTTTGTGTCTCTGCACGCTCACATGCACAGACACATGCAGGATGTGAGTTTACTGACTGTCTGTTGGCATTCACAAGTGGTGGCAGTAGCATCGGCCGGCCTGTCAGTGTCTCTCTGTGAGAGAGCTGCCACCACTGAGAGACAAGAGAGGAGGAACATGTTAATGTGAGCCTGGGATGGCTTTAGTTCCAGCTCAGAGACGGAGAATGGGCAAGGGAGCATGAGAGAGAAGGAGAGAGAAGGAGAGAGAAGGAGAGGGAGGGAGGGAGAGAGGGAGGGGAGAGGGAGAGAGAGAGAGAGAGAGAGAGAGAGAGAGAGAGAGAGAGAGAGAGTCTGTGAGGCAGGAGGCAACGTGAGTGGAATTTCAATCAAGGGCTCAGAGCACTGTTTAAATACCATCCGCATAAACAAGGAAGGGATCTCTCTCTCTTTTTTCTCTCTCCTCTTCACACCTGAGAAATCCCTCTCTCCCTCCTTCTATCAGTCATGTTGTAAACTCCTGATATGAGGCCCTGTTTTAGGCATTAGAAGTGTTGAGAAGCGGAGATTATGAGAGAGAGAGAGAGAGAGAGAGAGAGAGAGAGAGAGAGAGAGAGAGAGAGAGAGAGAGAGAGAGAGAGAGAGAGAGAGAGAGAGAGAGAGAGAGAGATAGTGTCAGCATGTCAGCGTGTCAGCATGGCGACGCTACTGCAGCTCCACTGCTGCTCCCAGCCAAGAGGGACATTGCCAGGCTAATTCCAAATAAAGACTGACAGGCATTTTCACAACCTAACATGATTACACATGCACATATACACACACATGCATGCTGACAGCTCTGCTAGTCTCCCTTGTGGGATTGGTTGCAAGGATACACACGTGAGCAGCATGGCACTGTGCATGTGTACAGCATGTTCTTTTAAATCTGTTCTGCCAACTGTTAGTTACAACTGTGGATAATGGCTGTGAATTAATGCCTCATAAAGCCACAAGATCAGATTTTAACATTTACAATTTACCGTAGATACCTGATTTTAAGGCTGCCGCCTTTTGTCCATGCAGTTAATACTTGATCCTGGGTGGCTCTTTCAGAGATGGTTTAGTTGATGTCTACATACATTCATTTATTCAGCTTACCCTTTAGGCTAGCTAGGGCTTGTTCAAACTTCAGTTTGATGATTAATAGTAATTTAAATTCAGGTTATGCATGTATTATACCCATGTCAGTATTTCTTTTGCTAATAATCTAATGATAGCATTGTGGCTATTTTGTTTTTAATTGCATGAATATACTTTTCATTAGTTAATTCATTAACAGTATAGGTTGACACAAAGTGAGCACATGGAGTGGCTATATATGGGGTTATATGATTTCCATTTATAGAGCATGATTGCTTCTTTAAATATTTTGCTAGATGTTCCATTTCAAATCGTGTCACTATGCTTTTTAAATGACCTGTTGTATGAGGCAGTCTGTTTTGTTCGGCCAGTTTCTTTGTCCTACCCTCCCCAATGTCACTGTCTTATCAGCCATCATTTCCCTTATCAGTCATCTCCACTTCTTAGTAACATCCCTCTACACAGAAGTGGAGTCCCACCTGCTGTGCAATAGAGCTGCTCTGTGTGCACGGGCTGCTACTGTACTCCAGGGCAAAGATTGGCTGTGCAGAATGGGCCTCTCCTGCCATCTGTTGTCTGCATCCCTGGAGAGGGGAGTTGAGTGAGAGCAGGCCTTCGCTGGGGTCGCAGCTGCAGCTGTATGCTTGGACCTGGGCACCTTCCCCTGGCACCCTGCCGCTCCTGGTGATGGGCGCGGGAATGTTCAGGGCACTGTGATTAAGTGCCACTTAAGCATGAGCGTGGCATCTGATGAGGATGATGGCCAAAGGAAGGAAAGATTTCCATGAGTGGAAAGGGTAACCTTCCACCAAGAGACGTCTTATTTATTCACTTTCAAATGGGACTCCGATGAAGATGAAGGACTGGCTGCAGGGACTGTTGTGTGCACTTCCCTCCCACCCAACTCCAAAAAGTTATTTTGCAAGGTGACGATGGTGGAGGGCTTTGTTCTGGCTAAATGGTGGACGTGACGACCATGAATTGGTAGGTAAAGGCTGCGTGTGAGCGTCAGTCTGCCTTTTGAAGGGTTTGGTTGGAGCTGTACAGGGAGGTAAGAGCTGCCTATCAGGGCTGGCCAAAGAGATTACACTGCTGCCATGCAGGTGCTATTGACACTTTAACACTTTTTTTCCTGATATGAATGGTTACAATTCTACTAGAAAATCGGACATTTGGGATGTCAAAAAGTCAGAATCCAGCTCTGACTTATGATTTAGTTTATAGAGTTTTGGTCCACATCCCTAAAAACTTGGCACCATGTCTTGAACTGGTTCAAGAAACAAAAACAGAAACTTTATATGTGTGGTAGAACACACACATTAATTTCAATTATGGTAACTGGTAACTGCTATTTTTGGCATTTTGTTTATTACAACAAATGTACTGTTATTGTTTTTCTGCACTTTGGTGCACAGCTTACTTCCTGTCTTTCTCTGAACGTTGCTATTGAGTAGCCTAAAAACATGTTTGTTGTTGTTTGACAATGAATGACCTAGAATACACAATCCATGTCTTCATTCATGTATACAGAAAAAGCCTTATACAGAAGTCATATATGTGTTTATATGAGTATTTTAGTGTCTCTTGAGCACACCACAATTGCCAGGTCATATCCATGTCTGTGTTTGATAATTGCAAACCATTAAAATCTCCAGGAAGCCATAGTGGATTCAGCCTGAGTTCAAATGGGACTATAGCACTTCTGATTACTGATGTAATGTGTTTTTGTAACGTTTTCTAATGTTAACAATAGAAAAAATATAAATATTTTTAGACCATCTGAAAGGTACATTTGTCATGCCACACAGCCCTACATTATTAACCTCTAACCTTTTCAGGAATGATCATTTTAAAGTGGAATGCAAAACTGAAAACATAGACTCAGAACAAATGGTTTGAGGCCCTGGTCGGTGCTGATAAATGCTTGTGCACGTGATCAATGGTGTCGTTTGGCAAGATTGTCGCTGACCGTGTTTGGGAAGCATAATGGCAAGTTTCTTGGGTACTTTGGATGGGACAATGCAACATCTGTTCTATTTTTAGGATGTGTTTTACGTGCATGTATTTAAATATACCCTAGACTGGCTTTATTCAATTGATATTTTCATTGAACACCCTTTTTGTTTGCATGACATAGCAGTGATGTTTATGCACTAAACTCTGCTGTATAAAACATACTAGTGATCATTCAGGTGGATTTCAATTGATAGAGATGGATGTTTTGGCTGCCATCCTGCACTCTGTTTTTGTTCTGTGGAGCAGGTTGGGGAGGTGTTCTTAGATGACCAGAGCTCACTCACTGTCTTATCTTAGGCAAACAGAGCTTGGATGAGAGAGGGAATGCTTTCACGGCAAAGGTCAATAGACTGAATTGGCGAGAAAGGATGAACTGCTTTTTCACTTTGGGACCTCCATCAAGCATGCACTTTGTCTGTGCCTGCATGCTAAAAAGCCACCTCCAAAGACAGAGGTCTGAGAGTCATATGACGGAATTTAATGTCTGGAGTTGCACCCCCTCCCTCCGGCTTCCTACTTTGACTTGTATTATCTGTGCCACCTTTGCACAATGCAAACATACAGTCCAGCATGCATAATGTTCAGCCAGATTTGCGCATGTCCTGCATTAAGTCAAATGAGCTGATTATCTACACACATTAAAAACCAGTCAAACTATAACAAGTCATATGACCAGTCCGTGTAATAGGTCAGTAGGCGTAGGTGAACATTGGATTTGATTTGTAGATCAGATGAAACTTATCCATGACTAGACATAGAGAGAGAGAGTATGAAGATGTCATGCTCTTTGAACGAGCTATGTGGAATTCTACTGTGGTTGAGTTGTCTTAAATACAGACACACTACACTCCGTTGATTTGCATTGTATTTCATACAGCGCCACATGTGGCAGAATGTGGTATTACAAGAGAGACAGACCAACGCTAGCTGGTAGGCAATGCTAACTTTACATTATGTCAAAACGGTTGTTTCTTCTTGAATTGAAGCACACACATTTTACTCTGTAACTGTTCAAGCAAGAAAGTAAAAATGAAGTGAAGCCTAAAATATTTTGCGACACATTATGTATGTGTGGGATGTGAAACATCATCAAGAAATAAGATAGAGATAGAAGAAGATATAGGCTAGGCCTACTAGAATACTGTATTGTTGTATATGACTCTTTAACAGGAGTTCTGTCTTCTCTTTTATGTCTACACCTTTTAGGGGAAGAGCAACAGAAGCAATAGCCTAGCCTACTAAATGAAATAAACATCCAGTATTGAGGTTGTTCATATTCTTAATATTTAGGTTATCATTGTTAATTCTGGGATTCCCAGGGCTCAGGGGAATATCATGGAATTTTAAAATGTCTTGAAGTTAGGTCCTGATATGGAAAGTCAGGGTATTTGATTATTTTTGGGCCAGTTGACAGGGAATTTTGTTTTGATGCCATTTTAGTTACTATTTATTAAAAGATAATATTTTCCATGCAATATTTTTGTTTATCAGTTTTTCACGCATTTATCACATTGCTTGAGTTGTTATTATGCAAGCAACTGTGTTTTCACTCGTTTATGCATTTGATAACGTTAAAAAAAATTATATTCAATTTTTTTTATTTTATAATTTTTATATAAAGATTATAATATGCAATATTTGTTAAAGGGTCCCTATGCAGTTTTGGCAATTTCTTTGCTGTTTTCTCGGTTTTTGCTCACAGTTTTTTCTACAGAGCTCCCCCTACAGCTTCAGAGTATATATTTTACGACACTCCTCGCTCTGTCAGTCTGTTATTTCCTCTTTCCCTTTTCCTCTGACAACGGTTTACTCGCTTTTTGCTTCTTTTTGCCGGCTCTGCCATGACTAATGTCTGAGAAACTCCATCGCTACCTTGTTCTAGCCGGTGCCTGGCATGTATGTGTGTAGTGGCGTAAAGCAATTTGTTACATCGCGCGACTGCAAAACTTTCTGACTGGGGCCGGCGGCTCGCTGGACCTAAGTTGCAAGGCTGTTTTTTCCGCTTACAGACGCTAGGGGAAGCAAGACGGCCACCATTCAACCCGGAAAGTCATATAACCATTCCAATGACTCTTAAGCTGTTAAGTTAAGGTAAATTAAGCTAAAAAAAAAACTGCATAGTACCCCTTTAAGAAGAGAGCTGTTGATTCATCCATGTGTTCATTTTGGAGAGTGAAGTTTGTGGTGCTACTAAATTGTTTATTTTGCTAAACACTATTATTGAGTGCATTTCAACCAGTGAACTAGGCAAAATAACAAACACCTTTTTGTTTAATTTAATGCAGTTTAACAGCACCACAAACTTCATCCACTAAAATGAGGATGAATTGTATGGAGTTGCCACTGTTCAAACTGTTTTAAAATAAACTGACCAATAATGAAGAGTGATTTCATGCTGGACTGTTTACTGGGTGTACCTAATAATCTGCCAATTGTACATAGCTGCACTACAAAATCAATTTCCCCTTTATAGGCGGCATGCTGCTATGTTGTGGTTTATGGCTCCATCTTGTGGGTTAATATACTGTACTGTTCATTTACAAATCTGCCCATATGGTCAAATGGGAAACCGTAAAAGTTCATTAAAGGTAATAGAAATTCAGCTTTTAAGTCAGTCAGGGAAAAGTCAGGCTTTTTTTCATGTAACTTAGAGTGAGAACTCTAACTGAATGAATATGACAGCTTCCTCACTGACAGATTGGCAGTCCTTAAAAGCACTGAGGTTATTACTATTTTATTTTCTCTTAAACTTATTTTACCTTTATGTTTGTTTGTTTACATGCACGGGTCTTACAATGCTTTTTGAAAATTGTTTGGTATTGGTTAGCTTTGCAATGGTTTTTGACATTACTTTCTAAAGGGATCACAAGTAGTATTGTGTTGGTGAAATAACAATACACAATAACTTGATGGTAATGCTAGATGCTGGTTACACTTCTATTCAATATTTAGTTATGACAAAATGCACTGTGGTGTTGAAGGAAACATGGAACATTTGACCTATTGCTTTAGTGATGCAAAATCAATAACTGCATAGTGGTTATAATGACAAGGTCAGTGTTAATCAGTGAAAGTGTATTTACCCTTTTAGCCAATTTGTATTTTCATGTTGTCAAAAGCTGATGTTATCTGTACTATTTTCACTGGCAAATTTCTGTCTACTTTTTGGTGATCTTTTTGGCGTTTTCTGCCCCCTGCTGTCTGATTCCATCACTGCTAGCCTCTTGAGAACTAAGTCTTTGTAACATACCAGCCTGCTTGCTTTTTTGAGTTGTCTAATAAGAAAGACAAAGCTTGAAGAGGAGGCAAGAGGCTGGGCTGCGGAAGGGGAGGGCAGGGCAGGGCGCCAGTAACAGTACAGCCATCATGATTGACATTGAGCTCCCTGACATGTAGAAACTATTGTCAATTACATTGTGGGCATTGTGAACATTATTGTTTCTCATTGAGTTCTTCAGTTGATCTTTTTCTTAAGAAGTCTTGCTTGGATTGAACAAATTAGTCAAGTAAGTGTGGGTGAAGTTGATCATTGTTATTTTGGAAGTATGTCTGAAGCTTAAGGTTATTTCTTAAGTGACATTATATATCGCACTGTTTTGACTGAGGCTACAGTGCTGCTGTTTAAATGCCAAGAATCCAATTACTGCAGCCATTTGTCATCCACCGAGTGTGTTTGGACATCACACTGCTGCCTTGTGTTGTAATGCAGACTATTTCATCCACCTAGTGTCTTTGAACATCACACTGCTGCCTTGTGTTGTAATGCAGACTATACGAAACGTATGCTAACAGACAATTCCTTCCTATGAAGCCATGCATTTTAAGACAAGTTTTAAGGGCTAATGTATAGTTGACCTACAAAACTGCTCGTGGTGTTTTTTGCTATGAATTATGTTACTCCCAGACCTGAGTAATTGTTAGTCCTACTAACTGCCATAATGTGGCAGTAGGACATATGACACCGCGTGCAAAGACACAGAATGTGATTTAATGCCAGGCTTTGGGAAAGGCCAGGTGTGTCACTCAGTTGTTTTTGGGCTGTATTAAATTTAAACTTATAAGATATATATTTTTTTATAATTTGTCTCAGTACTGATGCTACAAGCCAACACATTTTAAAGCTTTTTACTAACATAACGGTACTTGAAGAAAACTATGGTGCACATTTCCTGTGGTTTCCTGGTGTTTTGAATGGTAGGGGGTGAAAACACATTGTATAACACTAGAAAAAATTAAATAACACAGCACAATTTTTTTGATGTCATCCTACGGTTGCTGAGTGACATTCGAATGAGTTGACGGTCATATTCAAAATTAAGAGACCACTGCAAATTTGAATATGACCGTCAACTCATTCGAATGTCACTCAGCAACTGTAGGATGACATCAGAAAAATGTGCA